>NW_027512489.1:0-1200000 GCF_048772815.1 Callospermophilus lateralis
AAGTGAATGAGGAAGAACTGAAGCTGGCAATCAAAGAGGTTTTGAATGAAGGATCCCTACTTCCGCAAACGCAGAGACCAACAATACAAGGAGAAGCTGAAGCACAGAGGGAACAAGGAGGTGTCCAATATAAAGCAAAAATCATATTAGAGGACTCTAAAGTAGCTGGAGAACAAGTTCTAAGGGACACCGAAAATCACATGGAGTCTCTGAGTGAATGCTTGCTGAAGATGAAGGATAGATCTTCTTCAAGCCTGGGAGCCCAAAGGGATGGTGGTCACCTGGAACTGGGAAAGACGAGTGAACCCGAAATTGGTGCTCACTTGGAGGATGAGTCCAAAGGAGCTTTGAGGAACCTGGTTTATGGTGATAAGCTAAAGGCCTCCTTAGAAATCTTGGAAGGAGGAAGAAATCAAAAATGTACTTTCTCATCTGAAGTGGAGAAAACCACGGAAGACCTTACAGAACACCTTAAAAGTCTGCAGACTGAACAGACATCCTTGCAGTCAGAAAATGCACAGCTACAAAGTGAGAATGAGACCCTACAGAAGAACTTGAAAGTCATGATGGAACGCTATCAAGAAAATACGATGAAAATGCACAGGAAATTAAGAGTGGAGGAAAACTACCGTGTGGAGCAAGAGGAGAAACTTTCCAAAGTCGAAGAAAAGAAGAACCATACAATAAAAGAGCTGGAGACCTACAGAAAGAGAGCCCAATATCTTGAAGAACAATTGCAGAGTACCATTCATTCTGTCTGGGGAAGATTATTTCCTCTGAGAAAGAAGCACATGCTAGTGAGTTGGCAGCTCGGATTGCTGAAAGAAACCTCAGCTATTTCAGGAAACAAAATGCACGCAACAGACAAAAATTAACTGAGAAGGAGCTGAGATTTGAACTTGTAGGAAAAGATCCACATGATGCACTGGATGTTTCCAACTCAGCAATGGGCAGAAAGCCTTCTCCAAATGGGCCCTCACCAATAGGTCACCCTTCAACTGAAAGGAGACCTCCTCATTTTGAAAAGAGTGGTCCACTCACACTCTCACCTTTCACTCCAGTGGGAGGAGGAAGAGGGTCAAGGGGCCCTGGAGAATTCTCTGGACCATGCGACTGGCAGTAAAGGAAGAGAATCCAGCTGTCATAAGTTCACCGATTTTCAGAGAGCACCTTCTCAGACTGGGCCCCTCTCTCCTCCAGGGGAACAGGCCAGCAGGCTGATGATCCCTCCACCAGGCCAACCATATTCTTCTGATGCACGTCTTTTTCTACAAAGGCAAGATGGGTTTTACTCAAATTGTGGTAGAGCATCGGGACCAGCAGAACACAGAATTCCTAATATGCCTCCTTTGGACTCTGATGTGCCTGATTCACCTCTCCATGCTGAAAACCAAGCAACTGGCTCTGGCTCTGTGTTGGCACCTTTCCCTCCAGTCAGAGGTGCCTTGTTTCCAGTTGACCCAAGGAGTCAGTTCCTGAGAAGAGGACCTTTTTTTTCCTCCACCTCTCCCAGGAAACTTGTCTGGGAACCTGGAGATTATTTTCCACCTGACCCGCCACCCACTCCATTTCCAATGTGATGTGTCTATGCAGGGAGGGGGTTTTCCTCACAATCTTCCCCCAACAGCTGGAATTCAGCCCTCTACACCCCCATTCTGAAAGTACAAGTGAGTTCCCTGAAGGGTTCCTTCCACCTGCAAATGAGCCTGTTACTCAACATCCAGAACCAAACAAGAAACCTCATGCTGTTGCTCTCTCTTCAAATGTAATTTGACTTATCTCTCATTTTTAGTTTTTAAGTAACTGCTTTTACTTTAGTAATTGACTATACTTTGGCTCCAATTGAAGCTCAATGAAACAATAATTCTTAAGATAGTATTTTGTAAATAAAGATGGTTTATGTAGGAATCTTCTGAGTAAATTATTTCTATTTTATTTTATTCCAGAGAGCAGCATTTAATCTTATGAAGCCACTCTTACATAAACAAGAATGGGAGTTCTAGGTACTTGTAATCTAGCTGATGGAAATATCTTTTAAACTCCCAAAAAATAAGTGTATTTAGTATGACTGTAGCAAATGTAAAGTGACTTTAGGATTAAAGAAGAATTGTCACTGATTTACAGACTGGTTGGGCATTTCAGCTAGTTTTTCCATATCAGAATACCTAGAGCATGGGAGGACTAAAGGAGAGAACACAACTAAACATGTCACGGAAACAGGAGATCTCAACTACAAAGAAAAATGAAGACCTCTTGTTTACATTGGTTGCTTAAAACATTACATAGCTCTTGAGATACCATATTTCCTACATTAGATTCAAGTGAGTTATGAACTCCCATTTTCACCCCATATACAGATTGCACAATCACATTGTTTACACATCCACATTTTTACAAAATGCCATATTAGTACCTGTTGTATTCTGCTACCTTTTCTAGCCTCTACTATCCCTCCTCTTCTGCCCTCCCATCTTCTCTCTCTATCCCATCTGCTGTAATTTAATGCTTGGGAATTGGAAACCACACTTTAAACTCACTCTTCTCCCCTTTTTCCCTTCTGTCAAATTACTCATCATCTTCTTCTATTTCTCCTCCTCCTCCTCCTCCTCCTTATACCTTTAATTCATTCATCATACACTCATGCATTGGTTCATTCATTCCTTCTACATATGGTGTTGGGGATCCAACTCAGGACCTTTGAAAGTGTGAAGCCAGCACTCTAGTGCTGAGCCAAAATCCCAACACCTGCCTTTTTGATTTTATGACTGTTTATATTAAATTCAGAATCGCATTCTGCTATGGTTCACTGATATGTGGATTGACCTAGTCCTTGTTTTCTGGGAGACTTTTGGAAAATATACATGCATTATTAGGCAATAGAAATGAAGAAACAAAGAGGAATTTCCCCAATTTCTTATTCTTAGAGTCCATACTCTGACTCTGCCTACCTACTGAAAAAACTTTTAAACCCTAACTCCCCATTTCTATATCATTGCCAACAAGTGAACATTCACTGCCCTACAACAAACCAGAGAACTCACATTGAACAATATTTCCCCAGTAGAGACCAAGACACAATACTTATTAAAAAAATACCCTAGTTATGAATTAGTAGGTAAAGCTTTATTTGAGTGTTAAATGTGCTCTAATTATGTGTTTGTGTGTTTGTTGATGTGTGTGGTGTGTGGGTGTGTGTGCTTGTGTGTAAAACAAGCACTGAGGTGTAAAATAAATGCAGGATTGCAACGGCCTTCTTAAAAATAAGAAGCAACTTTATCACATTTGAAGCCCAGTGAAGAATCTGCCTAATACTTAACCTGCAATTAATTGAAATGTGAAAAATTCAGGCCTAGAAAAACAAAGCCAACATACATAATGAATCTAATCAGTCTGTCTCACCTGTTTTCTAATCACTCCTATCAATAAACCTAAATTGCCAGCATAAAACATCAGTTGTTCTAAACGAGTGGACGGATGTCCCCTGTCATGGGCTGTGTAAAATACATGGACGATCCGGCACTCATTGTTATTTAGAATGACTTCTGCCTTAACTACTATTGGAGAATTGTTGCTGATATACTGCGGTTCTTATACCAGTAAACTGGAATGAAGGTAATTTCAGGCTGAAAAGGAATAAATTGATTTTACTAACTGGTTTTTGGAAAACACTGCCATGAAAAATTATCAATATGTTCATAAAGGCATCTACATGTCTCTTCACAAGGGTTTACTTAATGGGGGAGGTGGTGAGGTCTGGATATAACTGAACTGTCCATTAGTAGGTAGAACAATATCATGGGAATCAGAGTGCACATTTCGGTTTGACCTCAATCTAGGTACCATGGATTCATCTCTGTGTAATAGGCCTGCTTCTGAAAAACACAATATTGAGCTCCAAAAGCAGAATGGTACTTTCAGAATTCCATGTTATGTTTTTAAATACATAGACAGATAGATATACAGAAATCAAAAATCTGAAAACGGTCTGGAAGTGTACATTTGTATAACTTACAATGTCAGTAGTGGGGGATTAATACCAGATCAAGACGACTGTATCTGCATGAGAAATGGTACAATTTTTGAAGGAGTTTTTTAAATGAAAATGGACAAAAAATTTAAAGGGTTACAGTAAGTGTTGAGGAGTGACTTGGCAAAAGGAGCACAGAGGCGAGAAAGAATTAAGTAGAGTTCAATAGAACCAGGTATAATTTCTGTACACATGACTCCATGAACAGGAGCAAAGGGGACACTTCAAAAAATCATAGGACTAAGGAGAGACCAGGATTAGGAGGGTTTGTACTAGTCTAGAAATGCTGACCTGAAAAGCAACTAAAGTTTCAACTCCTTCTTTTGAGGAACATTAGCTGTGCCGTGCTTTTCAAAAAGGACTTGTCATAACTGATTGATGGCCATGTTAGCAACTCTTCTGAAATTACATTGAAAGTAGACTAATGTGAGAGTTTCTCTTTAGAGATAATTCAAATTACTTGCATAGAAAGTGGCAGCAGGTCTGGGGATGTTGTAGCTCAGTGGCAGTGACCTTGCCTAGCTTGGCGCTGGCCTGCCATGGACTTTCACCCCAAACACTTGCAAGGAAAGAAAAGGGAGGTAAGGGAGAGAGAAAGTTGGAAGGGAGGAAGGCAAAGTTGTAGGGAAGGATGGAGGTATAGAAGAAGGAAGAAGAAAAGGAGAAAAACCAGGAAGGGGGGAAGGAAGCAAGGAAGGTAGGAAATAGGGAGAGCACAAGGGCAGAAAAAGGACTGAGTCACTCAAACAAAAGGCAAAGGACACAAAGACCAATATAGGCCATAAAAGCTGTTTGAACAGTTTAGTCAGCTTTAGAATCTGAGTGACATCAAACTGAATGTTATTGTGACTGGATGGAATCTTCCTACTAACCCCGCCTTGGCCTGGCCTAAACCAAATCAAGGGGTGGGTGGCATGGAGAGGAATTCTCTCTGGCTGGAGTGGGAGGGACCTAAACATGTGTCACTCGAGGATGCACTGGGTAGGGAAGGGGACAAGACTCCCCTGATGGGCAGTTGAGACAACAAGGCTCCTGGGAATCCTTGATAATGGCTCCCACCACCATACGCACACCACCCACCATACGCTCAGCCCCTGAAGGGGCACACAGTGGTCTGCTCCGTTGCCTGGTGCAGGTTGGAGTTCCAGACCAAACACCTGAGTGTCCACAGCCTGTGTTGGCCTGCCTGGGCAGGCTGTGGTTGTGGTGGCAAGAGCCAAAGCTGTCTTGGCGTGATGGAGGAGCCAAGGGCTGCCTCTCAGCCATACTAGTGGGTGGTTCTGGAAGAAAAACCCAGAGTTGTGGCAGCATTGTCCGAAGACATGAAGCCAGGCCATCTTCCTTATGGCTTTCCTTGGGAGTTGATGAGGTGTACAGCACTTGGATTTTTTGGTGTTCTCTCACTTTTCTGGAGAGCTTTTCAGTCGGTTAGTAGCAGGCTTTACGTGGGAATAGAAAAAAGGCTGGCTCTAAATCTTGCTGGACTTATTGAGGCAAAATGTGGACTTCATGATAAAGTGAGCCTTGTTGAAAAAGAACATAAAGGCTTAGACTCATCTTTAAAGGATTGCAGGTTTGAGAAGGGTTCAAGGGAAGCACAACAGCTGGAGGCAACCTACGAAAAGCTGCATAGGTCCAAATCCAGCCATGGCGTTGAAATGCTCTTTCTAGAAGAAGAGCCCAAAGCACAGAAGGCTAAACATGGTCAACAGGATGAAACGATGGCGCATCTATCAAGAGGGATACAGTCCCTCCAAGGTGAATCTGAATCCCTCAGATCACAAATAGCTGAAGCCAAAACAAACTGGAGACTCTTTCAAGTGAATGAGGAAGAACTGAAGCTGGCAATCACAGAGGTTTTGAATGAAGGATCCCTACTTCCGCAAACGCAGAGACCAACAATACAAGGAGAAGCTGAAGCACAGAGGGAACAAGGAGGTGTCCAATATAAAGCAAAAATCATATTAGAGGACTCTAAAGTAGCTGGAGAACAAGTTCTAAGGGACACCGAAAATCACATGGAGTCTCTGAGTGAGTGCTTGCTGATGATCAAGGATAGATCTTCTCCAAGCCTGGGAGCCCAAAGGGATGGTGGTCACCTGGAACTGGGAAAGACGAGTGAACCCGAAATTGGTGCTCACTTGGAGGATGAGTCCAAAGGAGCTTTGAGGAACCTGGTTTATGGTGATAAGCTAAAGGCCTCCTTAGAAATCTTGGAAGGAGGAAGAAATCAAAAATGTACTTTCTCATCTGAAGTGGAGAAAACCACGGAAGACCTTACAGAACACCTTAAAAGTCTGCAGACTGAACAGACATCCTTGCAGTCAGAAAATGCACAGCTACAAAGTGAGAATGAGACCCTACAGAAGAACTTGAAAGTCATGATGGAACACTATCAAGAAAATACGATGAAACTGCACAGGAAATTAAGAGTGGAGGAAAACTACCGTGTGGAGCAAGAGGAGAAACTTTCCAAAGTCGAAGAAAAGATGAGCCATACAATAAAAGAGCTGGAGACCTACAGAAAGAGAGCCCAATATCTTGAAGAACAATTGCAGAGTACTGTTCATTCCTGTCTGAGAAGATTATTTCCTCTGAGAAAGAAGCACATGCTAGTGAGTTGGCAGCTCGGATTGCTGAAAGAAACCTCAGCTATTTCAGGAAACAAAATGCAGGCAATAGACAAAAATTAACTGAGAAGGAGCTGAGATTTAAACTTGTAGGAAAAGATCCCTATGATGCACTGGATGTTTCCAACTCAGCAATGGGCAGAAAGCCTTCTCCAAATGGGCCATCACCAATAGATCACCCTTCATCTGAAAGGATACCTCCTCATTTTGAAAAGAGTGGTCCACTCACACTCTCAACATTCACTCCAGTGGGAGGAGGAAGAGGGTCAAGGGGCCCTGGACAATCCTCTGGACCATGCGACTAGCAGTAAACGAAGAGAAACCAGCTGTCATAAGTTCACCGATTTTCAGAGAGCACCTTCTCAGACTGGGCCCCTCTCTCCTCCAGGGGAAAAGGCCAGCAGGCTGATGATCCCTCCGCCAGGCCAACCATATTCTTCTGATGCACGTCTTTTTCTACAAAGGCAAGATGGGTTTTACTCAAACTGTGGTAGAGCATCGGGACCAGCAGAACACAGAATTCCAAATATGCCTCCTTTGGACTTTGATGTGCCTGATTCACCTCTCCATGCTGAAAACCAAGCAACTGGCTCTGGCTCTGTGTAGGCACCTTTCCCTCCAGTCAGAGGTGCCTTGTTTCCAGTTGACCCAAGGAGTCAGTTCCTGAGAAGAGGACCTTTTTTTTCCTCCACCTCTCCCAGGAAACTTGTCTGGGAACCTGGAGATTATTTTCCACCTGACCCGCCACCCACTAAATTTCCAATGTGATGTGTCTATGCAGGGAGGGGGTTTTCCTCACAATCTTCTCCCAACAGCTGGAATTCAGCCCTCTACACCCCCATTCTGAAAGTACAAGTGAGTTCCCTGAAGGGTTCCTTCCACCTGCAAATGAGCCTGTTACTCAACATCCACAACCAAACAAGAAACCTCATGCTGTTGCTCTCTCTTCAAATGTAATTTGACTTATCTCTCATTTTTAGTTTTTAAGTAACTGCTTTTACTTCAGTAATTGACTATACTTTGGCTCCAATTGAAGCTCAATGAAACAATAATTCTTAAGATAGTATTTTGTAAATAAAGATGGTTTACGTAGGAATCTTCTGAGTAAATTATTCCTATTTTATTTTATTCCAGAGAACAGCATTTAATCTGATGAAGCCACTCTTACATAAACAAGAATGGGAGTTCTAGGTACTTGTAATCTAGCTGATGGAAATATCTTTTAAACTCCCAACAAAGAAGTGTATTTAGTATGACTGTAGCAATGTAAAGTGACTTTAGGCTTAATGAAGAATTGTCACTGATTTACAGACTGGTTGGGCATTTCAGCTAGTTTTTCCATATCAGAATAACTAGAGCATGAGAGGACTAAAGGAGAGAACACAACTAAACATGTCACGGAAACAGGAGATCTCAACTACAAAGAAAAATGAAGACCTCTTGTTTATATTGGTTGCTTGAAACATTACATAGCTCTTGAGATACCATATTTCCTACATTAGATTCAAGTGAGTTATGAACTCCCATTTTCACCCCATATACAGATTGCACAATCACATTGTTTACACATCCACATTTTTACAAAATGCCATATTAGTACCTGTTGTATTCTGCTACCTTTTCTAGCCTCTACTATCCCCCCTCTCCTGCCCTCCCAATTCTCTCTCTATCCCATCTGCAGTAATTTAACGCTTGGGAATTGGAAACCACACTTTAAACTCACTCTCCTCCCCTTTTTCCCTTCTGTCAAATTACTCATCATCTTCTTCTATTTCTCCTCCTCCTCCTCCTCCTTATACCTTTAATTCATTCATCATACACTCATGCATTGGTTCATTCATTCCTTCTACATATGGTGTTGGGGATCCAACTCAGGACCTTTGAAAGTGTGAAGCCAGCACTCTAGTGCTGAGCCAAAATCCCAGCACCTGTCTTTTTGATTTTATGACTGTTTATATGAAATTCAGAATCGCATTCTGCTATGGTTCACAGATATGTGGATTGACCTAGTCCTTGCTTTCTGGGAGACTTTTGGAAAATATACATGCATTATTAGGCAATAGAAATGAAGAAACAAAGAGGAAATTCCCCAATTTCTTATTCTTAGAGTCCATACTCTGACTCTGCCTACCTACTGAAAAAACTTTTAAACCCTTACTCCCCATTTCTATATCATTGACAACAAGTGAACATTCACTGCCCTACAACAAACCAGAGAACTCACATTGAACAATGTTTCCCCAGTAGAGACCAAGACACAATACATATTAAAAAATACCCTAGTTATGAATTAGTAGGTAAAGCTTTATTTGAGTGTTAAATGTGCTCTAATTATGTGTTTCTGGGTTTGTTGATGTGTGTGGTGTGTGGGTGTGTGTGCTTGTGTGTAAAACAAGCACTGAGGTGTGAAATAAATGCAGGATTGCAACGGCCTTCTTAAAAATAAGAAGCAACGTAATCACATTTGAAGCCCAGTGAAGAATCTGCCTAATACTTAACCTACAATTAATTGAAATGTGAAAAATTCAGGCCTCGAAAAACAAAGCCAACATACATACTGAATCTAATCAGTCTGTCTCACCTGTTTTCTAATCACTTCTTTCAATAAACCTAAATTGCCAGCATAAAACATCAGTTGTTCTAAACGAGTGGACGGATGTCCCCTGTCATGGGCTGTGTAAAATACATGGACGATCCGGCACTCATTGTTATTTAGAATGACTTCTGCCTGAACTACTATTGGAGAATTGTTGCTGATATACTGCGGTTCTTATACCAGTAAACTGGAATGAAGGTAATTTCAGGCTGAAAAGGAATAAATTGATTTTACTAACTGGTTTTTGGAAAACACTGCCATGAAAAATTATCAATATGTTCATAAAGGCATCTACATGTCTCTTCACAAGGGTGTTACTTAATGGGGGAGGTGGTGAGGTCTGGATATAACTGAA
Organism: Callospermophilus lateralis; assembly: GCF_048772815.1. Taxonomy (NCBI): domain Eukaryota; kingdom Metazoa; phylum Chordata; class Mammalia; order Rodentia; family Sciuridae; genus Callospermophilus; species Callospermophilus lateralis. The sequence continues at coordinate 9,609 of NW_027512489.1, forward strand.
GTGTCCATTAGTAGGTAGAACAATATCATGGGAATCAGAGTGCACATTCCGGTTTGAACTCAATCTAGGTACCATGGATTCATCTCTGTGTAATAGGCCTGCTTCTGAAAAACACAATGTCGAGCTCCAAAAGCAGAACGATACTTTCAGAATACCATGTTATGTTTGTAAATACATAGACAGATAGATATACAGAAATCAAAAATCTGAAAACGGTCTGGAAGTGTACATTTCTATAACTTACAATGTCAGTAGTGGGGGATTAATACCAGATCAAGACGACTGTATCTGCATGAGAAATGGTACAATTTTTGAAAGAGTTTTTTAAATGAAAATGGACAAAAAATTTAAAGGGTTACAGTAAGTGTTGAGGAGTGACTTGGCAAAAGGAGCACAGAGGTGAGAAAGAATTAAGTAGAGTTCAATAGAACCAGGTATAATTTCTGTACACATGACTCCATGAACAGGAGCAAAGGGAACACTTAAAAAATCATAAGACTAAAGAGAGATCAGGAGGGTTTGTACTAGTCTAGAAATGCTGACCTGAAAACCAACTAAAGTTTTCAACTCCTTCTTTTGAGGAACATTAGCTGTGCCGTGCTTTTCAAAAATGACTTGTCATAACTGATTGATGCCCATGTTAGCAACTCTTCTGAAATTACGTTGAAAGTAGACTAATGTGAGAGTTTCTCTTTAGAGATAATTCAAATTACTTGCATAGGAAGTGGCAGCAGGTCTGGGGATGTTGTAGCTCAGTGGCAGTGACCTTGCCTAGCTTGGGGCTGGCCTGCCATGGACTTTCACCCCAAACACTTGCAAGAAAAGAAAAGGGATGGAAGGGAGAGAGAAAGTTTGAAGGGAGGAAGGCAAAGTTGGAGGGATGGATGGAGGTATAAAAGAAGGAAGAAGAAAAGGAGAAAAATCAGGAAGGGGGGAAGGAAGCAAGGAAGGTAGGAAATAGGGAGAGCACAAGGGCAGAAAATGGACTGAGTCACTCAAACAAAAGGCAAGGGACACAAAGACCAATATAGGCCATAAAAGTTGTTTGAACAGTACAGTCAGCTTTAGAATTTGAGTGACATCAAACTGAATGTTATTATAACTGGATGGAATCTTCCTACTAACACTGCCTTGGCCTGGCCTAAACCAAATCAAGGGGTGGGTGGCATGGAGAGGAATTCTCTCTGGCTGGAGTGGGAGGGACCTAAACATGTGGCACTTGAGGATGCACTGGGTAGGGAAGGGGACAAGACTCCCCTGATGGGCAGTTGAGACAACAAGGCTCCTGGGAGCCCTTGATCATGGCTCCCACCGCCATACGCACACCACCCACCATACGCTCAGCCCCTGAAGTGGATCACAGTGGTCTGCTCCGTTGCCTGGTGCAGGTTGGAGTTCCGGACCAAACTCCTGAGTGTCCACAGCCTGTGTTGGCCTGCCTGGGCAGGCAGTGGTTGTGGTGGCAAGAGCCAAAGCTGTCTTGGCGTGATGGAGGAGCCAAGGGCTGCCTCTCAGCCATACTAGTGGGTGGTTCTGGAAGAAGCACCCAGGGTTGTGGCAGCATTGTCCGAAGACATGAAGCCAGACCATCTCCCTTATGGCTTTCCTTGGGAGTTCATGATGTGTACAGCTCTTGGATTTTTTGCTGTTCTCTCACTTTTCTGGAGAGCTTTTCAGTCGGTTAGTAGCAGGCTTTACGTGGGAAGAGAAAAAAGGCTGGCTCTAAATCTTGCTGGACTTATTGAGTCAAAATGTGGACTTCTTGATAAAGTGAGCCTTGTTGAAAAAGAACATAAAGGCTTAGACTCATCTTTAAAGGATTGCAGGTTTGAGAAGGGTTCAAGGGAAGCACAACAGCTGGAGGTAACCTACGAAAAGCTGCATAGGTCCGAATCCAGCCATGGTGTTGAAATGCTCTTTCTAGAAGAAGAGCTCAAAGCACAGAAGGCTAAACATGGTCAACAGGATGAAACGATGGCGCATCTATCAAGAGGGATACAGTCCCTCCAAGGTGAATCCGCATCCCTCAGATCAAAAATAGCTGAAGCCAAAACAAACTGGATTCTCTTTCAAGTGAATGAGGAAGAACTGAAGCTCGCAATCAAAGAGGTTTTGAATGAAGGATCCCTACTTCCGCAAACGCAGAGACCAACAATACAAGGAGAATCTGAAGCACAGAGGGAACAAGGATGTGTCCAATATAAAGCAAAAATCATATTAGAGGACTCTAAAGTAGCTGGAGAACAAGTTCTAAGGGACACAGAAAATCACATGGAGTCTCTGAGTGAATGCTTGCTGAAGATGAAGGATAGATCTTCTTCAAGCCTGGGAGCCCAAAGGGATGGTGGTCACCTGGAACTGGGAAAGACGAGTGAACCCGAAATTGGTGCTCACTTGGAGGATGAGTCCAAAGGAGCTTTGAGGAACCTGGTTTATGGTGATAAGCTAAAGGCCTCCTTAGAAATCTTGGAAGGAGGAAGAAATCAAAAATGTACTTTCTCATCTGAAGTGGAGAAAACCACGGAAGACCTTACAGAACACCTTAAAAGTCTGCAGACTGAACAGGCATCCTTGCAGTCAGAAAATGCACAGCTACAAAGTGAGAATGAGACCCTACAGAAGAACTTGAAAGTCATGATGGAACGCTATCAAGAAAATACGATGAAACTGCACAGGAAATTAAGAGTGGAGGAAAACTACCGTGTGGAGCAAGAGGAGAAACTTTCCAAAGTCAAAGAAAAGATGAGCCATACAATAAAAGAGCTGGAGACCTACAGAAAGACAGCCCAATATCTTGAAGAACAATTGCAGAGTACCATTCATTCCTGTCTGGGGAAGATTATTTCCTCTGAGAAAGAAGCACATGCTAGTGAGTTGGCAGCTCGGATTGCTGAAAGAAACCTCAGCTATTTCAGGAAACAAAATGCACGCAACAGACAAAAATTAACTGAGAAGGAGCTGAGATTTGAACTTGTAGGAAAAGATCCCTATGTTGCACTGGATGTTTCCAACTCAGCAATGGGCAGAAAGCCTTCTCCAAATGGGCCATCACCAATAGGTCACCCTTCATCTGAAAGGAGACCTCCTCATTTTGAAAAGAGTGGTCACTCACACTCTCACCTTTCACCCCAGTGGGAGGAGGAAGAGGGTCAAGGGGCCCTGGAGAATCCTCTGGACCATGCGACTAGCAGTAAAAAAAGAGAATACAGCTGTCATAAGTTCACCGACTTTCAGAGAGCACCTTCTCAGACTGGGCCCCTCTCTCCTCCAGGGGAACAGGCCAGGAGGCTGATGATCCCTCCGCCAGGCCAACCATATTCTTCTAATGCACGTCTTCCTCTACAGAGGCAAGATAGGTTTTACTCAAATTGTGGTAGAGCATCGGGTCCAGCAGAACACAGAATTACTAATATGCCTCCTTTGAACTCTGATGTGCCTGATTCACCTCTCCATGCTGAAAACCACGCAACAGGCTCTGGATCTGTGTAGGCACCTTTCCCTCCAGTCAGAGGTGCCTTGTTTCCAGTTGACCCAAGGAGTCAGTTCCTGAGAAGAGGACATTGTTTTTCCTCCACCTCTCCCAGGAAACTTGTCTGGGAACCTGGAGATTATTATCCACCTGACCCGCCACCCACTCCATTTCCAATGTGATGTGTCTATGCAGGGAGGGGGTTTTCCTCACAATCTTCCCCCAACAGCTGGAATTCAGCCCTCTACACCCCCATTCTGAAAGTACAAGTGAGTTCCCTGAAGGGTTCCTTCCACCTGCAAATGAGCCTGTTACTCAAGATCCAGAACCAAACAAGAAACCTCATGCTGTTGCTCTCTCTTCAAATGTAATTTGACTTATCTCTCATTTTTAGTTTTTAAGTAACTGCGTTTACTTCAGTAATTGACTATACTTTGGCTCCAATTGAAGCTCAATGAAACAATAATTCTTAAGATAGTATTTTGTAAATAAAGATGGTTTACGTAGGAATTTTCTGAGTAAATTATTCCTATTTTATTTTATTCCAGAGAACAGCATTTAATCTGATGAAGCCACTCTTACATAAACAAGAATGGGAGTTCTAGGTACTTGTAATCTAGCTGATGGAAATATCTTTTAAACTCCCAACAAAGAAGTGTATTTAGTATGACTGTAGCAAATGTAAAGTGACTTTAGGCTTAATGAAGAATTGTCACTGATTTACAGACTGGTTGGGCATTTCAGCTAGTTTTTCCATATCAGAATAACTAGAGCATGGAAGGACTAAAGGAGAGAACACAACTAAACATGTCAGGGAAACAGGAGATCCCAACTACAAAGAAAAATGAAGACCTCTTGTTTATATTCGTTGCTTAACACATTACATAGCTCTTGAGATACCATATTTCCTACATTAGATTCAAGTGAGTTATGAACTCCCATTTTCACCCCATATACAGATTGCACAATCACATTGTTTACACATCCACATTTTTACAAAATACCATATTAGTACCTGTTGTATTCTGCTACCTTTTCTAGCCTCTACTATCCCGCCTCTCCAGCCCTCCCATCTTCTCTCTCTATCCCATCTGCTGTAATTTAACACTTGGGAATTGGAAACCACACTTTAAACTCACTCTTTTCCCCTTTTTCCCTTCTGTCAAATTACTCATCATCTTCTTCTATTTCTCCTCCTCTTCCTCCTCCTTATACCTTTAATTCATTCATCATACACTCATGCATTGGTTCATTCATTCCTTTCACATATGGTGTTGGGGATCCAACTCAGGACCTTTGAAAGTGTGAAGCCAGCACTCTAGTGCTGAGCCAAAACCCAAGCACCTGTCTTTTTGATTTTATGACTGTTTATATGAAATTCAGAATTGCATTCTGCTATGGTTTACTGATATGTGGATTGACCTAGTCCTCGTTTTCTGGGAGACTTTTGGAAAATACACATGAATTATTAGGAGATTGAAGTGAAGAAACAAAGAGGAAATTCCCCAATTTCTTATTCTTAGAGTCCATACTCTGACTCTGAATACCTACTGTAAAAACTTTTAAACCCTTACTCCCCATTTCTATATCATTGCCAACAAGTGAACATTCACTGCCCTACAACAAACCAGAGAACTCACATTGAACAATGTTTCCCCAGTAGAGACCAAGACACAATGCTTATTAAAAAAATACCCTAGTTATGAGTTAGTAGGTAAAGCTATATTTGAGTGTTAAATGTGCTCTAATTATGTGTTTGTGTGTTTGTTGATGTGTGTGGTGTGTGGGTGTGTGTGCTTGTGTGTGAAACAAGCACTGAGGTGTAAAATAAATGCAGGATTGCAACGACCTTCTTAAAAATAAGAAGCAACTTTATCACATTTGAAGCCCAGTGAAGAATCTGCCTGATACTTAACCTACAATTAATTGAAATGTGAAAAATTCAGGCCTAGAAAAACAAAGCCAACATACATACTGAATCTAATCAGTCTGTCTCACCTGTTTTCTAATCACTCCTTTCAATAAACCTAAATTGCCGGCATAAAACATCAGTTGTTCTAAACGAGTGGACGGATGTCCCCTGTCATGGGCTGTGTAAAATACATGGACGATCCGGCACTGATTGTTATCTAGAATGACTTCTGCCTGAACTACTATTGGAGAATTGTTGCTGATATACTGCGGTTCTTATACCAGTAAACTGGAATGAAGGTAATTTCAGGCTGCAAAGGAATAAATTGATTTTACTAACTGGTTTTTGGAAAACACTGCCATGAAAAATTATCAATATGTTCATAAAGGCATCTACATGTCTCTTCACAAGGGTTTTACTTAATGGGGGAGGTGGTGAGGTCTGGATATAACTGAACTGTCCATTAGTAGGTAGAACAATATCATGGGAATCAGAGTGCACATTCCGGTTTGACCTCAATCTAGGTAACATGGATTCATCTCTGTGTAAGAGGCCTGCTTCTGAAAAACACAATGTCGAGCTCCAAAAGCAGAACGATACTTTCAGAATACCATGTTATGTTTGTAAATACATAGACAGATAGATATACAGAAATCAAAAATCTGAAAACGGTCTGGAAGTGTACATTTCTATAACTTACAATGTCAGTAGTGGGGGATTAATAGCAGATCAAGAAGACTGTATCTGCATGAGAAATGGTTCAATTTTTGAAGGAGTTTTTTAAATGAAAATGGACAAAAAATTTAAAGGGTTACAGTAAGTGTTGAGGAGTCACTTGGCAAAAGGAGCACAGAGGTGAGAAAGAATTAAGTAGAGTTCAATAGAACCAGGTATAATTTCTGTACACATGACTCCATGAACAGGAGCAAAGGGGACACTTCAAAAAATCATAGGACTAAGGAGAGACCAGGATTAGGAGGGTTTGTACTAGTCTAGAAATGCTGACCTGAAAAGCAACTAAAGTTTCAACTCCTTCTTTTGAGGAACATTAGCTGTGCCGTGCTTTTCAAAAATGACTTGTCATAACTGATTGATGCCCATGTTAGCAACTCTTCTGAAATCACGTTGAAAGTAGACTAATGTGAGAGTTTCTCTTTAGAGATAATTCAAATTACTTGCATAGGAAGTGGCAGCAGGTCTGGGGATGCTGTAGCTCAGTGGCAGTGACCTTGCCTATCTTGGGGCTGGCCTGCCATGGACTTTCACCCCAAACACTTGCAAGAAAAGAAAAGGGAGGGAAGGGAGAGAGAAAGTTGGAAGGGAGGAAGGCAAAGTTGGAGGGATGGATGGAGGTATAAAAGAAGGAAGAAGAAAAGGAGAAAAACCAGGAAGGGGGGAAGGAAGCAAGGAAGGTAGGAAATAGGGAGAGCACAAGGGCAGAAAAAGGACTGAGTCACTCAAACAAAAGGCAAGGGACACAAAGACCAATATAGGCCATAAAAGCTGTTTGAACAGTTTAGTCAGCTTTAGAAACTGAGTGACATCAAACTGAATGTTATTGTGACTGGATGGAATCTTCCTACTAACCCCGCCTTGGCCTGGCCTAAACCAAATCAAGGGGTGGGTGGCATGGAGAGGAATTCTCTCTGGCTGGAGTGGGAGGGACCTAATCATGTGGCACTTGAGGATGCACTGGGTAGGGAAGGGGACAAGACTCCCCTGATGGGCAGTTGAGACAACAAGGCTCCTGGGAGCCCTTGATCATGGCTCCCACCGCCATACGCACACCACCCACCATACGCTCAGCCCCTGAAGGGGCTCACAGTGGTCTGCTCCGTTGCCTGGTGCAGGTTGGAGTTCCGGACCAAACACCTGAGTGTACACAGCCTGTGTTGGCCTGCCTGGGCAGGCTGTGGTTGTGGTGGCAAGAGCCAAAGCTGTCTTGGCGTGATGGAGTAGCCAAGGGCTGCCTCTCAGCCATACTAGTGGGTGGTTCTTGAAGAAGCACCCAGGGTTGTGGCAGCATTGTCCGAATACATGAAGCCAGGCCATCTCCCTTATGGCTTTCCTTGGGAGTTGATGATGTGTACAGCTCTTGGATTTTTTGCTGTTCTCTCACTTTTCTGGAGAGCTTTTCAGTCGGTTAGTAGCAGGCTTTACGTGGGAAGAGAAAAAAGGCTGGCTCTAAATCTTGCTGGACTTATTGAGGCAAAATGTGGACTTCTTGATAAAGTGAGCCTTGTTGAAAAAGAACATAAAGGCTTAGACTCATCTTTAAAGGATTGCAGGTTTGAGAAGGGTTCAAGGGAAGCACAACAGCTGGAGGCAACCTACGAAAAGCTGCATAGGTCTGAATCCAGCCATGGCGTTGAAATGCTCTTTCTAGAATAAGAGCCCAAAGCACAGAAGGCTAAACATGGTCAACAGGATGAAACGATGGTGCATCTATCAAGAGGGATACAGTCCCTCCAAGGTGAATCTGAATCCCTCAGATCACAAATAGCTGAAGCCAAAACAAACTGGCGACTCTTTCAAGTGAATGAGGAAGAACTGAAGCTGGCAATCAAAGAGGTTTTGAATGAAGGATCCCTACTTCCGCAAACGCAGAGACCAACAATACAAGGAGAAGCTGAAGCACAGAGGGAACAAGGAAGTGTCCAATATAAAGCAAAAATCATATTACAGGACTCTAAAGTAGCTGGAGAACAAGTTCTAAGGGACACCAAAAATCACATGGAGTCTCTGAGTGAATGCTTGCTGAGGATAAAGGATAGATCTTCTCCAAGCCTGGGAGCCCAAAGGGATGGTGGTCACCTGGAACTGGGAAAGACGAGTGAACCCGAAATTGGTGCTCACTTGGAGGATGAGTCCAAAGGAGCTTTGAGGAACCTAGTTTATGGTGATAAGCTAAAGGCCTCCTTAGAAATCTTGGAAGAAGGAAGAAATCAAAAATGTACTTTCTCATCTGAAGTGGAGAAAACCATGGAAGACCTTACAGAACACCTTAAAAGTCTGCAGACTGAACAGGCATCCTTGCAGTCAGAAAATGCACAGCTACAAAGTGAGTATGAGACCCTACAGAAGAACTTGAAAGTCATGATGGAACGCTATCAAGAAAATACGATGAAACTGCAAGGAAATTAAGAGTGGAGGAAAACTACCGTGTGGAGCAAGAGGAGAAACTTTCCAAAGTCGAAGAAAAGATGAGCCATACAATAAAAGAGCTGGAGACCTACAGAAAGAGAGCCCAATATCTTGAAGAACAATTGCAGAGTACCATTCATTCCTGTCTGGGGAAGATTATTTCCTCTGAGAAAGAAGCACATGCTAGTGAGTTGGCAGCTCGGATTGCTGAAAGAAACCTCAGCTATTTCAGGAAACAAAATGCACGCAACAGACAAAAATTAACTGAGAAGGAGCTGAGATTTGAACTTGTAGGAAAAGATCCCTATGATGCACTGGATGTTTCCAACTCAGCAATGGGCAGAAAGCCTTCTCCAAATGGGCCCTCACCAATAGGTCACCCTTCAACTGAAAGGAGACCTCCTCATTTTGAAAAGAGTGGTCCACTCACACTCTCACCTTTCACTCCAGTGGGAGGAGGAAGAGGGTCAAGGGGCACTGGAGAATCCTCTGGACCATGCGACTAGCAGTAAAGGAAGAGAATCCAGCTGTCATAAGTTCACCGATTTTGAGAGAGCACCTTCTCAGACTGGGCCCCTCTCTCCTCCAGGGGAACAGGCCAGCAGGCTGATGATCCCTCCGCCAGGCCAACCATATTCTTCTGATGCACGTCTTCCTCTACAGAGGCAAGATAGGTTTTACTCAAATTGTGGTAGAGCATCGGGACCAGCAGAACACAGAATTCCTAATATGCCTCCTTTGGACTCTTGTCCTGATTCACCTCTCCATGCTGAAACCCAAGCAACTGGCTCTGGCTCTGTGTAGGCACCTTTCCCTCCAGTCAGAGGTGCCTTGTTTCCAGTTGACCCAAGGAGTCAGTTCCTGAGAAGAGGACCTTTTTTTTCCTCCACCTCTCCCAGGAAACTTGTCTGGGAACCTGGAGATTATTTTCCACCTGACCCGCCACCCACTCCATTTCCAATGTGATGTGTCTATGCAGGGAGGGGGTTTTCCTCACAATCTTCCCCCAACAGCTGGAATTCAGCCCTCTACACCCCCATTCTGAAAGTACAAGTGAGTTCCCTGAAGGGTTCCTTCCACCTGCAAATGAGCCTGTTACTCAACATCCACAACGAAACAAGAAACCTCATGCTGTTGCTCTCTCTTCAAATGTAATTTGACTTATCTCTCATTTTTAGTTTTTAAGTAACTGCGTTTACTTCAGTAATTGACTATACTTTGGCTCCAATTGAAGCTCAATGAACAATAATTCTTAAGATAGTATTTTGTAAATAAAGATGGTTTACGTAGGAATCTTCTGAGTAAATTATTCCTATTTTATTTTATTCCAGAGAACAGCATTTAATCTGATGAAGCCACTCTTACATAAACAAGAATGGGAGTTCTAGGTACTTGTAATCTAGCTGATGGAAATATCTTTTAAACTCCCAACAAAGAAGTGTATTTAGTATGACTGTAGCAAATGTAAAGTGACTTTAGGCTTAATGAAGAATTGTCACTGATTTACAGACTGGTTGGGCATTTCAGCTAGTTTTTCCATATCAGAATAACTAGAGCATGGGAGGACTAAAGGAGAGAACACAACTAAACATGTCACGGAAACAGGAGATCTCAACTACAAAGAAAAATGAAGACCTCTTGTTTATATTGGTTGCTTAAAACATTACATAGCTCTTGAGATACCATATTTCCTACATTAGATTCAAGTGAGTTATGAACTCCCATATTCACCCCATATACAGATTGCACAATCACATTGTTTACACATCCATATTTTTACAAAATGCCATATTAGTACCTGTTGTATTCTGCTACCTTTTCTAGCCTCTACTATCCCCCCTCTCCTGCCCTCCCATCTTCTCTCTCTATCCCATCTGCTGTAATTTAACGCTTGGGTTTGGAAACCACACTTTAAACTCACTCCCCTCCCCTTTTGCCCTTCTGTCAAATTACTCATCATCTTCTTCTATTTCTCCTCCTCCTCCTTCTCCTTATACCGTTAATTCATTCATCATACACTCATGCATTGGATCATTCATTCCTTTCACATATGGTGTTGGGGATCCAACTCAGGACCTTTGAAAGTGTGAAGCCAGCACTCTAGCGCTGAGCAAAAACCCCAGCACTTGTCTTTTTGATTTTATGACTGTTTATATGAAATTCAGAATCACATTCTGCTGTGGTTTACTGATATGTGGATTGACCTAGTCCTTGTTTTCTGGGAGACTTTTGGAAAATATACATGAATTATTAGGAGATTGAAATGAATAAACAAAGAGGAAATTCCCCAATTTCTTATTCTTAGAGTCCATACTCTGACTCTGCCTACCTACTGTAAAAACTTTTAAACCCTTACTCCCAATTTCTATATCATTGCCAACAAGTGAACATTCACTGCCCTACAACAAACCAGAGAACTCACATTGAACAATGTTTCCCCAGTAGAAACCAAGACACAATACTTATTAAAAAAATACCCTAGTTAGGAGTTAGCAGGTAAAGCTTAATTTGAGTGTTAAATGTGCTCTAATTATGTGTTTGTGTGTTTGTTGATGTGTGTGGTGTGTGGGTGTGTGTGCTTGTGTGTGAAACAAGCACTGAGGTGTAAAATAAATGCAGGATTGCAACGGCCTTCTTAAAAATAAGAAGCAAGTTTATCACATTTGAAGCCCAGTGAAGAATCTGCCTGATACTTAACCTACAATTAATTGAAATGTGAAAAATTCAGGCCTCGAAAAACAAAGCCAACATACATACTGAATCTAATCAGTCTGTCTCACCTGTTTTCTAATCACTCCTTTCAATAAACCTAAATTGCCAGCATAAAACATCAGTTGTTCTAAACGAGTGGACGGATGTCCCCTGTCATGGGCTGTGTAAAATACATGGACGATCCGGCTCTGATTGTTATCTAGAATGACTTCTGCCTGAACTACTATTGGAGAATTGTTGCTGATATACTGCGGTTCTTATACCAGTAAACTGGAATGAAGGTAATTTCAGGCTGCAAAGGAATAAATTGATTTTACTAACTGGTTTTTGGAAAACACTGCCATGAAAAATTATCAATATGTTCATAAAGGCATCTACATGTCTCTTCACAAGGGTTTTACTTAATGGGGGAGGTGGTGAGGTCTGGATATAACTGAACTGTCCATTAGTAGGTAGAACAATATCATGGGAATCAGAGTGCACATTCCGGTTTGACCTCAATCTAGGTAACATGGATTCATCTCTGTGTAATAGGCCTGCTTCTGAAAAACACAATGTCGAGCTCCAAAAGCAGAACGATACTTTCAGAATACCATGTTATGTTTGTAAATACATAGACAGATAGATATACAGAAATCAAAAATCTGAAAACGGTCTGGAAGTGTACATTTCTATAACTTACAATGTCAGTAGTGGGGGATTAATAGCAGATCAAGAAGACTGTATCTGCATGAGAAATGGTTCAATTTTTGAAGGAGTTTTTTAAATGAAAATGGACAAAAAATTTAAAGGGATACAGTAAGTGTTGAGGAGTCACTTGGCAAAAGGAGCACAGAGGTGAGAAAGAATTAAGTAGAGTTCAATAGAACCAGGTATAATTTCTGTACACATGACTCCATGAACAGGAGCAAAGGGGACACTTAAAGAAATCATAGGACTAAAGAGAGATCAGGAGGGTTTGTACTAGTCTAGAAAAGCTGACCTGAAAACCAACTAAAGTTTCAACTCCTTCTTTTGAGGAACATTAGCTGTGCCGTGCTTTTCAAAAAGGACTTGTCATAACTGATTGATGCCCATGTTAGCAACTCTTCTGAAATTACGTTGAAAGTAGACTAATGTGAGAGTTTCTCTTTAGAGATAATTCAAATTACTTGCATAGGAAGTGGCAGCAGGTCTGGGGATGTTGTAGCTCAGTCGCAGTGACCTTGCCTAGCTTGGGGCTGGCCTGCCATGGACTTTCACCCCAAACACTTGCAAGAAAAGAAAAGGGAGGGAAGGGAGAGAGAAAGTTGGAAGGGAGGAAGGCAAAGTTGGAGGGATGGATGGAGGTATAAAAGAAGGAAGAAGAAAAGGAGAAAAACCAGGAAGGGGGGAAGGAAGCAAGGAAGGTAGGAAATAGGGAGAGCACAAGGGCAGAAAAAGGACTGAGTCACTCAAACAAAAGGCAAGGGACACAAAGACCAATATAGGCCATAAAAGCTGTTTGAACAGTTTAGTCAGCTTTAGAATCTGAGTGACATCAAACTGAATGTTATTGTGACTGGATGGAATCTTCCTACTAACCCCGCCTTGGCCTGGCCTAAACCAAATCAAGGGGTGGGTGGCATGGAGAGGAATTCTCTCTGGCTTCAGTGGGAGGGACCTAAACATGTGGCACTTGAGGATGCACTGGGTAGGGAATGGGACAAGACTCCCCTGATGGGCAGTTGAGACAACAAGGCTCCTGGGAGCCCTTGATCATGGCTCCCACCGCCATACGCACACCACCCACCATATGCTCAGCCCCTGAAGGGGCTCACAGTGGTCTGCTCTGTTGCCTGGTGCAGGTTGGAGTTCCGGACCAAACACCTGAGTGTCCACAGCCTGTGTTGGCCTGCCTGGGCAGGCTGTGGATGTGGTGGCAAGAGCCAAAGCTGTCTTGGCGTGATGGAGGAGCCAAGGGCTGCCTCTCAGCCATACTAGTGGGTGGTTCTGGAAGAAGCACCCAGGGTTGTGGCAGCATTGTCCGAAGACATGAAGCCAGGCCATCTCCCTTATGGCTTTCCTTGGGAGTTGATGATGTGTACAGCTCTTGGATTTTTTGCTGTTCTCTCACTTTTCTGGAGAGCTTTTCAGTCGGTTAGTAGCAGGCTTTACGTGGGAAGAGAAAAAAGGTTGGCTCTAAATCTTGCTGGACTTATTGAGGCAAAATTTGGACTTCTTGATAAAGTGAGCCTTGTTGAAAAAGAACATAAAGACTTAGACTCATCTTTAAAGGATTCCAGGTTTGAGAAGGGTTCAAGGGAAGCACAACAGCTGGAGGCAACCTACGAAAAGCTGCATAGGTCCGAATCCAGCCATGGCGTTGAAATGCTCTTTCTTGAAGAAGAGCTCAAAGCACAGAAGGCTAAACATGGTCAACAGGATGAAACGATGGCGCATCTATCAAGAGGGATACAGTCCCTCCAAGGTGAATCTGAATCCCTCAGATCACAAATAGCTGAAGCCAAAACAAACTGGAGACTCTTTCAAGTGAATGAGGAAGAACTGAAGCTGGCAATCAAAGAGGTTTTGAATGAAGGATCCCTACTTCCGCAAACGCAGAGACCAACAATACAAGGAGAAGCTGAAGCACAGAGGGAACAAGGAGGTGTCCAATATAAAGCAAAAATCATATTAGAGGACTCTAAAGTAGCTGGAGAACAAGTTCTAAGGGACACCGAAAATCACATGGAGTCTCTGAGTGAATGCTTGCTGAAGATGAAGGATAGATCTTCTCCAAGCCTGGGAGCCCAAAGGGATGGTGGTCACCTGGAACTGGGAAAGACGAGTGAACCCGAAATTGGTGCTCACTTGGAGGATGAGTCCAAAGGAGCTTTGAGGAACCTAGTTTATGGTGATAAGCTAAAGGCCTCCTTAGAAATCTTGGAAGGAGGAAGAAATCAAAAATGTACTTTCTCATCTGAAGTGGAGAAAACCACGGAAGACCTTACAGAACACCTTAAAAGTCTGCAGACTGAACAGGCATCCTTGCAGTCAGAAAATGCACAGCTACAAAGTGAGAATGAGACCCTACAGAAGAACTTGAAAGTCATGATGGAACGCTATCAAGAAAATACGATGAAACTGCACAGGAAATTAAGAGTGGAGGAAAACTACCGTGTGGAGCAAGAGGAGAAACTTTCCAAAGTCGAAGAAAAGATGAACCATACAATAAAAGAGCTGGAGACCTACAGAACGAGAGCCCAATATCTTGAAGAACAATTGCAGAGTACCATTCATTCCTGTCTGGGGAAGATTATTTCCTCTGAGAAAGAAGCACATGCTAGTGAGTTGGCAGCTCGGATTGCTGAAAGAAACCTCAGCTATTTCAGGAAACAAAATGCACGCAACAGACAAAAATTAACTGAGAAGGAGCTGAGATTTGAACTTGTAGGAAAAGATCCCTATGATGCACTGGATGTTTCCAACTCAGCAATGGGCAGAAAGCCTTCTCCAAATGGGCCCTCACCAATAGGTCACCCTTCAACTGAAAGGAGACCTCCTCATTTTGAAAAGAGTGGTCCACTCACACTCTCACCTTTCACTCCAGTGGGAGGAGGAAGAGGGTCAAGGGGCACTGGAGAATCCTCTGGACCATGCGACTAGCAGTAAAGGAAGAGAATCCAGCTGTCATAAGTTCACCGATTTTCAGAGAGCACCTTCTCAGACTGGGCCCCTCTCTCCTCCAGGGGAACAGGCCAGCAGGCTGATGATCCCTCCGCCAGGCCAACCATATTCTTCTGATGCACGTCTTCCTCTACAGAGGCAAGATAGGTTTTACTCAAATTGTGGTAGAGCATCGGGACCAGCAGAACACAGAATTCCTAATATGCCTCCTTTGGACTCTGATGTCCTGATTCACCTCTCCATGCTGAAAACCAAGCAACTGGCTCTGGCTCTGTGTAGGCACCTTTCCCTCCAGTCAGAGGTGCCTTGTTTCCAGTTGACCCAAGGAGTCAGTTCCTGAGAAGAGGACCTATTTTTTCCTCCACCTCTCCCAGGAAACTTGTCTGGGAACCTGGAGATTATTTTCCACCTGACCCGCCACCCACTCCATTTCCAATGTGATGTGTCTATGCAGGGAGGGGGTTTTCCTCACAATCTTCCCCCAACAGCTGGAATTCAGCCCTCTACACCCCCATTCTGAAAGTACAAGTGAGTTCCCTGAAGGGTTCCTTCCACCTGCAAATGAGCCTGTTACTCAACATCCAGAACCAAACAAGAAACCTCATGCTGTTGCTCTCTCTTCAAATGTAATTTGACTTATCTCTCATTTTTAGTTTTTAAGTAACTGCGTTTACTTCAGTAATTGACTATACTTTGGCTCCAATTGAAGCTCAATGAAACAATATTTCTTAAGATAGTATTTTGTAAATAAAGATGGTTTACGTAGGAATCTTCTGAGTAAACGAAGAATGGAGAGTTATTGTTTGATGAAAATGTCTAGATTTCTGTGTCTATGTTTATCAAGGATGCTGGCCTCTGATTTCCTTCTCTTGTATTGTCCTTGTTCGCTGTTGGTGTCAGGGTGGCGCTGGTTCTATAAAATGAGTTGGGTAATTTTTCCCTCTGTGTAATCCATTTGGGCTGATATAATAAAATTACCTAGATTCAGTAATGTTGTACAATAGAAATTCAGAATTCACAGTTCTGCAGCAGAGAAGTCCAAAATCAAAGCTCCAGCAGATTCAGCATCTGGTGAGAGAACAGTCCACCTCAAAGCCGGACCTCCTTTGGTGTTGAAGGAACAGATGCTCCTTCAGCTTCTCACAAGGTCCTGCTCCCACTGAGGAGGGCCAAGCCCTGGTGGCCCAATCGATCCCAGAGGTCTCCATCTGATGTATCACATGAGGGGTCCAGTGTAGACGCAGGGGAAACACCAACAGCCAGCCACAGCACCCTCTTCCTCTTCTCTTTTTTTTTTTTTTTTTTTTTGGAAAGAGTCTGAGAAGGGTCATCATCAGTCCTCATCAGACTGTAAGCTCCGGTGGAGTCCAGCAGTGCAGCTCTCGGGTTCTCTTTTTGACGGGGTGTTTCTGTCACTCCCATCTTCTCCCTCATCGTTGGGCTGCTGGGATCTCTGTGGCCTCGTGGTCCGGTCTTCTCGACTGTATTCACAGTGTCCTCAGGTCGTCTGATTTGCGGCATGTGTGACTGTCACAGTCCTCCCATTATCCGTTGTGCTCCTGTGGATCAGTTGTGATAAGGCCTCTTCCACTCCTTATCTCTCTTCTCTTAGTGAATCTGCTAAGGGTCTGTCGACTTTATCAGCTCTTAGTTTCATTGTCTTCTCTGGTGTTTTCTGGTGTCTACTTCATGTATTACTAGTTTATTTTCTCCTTCTTCTTCTCCATCTTTGGGCTTAGTTCTTTTCCTTTTCCAGTTTCTTCAGTTGTGAGTTGGGTTGTTTAAGTGGGTCTCCCTCTCTTGGACCAAGCCACTTACTACTGTGAACTTTTAGAGTGCGCCCGGGGCACTGAAGACCGCTGGCGTGTCGGGTGCCCATTTTGGATGGTCTCCGATATTTTGCAACATCCACTTTCACTTTCCCCTTTGACCTATTGGTTGTTGGGGAGCGTGCGCTTCACTTTCCATGTACTTGAGGTTTTTCTGAAATCCTCCTATTACTGATCACTGGTGTCATGTTGACAGAGCCAGAAAAGACACTTTATGTGACACTTCAGTCTTCTTACATTTGTCAACCCTAACATACGATTCACCCTAGAGAACGTTCCACATGAGAAGAAAGTTGTCCGGCTGCTCTTGGTAGAATGTTCTACACACATCTATCAGGTCTATTTGGCCTAAGTGTAGTTCAGATCCAATATTTCCCTGTTGACTTTCCGTCTCAATGATTCATCCATTATTGGAAATGGGTGTTGAAGTCTCCTACTATCACTGTATGCAGCTACTTCCCTCCTCAGACCTTTTGTTACTTGCGTTATGTATTTAGGTGCTTGATGTCAGGTGCACGTTTTGTACAACTGTTACATCCTCTGGAAGAATTGATTCCTCCATCACTACAGAATGACCACCTTGTTCTCTATTTTTACAGTTTTTACTTATCGTCTCTCTTACCTGATGTGGGTAGAGCAGCTCATGTACGCACGCACCTTTGGTGTCCATTTGCATGAGTATCTTCTTCCAACCACCATTTTCAACCCATGCATGTGTAATGGTGGAGGAGTCTCTGGGAGGCAGCATATTGTTGAGTACTGTCTTCTTATTCATTCAGCCATTTCAATTGGAGAATTTAGTCATTTACATCCAAGGTAATTATTAATAGGTAAGGACTTACACTGTCACCTGTGGGTTGTTCTGTGGATCTTTCCCTGCCTCTCTTGCTATCTTCTGTTGTGATTAAATGATTTTCTCTAGTAGTATGCTTTATTCCTTACAACCCCATACATTTTTGCTTTGTGGTTACCACGCGGCTTTTATAGAACATCTTAGAACAGGCCACTCTAAGCCAATATTAATGTTGATCACAAAAAAATACGACCACACTTTTACTTCACAATACCCATTCTGTTTTCAGTGTTATAACTTACGTTTCATATTGCATATCCAATAGCAAATAGTTGTATCAATTATCATCTTAATAGTTTTGTCTTTTAACCTTCATACTCAAGACATGGTTTATTCACTGTTCACTTAGTTTTATCAGGGAGTTTCACACTTTCATATGTTTTCGTGTTATGACTTTCCTTATTTGAAGAACTCCCTAACGTCCCTTGTAAGACAGGTCTTGTGATGAATGACCTCAGCTTTTGTTGCCGGAGAAAGTCTTTATTTCTTTTTTATTTTTTGGTAACTGGGGATGGAACCCAGAGGCACTTTACCACTGAGCTACATCCCCAGACTTATTTTTTATTTAGAGATAGGGCCTCACTAATTTGCTGAGGGTCTCACTAAATTGTTGAGGCTGTCTCAAAATCATGATCCTCCTGCCTCAGCCTCCTGAGTCACTGGGATTACAGGCACGCACACCAGGCCCTCCTTCGTTTCTGAAGAACAGCTTTGCTGGGTACAGTGTTCTCTGTGGGCAGTTTAGTTCTGGCAGCATTTTGAACACATAACCCCACTCTCCTTGTCCTGGGACGTCTCCTTTGGAAACCCACGATAGCCCTTGGGAAGGCCTTTTTGGGTCATCTTCTCCTTTTCTCACTGCTTTCAGGACCCTCTTTTTGTCTTTGATTTTTTTTAAATATTTTTTATACCTTCACTTTATTTATTTATTTTTAGGTGGTGCTGAGGATGGAGCCCAGGGCCTCGCCGTGCCACATGAGTGCTCTGCTGCTGTGCCTGAGCCCAGCCCTGGTCTTTATTTATTGGCAGAGTGATTATAAACAACACGTCTGGGTGTACTCCAGTCAACGGATCAGGAATACCACTTAAAGGGAGATTAAGATGGTCAGGTGCCTGTACCTGGCTTCTAGTTAATCATGGTGAACTGCCTGGAGGAGCTCTTTGACAGGCTGTGTTATAGAAATTTCCCCAGGTG
Source organism: Callospermophilus lateralis (assembly GCF_048772815.1). Taxonomy (NCBI): domain Eukaryota; kingdom Metazoa; phylum Chordata; class Mammalia; order Rodentia; family Sciuridae; genus Callospermophilus; species Callospermophilus lateralis. Next base: position 28,371 of record NW_027512489.1, read on the forward strand.
CCCATTTGGGTGTCTGAAGCAGAGTCCCAGTGGGCAGAACCCATAGGATGTCCTCTTGGATCCTGCCAGATGCTCTGGTTGCTGTGCAGACAAAACAGTTACCATGACAACACCCCCCCACACACACACACCACACACACACACACACACACACACACACCACACACACACACACACACACACACACACACACACACCCCACCCGCAAGTTTTTGCATTTCTCCTTTTCCAATAAGTACCAAGGTATTCTAGGGACAGGCGAGCATAGATCTCTGGACAAAATGTCCTCTGCTCCAGGAAGGGGGAGAGGGAAGGGGGGAGTGAATATGAGAGTACATTATGATTGAATGACCCTTAATCAGTATAAATGCATGTGTGTTTGCTCTGGGTTAAAATGTGTCCTTTTGGTTATGTGTCAATGCATGTATCGGCACGGATCACGCAAAGGGGTGGCTCACCAGTTATCATCCTTTTATTTTCCTGTTCTCCCCTTCCCCGCTTTGGCTGCCCCTATGCTGGAAGAGTGGTCCCGCTCTTTGCGAGGGGAAGTGCTGAGTCACGGCTCCAGCTGGGTTTCTGTCTCCCATCCTCCATCTCCATTCTTCCTCTGGCTCTCTAGACTCTGGGCCTTCTTCACCACCTCATCACCAGCCTGGACTCACCTCCCCCAGGTTCACTCCTGGGCAGTAAAGAAAAGTCATCTTATCCTGTTTCTACACATACTCTTTTCTCCCTTTGCCTCCCCAAAAGACCATTTTGGAAAAAACAGAACTCTGACCAAGTTTGACCCAGGAGAATAATTCTTACGTGTTTTCGTGTTGATCCTCCTACAGTCCCTCACAGCTAATCGGATTAAAGTAGTGGCTCATGCTTTGGGGCATGGTAAGGAAGGTGAGATTTAAGTTAACACCATTCCTTAAGGCCTTTTTCTCATTCTGGGTCCACAGTACCAGACCACAGATTCCAGGAGGGGTGTGTGTGTGTGTGTGTGTGTGTGTGTGTGTAGGTGTAGGTGTTATGTGTGGGTTGGGGGCAGTATTTAGAGACTTCCGGAGGGCAGGATGTATGCGGGTCTGCCTGGGCTCTGCCGTCTCCATATCACTCCCTTTAGGCTCCTCTAACTCAGAAATTTCAATCAAGTCTCGCTAACTAGTTCCAAATTAGAGAACCAGGATTGTTTCTCCCTTGCCAGAAGTGGGAGAGTAGAGAGGCGGCCCTGCTTTCTCAGTCTGGTTACTATGGCGACAGCCGCGGAGTGACCCAAGTGATCCTCCCTCCCTCCTCCGAAACCAGGAGAGATGACGGCACCGCGCTGACTGCGCCAAATTCCAGCCAATGGGTGGCTGCTCCTGCCTTCTCTTCCGCCAGCTCCCCCCCCCCAGCTCGATTCACAAATCTGGACTGAGGATTTCCGGCTCCAGGCCGGGTGCTAAAGCTCTGGGCTGAAGACGGGTGAAAGCCGAGTCTTGATCTCTCAGGAGGGCAAGTGGAAAGCGACATTGCTGGGGTCTCGGGCCAGACTTCTGTAACTCGCCATCAAAATACCTTACACCCTATTTCTAAATTATCCAGAAGATCTAGTAGCGACCGAGTCCCCAACTCTTCCTGCCCATACAAGTCCCCACCCTGCCCAAACGTGCGTGTCAGCACCACGGACAGCGAACCTGAGGCCTGGTCTTGGCCAACCCCTCCTGGTTCTCTCTTTGGTTCCTCTAGGCCACGGTGGTGATCGGGGTTAGAGCCTCAAGAGCTCTGTTGAAGCCAGGCCTCCTTGAGCCATTGGAACAATAACCAGAGCACTTAGCCATTTGCCATGCAGCTGAGCAGGGATCTCAAGCCAAAAGCTCATTTTCCCTCTTGTTCCAATGCTGAAAAATAGCTTTCGTCTCCTCTTTTCATCTCTGTGCCTCCCTGACTCAGGGTCTGAGTTGGAAGCAGGGATGGGCCTCCCAAGACTGCCCTGGGTGGGCTTGTAACCAAAGCAGCCTCCAAGCTGCCCAGTAGTGGTGAGGGTTGGACACATGTGGGGGTGTGGGTGGGGTGGGGTAGCTGAATGTAGCCATCAGGCCCCACCTGGGAACAGTGAACACAGACCTAACTGGACTCTAGATCCACTATATGGTAGGGAAAGAGGAAAAGCAGCAATAGTGACTAGTTAATTCTTCCTCAAGGGGTCACCTCATGGAAGGAAAACGACTTCTACTGTCCTTACCTCTTGTCTCTAAGTGGCCTGGGCATTTATGAGGAGCTAGTTTGACAAGATGGAGGCTGGGTTGGGAATTGTGGATTCAGCCTCAACCCTTGGCTATCCCACTTTACTCTGTAAAATTGAAGCTGATGTGGGAGGGGTCAGCAGGTAGCAGCTCTCAGGAACTTGATCTTCCCCAGTAGACCCCTATATCTGGTCCTCCTGCTCTACCAGTGACAGTTCCATTTCCGCTTGCGTTCCCTCCCTCCAGGGGCCCAAAGAAAGGCCGGCGCAAAACCATGTGCAGGCGCTTCCAGCGCTTTATAGTTCTCTCCGGGATAGACGGACAGACAGACAGTGCGGCCCGCGCCGTCGGCCCGCATCATTGGCACCTTGGACACGGCCCCAGGCCCAACCCAGTTCCTGGTACTCTCCCGGGAAGATTCCGGTCCCTCCCCAGCTCAGCACCTCGGACAGTTCTCGGCCCAACAACCCCCCTCCCCCCTCCCTCCGGAAACAGTGAAATAAATTAAAAGGGGAGAGGGATAACAAGAAACCTAAGGATAAGGAAGAGGGACGCCCCTCCCTCAAAATAGTAGAGTTTTCTTTCTCTTGCCGCCCGCCCACTTGAGGCCATCGCCGCCGGGGTGTTCTCGCAGGTTGATTTTGCCCCCAATCTCAGCCTCCTGAAAGAAGCCAGCAGTCCCTCCACGCCCCCATCCCCCGCCAACTCCCGGCATGCAACACGTTGGAAAAGGTGGGGAGAGGCGGTGGGGGTGGGGCAAGGGACCATTCTGGTGGTTGTCTGGTCGCCTGGGACTGCAGTTTCTTGTCGCACCTCAGTTGGTCCAAATTAAAAACTAACAGTCCCTTTGATCTGGGGAGGGGGATAAGGGGTCTCAGGGGAAGAATTGCAAGATGATACAAGCAGAGGGGGAAGGCAAACAGGAGGGGAAATAGTCACACATGACAGGAGCAAGGAGAAAGAGATCCAGAAGGGAAGATGGGGACACAGGTGCAGGAGGAAAAACCGGGGGCAATGGGGGTACAGTCAGGCACGGGGGTAAGGTGGAGATGGAAACACACACCCAAGGAACGGTGAATGCAAAGGGAGAGGGAGAGATGAAAGTGCAGACAGGAGGAAAGATGAAGACACAGAAAGAAGGTGAAGAAATGCGGGGGGGGGGGGGGACAGGAGAGATGGACTTACAGACACGCATGGCAGGGAAGGGGGAAACCCGGCAGAAATGAAGAGATAAGGACACTGACAGATGGAAAGGATGAGGCTGGGGTGCCCTTCCAGTGTTCATCCCCCAGTCCCAGCCCACGCCCAGCAAATCCAGACACCATGGCCTCTGGTGTCCTAGCCTCCACCTTCCCCTGCGGGACAGGAGCGGCTCCTCCTCCGCCCAGCCCAGAGTGGCGGTAACACCGGCGGTGGCTTGAGAGTCCCGGGGGCGGGAGAGAGGGGGGTCCGAGTTTGTGTCGGAGACTTGGGCGGGGGGCGGGCACGGCCCCTGGGTATCCCTAGCGGTCCAAGTTCATAGTCCAGTGCTTGGCTCCGGCCGCGCAGCTGTCCCTGGCGGCCGAGGAAGCTGCGGGCGCGCTCCCACTCGGTGGACCCCCGGCGCCGGCGGCAGCTTCGCCCTCGTTCTTGAGGTCTTGAAAGACTTGCGTGAAGAAGTGGGGGTCGGCGTTGAGCCGCAGCATCTGCGGGCTGAGCCGCTGGATGAGGCGCAGGCAACGCTGCCAGAAGCGCTCCTTGTCAGGCTCCACGAGGAAGGGCTTGAGTGGGTAGGAAATCTCGTTGCCCATGTAGGAGTAGGCGAGGTAGAGGCAGGTGAGGAAGGCGGCCTGCAGCTCTGCTGCCGACGCCAGCTCGTCCCCTCGCAGGGACTCGCGGCACAGCAGGTACACGAACACCAGGTTGGCGGGTGTAATGAAGGCCTGGTCTTGCCAGCCCTGCAGCAGCAGCGAGCGGTCCACGCCGCGGAACCAGCCCACCAGCTCGCCAGGGCTCAGCTCTTTGAGGCGGTAGCAGCGTCGGCACACAAAATCGCCCAGGCAGCGGAGCAGCTCGCCTGTGGACGCCTGCACGATGACCCTCCGCGGCGAGCCACCAGGCACCGGCGGCGCCGCCTGCGGAGCTGGGGGTGGTGGCGGCGGCGGCTTTCCTCCACCCGAGCCTGGCGGCGGGGCTGCAGCGCTGCCCCCCGACGGTGGCTCGCAGGTGGCAGCAGCCGCGGGCACTGTGGGCACTGGCACAGCCAGGGGCTTGGTGGCGCCACCGCCGTCGGGGGCGTCCCGGCCCTTGCGGAGAAGGTTCTCGCGGTTGCGTTGTTGGACTAGAGGGTCAGGACCGGTGGACGCTGGCTTGGGCGTCACCTTCTTGCTGCCTTTCTTCTTCTTGGCAGATGCGGCCACCAGGCGCTTCCAGGTGAGCGCCGAGATGAGCACGGACGGACGCTTGAGCCGACTCTCGCCTTTGCCGCCCTTGCCCACTGGCGGCGCCCCGTAGCCCCCCAGCGCCTCGTCCCCCGCGGGCGGCGCCTTCTTTTTCTCCTCCGGCAACCCGCCGGGCCTCCGGCCCTTGGCCGAGGAGGCAGGGAAAAGCGACAGCACCGTGCCCATCCTGCAGAGCGGGGCCGGCGCCCGGGCCCCGGCGGGAACCGCGGGCGGCGCCGCTGCTGCTGCAGCCCCGGGGGACCCGGCGGTGGGGGGCCTAGCCCCGGCCCGCGCGCGCGGACAGGCGGGGGAAGGAGCTGCTTTGCTGTTCGGCGGCGGCTGCTCAGAGTCTGAGCTGCGCCAGCTGCAGCGTCAGCCCCACCCCTTAGGCCCCTTCTTTCGCCCCGCCGCGCCCCGCCTCACACAGCCAATCCTCACCGAGCTGCCCTTCTGATCGGCAGCTCCTCTGACCAATAGGATATCAGATATCAATCTCAAATCCCGCCTTAGCTCCCACCCTCTGTCCTGGGTCCTTTCCTTTCACGCGAAGGGGAAAAGTGGGTAAGGGGCAGGAGGTGGCCTTCGTTCGAGGGTCCCTCTCTGGGTCAGAGGTAGGGCGTGGGGAGAATGGTTGCTCCCACCACCTTCTCCAAATCCTAGGGCGGTGGATCAGCTTGTTTTGATGCGCTGGATTCGCGGTAGCAGAGAAGCCATGGGAACAGTCTTCTCTTTCCCCGCCCCGATCTATGTGTAGGAGGGCAGCGTGGCAGAGAGTGCCCTCATCCAGAGGCGCAGGTCCCAGCTCCTTGGCACTGCACTGGTTTCTCCAATCTGGCCGTCGGGTCGATTCAGCGCCCCCCGCCGCCACTAGGAAGGACTGTCAGCAGGCACATTATTGCTCTGCCTGTGAGGGGGTGTTGGCCGATGATGAGACTTCCTGCAGGTCAGAGTCTGCCTTCTTGGGGGTCTTTGCTTCAGGGGAGCAAGACCCTCAGAATATGTCCCTGCAGCTGAGCCTGTGGCTGTGGTCCCTGGGCAGCTCGTCTTGCCTGGTTGTCCCCACCAGCACACACTGATTCACATTTGGGTGGGTGATGGATGATTGATCCCTGGGGAAACGCTGAAAATTGGGATCAGGCTTGGACAGTGGACATGGCTTCCTGTGTGGAAGGAGGCCTAAGAGGGTTGGTCAACCTCCAGTCCAGTCCAGATTGAGGTGGGTTTTCATCCTGCTGCACAGGCCCTGCTGCCTAACTTCCAGCTGCAGGCTGATTGGTTAGGTCCTACCCTTTTCTGTCTCGGGTCTGTCTGTTCCCTCCTCAGTGCCCACCAGATCTTTGTCCAGGAATTTGGACTCTCTGGGCCTTACCTGCAGGTCCTGAGCCCAGCTAGCTCTATGTGCCTTGTAGCACCTGTCTCCTGGTCTGCTCTCTGTAGCTTCCCAACACAGGAGTCTTCTATTTTCTTAAATGGCCTTGTAGGTGGGTATGAGCCTGATGGGGAGAGAAGACTGTCTACAGGGTAAAATCCTCAGAACTGTCCCTGGAGTTGTCTCCATGTGCTTCATGAACCCACACAGCTCCAAGGATCCATTGCTATGAAGATCAGTTTGTGCACACATTCGTGTGTGTGTGTGTGTGTGTGTGTGTGTGTGTGTGTGTGTTTCATTCTAGATTGGCTTTTTCAGAATCCTTGTGGGCTGCAGGTCCAACCACCAGAAGCCCCAGCTTTTCTCATCAATTTCCCGGCCCCTACTCATTCACACCCTGCTGGAATCCTGCAGCCTGGCTATCTTGACTACCATGGTCACACTCAGACTTGTACCTCCTCCCTGACTCAGTACCCAGTGTGTATCTTCTCAACAGGATTGCTCCTGCTCTCTTGGATCTGATTTTTATTCTCTTGCAGCCCAAGCTGGCCTGCTCAATCTCTTATTCTCTCCACAGTTGTAGGGAAATGTTCCTTCTTTTCAACTCCTGTAATTGGCCCCACTTCCTCCTACAAGGCCTTCTGAGTCAGCCTTTATCTGACACCCAAGGAACAGTTGGCTCACCGGTAGTTAAGGACAGGCCCCACAGAGACTGAGTTGCGCTGGCGGAAACACTGGGCACGTGAATCTGAATGGCACGTGGGCCCTCCCAGCACTGCTCCCAGGAGTCCCTCATTGACGTAAGGCCTTTTGCTGGTAATGTTTAGAACAAGATCTTCCCTGCAACACCACCGACATCACCACTCCAGGCCCTGTTGTGACCTCCTATTGTTCTCTTGATCAGGATCAAGAACTGCCTCCTCTGCTTCAGGATCCCTAGACCATGTAGTTCCAGGGGTCTCACTCCTTCTCACTCTTTGCCTTGCCCTGCCTCAGACCCTCTTTCTTCCTCACACACAATGCCTCTCTCCTCAATCTCTGAGCTCCTGCTCTGGCCAGAACTCTCTCTCAGATTACCACCCTGCCTTCTGTCAAGTTCTTGAAATCCCGGTTTCCCCAGGGAGTCTTTCTAGAGTTATTGGAGGGGACCAAATGCTCTGACTTCAGCCTCTACAACCTCTTACACTCAGCAGCAGCTGCTACCTAACAACCTGATTATGGGCTAGACTCTGGTTTCTATTTCAAGATGTGCAAGATGAATATGGATAGAATTTTTTGGAGGGGGTGGGTATGGGGTATTGAACCTGGGGTGCTTACCATTGAACTATACCCCCAAAATAATAATTAAAAAATAATAATTAAAAAAATGACTGGGGGTATGGTAATTAAATAATTAATTTAATTAAATAATTTTAAAAAGTTGCTTAGGGCCTCACTAAGTTGTTGAGGTTGGCCTCCAATTTGTGATCCTTTTGCCTCAGTCTCCTGGGTCACTGGAATAGAATTTTAAAAGACAAACTAATTAAAACAGATCCACAAAGAGCAATAGTATTGCTCTTATATGTAAGCTGCAGGCTCTAATGGATGAGCTGGAAGGAGTTTTTACTTCTACAAGGTGGAGACCAAAGGAGATAAAGGTAGTGAAACCAGGAAGACTTCATGGAGCAGGTGGAATTTACAGAAGGGCAATGACTTCCCTGCCACATCTGCCAATCTGCCAGTGTTTTTTTTTTTTTTTTTTTTAGTTGTAGTTGGACATAATACCTTATTTTTATGTGGTGCTGAGGATCAAACCCAGGGTAGCACTCGTGCACATGTAGGCAAGTGCTCTATTGCTGAGCCACAACCCCCCTCCCGCCAGTGTGCTTTTTTGGTTGAGTTATATTTAAGGTCTGTATGCTGTGATTTCCCCCTATGTGTTAGTGTCTGGATGTTGCTTCTTGTCCGTTTCCTGCATGCTCTTCAGGGATGGGCTTGCTATGTCAGACTCCCTTAGATGGGAAAGCTCCTGAGGCCTGGCTCCCTGTCTGTCCCCTTGTCTCTTCAGGTTATCTAGAACAGCACCCTGTCCAGATTACTGGTTGTTTCTGAGGCTCAAGGCAACAACTGCAGGCCCAGACCAGGAGCTGAAAGGCCCGGACTGAGGTGATAGCAGTACAGGGTTTATCGTTGAAGATCACCACCAGCTTCACCTTAGATGATCCCCTCACATTCCTGCCTGGGTAATGAGCCCTGATTTTAAGGGAATGTCTCCAGGCAGCGCAGCCCGGCTCTTCCTTCCTCTGGCACTGCCTTCCTTCCTCTCTTTAGGGCCATAGTCTAGGGGGTGGGAGAAGGAATTTTAGTCCACTGCTACCCAGTTGTATGACCTTGAGGAAGTCATTTCAGTTCTCTGAGCCTCTGTTTCTTCATATTAAAATGCAAAGACTCTATACATTTTAGTTTTATTATCAGACAAAAATGAATATTAAAAGAATAAAATAACATTTCAGGAATTGAACTGAAAGAGGATTCCTAAAGTCTCTCCCAATTCTATGATTTGGATTCTAAGTTGAATCTAGCCTACCAATCTGTTTGGCTCTCTAGCTCCAACCCTGTCTGGCTCTCCCTGATCTGTCTCTGTCTGACAGGCTCAGTCTTTGTGTGCACAGCATCCTTGTGAGGCCTGCACTTCTGCAGTTCAACCCAGGTGATGAGAGGGAAGGGAGCTCTGGCTCTTAGTAATGGAAATCTTCCCAGGTCCCTCCAGGCTTTAGAGGAGCCCTAAAAGATAGGTAGGCACAGGAGGGAAGGCTGAGGTCCAGGGTCTTCCCATAGACATCAAAGCTGGAGACCCCAGGTTTTGGTCATTTGGTATGCTGAGTCTCCAGGGGCCTCTACAGAGTCAAATGGAAACACAGAATCTTAAAGCAGCCAGGATGGAGACCCAGCCTGGGCATCTGATGCTTGGATCCTACTTCCCAACCCTCACCAGCTCTGTGGCTCCTCACCCCTAACCCTAACCCTCAGTTCCTGAGATGTGCAAAGGGGAGGTATGCACCAGCCCTGGTCTCCCTCCCTCTCCTGAGAACCTTACCGCAGGAGAGCTGGGTAGGTAGGTGGAGGGGAGTAGAACCCCTCCGTAGGTAAAAGGAGGGTGGGGAGAGGGGTGATCAAAGAGATGATACCGACAAAGGAGGTGCCACTAACTGTGGGCAAGGAGACCCCACCCACATTCTCACTTCTTTCCTTGCAAATAGCAAACTCCTTGCTAGAAGGACTTAACTAAGGAGCCCAAACACAGATTCTTTGAAACAGGGAATAGGGTCAGGAACCAGGAGGAATGCCATGCCCCAGGGCAGAAAGAAGGGATCAAGCAATGCTAAGACGGTAGAGGTCGCAGAATGAAGGGATGAAGGGAACAGAAACAATAGAGGTGAGCTGGAGGCTCCTTTTCTCTGCCACGAGTTGATTCCTTCCTTGATGAACAGGGGAGCTATGTCTCCCTTCTAGTTATCCATACCAGTCCTCATCTCTGACCTTCCTCCTCAGCTGCCCAGCTCCTGCCTCCACCTTCCTTGGCTGCCCCTGAGAACAGCTTTCTCTGTCTAATCCTCCCAGCCTTTCTCAGTTCACCTTCTCCTGCCAGCACCAAGCCTCTTTTTGGCCTCCTCCCCTTCGCCCCATGCTCCAAGCATCACCCTCACTCCATATCCTCACTGGTGCCCAGGATAGCACTACAGATGTAGGAGCAGATCAAGAAGGGCGGGGGTGGGGGCTGTTGCTCGGCTGAGATATTGTTAGCCTGTCTGGGGGCTGGAGCTGGAATCAGCGTTTCCATCTCAACCAGGCAGGTGGCTGCCAGAGATTGCCGCTATGACTGGGTCTTTCTCTAGTGCCCTCATGTCACATGTCCCTTACCCTGTCCAGATTCTGCACTGTGAGCACAGACTCTCAGAGACACCTGCTTTCCCACCCTCATGTCCTGGGCTAGGAGGTTGCTTCTGTGCCTGACCTATACCAAGAAGGTCTGTAAACCTGGCTCCCGAAGATTCTTGGGGAAAGAGACCTTCAGAACTCCAGTTCTGTGCCCTAAAGCCACACAGATATCTCTTCTCTGCTCCAAGGACCATTTTTGTCTGCCTCCAGCAACCTCTAGAGAGTACTTGGTCCCTAGACTCAGACATAAATCATAGGGATATTTCTTATTTTGATTTACACGATTCATTCCTGAGAGGGACTTATCCCTGGGACTGAACAAGAGGCTGACTGGTCCAGATTCCTTCATTATCAAAGGGATAATGTCTGTCTTTTTTTTTGTACTGGGAATTGAACCCAGAGGAACTCAACCACTAAGCCACATCCCTATCCCTTTTTTATATTTACTAGAGATAGGGCCTCACTAAGTTGCTGAGGCTGGCCTCAAACTTGCAATCCTCCTGCCTCAGCCTCCCAAGTTGCTATGATTACAGGTGTGTGCCACCACACCAGGCTGAAGAAATCTTACAAATAGCACAGGAAATGTTTGTTATTTTAAAAGAGACAGTGTGAAGGTTCATAGTTGTCTTCTGGAGTCACTCAGGTCTGGGTTCCAATCCACTCCCTCCATTTAGGAGCTGTGGCCTTTAAGCAAATTTCTTAATTTCTCTGAGGTCTGTAAAAGTAGACCATCAACAAAGGGTTATTGTAAGATTTTGTTTAATCTTACAATGTTGGAACAATGCTTGTATATTCCATGAGTATGATGCTTCGTATTCAAGCATCATACTATACTGTTAGTATTTTTACAGAACCGGAAAGGTTTGCTTGACTGCACTGGCAGTAAGTTTTTATTTTTGATTTTTCTTTCATCAAAACATTCTTCATTAAATAGCCAGGGTGGTACTATCATTTCTTTTTGTTTCGTTCTTTTTTTTTTTTTAAGAGAGAGAGAGAGAGAGAGAATTTTTTAATATTTATTTTTTAGTTTTTGGCAGACACAACATTATTTATTTATTTGTATGTGGTGCTGAGGATTGAACCCAGCGCCATGCACATGCCAGGCGAGCGCGCTACCGCTTGAGCCACATCTCCAGCCCTTTTTTTGTTCTTGAGACCCAAATTTACAGCTGTTACTTCTACTTAGCTACTGTGCTGGTACCAATGCAACTCAGACTGTTTGGGGTGGGGTGGGGTGGTTGTTTGATTTGATTCCTGAGGTCATGAAGACTTTACAGTGTCTCAGAAACGCATCCCTTTCTCTGGTCCCACTGCAGGCCTCATTAATTTTGTGACCCTCTGAGTGCCTTTTCTGTGCCAGGCACTGTACTGGCCCCATGTTCTGATTCCACCTTTCAGGAAGAATTCTCTGGCTACTCATTCCAGAAAAGACTCCCTGTCTCCCTAAAGATTCCTTGGGGAGTCAGCTCTGTTTTTCAAGACCTTGGAGGGAAAAAAATTTGCAAAATTATAAAATTCATATGAACAAATATTATTTGAGAAACTATAACCTACAAGGTCCTGAGTGGTGGCTAAGTGGTGGGAACCCAAAAAGGTGGGAGGTAGGGCTCCAGCCTCCAAAGAATGTACAACCTCCAAAGAATGAGCACTAGAGATATGAAAAATGATAATAAGTAGTAATAAAATGATCAGCACCCTAGGATCAGTTACAGAGGATGGGATTTGACGCCACCACTAATCCTACCCACCCCCCCTCCACCTTCCATCATCGCAGCTAATCCATCTCCAGCTTGTCCTAAATTCTCATGCACAGGGAATTAACATCAATTTTCAACTTAGGTCCAGTTCCTCCACCTAGCACTGGGTCCTCTCAAGTCCACATCCTTCCTTGTCTAACCCAAGGTGATGTTAAGCACCTTTTCCAATGTAGAGTCCTCAGCAGCTTCCCCTCACAGTGACAGATTCCTACCTCCTGAGATAGGAATTAATGAGTAATTCCTTGAGTGAATAGCCCTGGTGGGCCTGCAGCTTAGTGCTTCAACATCTTTGTCATTTAGGAGCCATCTCTGTTTACCTCTTATTTGTCCAGGATTAGGGGCAGGTGTAGAGTGGGATTTGAAACAGGTTCATTAATTTACGCTTGCCTCTCCCTGGTTTCAAAATATAAAGACTATTCTTGGGCTGGAGATGTAGCTCAGTTGGTAGAGTGCTTGCTGCCTAAGCACAAGACCCTCGGTTCAATCCCCAGTACCAACACCACCAAAAAAAAAAAAAAAAAAGACTATTCTTTATGTTGACCTCCTTTGAGTAAAAAGCATTGCTAATTTAGTAAACTAGAGTTCCACACATACTTGCTTTTGATTTTGAGTAGGGAACAGAGAAAAAATTGTCCACTAGATTAATGGCTTCTAAACCTTTTTGCCTAGCAGAACCACATGGGGAATTTTGAGACTATATAATTTCTGACTCTACTTCAGTTGGGTAGAATCATGATTTCTTTGGGTAGGTTCAAAATGGAATTACTGTAAGAAAAAATCAAGAGAAAAATGACTGTAGCCCACCTGTCTTTCTAGAGAGTACCACCCGTGGCTACTGGCCAAGAAGCCAGCTCCCGCATCCCCTACACACACACACTTCATGGTAAAAATATCTTGATTTGTCTTTAGGAAACCACTTCCCTCACACTCTCAATCCATGTAGTTTACATGGGGTTCATCCCTCCCTAAATCTAAAGGTAAATTCAAAATGACCAAATCTCATCCTGATCTCTCTCAACGATTCAGGAATGAGCTGGTAGTCCAAACCAGTCCAGTGAGACTCAGTTCTTCAAGTTTTTCTAGAACAGTTGGAAAAGAGATGTTTTCCTTCCTCTGAGGTGGCTGAGCTAATGAGAGGAAAGTCTTGAGTTGCTCACTGTCTTACTCCCCTGAAGTAATGCACAGGAAATACAGAGTCAGCTGCCGGGTTGGGGCTGTAGCAAGACACACCCATTTCTGTGACTGAGGGCCTCAGCACCCAGCTGGGAAGTGTAACTCAGTCACCTGTAAGGTTGGCGTCCCACAGTCAGCAGATAGAGGGTCAGTTTCCCAGCATGATTTTAGCCTCTGGATCCAGCTGAACCTGATAGAGTTGTATGAGCCAGTAAATAACTCCCAGACTTTTTCTTTCCTAAGATCAAGGTAATTTGAGTTGCAAATATGATACTTGGAAGCAAAAATATCCTAGGAGAATTTCCTGCCTGAAAACTTTCCTCTGGAAATCCACCTGTAACTTCAGAGAAGTGTGTTTGGACTCAATGTCTGAGAAAGGGGTCCCTTACATCCAGCTGTCAGGATGTAAGCTAGAGGAGGCACTCTTAACTGCCACTTGGGTTCTGATTCTAGACCCATTTACTGTTAGATTCCTCTGACTTCCCTGTCCAAACCATAGCTGATCCAAACCATAATTCTTCATCTGATCCTGGTGACCCTTCCTCAAAAGTAAAAGCTTTGGCAGAGAAAAGTCATTTCCCCCCAGCCTGTTCAAAGGTCAGGTCTTCCTCTGGGCTGCCACCAGGTCACATTCCTCAGGATTAGCTCCTCTCAAGAATGAAATTTGATGCTTCACCTTCCAGCCTACTTCTGAATCACATTTACCCACAACCACTGGAAGAGGCGACTGTGGTAACACAGTGGCCATTGTTATTCTCAGGGGTATTAGCACAGTGTCTCTTGGGGGAGGGGCAGGGGTGGGCTTGAACTTGAAGCTGTTCCAGAGTTCTTGTTGTCTAAGACTCCAGGACTCCTTGTCTGGACTGCCTTTGGGAGCTTCCTCAGGGAAGTTGCTGGGCTTCTATCAAATTCAATTACCCCATACAACATGGTTTGTTTCTATCTTCTTTTTAAAAATGCCAAGCTGTTTTCTTTCAAGTAGTTTGTGGATATTCTGCAATATCCACAAATCCTGTCCCACTCTGTGGAATTCCACAGGTAGTTGGGAATTACTACAGTTTGGATTTAACTGTCCCTCAAAGGCCCATTTATTAGACTTAATCCCCAAAGCGGGAGTATTGAAAGGTAGTGAAAATTTTGTTGGGTCCACTTTGTTTTTTGTTTGTTTTTGGTGCTGGGGATCGAACCCAGGGCCTTCTGCATTAAAGGCAAGCACTCTACAAACTGAGCTACATCCCCAGCCCCTGTTGGGTCCATTTTGGACCCTACAGACCAACCCACCTGCCAGTTGGAACAGCATAGAGTGACCTCACTTGATGCTAGTAGAAGAGAAAAATTGCTCAGTCAAATCCTGTCAAATTCTGAACCACAAGTTGTAAGACCCAAAAAAGGTGGTTCATGTTTATAGCAGCAAAATTCACAATAGCCAAACTATGGGACCAGCCTTGGTGCCCATCAGTGGATGAAATGATAAATAAAATGTGGTGTATATTCACATGGAGTTTTATTCAGTCATAAAGAATAATGAAATTGTCATTTGAAGGAAAATCAATGGAACTTGAGAACATTAGTTAATAAGCCAAATTTAGAAAGTCAAGGGTCGTTATGTTTTCTTTTATATATGGAAACTAAAGAAGAAAAGGAAAAGTGGGGGTTAAGGGGATCTCATGAAAATCAAAGAGATCTGTAGAGTAAAAAGACCAGGGAGAGGGGGGAGGGGAGGAAAAGGGAAATATTGGGGACTGGTATTGGCCAACTTATATTGTTATATTGTGTACAAATATGTAACAAAATCCCACCATTATGTACAACTATAATGTATCGATAGAAATATGGAAAAAAGGACTGGGGCTGTAGTTCAGTAGTAGAGTGCTTACCTGGAATGCATGAGCCCTGGCCTAGATTCCCAGTGCCACAAAGAAATAAAGAAATTAAAAGGTGGTGGTTGTTTTGAACTACTGAATTTGAGGCAATTTCATATGCAGAAATAGATAACCAGAACAGCATATCTGTCACTCACCTTTCCTTCACTATAACAATATTACTGAGATAATTACCTTTAAAGAGAAAAGATTTGTTTACCTATCTATTTTGGTAGTGCTAGGGACTTGTGCATATGAGGCAAGCTGTATCCCCAATCTCCCTCAGAAAAGGTTTATTATGATTCACAGTTTGGGAGGTCCCAGTCCACACTGATTGACTCATTACTCTAGCCTATGGTGAGAGTGTGTGATGGAGTAAAACCACTCACCTCATCATCCAGGATGCAAAAAAGAAGAGGTAGTGCTCTACCCTCAAGGAATTCATGGCTAGAACCTGTATGATGACAGCAAAGGAAGGTCCTCATGGGTCAGACTTCATTCCTTCTGGAAGAGGATTGTGCTCCTTGATTCACATAACCACACTCCAAATAAACACTTTCCCAAGTCCAGAATGATTACAGCTTCCTTAGTCTTATTATTTATTTTTATAGTACAAAGAACTTTTTTATTTGACCAGTTTGAGAGTAAGTTGCTAACATGATGCCCAGTAACCCCACAAATATTCTAGTGTACATTTCCCAACCCTGTTTAGACTGCTATAGTAAAACACCAGAAACTAGATGGCTTATAAATAACAGAAATTTATTTCTCATTATTCTGGAGGCTGAGAAGTCTTATGATCTGTCACCACATTCCATATCTATGAGGGCCCTCTTTCTTTTTATTTATTTAGCTGTTGATAGACTTTATTTTATTTATTTACATGTGGTGCTGAGAATCGAACCCAGTGCCTCACACATACCAGGCAAGTGCACTACCACTGAGCCCCAACCCCAGCTCCAGCCCCGGTGGGCCCTCTTTCAATTTTTCACTGTAACTTCACATGGCAGAAGGAACAGGGGAACTTTCTGAGGCCCCTCTTATAAGAACACTCATCTTATTTGTGAAGACTCCATTCTCATGACCTAATCATCTCCCAAAGACACTACCCACTATTACAATTTCAACATGTAAATTCTGGGGAGGGACATAAACATTTAGTTCATTGCAAAGACTTTTTTTTTAAGCTAATCACCAGGCAACCATTAAAAATCAGGAAATGAATGTTTTCCCTTAATATTTTACTTAGAGACAGGGTCTCTGTTGTTTGTGATACTAGGGATTGAACCCAAGGATGCTTTTACCACTGAACTACATAACCAGCTCTTTAATGTTTTAAAATATGAATCAAGGTCTCACTAAGTTGCTGAGGCCTGCTGTCTCAAATTTGTAAACTTCCTGCCTTAGTCTTCTGAGTTGCTGGGATTATAGCATGCTCTATTACATGAGCTTTTTCTGGTGATTTTAACTTTGATGAAGACGGTATCTGCTAGCTTTTCAACCATAACATTACTCTTTTTCCTTTGAGACATGTAATATCCCATTTCCCCATAAAATTTTGAGTTTAAATTAATTTATTTATATCATATGAATTTATGGATTCCTATTTTATACAATGTGCTATAATCTGTTACTATCTTTATTTCAGTGTTCAAAATTGTACCATATTTGACCACTGGAGCTCTTTCAAGCTAGTTTCCATGTCCCTTGGACAAAATGAATACAATTCTTTGAGTACTTCTTTATTTTCTGGTATAGCAAGGTATTCCAGGCTTATGATTTTCCCGTCTCAGATCTGGAACCAACCGTTTCTCTGAAGAAGTCGGGCTCCTGTTAGGAAAGAAGGATTTAGAAAATAAGATCTGGGAGTTAGATGTATCCATTGTCATAGACATGTTGCTGCTGCTAGTAAATATTACTGAGAAAAATATCAAAGGAACCCTAAATAGATGGAGGAAAAAAATATGTTAATGGACTGTAAAACTCAAAGACTATTATTTTTCCCAAATTTATCAGAGATTAAATGCAATCCTAACTAAAGCCCCAGTAGATGTTTCAATAGAAATTGACAGTCTGATTCTAAAATTTGTCTGGGGGTCAAGGGTGAAAATAACAAATATGATATTGAAGAAAAAGAAGGCATACTATTTACACGTGTTATATTGGTTCACAGAAAGACAAATGGAGACAAAAGAGTCCACGAACAGACCCCAGAATTTATGGTGACTTGGTTTATGATAAAGGTGCTGCTTAAGTGTGTTGGGGAAAGATTATTTTTATCTTTTTCAACAAGTGGTACTGAAGCAATTGTAAATTTCATTTTTTTCCTGTGTGTATTTTTTTTTTTAATGTTGAGACATGTCTAAATTACTCAGAGTGATCTCAAATTTGCAACCCCCCTGCTCCTAAGTGGCTGGGATTAACAGGCATGCACCACCATGCCCAGCATGTAAATTTTAATCTCTATCTTATACCATACACAAAAATTAATTTTATAAGGGTCATGGACTGATAAAAGCTTTTTGTTTTGTTTTTGTAGTGCTAGGATCAAAATCAGAGTTTCACACTTGCTACCACTGAGCTACATCCTCAGCTCTGAATAAATCTTCTTGAGGATAATGGAGGATATTTTCATGATTGGGGTAGCAAAGACTACTTGAATAGGACATGAAATCACTAACAATAGAGATAATGATTGACAAATTGACTATACTAAAATTAACTTCTCTTTATCAAAAGTCACAATTGAGAGAGTAAAAGGAAACCCAAAGGAAAAGAAGAAATGTTACATATGGACTCACTCCAGGTTAAGGATATAAAAAAGAATTACAGAGTTATAAAAAGAATAAATCAGGAAGACAACTCAACTTTTAAAATGAGTAAGAGACTTGAACAATTTTATAGATGGAGTGTATAAATGGCCATTAAGGTGTTTTTTTTTTTTTTGGTTTGTTTGTTTTGCGGGGATTACACCCAGGGCCTTCCTTGCACATGCTAGGTAGGTGCTCTACCACTGAGCTACACCCAGCATCCACTATTAAGTTTTTGGAAAGGTAAAAATCAATAAATATCAGGAACAATGTAAATTAAAACCTATTTAAAAAGCTAGAATAAAAATGACAGAAAATATCAAGTATTGATGAAAATATGAGCAATAATAACCCTCCCACATTGATGGTGGGGGTGTAATTTAATACAAGCACTGTGGAAACTTTTCAGTATTCATTTATGCTGAACATATGTGACCCGGCATTTTCACCTGTAGGTTTATTCCCAACAGAAATGCACATATTTTCCCCATAAGACATCTATTAGGAGGTGCTTAGCAGGGATATTTGAAATAGCCCCTACTAGAAGTTACTCTGATACGAGTTATATTAGTTCTCTACTGTGGCATAAAAATCACTCTGAAACTAAGTAATCTAAAACAATACACATTTTTTTTTTTTAATCTGATAGTCTCTGAAATCAGGAATCTGAGAAAGGCTTAGATGGATGGTTCTGCTTCAGAGTCTCTTGTGAGTTTACAATGGTTATGATGAAAGGGCTGTAGTCTTCTGAAGACCTGATTGCCCTTGAGTCCAAGGTCATTATGTGGCTATGGGCAGGAGGCCTTGGTTCCTTGCTGTGGTTGGACTGAAGACTCAGATCCTCAATATAAGCCTCCATGGTATCCATGCTTTGATTTTCTCCTTCAAGAATTTTTACTTACCATGTGATGGGTCTTACTAGCCTAGCTTCAGTATTTATAATTTTCTTTCTTTGAATCCTCTCTTCAAAAGTTTCATTTCCATTTTTAGTATTTTCCTCCTTCACTCACCTTCTATTCTTCTTAAGACATTATCTACTGTGCTAATTCACTCTAATGTTCTTCCAATTTGGCTTTCCATTTTGAATCACTTTTGCTTTCATTTCTAATTGTTTTCTGATTTCTGTCCACCTTGTTATAAGGTTTTTCTTACTTTTGTTGTTTTTTTCATGTCTTGTATTATTTATCATGTCTCTTATCTTCTTTTCAAATAGTTAAGGTTAGAGTTTTTATCTGCTCTATGAGCATGTCTTTCTGTGCCTGTGGGGTATTATTGTTCTGCTTCTTTTATTTTTTGGTACTGGGGATTGAAACCTAGGAGGACTTAATCACTGAGCCACATCCCCAGACCCTCCCTCCCCATTTTTTTTATATTTTACTAGAAACAGAGTCTCACTGAGTTGCTTAGGGCTTCACTAAATCGCTAAGGCTGGCTTTGAACATGCAATCCTCCTGCCTCAGCCTCCCAAGCCCCTGGGATTACAGGCATGCGCCACTACACCTGACTGTTCTGCTTCTTATTCTTTTATAATAATTTACTCTGTGATTTGGCCTCATGCTTTTCTATTGCTTACTTTTACATGAAATTAATTTTCTTGAACTTTAAAGGGAGATGCAGTTCTGGGCAGCTTTTCTAACTTCAAGGTGTTCCCTCTTCTGTTATTTTCATGTAGTAATGAAAATCATGACAGCATGTTTTCTGAAAGTTTTTGGTTCTGCTTCTCTCTCCATTTCCATTTGGGCCTTGTCTTTTGTCTTTTGTGTCTCTGTCTTGCTCAATTCTAATTTTCTTCCTTGCAGTTTCTTTTCAGTATGGAATCCTGTCCTGGAGATAGCCCTGACAGTCAATGTTGAGAGTTCACGAGGGCTAGAGTGCTGCATTTCTTTTAGCTCTTACTGCAAGATGCTGCATTAGCCCACAACTGGATTAGGCCAAACCTTGCTTGATTTCTGCTGCTTTCTCAATTTGACCCGTGAACACCTATTGGTCACTTCTATGTTTTCCTGTTCTTGGTTCCATCAGAAGCCCTCTGCTTTCTTCTGCAGATAGCAGTACCATGCAGGTCTTTTTGCCTTATGCTTGCTTGTTTGTATTTTGGAGTTCCTAGTTACCTTCCATCTAATTAGCTTGTAAATGTTATCCATGGGGTTTAGTTTTGCTATCTTGTTGTTGTTTATTTTTACATAGGGATTTAGAGCAATGCACTCTGCTATGGCTGTCTTTACAGAATTCCAATGTTCTTGTGGATGGTGGTTAATTGTGTTCACTCTGTAAAAATCCATTTAGCAGGGCCCTTCACATTTGTACACCTTGGTCTCTATATAGGATAAATCAACAGAAAATTAACCCCCTGTTAGGATTCTCCAGCATAATATCTATCTACCTGTACACACACACACACACACACACACACACACACACACACATACATATATGGAGAGACAGAGAAAGGTTTATTGTGAATTGACTCATGTAATTTTGGAGGCCGAAAAGTCCATAATCACCAGGGTAAGTCATTAGGCTGGAGACTCAGGAAAGAGCCAATTGGCAGTTCAGGTTTGAAGGCAGTCTTTTTTTTTTTTTTTTTTTTAAGAGAGAGTGAGAGAGGGAGAGAGAGAGAGAGAATTTTAATATTTATTTTTTAGTTATCGGTGGACACAACATCTTTGTGTGTATGTGGTGCTGAGGATCGAACCCCGGCCACACGCATGCCAGGCGAGCGCTGCTACCGCTTGAGCCACATCCCCAGCCTGGCAGTCTTAAAATTAATCATCACACTCCAGACACACGAAAAAAGAACTCTAGCCCATTAAGTCCCAAGTTTTCAATTCTGCAAATATTACAATGTCACAGCTGCACTGAAATAGGTTAAGATCTGTTTCTCAATTTGTTTTCTTAGTTGCTCCACATCTGGGTCAAGCAGACAAAAGGGGTTAAATTGGGTTTATAAAGGCAAGTTAGAGATACCTAGTAACTTGTCCAAGTTCACACAACTACAAAGTAGTGGATCTGATAATAAAACTTAGCTCTCCCTGAGGCAAGAATCCATGTTCTTCCCTCTTCACTATGAAAAAGATGTTCTAATGGGGTCTGGTCACAGCTTCATGGCAACTTTGTATATCCTAGATGCTATCCTCTTCAGTGGGTGGCTGCAAGGGCTTCTGACTTATCTTGCTGCATTTACCCTGCATACAGCAGTCAGAGTGAGATGGAAATCTGATTCTGTCAACTAGAACAATTCAATGGTATGTCATTAAAAATAGAGGTTGATTTAAAAGGCCAAAAATAGTGACTCAAATAAGTTAGAAGTTTACCAATGTGTCACGTATGGTTTAATAGTTCAGGACTGCTATACTGCTCCATGGTGAGAGGGATCCAGTTCCCCTCTATCTTGATGCTTCACCATCCTCAATATAGGCTTCCTTCTCATCATGATCTAGAATGGCCCCTCCAGCCCCTAACATCATGTCTGCATTCCAGCAATGATTAGAGAATTGGAGGAATGAAAAGCTGCCCTTAGTTCTGTTCACAACCCTTTGGTCAAAACTTAGTCACATGGGCTAACCTATATGCAAAGGAAACTGGGAAATGGTCTTTATTTGGGTAATCATGTGCTAGGCCAAACTCTAGGATTCTAATACTAAAAAATATATAAGAAAAAGTGACTACTAGGGGATAAGTTACAATCTATACTACAAATTACAAAAATATTTGACCTAGCCTCTGTGGCTCCAGCTTATGCCCCAACCTCACCCCTCTCCAGACTCCCTGTACTCACTTTTCTCCAACCACATTGGCCTTCTTCCCTGAATACTCTGGTCTCCTGATAATCTATGCTCCCTGTAACCACAGTTGTATGAACTGTTCCTTCTGCCTGGAATGCTCTTTTCCTACATCACCTAGTTAACTCCCACTCAATCTTCAGATGTCAGCTCAAATGTCATTTTGTCAGGTAGGCCTTCTCTGATCCCCACTCTAGATAATTTTTCTTAACCACTCTTACCACAAATCTTTCCTCTGTAATATCTTTCCTTGGCTAAAGTGTAATTTTACACCTATTTAGTACTTACTTAGCTAATTGTCCTCTACACCATAAGTCAATAAAGGCTTTGCTCACTGTTGTATCCCTAGCACCTTACAGAGTGTAAGTAAGGGACAAATATTTGTTTTTCTTGAATGAATGAACAATAGTCCTTAAAATTTTCTGGATAACACTGACAGAACAATTTCATCAGTGTAAACAAGGTCTGAGACCACATGGCTTGATCCAGAGAGTTCTCAGCTTTCAGGCCTCTACGGTCAGTCTGGATTGTCTGAGTCCTCCTGTGGGCAGAGAGTGGGTTGTGTGAATTCCACATTATAAGGCTTGATTCTACAGTCTATTGAATTGCTCTCTTGCTCCCTGACTGCAAATACATTCTTCCAAGCTTTTAGTTTTTTCTCTGATGAGCTTGTATTAAAAAAAGAAGCAGCAGCAATGGCTACCCAGGTGTGGTGGCACTTGCCTATGATTCTAGTTGCTCAAGAGGCTGAGGCAGGATCACAAATTTGAGGCCAGCCTGCTCAATTTAGTGAGACCCTGTCTCAAAATAAAAAATAAAAAGGACTAGAAATGTAGCTCAATGGTGGAACATCCCTGGGTTCAATCACCAGTACCAAAAAAGGAGAAGCTGCCAGACAGGTTGAAAGCTGCCAAATTGCACCCCTAAACAGAAACTCCAAAAGTGCATCATGTGAATGTTTGGCTGCCTGGGGGTTCAGAGTTCAAAATACTGAGAGGAATTGGATTGGACAAAGAGGAAAAAATGGAAGGGAGGAGGGATGGGAAGAGGAAAGACAGTAGAATGAATAGGACAAAATTTTCCAATGTTCATATATGAATACACCACCAGTGAAATTCCATGTTAGGTACAACCACAAGAATGGGATCCTAATTAGAACATGATAAACTCCATGTATGTGTAATATGTCAAAATATACTCTACTGTCATGTATATCTAAAAAGAAGAAATTAAAAATAATACTGAGAGGAGAAGCACTTTAAGAATCCACTGGAACTGGGTGTGGTCGTACATCCCTATAATCCCAGCAACTTAGGAGGCTGAGGCAGGAAGATCACAAGTTCAAAGCCAGCCTTAGCAAGTTAGTGGGCACTAAGCAACTAAGCAACAACACAAAATACCACTCCTCAGCACAATAATTCCATTTGAATTATTTTCAACCATTTCTGGCAAAAGCCTTGCAAAAACAAATGACCCCTCTCCAACGGGCAAAGGTTTAGAATTCATATCCACAATTCCCTGTTAAGTTTCTTAAATATAGATCTCCATGCTGTGACCACTATGTGACCTTGCCTTCCACTCCAGTCCCCAACCACAGCTATTAGATTATGATGGGACACCTACTTAATAAACAATCTGGAAGTGAGCCAGTGGCCTATGCATATTGGTTAAATGAATGGAATGAATGGCTAACTATGAGATGGCCTGGGACAAATGCTTTCTCCAACTGAATCAATCAGATTTGCTCTCTTATAGAGCTGAAATTGAGACACAGAAGTCTGAAATTGATGAGAGACCGAGAAACCAACTAACTACACAAAAAAATAGCAGAACACATAGGTTCTGAGGCCACAGGGAAACAGAAGCTCAGGAATAAGTAAAATCAACGAACAAAAATATTCAGGGAAGAGGCTGAAGGGGTTGGCTATCAGCGGGAGGAATAGGACAATCTAAGAAAGAAATACTTGAGTGCTGAGTCACCATAATGGCAGGGAATGGAAGCACCTCTGAACATGAGGGGATGACAATATAGCCTGATCATAAATTTGAGCTCATGTCCAAAACTACTTTAGTTCTTGAATTATGTCCCAGGCCATGTAAGGATTATCTGCTCTTGTGAAATGTATGTTGAACTTCCTTCTCGTGTATACCCTTATGATAAACTGCTATCATCAGAATAAAACTATGGGGTTGGAGGATCTCCATCCCTTACAATCTGAGGACCCTAACCCACACAGGATTTAAGAAGACCATCCAGGGCTGGGTTTATAGCTCCAGTTGGTAGAGTGCTTGCCTTGCATGCACAGGGCCTGGGTTCAATCCCCAGCACCAAAAAAAAAAAAAAAAAAAGAAGACCATCCAAAGAATATGCTTGTCATTCACTTGACAAATTACCTATACTGAATTATGCAACACACTAGTGTAGGAATCCCTAAATGATCCACAATATTAAGGATAATATTGACCATGGAAAACAATTACAGTACAACACAATAACTGATAAAACAACTTGACCCAAGATGCAAGGGTAGAGGTAGGATCCCAGAAAACTTCTTAGAGGAGTCAGCATGAGCTGAGACTTCAGGGTGATTAAGTCTTAGTTATAAAACAAGGAGCATGTTGAGAACAGGAAGAAAGAAAAGTATAAGCAAAGGCACAGAGCTCTGAAATGACTGAGTGTTTAGAAAGCTGTGAATACATGATTTTATATGCTAAGCAGAAAGATTTAAAACCCAGGAATGGAGCTCTGCTTCAGGCTCTGATAAAGTAGCTAGTATAAGAATAACCATCCCACAGAAAACAAATATTAAAGCTACACAAAATGTAAAACACAGATGTTTGGAGAGCAACCAAGGCAACCAGCATCTGTAGGACCAAATTCCCAGAGAGAAGCAAAATGTAGAAAGGATGGAAAGCATTGGAAAGGTAAATTTTGAAGGTATATTTTATTGAATCATGATTTTTAGGAATAACAGAAATGATCTATTGTGAGGTTTATAACATATTAGTAAAAACACTTGTCAACAACAGCATGGAACCCTGGAGTGTGCCAAGCAGAATTAAAGTACTTCAACTGTCTAGAAAGGGCACAAGTACTAATTTTAAGGAGATTAAGTCAAGGATGCATGTTGTATCTAGGGTAATAAACTAATCATAAAATATATAACCAAAGTTATAAAGGAGAAAAGAGAAATAACCAGAAAAAATACTGATTGAAAAGGAAGCAAGAAAGAGTAAAAAGAAAAAACAAACGAGACAAATAGTAAAATGGAATATTTTAAACACTGGAGTATCAGAAATTACAATAATATAAATCAAATAACTACTTCAACTAAAACACAAAGGTTATCAGACTAGACAAGAAACAAAATAACTACATGCTGCTTGTAAGAGTCATACTTTACAAGAGACTCAGAAAGGTTAAAAGTAAAAGGGTGTTTTTCAGGCTGAGGATAAAGCTCAGTTGGTAAACTGTTTGTCTCCCATGCACAAGGCCCTGGGTTTGATCCCCAGCATCACAAGGAAAAAAAAGGGGGGGTATTTGTTTGTTTGTTTGTTTTTTTGCAGGGTGGGGTGGGAGAGGGTGTAGTACCAGGGATTGAACTCAGGGGCACTCAACCACTGAGCCACATCCCCAGCACTAATCTGTATTTTTTTTTTTTTTAGAGACAGGGTCTCACTGAGTTGTTTAGTGCCTCCCTTTTGCTGAGGCTGGCTTTGAACTCTGATCCTCCTGCCTCAGCATCCAGAGTCAATGAGATTACACGCATGTGCCACCACACCCAACTAAAAGGGTGTTTTTGAAAAACATGAAAGCATCAAAAACAGGCTAATATGTATCTGCACTGATGTAGACTTTAAGAAAAAATATATTATTAGTGTTAGAGACATTTCATAATGATGAAAGTGAAATTTTAATAGAAAAATATAAAACTCAACCAAATATGCAATTAAAAACATAGCCTCAAAACACATATAGTAAAAACTGACAGAGTTAGAAGGAGAAATTTTCATAACTGAAAAATTTTAATACAGCTCTGTCAATAACTGACACAGTAAGCAAACAAAAACCATTAGCACAAGGAGATTTTGAAAAATATGATTAACAAAACTGACTTAAATGACATATGCTTATTACACCAACAGCTAAAAACTACATATTCTTTACAAGCGCATATTGAACATTTATTAAAATAGACTATTTTAAGTTTTACCCAACTTTTGATATACCATATATTAGCACTTAGCTTGAAGTACCATGGTGATTTCTTCTTTGACCCATGAAGTTCTATTTTGTTGTTGTTTTTTAAATAAGTGTATTTCCTAATTTCCAAATATTTGGTGATTTTTCTGGTTATTTTTTTTATTGATTTCTAGCTTAATTGGTCAAAAATTTCTATCCCTATAAACTTGTTGAGATTTCCTTCATGGTCTATCTTAAAATAAGACTTAAAAGGATCAAACTGTTTCAAAGCAACTTGACTGTATCCCAGAACAAAGATCAAACATAATTAAAGGAATAAAAAAATCATTCAGCATCCAAAAAAGTAAAATTCTCAATGTTTGGCACAATGTTTGATTAGAGATCACCTGGTGTTATGGTTTGACTCTTCAATGTCCCCAAAGGCCCATACTAACTGCTTAGTCACCAGCCTGTGGTGCCTTTGGGAGGTGGTGAAATCTTTAGGATGTAGAGCCTAGTGGAAGAAAGTTGGTCATTGGGGTCATACTCTTGAAGGAGATATTATAACCCTGATGCCTTCTTTCTTTGTTTCCTGGATGCCATGGGATAAGCAGCTTTGCTCTACCGCATGCTCCTATTAATGATATACCTACTGTTTTGCCACAGGTCCAAAAACAACAGTGCCAACTGACCATGGGCTGAATCCTCTGAAACCATGAGCCAAAATATATCTTTCCTCATTATTAGCTAATTATCTCAGGTATTTTGTCACAGCAATGGAAAGTTAACACATCTGAGTTACAAAGAAGCAGAAAATTACCACCTATAAGGAGGAGAAAAATCAGTGAAAACCAACACAGGACTGACACAGATGTTAAGATTAGTCAACAAGAATATTAAAACAAGGGCTGGGGATGTGGCTCAAGCGGTAGCGCGCTCGCCTGGCATGCGTGCGGCCCGGGTTTGATCCTCAGCGCCACATGCAAACAAAGATGTTGTGTCCCTTTTGTGACTAGGGAAAGCAGATGATAATGATTTTAATGGAGAATATGGCAGGATGATTGGTTCTGAACTTTCCTACTGGATAGTGGTCATTATTTTCTAATTTATCCTCCCTTCTCATCTGAAATCTTAAGTTCCTAGAATGTGATCATTTAAGTTATTTTTATTTTTTTCTGTTATATATTATTCCTACTTCCGTGATCATGATGGATTTATCTGTAATTCCGGTGTTTAGGAACCTAATGGCTACCAGGACCTTGTTATTCATGACTCAGTGGTTTTCTAAAATGGAATTATATTTATTTTCATGAAATTTGGGTGAATTTTTAAAATTATCTACAAAATGGACTTCAAAATATCCTGCCACCTTAACAGTATTTTCTTGTGTTAATTTAATCAGTTAATTTTGCAAAATGAGAATCATGTGTGACACATCCAGTTTATCTTCTTGTGGTCTCATGGTCATAATAAGGAGAGAGTGAGTTTAATTTCTCTTGTATTTGGTTTGCTAGGTGGTATCATAATAATGATCTGATTTTAGTATTGTTGAAAATAATGATTATGATTCCATAATGGCCAACTGGAAATTGGATTGCCAGTGACAACCATATGGGTTTATGAATTTTCACTATGGATCAGGAAAGCATAGTGACTTTTGAACTTGGAAGTGAAAGGTTTGAAATTGTAGGCTTTTTCTTACTTGGTCTGTCAATTTAAAACTCCAGGATTCTATTCTTGCCATATTTTCACATGTTGCTTATGCAAAATTATTATTCTGAGTAGTGATCGCTTCCCTGTCTCAGTGTAGAAGTGCCTGTGTTTTTATTTATTGCTCAGATCAAAGACCAAAACATTTTCTTAAATATATTTTGTGTAATATTTTATTTGTATACAGTGCTGTTGGTGATATATTTAACTAGACCATGATATTTTAAGTGTTAAGGTGTAACATATGTTAAATAAAGCTAATGGTTATTTTTGAGAAAAAAAAAAGATGTTGTGTCCGCAGAGAACTAAGATAAATAAATATTAAAAAATTCTCTCTAAAAAAAAAAGAATATTAAAACAAGCCAGGCTGGGTGATGCATGCCTCTAATCCCAGAAGCTAGGGAGTATGAGGCAGGAGGGTCATGAGTTCAAGCTAGCCTCAGAAATTTAGTGAGGCCCTAAGCAATTTGGTGAGATCCTGTCTCTAAATAAAAATATAAAAAGGGATAGGGATATGGCTCAGTGGTTAAACATCCCTGGGTTCAATCCCTGGTAATTATATATGTGTATTTGTGTGTGTGTGTGTGTGTGTGTGTGTGTGTGTGTGTAATATATAATTAAATAATTATGATATATATTAAAACATTTATTATAATTGTATTCCATATGTTTAAAAGTTAACTAGGACCAGGGTTGGTCCTAGGTTGGTGATACACACTTGTAAACCCAGCAACTTGGGAGGCTGAGGCAGAAGGATCACAAATTTGAGGTAAGCTGCAGCAACTTAGCAAGGCCCTCAGCAACTTGGCAAGAATCTGTCTCAAAATAAAAAATGAAAAGAGCTGGGGATGTAGCTTAGTGGTAAAATGACACTGGGCTCAATATCCAGTACCAAAAAATAAATAAATAAAATAAAATAAAATAAAAATAAAAAAATTTAAAAAAGTTAAGTAGACACATGAAATTAGCAGATTAGACATTATCAAAGAAAAGACTAGTGAACTTGAAGACATACACTGTGATAAGATGTGCTATAAATCCTACAGAACCACTAAAATGACAAAAATAGTTACAGCTAATAAACCAGTGAAGGAAATAAAGTAGAATAAAAAAATTCAATCCAAAAGAAGGTAGAAAAAGGAAATGGGAACAAGTAGGAAAAATAGAAAACAAATAGCAAGGTAATAACAAATCTAACATTATTTTTTAAGTATATATTAAATGCAATTGAATTAATTAAATGGCATAGATTGTCACTCTGAATTTTATTAAAAGACTCAACTGTATTTTACTTAAAGGAAAAACAAACAGGTTAAAGTAAAAAACAAAGATACACATGCTAACACTAAAAGAAATTCAGAATGATTATATTAGATAAAATAAATTTCAGGAAAAAAAATGTAATTAGGAATAAAGAATACAATTTTATAATTATAAAGGAGTCAATTTACCAAAAGAATGTAACAGTCCCAAATGTTTATGCATCTAAAATCATTTTTAAGACACATGATGCAAAAAAATGAAAGAACTGCAAGGGGAAATAGACAAATCCACAGTAATATTCAGAGATTTAATATCCCTCTCTCAATATATGATAGAAAAGCAGGCAAGAAATTCATGAAGCTACAAAAGATATAAACAATATTATCAATCAACTTGATCTAATTAACATTTATTAATTATAAAAAACAGCAGCATATATATTCTTTTCAAATACACATGGAATGATTACCAATATAGGCCATACTTTGGGCCTAAGACAATTAAAATTGTATTAAAATTATTTTTTGTGGTACTGGGGTTAAATCCAGGGGCATTCTACCCCTGAGATATACCCCCAGTCTTTTTTATTTGAGACAAGATCTCACTAACTTGCCTAGGCTGACCTTGAACTTGTGATCCTTCTGCTTCAGCTTCCCAAGTAATTGGGATTACAGGCATACACTTCCACACCAAGAATGTTAAAATTATTACTAAAATTATTCAAGTCTTTTTTCAACAGAATTAGATTAGATACCATTAACAGAAACCTCTTAGAAATTTCCCAAATATTTGAAAATTAAATAACATGCTTCTAAATAGCTTGGGGGACATCTAAATAAATCAAAAGGGAAGTTAAAAAGTATTCAAAATTGAATAAAATAAAACATATCAACACATTTGGGGTGCTGCTAAAAGCAACACTTAAAGAGAAATGCATAGCACTTAGAACCTATAGTAGGAAAAAAGAAAGGTCTCAAATTGATGATCTAAGCTTCTAGTTTAAGAAACCATGAAAAGAATAAGTAAACTGAAAATAGAAAAGGAAATATTAAATATCAAAGTAGAAATCAATATGGTTTTAAAATAAAGAATTTTTAAAATTCAAATCCAATAGACTCAAAATAGATCCAATTTTAAATTCAATAGAAAAATTTAAAAATAGAGAAAAATAAAAATAAAAAACAATAGAGAAATGCAATGAAGCTAAAAATTATTTCTTTCAATAAAATTGATAAACTTTCCTAGCCAAACTGGCTAGGAAAAATAAAAATAGAAAAGACATAAATTTCAAACATTAGAAATAAAAGAGATGGTATTAAAATAGATTTTAAAATATTAAAGATTAATAAAGGAATTTAATTAGCAACATTATGCTAATAAGATTGACAATTTAGACAAAATGGGCATATTCCTTGAAGCATATCATTCACCAAAGTTCTCTCAAGAAGAAATAGAAGATCAGTGCAGCCCTATTGCTGTTCAAGAAACTGAATATGTAGCTAAAAACCGTCCCACAACTCCAAGACCAGATGGCATCACTAGTGAGTTCCACCAACATTTAAAGGAAGAAATATCACCAATTCTACACAAACTCTTCTAGACAATAACTTGATAGGAGCTGGGTAACCAACTGTTTCCCTGTGGGACCAAGTTCAAGTACCTCCTTGGGATGTGATCTAAAAATCACACCCTTGCTTTATTTTATTTTATTTTTTTTAACACATTCCATGACTGGCATTCTTCACTTCCTTCCTGCTCTCTCCTGGGAGCACTCCCTTAATAAATCACTTGCATACTAATCCTTGCCTCAATTCTATTTCTTGGAAATCTAATCAAAGACAGGCAATGCCCAGATTTCAGGTTTGGGGCAACAGGTTGAGAAAGAATAAACAGGGATGGGGTTGAGAATAGAGGAAGATAAGGTCACAGCCATATTGCATGTTAGGTGTCTGTGAGTCATTCTAATATAGGCATACAGTAGGTAGTTTGATATGCAGGTATGCAGTTAAGGAGAGCTATCTAGGTAAGAAACAGACTTGAGAGTCATTAGCCTAAAACTATCAATTAATGGAAATGGAGGCAAAGAGTAAGGAGTGTGAAAGGAAACAAGGGCTGTGCCTAGAGGGACCAAGGAAAAAACAGTAGCAGAGCCAACTGAGGAACAGCTAAAGGAGGAGGAGCAGGTTGCGGGTGTTCTCAAAGCTACATGAAGAATGCTTCATGGAGGGAATGGTCCACAGGATCAGGGGAGCATTCATTCATTCAGCAAATCTGAGCATACCTGCTGCACAATGTAAACTACTCTTCAGTAATTTATAGTCTGGAGGGAAGGACTATCAGGTAAATAAAACCCAAAATTTTACAATTACAAAGTAGGATGTTGTATTTTGTTTTTGCAGTGCTGGGGGTAGACCAGGGCCTCACTCATGCCAAGCAAGCCCTCTGCAACTGAGCTATATCCACAGTCCAGTAAAGATAGTTTTGCAAAAACATGTATCATAGGAATGCAATCTCCCCTGAGGAAGAAACATTTGAACTACACCAAGATGGAAGGGGACTAGATATAAACTCAAATACAAAAGCAACAATAATTACAAAATGTGCACTTTTTCAAAATTAAAAACTTTTTGCTTCAAAAGATACCATCAAGGGATGAGACTGAAACTCAATGGTACAGCTCTTCCCTAACATGCATGAGGGGTTCCATCCCCAGCACTGGAGGAAAACAACAACAACAAAAAAAGACCACCACCAAGAAAGTAAAAAGACTATCTAAGCAAGGAGAATAAGTCCACAAAATATACATGTCTAAGAAGGGACTTCTATCTAGAATTTGTCAAGACATCCTAAAATTCAATAATAAAAGATAAATAATACAATTTCTAAAATTAGCAAAGAATTTGAGTGTACATTTAGCCAAAGAAGATATATGGCCTTACCAGCATGTGAAAGGATGATCAACATCATTTGCATCAGGAAAATGCACATACAAATCAAATGAAATACCACTTCACATCCGGTAGGATAATTGTAGTAATTTTAAAAATGAAAAATAACAAGTATCAGAGAGTATATTAACTTGCTAAAGGAGTAATAATGCAGACATCTATTGTCTCAGTTCTAGGTGCTAAGTCAAAAATCAAAGTGTCAATAGGGAGGCTCCCCAAAGATGGCTATGGGAGGATATTTTCAGTATTCTTTCCCAGCTTCTGATATTTCCTTGGCTTGTGGCATTTGTTATACCCAGAAAATGATACCCAAAGTAAGGCACTTTGGCATACAGAGTACTTTAAATTAAAACAACCTAGAAGGCCTTAGAATTAGCCTCAGTATAGGTGTGATGGTCCACATCTATAATCCCAGCCACTTGGGAGGTGCAGGCAGGAGGTCCTCAAATTTAAGGCCATCCTCAACAAATTAGCAAGACTCTGTCTCAAAAAATAAAAAGGGCTGGGGATATAGTTCAGTGGTAAAGTGTCCATAGGTTCAATCCCCAGTATTTTAAACAAACAAACAAAAAAGCTGCAGAAAGTGAAGTGTCTCTCTGACCTTCTAGTGCCCTCTTGCTTCTTGACCTCACTTTCTCCTTGAAGGCAAGCCATAGAAACTAGAATTCCTCTTCCCCAAGCAGGTCAGAGAAACTAGAATCTTTTTCCCCAAAGCAAGCCACAAAACCTGCAAATATTACTCTAACCTCCTACTCCACCTTTATCTGTATAACATCTGGTGATAAAGAAATTAATATCATTATTCTCAGAGAGATCCTACCTCATACCAGAATGGAAGAGATGTTACACCAGAGAAGCCAAGAAGAATCTGAACAAGCTTTGCTGGATTTCTTTCCCACTTGTCCATTTCCATTAGCTCATGTCTCTAGGGACTTAACCCAGGGGCACTTTACTACTGAGCCACATCCCCAGCCTTTTTCATTTTTTATATTGAAACAGCGTCTCCCTAAACTGCTTAGAGCCTCACTAAGTTGCTGAGGATGGCCTCCAACTTGCAATCTTTCTGCCTCATCCTCCTATGTTGCTGGGAGATGCTAGTCTGCCTGGCTCATATCCTTTTTGTATAATCACATTTCGAAACAGTTGTCCCTGCTCTACCCAAAGTAAACATAAATTCAGATAATTTCTTTCCCTGTATCTTTGGTCTTAATTCTAAAGGCTCCCATATCACACAAAACTCTGATTAAGTAAATATGCTATGCTTTCCTCATGTTAGCTTTTTCATCATGGAAGAACCCTTATGAGCGGTGAGAACAGGGATCACCCTTTTCTTACCCCTACACAGCATAATTCCAGTCTTCACATGCTATTCTTGAGTGCATGTGTGTGTCCAAATTTCTCCTTTCCATAAAGGACACTAATCATGACCTCCTCTTATGTCTAAAATGCCTAAAATGATCCTATTTCTCACCCTGCATAAAAATCAATTCAAAATGGATCAAGACCTCAGAATTAGACCAAAAACTATGCAACTCCTAGAAGAAAATATAGGGTTAACACTCCAGCTTTTAAGCACAGGCAAAGACTTTCTCACTAGGACTTTTAAAACTCAGGAAATAATGCCAACAGTTAATAAATGGGATAGCATCAAATTAAAAAGCTTCTGCACAGCAAAGGATACAATTAGGAATGTGAAGAGAGAACCTACAATATGGAAGAAAATCTCCACTAGCTATTCTTCTGAAAGAGGCTTAATATCTAGAATATACAAAGAGCTCAAAATACTTTACACCAAAAAAATCAAATAACGCAATTAATAAATGGGCAAGTGAATTAAACAGATACTTCTCAAAAAGAAATACATATGGCCAACAAATACATGAAAAAATCTTCAACACCATTAGTAATTAAGGAAATGCAAATCAAAACTACACTGAGATTTCATCTCACATCAGTCAGAATGACAGTCATCAAGATACAAA
Organism: Callospermophilus lateralis; assembly: GCF_048772815.1. Taxonomy (NCBI): domain Eukaryota; kingdom Metazoa; phylum Chordata; class Mammalia; order Rodentia; family Sciuridae; genus Callospermophilus; species Callospermophilus lateralis. The sequence goes on from NW_027512489.1 coordinate 61,761, forward strand.
TAATAAATCCTGGAGAGGATGAAGGGAAAAAAAGAAACAGTTTTACTCTGTTGGTAGAACTATAAAATTAGTATAATCACTATGGAAATCAGTATAGAGGTTCCTCAAAAGACTAGGCATGAAAGTACCATATGACCCAGGTATACCACTCCTCAGCATTTATCCTGAAGAATGAAAGTCATCTTACTGTAGTGAGGAATTTGAACCCATGTTTATAGCAGCACAGTTCACAATAGCAAAACTATGGAACCAGCTTAGGGGTCCACCAACAGGTGAATAAATAAAGAAAATGTGGTATACATACACAATAGAATTTTATTCACCCACAAAGAAAAATGAAATTGTGGCATTTGCAGGAAAACTGATGGAACTAGAGACCATCATGTTAAGCAAAATAAGTCAAAATCAGAAGGTCAAGGATTGCATGTTTTCTCTCATTTGCAGAAGCTAGAGAGAAAAAGGAAAAGAAGGTTGGGGGTGGATCTCCTAAAACTCAAAGAAAGATCAGTAGAGGAAAGGGACCAAGGGGTGGGAGGCAGGAAGTGAAGAGGGAAATGCTGGGGAGTGATATTAGCCAAATTATATTGCTATATTATGTGCATTTACAAATATGTAACAACAAATCCCATCAATATGTACAACTATAATGCAGCAATTAAAAAGGTGGGAAATAACAACAGCAAAAAGATCCTATTTCCAAATAAATTCATTCTGACATACTTGGGGTTAGCACTTCGTATGAATGGATGATACAATTCAACCATAACAGCAAGGATGTGGAGAAATTGGAACTCTCATATTTTGCTGGTAGGAATGTAAAACAGTACAGCCACTTTTAAAAACAGAATGGCAGTTTCTCAGAATGTTGAATATAATTACCATATAACCCTAATTTCACTCCTAATTCTATACCCCCCAAAATTGAAACATACAGAAGCATTCATCGCAGCATCATTCATAATTATCAAAAGTGGAAATAATCCAATTGTCCTTAAACTAATAAATGGATAAAGAGAATGTTATAATATATCATACAATGGAATATTATTTAGCAATACAACAAAGCACATAAATGCATGCTAAGTGAAAGAAGCCAATTACAAAAGACCATGATTTCATTGATATGAAATATTCAGAATTGACAAATCCATGGAGTCAGAAAGTAGATTTGTTGCCTAGGGCTGAGGAACTGGGAGGAAAGGAAGAGTGCCTATTAATGGGTGGTAAAAATGTTCTAAAACTGATTGTGATGGACTAGGGATATAGTAGAGTGCTTGCATAGCACGTAGGAGGCATTGGGTTCTATTCACAGCAACATACATACATACACAAACACAAACAAAGATGTAAAATTGATTGTGGTGATGGAAGCATGATGCTGAATATTCTAAAATGAATTGCACACTTTAAAAAATATTTTTAGTTGTAGATGGACACAATATTTATTTTCTTTTTTTAAATTTTTTTTATTAGTTTCTCAAAACATTGCAATGATCTTGACATATCATACATTTGATTCAAATGGGGTACGTAATCTTATTTTTTCACGTGTACAGATTGTAGGATCACATTGGTTATACAGCCATGTTTATACATAGGGCAATACCAGTGTCTATTGTATTCTGCTACCCTTCCTATCTTCTCTCCCCTCCCCTCCCCTCCTATCACCTCTTTCTACCCAATCTACTGTGACCCATTTCTCTTTTTTTTTCCTTCCCCCTCACACCATCTTATATGTAATTTTGCATAACAATGAGGGTCTCCTACCATCTTCTGTGCAATTCCCCTTCTCTTTCCCATTCCCAAGCACCATTTAATGGTAATCTTCTTCTCATGCTCTTCCACCCTGCTGTTTTGAGTCGCCCCCTGCTGAGAGCCATAGCCAAGTAGGAATGACACATGGTATTTTTGGTTGAAAGGTGACCCTGCTCAGGGATTAGGATGGTTCCAGATTTAGGGTGGATCCTGCTGGATTAGGGTGGCTCCAGGTTTAGGGTGGATCCTGCTGGGAACAGAATGTATCCTGCTGCCTCAGGCGCCTGCTCCTTGAGTTCCCGTTGAGTTCTCCCGGGGTTCTGAGAGTATTGGTACACGGAGCCCGATGGAGGGAGTGTATTTTCCCAGAACTTGCGTGTAGAGTGTTGGTGAGAGTCGGGAATAAAGAGTTGCTATTGGAATCTACAAGTTTTTGTGGTGGCTCGGTTATTTTGTGCCCAGACAGACTGCGGCATTTGGCGGCCCGTGCAGGGAACGTCTGAAGCTTGGAGGTAAGTGAAATTGCTCGCCCCTGAAGGAGAGCGAAAGAATGGGTGACCATTTCAAAAAACAATGTGTTCTTGTCTTGATTTATTTTGTTTTTATTTCAAGTCGCCTGTCTCTAGAACTTTCTCAGGCAAACTGGGGAAAATGGTTGACTCAAGGTTTGAAGTTGTTCACCTCCGAGGAAGAGAAATTGTTAGAGGAAGGAGGCACCCCAGTAAGACCAAGAACAGTTATGACATATGTTGATACAATACAAAAATGTAGCCCATGGCTTTTTAAGACGAGTTATTAAGTATATCAATGGGACCATCATGGTATCCTGTAGAAGGATTTTTCTTCAACAAGAAAGAGATGGCTAGTTCTGTTTACTACACTTGCCTAAGATCTTGGTTTTTACAGACATCTGATTAATTTACAAAGCTAAAGTGTTGAAACATTAACCACTAAATATAAAATCAAGTACTCTTATTAAGTTCCATAAGGTAATATATTTAAACATTATGTGTGTTTTCATAAATTGGTAAGTGAAAAAAAAGTTTAATATTGCTTTGTGTCTGTGTCTTTGCTGAAACAAGGTTACTAAGAGTTAAGATTCTATCAGGTGTAATTTATATACAAAGAGTATAAGAAGTTTCAGTTGGATTTCAATTACAGTATTATAGTACCATAAAAAACATGAAAGTATTTCATCTTATTAAAGTGGAGTAATTTGTCTAAATTCAAAAATTTTATAAGAGTTGTTTCAGAATGTGAATTTATAAAAAGGGTTAACAGCTACAAAAGAGATATAAAAAGATTCAAGATGTGGAAATGTATTTTAATATAAATGTTAAAATAAAGGAAATGTTTCTAGATGAGATAATCTCTGTGTGGTAAAGTAAAAAGTTGTAAAATGCCATTTAAAAAGATTTTGAGGAAACTAGACTTACTTTAAAAGCTTGAAAAAGGAAGAAAGAAGAAAAAGGTATTTGTACATGGCAGATTGAGACAAAACTTCTTAATGGAGTAAAAAAAAAAAAAAAGCCTTTAGTTGAAGGGCAGCCATGTAAACTAACATTAAGCGATTTAAACAGAATCTAAGCCTCGTTTAAAAGAGTGAAGCTGTAAGTGGTGAAAAAGTACATTTAAAAGTACAGTATAGATGATAATTGGAAGGCTTTAAAAGGTTAAATTGAAGGTGGTTAAGATGCCTTCATGATGGAGGAAAGATTGTGTCATTCAAAGCCTAGTTAATCTTAAAAGCATTACTTAAAAAAACAAACAAACATGAAAATGGGAAGATAATAGGATACAAACAATTTGGAGAAAGAATATTAGAAATTTGAAGTGAAAAACTTTGAAGACAGAAGTACAAAAGGTAAAAAAAAAAAAGATAGAAAAGATGTAGGAAGATAGAAAAGATGTAGGAAGACAAGAATTTTAAACCCACAAAATAGGAAGAAAAAAAAACTAGGAGGAAAAAAAGCAACTAAGGGTAAATATACAAACCTTAGAAGAAAACTAGAAGATAGAAACAAGATAAAAATGGTTAAAAATGTCAAATAAAGGTATTTCAGACAAAAAATACAAAAAGTAAGACAACTATTAGATACAGACATTCAAGATAGAAAAAGGTAGAAGAGAGAAGTTTAAAGTCAAACATTGGATAAAATAGAAGAACAAGGAGATTATTAGTAATTTTTTTCAAAAAGCCCATCAACTTTAATTTCTGGTGGTGCAGAAATTAGAAGTCTCAGATGAGGGTGTTAAAATTTATAGACAAGAGCCAATTTAGAAAACATTAAACTAGAAGGAAATTGGTTTAAAACCACATCAAAAAATTAAAAGGACTAAAGTAATTCTAAAAACTAAGGCAAAATGCTTTTGGAAGACTTGAATTTAAAAGGAGCTTTAAATTTCCAAAGGATGCATATAGGATATTTTGGAACATCATCCCTAAAGAAAAATAAGTTAATGTTTTACTTAACAGGAATCCCATACAATCCACAGGGATAAGGCATAGTTAAAAGAGCTCATCAAACTATTAAAATGTACTTATTAAAGCAAAAAGAGGGGATTGGGAAGGGGTATATATCCCCCAAAGATAAACTTAAAATAACGCTTTTTATTCTAAACTTTTTAAATTTGGATTCATCAGGACTTAGTGCTGCAGAAAGGCATATGTGTCCAAAAAATGTACATAAGCCTAAGGTACTTTGGAAAGATATTCTAACAGGAAAATGGAAAGGTTCTGACCCAGTGATTGTCTGGAGTTGGGGTTCTGTTTGTATGTTTCCACAGGGAGAACAGCAGCCAATTTGGATTCCAGAGAGACTAACCAAAGCAATTTCTACAGACAAAAAAGAAGATCATTTGACTCAAATCCATAACAGCTGATATTCAGAGCTCCAGCTTGGCTATTCTTACATCTGCGACAGTGATTAACCAGGATGCTTTTTTCAACATCTATTTTATTATTGCCTTTTCCCACATCATAAAGTTCTATTTTATTTTTTGAGCTCATACAAACCTAGGTTAATGTTTTTCTGATCAGTTTTATTTTTTGATTGTAGAATTTTTAAACATTGCAATGGAGATTTCACCTGTGTAATGCTACAAGGCCTTTACTATTATCTTATGTGTTGTATGTTTGTGTGCACACTTGTGTTTTGTGTTGTATGTCTGTATGTGCGTATGTCCATATATATGAGGAGCGCTCATGAAAAAATGGATCCAAATTTTTTTTTATTTCATGTGATTTTAATGGTTTAATTTAAACTGGGTAAACAGTTGTTGAGGATTGTTTTAATATGTATACAAATAAGGAGGTTAACAGATCTGTTTATTTACTTTCACCTTTCCTTTTCATTATATTTAATAATTCTGTTCAGGATAATGTAAATTGTTCAGAAAATTGTTTTCTTAGTACCTGTTGGAATGTTACATAATTTCTTTCTAGCATCATTGCCAGAATTCCTATCTTCATCCCAGTGCTGGTGAAGACAAAGATAAAACCAAACTACAGCTTCTATGATAGCTATCACAGTAAACTGTATAAACGGATGCATTAATGAATAATAACTCAACAAGTAATGCTCAATCAAGGAGTTAATTTACTTTGGGAGGAAATGGACATATTGATAGATTCCTCCACTTTGAACTGCTTGCAGAACTTGCCTGGACTATGTATCACTTATATGCATTGTGAACTATCTGTTGGTGCAGCGAATTGTGGTAGTGCTGGCGTATCTTTGCTGATGGTGTCACCAGTGATACAATTTTTCCCAAGGAGCCGTCAATTGGCTTGGTGTTGTGGCATTTCTGTATCCTCCTCCCTTCTGCTAGTGATGGTCTAAATTTTGGGGGCCAACAGAGGTGAGGCAAAGAACCTCACCCCCCCACTGGCACCAAGGCCAAATTTGGGGGCCAACAGAGGTGAGGCAAAGAACCTCACCCCCCCACTGGTGCATAGGCCTATCCACAAGTATGGCAGTGTGCTGGATCGGTAGTCAGTGACAGGTATGATCCAATTGAAGTGGTACCAACATAAGACAGGAGGCTGACACCTAGAGGTCAGCTCATCCGATGACAGGCAAGAACCATATGTTGAATTGGACAACCTAACAGGCACGGTCCCTAAGCCACATTGCTTGTTGTTTAATTAATCAGAAGGGGGGAGATGCTGAGAGCCATAGCCAAGTAGGAATGACGCATGGCATGCGAAAATACACTCCCTCCACCGGGCTCTGTGTACCAATACTCTCAGAACCCCGCGAGAACTCAAGGGGAACTCAAGGAGCGGGTGCCTGAGGCAGCAGGATACGCCCTATTCCCAGCAGGATCCACCCTAAACCTGGAGCCACCCTAATCCAGCAGGATCCACCCTAAACCTGGAGCCACCCTAATCCCTGAGCAGGGTCACCTTTCAACCAAAAATGCCATGTGTCATTCCTACTTGGCTATAGCTCTCAGCAGCCCCCACCCCTTATATCAAAGAAGACATTCTGCATTTGTTTTTTTAGGGATTGGCTAGCTTCACTTAGCATAATCTGCTCTAATGCCATTCATTTCCCTGCAAATGCCATGATTTTGTTATTTTTTAGTGCTGAGTAATATTCCATTGTGTATAAATGCCACATTTTTTTTATCCATTCATCTAGTGAAGGGCATCTGGGTTGGTTCCACAGTCTAGCTATTGTGAATTGCGCTGCTATGAACATTGATGTAGCTGTGTCCCTGTAGTATGCTCTTTTAAGGTCTTTTGGGTATAGTCCGAGAAGGGGAATAGCTGGGTCAAATGGTGGTTCCATTCCCAACTTTCCAAGGAATCTCCATACTGCTTTCCAAATTGGCTGAATCAATTTGCAGTCCCACCAGCAATGTACAAGTGTACCGTTTTCCCCACATCCTCACCAGCACACTTGTTATTGTTTGACTTCATAATGGCTGTCATTCTTACTGGAGTGAGATGGTATCTTAGAGTGGTTTTAATTTGCATTTCTCTGATTGCTAGAGATGGTGAGCATTTTTTTCCGTGTATTTGTTGATTGATTGTATATCCTCCTCTGAGAAGTATCTGCTCAGATCCTTGGTCCATTTGTTGATTGGGTTTTTTGTTTTCTTGTTTAATTTTTTGAGTTTTTTGTATACTCTGGAGATTAGAGCTCTATCTGAAGTGTGAGGGGTAAATATTTGTTCCCAGGATGTAGGCTCCCTATTTATCTCTCTTATTGTTTCTCTTGCTGAGAAAAAACGTTTTAGTTTGAATATGTCCCATTTGTTGATTCTTGATTTTAACTCTTGTGCTATAGGTGTCCTGTTAAGGAGTTTGGAGCCTGACCCCACAAGATGGAGATTAGAGCCAACTTTTTCTTCTATTAGACACAGAGTTTCTGGTGTTTGATTCCTAGCTCCTTAATCCATTTTGAGTTAACTTTTGTGCAAGGTGAGAGAAAGGGATTCAATTTCATTTTGTTGCATATGGATTTCCAGTTCCAGTTCTCCCAGCTGAGAATAGGACCCAGTGCCCAACATGTGCTAGACAAGTGCTCCACCAGCCCCTTGAAATTTAAATTATTGTGAATCATACCTAAATAAATTTATTTAAACATCAACAAATCTCAAACTCTCTACCATGAAAACACAAATTTAAAGGAAAGGGACATTTCAGCAAAACAACAACAACAACAAAAATCCAAAAACCATAATCAGAAGGTGAGCTCCAGAATGGCAGGAATTTTTGCCTGATTTATTCCCTATTGTATCTCCAATACTAAAACAATGACTGGCAAATAGTTGGTTTAAATAGTATCAGGACAGGGCATGGCCCATTGGAAAAATCAAAGATCAACATGTACGGACTGGAATGACATTGTAGAATAGGTCCTACTGTTCCTAAAAGCAGTGAGGAAACCACTGAAGCATTTTAAATGGAGGTGGATCAGATTACATTTGAAAATAACACTGAAAGCAGAGGAGAATCGATTAAGGATTGAAAAGTTGGATTTAGCAACAAAGAAGTTGTTAGCGACCTTGGAAAAATCAGTCCAGGTAGAGATGGGGTGACTAATTCAGAGAATTGGAAAGGAAGTAGAAATGGTAAAATTATACTACATTTGGTAAGGTCTCTCCCTATTCCCTATAAGTTTCCAGGGAAACAGACCAAAAATATACTTGGCTTAAGAAGTAACAAAAGACATGTTCCCATGCATATTCACACACAGCCGGTTCACCAGTGGATTCCAATTCTGTTCAAGGATTGCACACTTCTCACCCTAACACAGAAGGAAGACCCAAAGCTATAGTTCTTCAGCCCTATGGTAGTCTTTCTTCATGAGAAGGATGTGCAAGGGTATAGAGAAAGGTCACTATAGTTTGTGATTTGGAAGCACTTCAAAATCACACTTGTTTCCCTTTTAGCTTTATCAGGCTTCTCATCTGGACCACATACAACCCAGAACCCAAAGCAGACCAAATGAACACACTCAAGCCCTACCCACTGAAAGGCAGTGAGAAGCTTTGCAATAGAGCACTAGGCCTTGGTGTGACTACATGTCTGAAAGGAGAACAGAAAGAGCTATGTTCTAGCTCTAATTCTGCCACTCACAGTGAGAAAGCCAGGCACAAGCAACTTAACTACTCTAGGCTTACATCTTCTCAACAATTAAGAGAAGAAACATATTCCCTGCCCTAATCAGAGTAGTTAGGAGGATGCAACAACCATGCAAGGGCAAATCTAGATATTTTGAGGCCAGAGCTTATGTAATTTCATGGGGCTCATAAAGAAAAAGAATTAAAAATTAAAAATACAAAAATAGGTACAGGGGCTGGAGATATAGCACAGTTGGTAGAGTGCTTGCCTTGCATGCACAAGGCCCTGGGTTCAATCCCCAGCAACACACACACACACACACACACACACACACACACACACACACACACGTAGGTACAAATATGAATATTTGAGGAAAAAAATTATATCAAACTACTATGCTTGGCATGCCACTATATATTTTCCTCCCTACATTTCTGGCTGCATATTTTTGGGAGAAGTGGCAGGATAGGGTCTCATTATGTTGCCCAGATTGGTCTCAAATTCCTGGGCTCAAGTGATCCTCCCCTCTCAGCCTCCTAGGTAGCTGGAACTACAGATGTGCCCATCAGGCTGGGCTTGATTATGTATATATTTTCAATGCCTCTTTAGCAGCAACAATTTTTTATGGAGAGAATAGGAAGCTCAATTAGTCTTTCCTCTCATGGTTGGTCAAAATTTGTTCACTAAAGTAGTTTCTCCTTATTTTCAGGAGATATGTTCTAAGACCCCCAGTGGATGCCCAAAACCATAGACTGTGACAAACCCTGTTTTCCTATACATATGTACCTATGATAAAGTTATAAATCAGTCACAGTAGGAGGCTAACACTGGGGAATGGCAGCATATGCCTGTAATTCCAGCTACCTTGAAGGCTGAGGAAGGAGGATTGCAAATTCCAGGCCAGCCTGAGCAATTTATCAGGTTCTTGTCTCAAAATAAAAAACAAAAGGACTGGCGATGTAGCTATAGTAGAATCCATGAGTTCAATCTCCAGTTCTGGGGTGTGGGCAGGGGAAGAAAGAGAGAGATTAACAACAATAAGTAATAACAAAATAGAACAATTATAATATACTATAATAAAAGATATTTAAAATTGAATTGTTTATTTCTGGAATTTTCCACTAATATTAAAACCACAACTGTCCACAGGCAGCTGAAACTGAGCAAATGGGATAAAGGGGGTGGGAATTAATGTATTGCTAGTTCAGAAAAAATTCTTTCAGTCCCTCAACTCCTTATTTTAGGAAGGTTGCCAAATTTGGAGTAGTAATTTCTATGAAGCTTTCCTATGAGCTATAATTTCAGGGAATTCCATATTTGTCCCATGGAGTGCAACTCTTTTACAGCTCCCAATTCTTGTGATGCTGGAAGTCCTAGGACCAAAAACCTCTTGGATGTTAGGTTACCACATTAGTAATTCAGTGCAATGTGGATTAGGGAGTACTCCCACTGGAAAAGTAAAAATAATAACTTAAGTAAACACAGGAGCCATATGAATTCATCCCACTAAACTCAAATTCAGAATATTCTCTACCCCAAAATACCTAAAAAGCATCCACAGACACATCAATGCCCCTAGATAGGAGAATTCACAATGGAAAGAGGCAGTGGTGTTAGCAGATTTGGAATAAAGTATCTTCGTTTTGCTAGTTTTCTACAAATATAACCGTGTTGAGTAAGTTGCTAAGACCCTTTTCCAAGGCCATGGAAGGGGAATGGACGAGAGGGTCAGAAGCTGTAGTTACGTTAGCGTTGGGGCAAAACATTTCTCGGGTCAGGAATACTCTTAACTAGCCGAGCCAAACGGAGGGGTGTTATAGAGTAGGAGAGAGGCTGGGCTGAGCTGGAGCGTTTCCCTGGTTCGGGACCTACGCCGGGGCAAAGTGAGGCCTCGCCAACCTGCCAACCTGCGTCCCAGAAAACGCAGGTCCAAGGGAGCTGCCCAAGGCATGATGTTGTTCTCCCAACCAAACCCCCGTGAAGGGTCCCCGCTGACCCAGCTCTGCCCACCTGCGGCTCTTTTCCCAGAGAGGACCGCGACCTCCGACGTACCGGACCCTCCGCGGGTCTCAAATTTCAGAAGGAGCGCGCTCTCTGGGGCCCGCCCCTCACTTCCGGTCTGCGCTACCTTGGATCTCGCTAGATCTCGCGATAGCGTGTCTTCTCGCCTGCGGGAGCCACCCGGAACAACGCCCACGCGGGGCTGTGGGTGCTGGCTCTCCATTGGCTTTAGGGTCGAGTCTCGTCCCCTGGCCGGTTTTGGAGCAACTCAAACATGGCTATCAAGGCCGCCGGTTCATTTTCAACTGAACCCAGCCCGAAAGGTTCCGATTGGGAGGCGAGAGGTGGGGAGCGTCCGAGTCTGACCGCTGCCCTCGTGGGTCTCTGCCTTGCAGGGGTGATCCAAGGTCTCACAGATGCCAGTGACTTCCAGTTCTAGGCGCTCACTGTGCGGCAACACCGGGCTGTACCGCGCCCCTTGCCCACAATGATCCCAAGAGAAAGGCATGATTTTTTTTTTAAACCCTTGTTATAGAACTGGGGAAGGAGTCTCAAAAGAATTAAGGAACCTGCCAAGAGGCAGAGAAAACGAGGTTGCTTAGGTTCGAACTCAGACTCGCTCCGGCTCTAAGGCCTCATTTCTGAGGTAGAGCAACTTCACTACAGGACCTTCACCCCCTAGATTCCTGGGTGACCTGAAGCTCAGTGAGAAATACCTGGGCTTTGGGTCCTCACAGACTGGGTGCATATGAAAATCCAGATAAGTCCTTTGTTCTGTGACCTTGGACAACTTTTTTTTAACCTTTCTGAGACTCATTCTTCAGCCGATAGATGGGGTAATAATAATACATCATAGAATTATTGTGAAGGTTAGATGTATATTCAGATCTCTCCATAATAAACTCCCAGTAATTGGAAACTATGGTTATTAATTATCTTTTAATTCTCTTACATGTTGTACATTGTTCAATGTGTAGGAAGTGCTTAGTAAACCATAAGTGAATGAATGGAGGAAAACGTGATTCTGGCCAGACACCAGGTGGTCCTCACCTCCAACCATTAATCTCTTCAGGGATGTAATACTATCTGAAAGGGCTTCCAGTGATAAATGTCTGTTCATCATTCTTTTCTCGAATAATGGTGTGGGTGGGGTGGAGAAAGAATATCAATCTGTTATTGAAGTAACATATTAAATAAAAGAAGTAGTAATATACTAGTAAGTGCACAAATTTTAAGGGCACTTAAGTTTTTAACCAAATGAATGCAGTGTAAGTAGGAGCCTGATGGGGAAACAAGATATTATCAGCTCCCAGAATCCCCTTTCTGGTCACTTTTTCCCCTGCATGGGTAACCACTCTCTTGCCTTCTAACAGCATACATTAGTTTTGCCAGACTTTGCTTTGGATTTAACTGGAATCCTATAGCCTGCACTCTCCCATCACATCCCAGAAATCCATCAGAGGAAGTCCAAAAAGAAACCAGTAGAGTTGCCTTTCACCAGGTCAAGTCTGCTGCCCAATGCCACCCATCTCTTCATCACCATCACCTACTGCCTCTCTGCCTGCCAGTGGCCAGCAGTCTGGCATACTTCCCTTTTAGTGTGTCTCTCTGTCTCTCTCACCACCTAAGGTGAGAAAGCACCTTAAGTTTTTTATTCTCAACTCTTTCATAAAGAGTTCCTACAACAGAGACAACTATGTCTCCCATACCCCCAATTTTTCCTTCTCCATCAAGAAAGCCCTGAGGAAGTGGAAATAGTCATGTCCAGCTTCATGTTATTCCAAAGAAGACTCTTCTGTCTGCCCCTTTCCCTTCCAGCAAAACCTCTTTTTCCCTCAGGGTAATGAGCTCTTGAGGCTTCGGTTGATCCTGTCTGCATTCTGGTGTTCACCACAGTCTCCCAGCCCACCAGACATGTCTGTTCTGGAGCCCCATGGTGGACACCTGAAGGATTCCTGGTGCCATGGTGGTTAAAGGATATGGCCTAAGGGTGTGGGTGTTCTGCCTCAAGAGGGCAGTGTTGCCTAACACCACAAGGCAGTCCTGTCCAGAAACCCCATTACACAGATATTATCATCAAATCCATGTAACAAGAGGAGAGTAAGGCTTAGAGAAGTTTAAGGGATTTGTCTAAAGCCATGTAATTCTTAGATGATGGGCGTGTACCTCAAAAGTGCCATTTGATACAGGTCTAGAAGTCTGGGTATCATCATTCAATGGTACTAACAGGGACGAAAAAAATAGACTGGTAGATAACATATATGTTATATCTCATCCTCAAAACAATTCAAGGAGAGAGGTGTTTTTATTACCACATAGCAGGTGCTGATATGGAAATCCAAGGTCATGCCCACCCTCATATTATTCTGAAGAAACTCTTCAGTCTGCCCTTTTCCCCTCCAGCAAAACTGAGATAAAACTGATTCAACCCTTCTACCCCACAGGCTGATTTCAAAACCTGGCTCGCTCAACTGCTCAGTGCCACACTAGTCAGAAGGATTTTGACAAGCAAAGATATAAGTGATCATGTGTCTGGGACAGGACAGTGGGGCAACATTCCCTAGAAAGCCAAACACTACAAAAGGGTTGTTTCAGCTCACCATTACTGAGTAACAAACCACTCCAAAATTTAGTGGCTTAAAATAATTTTTTATTATCTCTCGCAGTCATGGGTTGACTGTATTCTGCTAGGCAGATCTTACTTGGGGAGAACTCAACCAGTTACAGTTAGATGGAAGCTGGTACTGGACTATCTAGAGATCTGAAGGGTCTACCAACTTGACTCTCAAAGGTAGGGTTGGTATTTTTGTTTTGTTTTGTGTTTGTTTGTTTGTTTGTTTTTTCAATATGTGGGATTGAATCCAAGGGCACCTTGCCACTGAACTACATCCCCAGCCCTCCTTTTATTTATTTATTTTTGTGTGTGTGAAAAAGTCTTTAAGAAAAAAATTTAGTTAACAAAAAATTTAACAAGTTTCACTTAGCAAAATACACCCAAAAGGAAATCACAATACAAAGAAAGTTTTAAGTCAAGGCCTCACCAATTCCTACAGTATTAGTATTGTATCTCAGTTCTCAAAACTAACTTTAAAAAGCTTAATCTTAACCTAAAAATTTTAAATGAAGAAGAAGAAAAAAATAGAACAAACATGAGAAATGTTTCTCTTTGAATTAGGGATCTAGCACCTTTGAGTTCTCCAAAAAAGTACATCTCCCCAATGTGTTCACTGTGGTGTTGTGTAAAAGATCCACATTTAACATACTTAAAACTACTTTAACTCAGATAACATCACTCTGAAGTATACTACCAAAATGTTAATCAAGAAAAGCAGAAGAAAATAGTTTTAGTTTACTCAGTATCACATGCTAGAAGAAAAGTTTGCATGAGAAAACACTGAAGAGGTAATTTTTTAATCCAGATTTCACAAACTCATGATGTAAAATGGGTCCCACATTCTCTAATTATAAACTGCTTTCACTGCTTGTTGGCTGCCTATGAAAATTTGATTGAAATAACTCAAATGTTACAACAAAACTAGTAATATCCACCCATGCTGTTCTGACCGCTATAGCCAGCCCCATAACAGCTACTCACTGACTGGCTCTCCAGGCCACTATAGGTGGCCTGGGCAGCTGACACCCCCATGCCCTGCATCACCTGGCTGCTATAAACCCCATTGCTGGCCCCTGTTGTTGAATTCAGGATGAGTTCTATGTATCTGTGCTACATGTTGGCCCTGTCTTTTGACGTAGCTGCCACAGCTTCTTCATGGGTGGCAAACTCAACATCTGCTTCGCCCGTCACTTTACCATCAGGGCCAATCTCAATATGGACTCTCACAGGGTTGAGTGGAGAGAAGAAGTTGTAAATGTCGTTCTCTGTTGCTTTGTAGGGCCGCCCCCTCATGTGGACACAGTGGCCAGTGGTGCTCTGCACTGTGAATTCACCATCTCCATATCTATGGTCATACATTCCTGAGAGACAGTAACTGAGGTCTCTCCCAAACAGGTCGGTGGTAAAGCCGTAGCCATCACTCAGGCCGCTGTACTCCTCATAGCCCCCATAGCCTGCACTGTAGGCACCAGACCTCATCCTCTCCAGGCCCGCCTGCTTCTCGATACCAATGTACCTCCCAGCTGTGCCTGGCCGGTCATAGGTCCCCGGCCGCTGCACAGACATGAACTTCAGATGCGGATCAGAATATGACCTAACTTCCTCCTGGCTGCTCTTAAACTAAACACTTCGATATACCTATGCCCTATTCTCTCCTTGTGCTTCCCTAGAGCCTTTTCAGCTAATTCCTGTGAGGCAAACTGCACGAAGCCCTCCCCTGTAATCTTGCCCTCGGGGTCCACAGGCAATGTGATCCCGTTTGGCACAATTTCCAACCCTGAGAAGAACTGAACGATTTCTTCCTTTGTGCATCCAAACGGGAGTCCCCGAAGCTGCACGAAGCCGTCATTGGCAGTGTCGGCGCTGTTTGGATCACTGTGCTTCAACACCCAACCCATCTCAGTTCTGTGCGACTTGAACACCTCCATGTACCGGTGTCCCATGCTTTCCCTGTCTTTTTTCAGGGCCATTTTTACATCATCTTCTGATTCAAGTTCAACAAAAGCCTCACCACTCTGACTGCCTTCTCTAGTGTAAATGAAATGGACACCTGCAACCCCATTGTGAATTGTGCAGTTGGAGAAAAAGTTCTGCACGTCCCCAATTGAGCAGGACCAGGGCAGGCCACAGAGTTTGACCACAAAACCTTCACCTCCCTCAGGGCCCAGCATCATGGACACTTGACAAGGCAGATGTCAGACAAGCTTGGGCACAGGTTTCTGTGGCTCAAGAAAAGATGGAGGCCTTCAGTGGGAGACACTTAAAGTAGGTAACAAATTGTCCACTGAGGAAGGTAGGGCTGATTTCTTTCATCAAGTAAGCGCAGCTCGCAGCCAGAGAACCTCAAATTCCACGGACGCTTAGAAACGTAGAAGGCTCTGGGGAAAGTCCAGGTGCATCTTTTTTGTTCTTAACCTCTAGGAGCAGGGGACAAACGCAGAGACCGGTGCTCTGGGAACACGCGCCGCCATGTGGAGGAAGAAAAGGCCCTCCTTTTATTTTTGAAGTTGGGACAGCATCTCATTAAGTTACCCAGGCTGACCTCAAACTTTTGATCCTCCAATTTAGATAACTCTTTTTAATCGTGTGTCTCGCAACTCATCTGAATTGGCTGAAACAGATGGGGACTGTCCAGACATTATTCTCTCTCCAAACAGCCTTTCCATGTGACTTGCTTAAATTTTCTCACAGCATGATGGTCTTAGGTAGATGGAACTCAGACATAGTGACTGGCTTCCCCCAAAGGAACATTCCAAGAGACTAAAGCAGAAACTGCAAGAATTCTTAATACCTCTTCTCAGAAGTCATGCAGGACCATTTCCACAGCCTATATCAATGAAAATGAATCACAGGACCAGCCCAGATCCAAGGGGAGGGGACAATACAGAGGTATGACACATGATTCATTGGGCTCATCTTTGAAGGCTAATTGTTACAGGGGCTAAGGCAGGAAGGGAACTGCATGCAGTCATGCTTCAGTGGAACATGGCATGCAAGGGAGAAAGACAGGGGTGATAATGGCAGATGGTGGAGGTCTCAGTGATGTTCTCAGGAACTTGTATGTGAATATGCACTGGGGTCTTTAGCTGACCAGCATCTGAGCCCCTGACCTATGTTGGTGAATCCTCCTTAGAATAAGTCTTAGTGGGAAGTCAAATATTTGCTCCCCTGATCCTGAGCAGAAAGGGCATAGCCAAATCAGTGTTCCCACTTAGAACTTTGAACCTTCAGTAAGTGAACCAGGAAGGCAGAGGACTATTTATAATTAAGGAGCTACAGCCCCTGGAGCCCATGGGTTGTAGCTCCCAAAGCAGAATGCTCCTGAGACAGGACTTGGCTGAACAGGAACTAAACTGGGAAATTTTAGCTCTAGATCCAATAATAAGGCAATGAGCAAAACACCCAAAATCTGTGCTATTGTTGCCAAAGACACATGACCACATCAAATCAGGAAACAACAGATAAACCCAAAGTAAGGGACATCATCCCATATAACTGGTCTGTAATCTTCTAAACTGTCCTGGTCATGAACATAAAGGAAGGCTTAGAAAGTGTGTCAGATGGGAAGAGACAACAAAGACATAATAACCAAATGTAAAAAAATTCTGGACTAGAATTTTATTATAAAGGATATTATTGGGCTAACAGATGAACACGGAATAAGGTCTTAGAGGCATTAGATAGTACTAATGCATCAATGTTAATTTTCTGGTTTTGAGTATTGTATTAGGTTATAAAGGAGAATATCTATTTGTAGGAAACATGTATTAAAGCATTAAAGAGTAATGGGACATTGTGTAGGCAGCTCACTCTTATGTGGTTCAGGGACATGGGAAGTTCTTTGTACCACTGTAACTTTTCTGTACCTTCAAAATTATTTCAAAAGAAAAATACAAAAAATCCTCACACCTAGGCACATTGTGCTTGGTACAAATATTAAAGTCAAAGGTGAAAATATGGAAGGTAGTCAACCTAATTAAATTCATAAGAATACAAACAGTGCTCCATATCAATTATTGTCACCATCAAACTTATCTGTTTGCTTTTTATATTGTGTATTAGAGAAATGTCCATATTTTTAGATCATTGTGCAAATGTAGTTTTTATTTCTCCACATTCAGTTTAATATGTTATGTGGGTTATGAATAAAATTAAATGGAGCTAACCCACACACACACAAAAAAAGACAAAGACAAAGAGTGAATGAAGTTTCTGAGGCAGTGGAGAATGAGGAGGACTAGGCAATACATCATTCAAGGTGGTGGATGGATTGCCTACACCCAAGGATAGAGTGGTTACAGATATGCAATGTTGCAAAGACATCGAAAAGGACTGGAACTGAGAAAAAGGTGTTAAAATTTTTATAAATTTTATGTATTATTAATCATGACAACATCTTCGTACATAAGCAGCACAATACAAAATAAATCAGTTATTATAACTACCCACAGTACTGGATGTGCATATGGGTTTGAGGATGCTTCTTGGCTTTCCTGGTGCAGGAATTCAGGACTTCTCACTATAAATCATTGTTATTTTTAAAAGAAAATTCCAATAGCATAATCATAGCTCTTATCAACCAGATCTTCCAAAACCTAGTTTTAAAAATATTCTAATAATTTGATTTTCCATTTTGGGTCAAAATGTTCTGCACATGGAATCATTGCTGTGCCCAAGTAATATGGGTTCGTTATAGACAAAGGAAAATGCAAATAGAGAACACATTTTAAATCACCTACAATCTCTCATCCAAAATAATTTATTAGCATTTGATGCCTATTTTAGACTTCTAAAATGGAAATCGCATCTATACATTTTTGTTGCAGTAAAAGAGGGATCCTGCCCCGTGCTATGTTATGTGCCTAGCATCCTCCTCCCCAATGTAGAGCAAACACTGTCTCAGTCACTAAATATACTTCAACCACCTTTTTTTTTTTTTTTTTTTTTTTTAAGAACGCGGCGAGGAATTCCATTGAGCAAACGGGCGGTGTCTTATGTAATCATGTTCCTATTTTAGGACTTTTACGTTGGGCGCGGAGCGAAGGTTCGCAGGATGTGCGGTCCGCGCTCCGACGTCTAGGGAAAGAAGCTGGGAGGTCTGGGAACTGTTAGGTCGCTGAACAGGGTTCAGTATGCAGGGACAAAGGAAAGAGGGTCAACAAAGCTGTGACGGGCGGAGAGCACAGGGCCTGGGATTTGGAAGCGAGGCAGAGAGCAGGTAGTTCCCAAGAGCAAAGACACTGAATGGTGGAATCCGAGACCCACCTGACTGGAGCTAGACCTCCAGCCCCCCCGCAGCTGGAGGGTGGTCCAGGCCCTGAAGTTGGTGCGCTGCAGCTCTGCACCAACAGAGGGCGCCGTGTCCTCATCCGTTTGTGGTGGGCGGCTCCCAGCTGTAGGCCAGATGTGGACAGCTGGACTGTGGTAGGCGCGAAGCTCTACCCGAGTCCCTGCAGAATAGCCGGCGGGGGCAGAACGAAGAAGGGACAGCAGTGGGCAAGGATGGTGGTAGAAAAATCCACTGTCGCTGCTCTGTAGACTCCCGGATTGTCTTCTGTAGAAATAGGAAGCTTCTTTCCCAAAGAGGGCGCCGTTTTTTTGATTCCCACAAAAGGCGCTGGCAGCAGCCCTGGGGCTGGCTCAGCAAGACCTAATTGGGTCCAATGGGCGGGGCGCGGGACCAGGAGAGACCCACGCGGCAGTCGGCGGCGGGAAAGAAAGCTGGTCTTGAGGGCCTTGAACTTTTTTGAGTATGCAACCTGAGATTCCAGACGCTCCAACATACATGCACGCAGGCGTGAGCGCGCGCACCAGATCTTCCCAGAGCTCTGTCTGCCCTCGGTGCCGTGTGCATTCACGGAGTGAAAAATTGAGGCTCTGCAGGACCGAGCACTGAGAGACCCTTCCTCCCTATCCTCTAGAGTTGAGAAGTGGGGCTAGAGGGCCACAGCTAACAACCCTAGGACCAGTGATAACCCCAGGATCCCCACCCCTTAACTTGCCTGTTGTCCCCACTCCCAGGCACTCCTCAGGCTCCAGGGTAATCAGCTGCTGCGCTCTGCTGTAATTGCTGGTGCAGACCCGGCCTGGCGGAGGACAGGCGGGCGGGCGGTGCAGGGGCGGGCGAGGGGCTTAATTGCAGGGCTTCTGCAAGCAGTCTGGGCCGCAGCCCCACCTGGGGGGAGGGGACAGGCCCAGAAGCTCAGCAGGCCCGGCCTTGGAAGAAACCTTTTGGGTTGGTAGTTGGGGATCCCTTCTCTGAAACGGTGAATTGGGGCGTTGAACCCCAGCAAGGGTGTGGGGTGGGGGGCGGTGAGGGAGGGAGAATGCCTGGCAAGAGCTGCAGGACGGGGACCGATTGCAGACTTCCCACCCCAACCTCAGAAGCCCCATTCGTCTTGTCCGAGACTCCTGCCTTGTTCTGACCACCGCTGCTCCCCTTTCTGCCGCCCCCGTCACCCCCCTTCTCATATCCCCAGGGCGCTCCCACCCTAGGGAAGAATGTGCCCTTCTAGCGCACCCTTGCCATGGTAACGGCACACCCCCACCCCCGCGTACCACAGCGGCGGGGCCTGGCCCAGCGGGCTGCAAAGTGTACGTGTGGTGGGGTGGGGGCGCCTCCCAGAGCGGTGGACACACCTCGGCTGTCCTCGTTGCCACAGCAACCAGTGGCGTTTGGAAGTATGCAGCCGCAAAATGGACAGGGGCTCTCTTCACTACCCCTTACCCTTCTACCACACCAGCAGGGGACCCCAGCTCCAGGGAAAGACACCCCCTCCCCAATTTCAAGGAAAAGGTCCAGAGAGGGATAGTGGAGTGTCCAGGCCTCTAGGACTCCAGAGGCGAATCCAGGAGAAACAGGCAGCCTGAGGGTCCCAGAGAACCTGGAAAGAGAGCCCCTGTCACCAGCTCTGTCCCCCTCCCGCAGCATAACCCAAGGGGGGCGCTGGCAGCAGGAAGCCAGGGAAGAGCCCGGAGGCACGCTGGCCCCACAGCAGAGCGGTGATTACAGGGACCTGTCCCTCCCGCCCCCGGCTCCCACTCTCATTAAGTCATTTTTTCCCCTGTTGGAAAGTCCCTGTGCAGGAGCTGGGGCGACCGCAGGCAGCTGCCGGCAACCACATGAGAAGGGGGGGTGAGAGGGGATGACTTGGGCCACGAGACTAGGGCCTAGGCACTCTCCAACGTGGAAGGCCCCCTGCGGGGGTGGCTAGTTGGGTATGCATTAATTCGGGGGAAGGAGGGAAGCCTGGATGACCCTGACCTTGCTTCTCATGGGGTATTCCCTTGGCCCCCAAGTCTACCTTTGAATGCCTCTTCCCTCTACCCCCAGGTTCCTTGGGTGCCTGAAAAGCCAGAAGCCTAGGTTCTGATCCTACTCAGCCTGACTATCTCCACCTGACCCTTAACCTGGGCACTGCCTGCTGATCTGTCCAGCACACTCATTCCCTATTTGCTCCCTCACTCCTTTGGGGACAATCTAGATCCAGTAGGATCTACTACTACTTCTGCCCACAAGAGCGTGACCTAGTGTCCACCAGGTGAAATGTATTGGGGGTAAAAGAGGTTCTTTTCTCCTCTGAATGATCTCTGCTCACATTCTGTTCCTATTTCTAAGGCTCACCCTGATGTTCCCCAAGCTGTTGGTAAGTTCTCCTCATCTCAACTCTACCTTCCCACTTAATTTCAGCCTATTTCCCCTATTTCCAATATGTACATCAATACCCTTCAGCCAGTATGCATAAGCCCAGTGCCTCTCAGACCCCATTTCCCCATCCCCCATCACTTTCATGTCTCCCTTTAGGACCCTTGCAAAGTCCTACACACCCCTTTTCATTGTGACTCTAGCCTTGGTCCCAGGACTCAACTTCTGGCCCAGGGAGAGGATGGGAGGATGACCAACACCCTATACTGTCCCTTTCCAAACTTTTCCTCCCCTTCTTTATGGCTCAGGCTGACATAGATCACCATGACCTCACCCCTAGAACAGGTCCCCTCCCCTACAGCTCAGTATCCAGCCCCCGTCCCCCTTGCCACCCACCCTTGCCTCCAAGGCAGCATGTTCTACAGTGTTGGGGCTCCTACCTTATTCCCCCAACTTGATCCTAGAGTTCTCACTTCCAGTCCGTCCCCCCCATGCCCCACACCCAGGTCTGTCCTGCATAAGGCTGGGAGGCAGCAGAGGGTGAGGTCAAGGCCAATGCCCTACTGGACACTACTAGGGGTGGGGGTAAAACCCCCAGCCGGGCCCTAGGGACTCCAGTTCCCCCAGCCTGCTTCTCCTTCCTGGGATGGGAGGGAGGAAGGGGGCAGGGAACCCAGCCCCCACAGCCCTCTCCTGAATGAACAAGAGGAAAGGAATGAGGCAGGTGTGTCTGGCTGCTCCTGCCTACCCCTCCTCCCTGGGGACTCTCACAAGCCTGCCTGTCTTTGGGGGGATGGGGAGAGAAACCCTGTTCTCCACCGAGGCAATGGAATTGAGCCCTTGGAAGGGTCTCCTGCCTTGGGCATGCCTGGGAGCTGCTGGGGTGCCAGCAGAGGAAGCACAGGGAGCTGCGGCCAGCTAGGGAAGGCAAATCTCCCAGTTGGAGGGCCCACAATGGGCATCACCCTGATAACCTCCTTTTCTTTTTTACTCCACCCATGGGTAAGGAGACATGGAGCAGAGGTAGGGAAATGTGGGGGATTTTTGCAGGCTAACAATTGGGGAACAA
This sequence comes from Callospermophilus lateralis, assembly GCF_048772815.1. Taxonomy (NCBI): domain Eukaryota; kingdom Metazoa; phylum Chordata; class Mammalia; order Rodentia; family Sciuridae; genus Callospermophilus; species Callospermophilus lateralis. Next base: position 83,425 of record NW_027512489.1, read on the forward strand.
GATTTTGTCCTTGTCTTATTTTATCAAGAGGGATGCCATTTGTGAAAAACAGGCAGCCAGCAGGGTCCTTAACTGTGAGCATAAGGAAGCCTGGCTGAAATAGTTAAATTGTTCTTTCCCTGACATCCTGAGGGTCTGTTCCAGAAAATCATCAGATCTACAACAAGGAGAATACAACCCTGTACCAAACTGCCAGATCAGCAGGTCCTGATGGGGGCATGACCTACTAAGAGGGATTATTGACCTGCCAAGGGGCACCCTGAGCTGGGGCTCTGAGGGCACCAAGGCCCAGGAAAGATGGTCCCCCAGATCCTTATTGACATACCCTGCCTCTCCTCCTGCGCACTCAGGAGCCCAGAGATCCAGACAATGAGTCTGCAGCCCTCCCCCACCACCCTCTTCCCAGCCGCACCTCCTGGCCCCACCTGCTCCCCCGGGAGCTGGGCTGGGTTGAGCTGGGTCTTGCCCAGGATTATTCCTCTCAGAGTGCCTCCTGTCTCTGCCGACGGTTGCTGCTGGGCACAGCCACTCGCCCTGGCTTGTGGCAGAGGGCTCAGGCACAAAGTGGGCGGTTAGAACTCTGGCACAAAAGACCCTGCCTGGATCCAGTCCCTTTCCTACATATACACTGCCTCCATCCCGTCCAGGTCTCATCTCTGGTTTGGAAATGGCCTTCTAGCTGTCAGCTTGTCCCCCAGTTCTGCATAGAACAATCCATGTAGGAACCAGACCATGACACCCCCTGCTTAAGACTCTCTGCAGGTTCCCATTCCTCATAAATAAAATTCCAACTCCTTAACTAGGCCTAGAAAGACACATGATGTGACCTTTGCCCACCCTCTGAGCGCCTCTCTTGCCCATCAGTCCCTTGATTTCTTCACTCTAATTGCAGTGGACTCTTTGCTATTCCTCCAATAAGCAGAGGTCTTTTCCTCTTGGAACTTTTTCATTCCCCAGGCCTCTGCCTGGAAAGCCTTTCCCCTCAACCTCCATGAGGCCCTCTTTTCTACCTCACAGATCTCAGCATGAGTACCATGACTTCTGAGGCCTTCCCTGACCCCTGGTTTTATCAGAAGGGGTCCCCCTCTCCACATCCCTGTACACCCAGCACATAGCATTGTCTGAAATGACCTTGTTTGTGTGTTTCCTGGTTTATTGCGCATCTCCCTCAAGAAGAATGTAAACTCCTTTAGGGCAGGTGCTGTGTCTCTCTCTTATGCACACCTGTATCCCGGAACTCCCTCCCCATAGAGAGTGCCACAAAGAGAGTGCAAAATAAATATCTGTTGAATGAATGATGAGGGAAATGGTAAGGGGCAGAGGCCAGTGGGTGAGGATGACTGGGGCCTTTATATAGAATTACTTCAGCTCAGTCATGTCCAGTTCTTCTTTTTAATCTTCCTCCCCCTGCCCATCAGCTTCTATCCATTCCCTCCCACTCCAGGGGAAGGGGAGAAAGGATGGGCACAGACAGGCCTGAGGGGCTGGGCTGCCTGCTTGTGTGTCCTAAGGTATGGGGCAGTCTCCAGCCCAACTGAGCTGTGTGAGCTTAGGACAGGAAGGAGGGAGGCAAATCAATCCTAAAGCCCACAGAATTGAGCAGAGGGGTTGATTTGGAAGCCCTGGACTGTCCCTTGATTGCAGAACTGGGAGTCCGTCTGAGATCCTGTGGTCCAGTCTCTCCCAGGAAGCCAAGGTGCTCTGGGCCAAATCGCAAGCGCAGAGGCCAGGCTCCAGGAGGGGAGCCTTTCTTGGAGCCCAGGGAAACCTGTGCCGCTCACTTGCAAACGCTAACCCACTCGGTGATGCGGCACTCTTCGCACAACACGAAACAGCACCAGTGGAACCGGCAGTAGCAGCGCTCACTGCGAGTCTGGCGCAGGATGTTGTGGCCGCGGCCGCAGCACATGCTGCCGCAGCCATCCGGGCCCGCGCTGCTCTTGTTGCACAGGCGGCCCACGGTGCCTGCCGAGTCCAGGCGCGGCTCGCGCTCGCAGAAGTCGGGCGATTTCTCGAAGTAGACCAGGTCGGCGGGGCTGGCTCGCCGGCGCGGCACAGGAGTGCCCGGGGCGGGCGAGGGTGCTCCCGCGGGGCCTGGCTCCAGCTGGCCGCCGTTGCGGTTGTGCGGCCGGATGAGCGTGGCGCGGTGGAAGCGGTTGCGCAGCAGCGCCCCCACTGCTCTGAACTCGGGCGTCACCTGCCAGCAGGTCTTGAGTTGGCAGCTGCCTGACGTGCCGTGGCACTTGCACTTTCGCCGCATGTTCTCCATCACCGCCTGCGGAAGAAGGCACGGTGAGGAGTGACGCTGGCGGCCGGACCCCTGCCCTCCTCCCACTGCTGAGACTGGCCTTGGAAATCTCAGAGGCTTTTGAAACCAGCTCCCATTGTACAGAAGCAAAGACTGAGGCCCAAAGTAGGGGCCCTACAACTCCCGAGTTAAGCAATCAGAATTCCTCTGCCGGCTTCTCTGCTCTGCTCCCATCCACCTCCAACAGGCTAGGCCATGGGGAAATTTTGTCCTTCCTGCTCCCCACTGTTCCCCTCCTCTCCTGCCAGCCTTTCCTGCAGCTGCAGGGAGCCCTTGGGGGCAGGAGGCTTTTGCTTCCTGAGGAAGGGGATCCCAGATCTTCAGGGAAATTCCCTCTTCTTCCATTCCTGGGGTAGGGGCCAGGAGAAGGGGGGTGCCAGTCCCACTAAATGCCAGCCCCAAAGCCTCTGGCCTCACTCCAGACTGTGAGCTGGGCTGGCAGTGAGTTTGAGAAAGCCCCATTCCACTGCCACCATCCCCAGGTCTTTGGAGGATCCAAAGCAAGGGGACAGGAACCTGGGAGACCACCCCTCCCATTATGCTGACTGGGACTAATTCAGTCTTGTGCTGAGTGCCACTAGGGGTCAAAGTTCTATCTGAATACAGAAGGAACCCCAGAGAGGGCCAGGCTCTCAGTCCTGTGAAAGTGGAGAGAGGTTGCCAGGCCTCCAGGGGAGGTACTTAGAGGAACATACCTGCCCCCTGACTAACTCTTAACCAGTCTAGGATCCCCTCCCAAAGAACTCCTTGGCATTGTCCCCACAGGAAGGTGGCCCCCACTTCATCCCAAGACATATTCTCAGGCAGGGACAGCAAGGATCTGGTGTCCTATGGCTGGGCAGGAGGGCCAAAAGTGAGGGACCCTGCCCCTGGGGCCTTATAGGGCTGTGCAGCTTGCATATGGTGTCAGCACCACATGAGAACCAGCCCCATGCCTCCCCTCCCCAGGCCAACAACTCCAGAACATCTGCTTCCCACAGGCAGCAGCCATTAATTAAATAGTTTAACAAGGACGAGGAGGAGGCACTGTTGGTACAGGCTGGGATGGTATGGAAGCTTGGGGAAAGAGCCTCATGCACAGGGCAGGGTTGGGTGGGAGCTGGACAGGATCTGAGGGTGGGCGTGCCTCAGTTTACCCCACCTCTAAGTGAAGATGGGAACTGCTGGATCAGCTGGGAGTCTTTGTGGAGGAAGAAGATGAACTGGAGCAGGCTAAAAGTTAAAGGGAAAGGGAAGTGAAGTAGAGAATGCTCCCCAACAGAGTTAAGAAGAGGGCAGGAACAAGGATGGAGCAAACTGAGCAGAGTCCAGAGACGGAGTGGGGATAGAATGGCCAGGAGAGGAGTGTGCTGGGTCACCATGAGGGCCAAGGAGGCATCAGAGTGTAGACTTCACACTGAGTGTACAACATGTGCAGAATATAGAGTCCACACTGAGTGTACCATGTGTCCAGAGAGTAGACTCCACTCCACAGAACAAGCAAGCACAGGTTCAGAGCTCAACTGCCTGGGCATGGATCCTGCCTCTACCACTTTCTCACTAGTTACATCAGCTCTAGCAAAGCTTCTTTGTCCATCTGTGCCTCAGTTCCCATATCTGAACATGAGGTTCATAATAGTGTTCACATCATAGGTGGTTGTAAAGATTAAATGGGCTAATATGTAATAAGATGCTCAGGACAGGGCCTAACACACAGTAACCACTCAATAAATGTAGGCTCCTATTCCTTTTTTTCCTTCCTTCTCCTTTTTATTTTTTCATGTATTTCTTTAATTTATTTTCAATGAATATTGGAGGGGAGAAAGGATGAAGGCAATCATAATACAGGTCCAAGGGGGCCCCTAGAAACCTCTTATCCCCTTCACTTTCCAGGAATCCCCCATTATGGACTGGGAGAGGAGGTCGGAGTCACATGGAACCATGAAACATTAGAGCTGGGGGACCTGACAATGATCTAGTCCAACCTTCTGACTCTACAGGGGAGTAGAAAGGGTGACAACCCAGGCCTAGATCCCTGAGGCCCTGACTGCCAGCTCAGTCCTGTCAGGTGATACTGGAGAAAATGGAGGAACAGACTGCTCAGCAGGGTGTGCTGATCCCAGGTAGGGGGCAGGGTCATTTCATCCCTGTATTTCCCAGGTCAAGTCCAGTGCCCGGCATAAAGTAGATCCTCAAGTCATGCTTGCTGACTGAATTAGGAGGGGGCAAAGAAAAGGTCGCTGAGCTGGTCCCAGGGAAGAAAGTTGGCCTGGGGGAGAGGTGGGATATAGGTAGAGGGATTTGGAGCAGGTCTAGGGGTCAGAGCTCTCACCTGCCTCCCAACTCGGTTGTTGTGGAGCCTCATGCGCTGTCTCTGTGAGGTTCCCGGGAGTCCAGAAAGTCCTTAGAGAAGCGCTCCCCGAAGCCCACGTCAGGGCTGCAGCCGCCCCACTCCCAGGAGTCCTGCAGGCCAGGGATGGCAGGGGGCAGGGCGGGGTGTTCCGGGACCCCGTGGCTCAGCCCCTTACCCCTCTGCAGCGCGTCCAGCTGCAGACGATGCAGCTTGCGACGGAAGGCCTCCTCGTCTCCGCGCCGGGATGCGTCGCAGCCGCATGCCCGCAGTTTGCCCAGGGCGCACGCATTGGACACAGCGTGCACCACCCCAGCTGCTGCGATTGCGTAGGCAAAAGCGCTCTCTCTGAAACCTGCGAGAAAACAGATTCTGATGCGGCCTCGACATCCGATCCCCCTGCCCAGCCTGCCCAGCCTTAGCATCAAACAGAGAAACTGAGTCCCAGTTTGGAGGGTCTGATATAAAGACACAGAGGAAGGGAGGGAGGGAGGGAGGGCGAGCAGAAATTATAGCAGAAGCCAGGCCTTCTCCACACAGGATTCAAGGTGAAAGGGATAGTTCTCCTTGATAACACACTTGTTACACTGCCTTTCCCTTTTCATTAACATCACCCAAGCAAGTTCAGAATTCTTGTGCTTAAATCTCTCCTGTAGGGCAGAAAATACCTGGTAAACACATTCTTTTTAAGATCAGGGATTTCATCTATTACCTTTCATGGTGATATCTGCATAAACTACCCTGCAGTTTAACCTAAAGAATACATAACCAGTGATGGAATTCCAGTCCCCAGGGATGCCAGTGGGCAGGAGGATAAGTAAGAGAAGATGGTCTCCTCCTAAAGTGACCTCCCCCAGATTGCCTGCCAGTGTGCACCCCTGGTAGACCCAGCCCAGAATCCTCCCTGATAGTCCCCATCCTTGTCCACAGGACACACAGTCACTCAAGAATGGGTACCTCCCAGCTGCTCTGCCTATGGTAGAGCACTTGCCTAGGGTACATGAAGCCCTTGGGTTCTGTCCCCACTATCAACATAAAAAAACAAAATCCTTTAGATCAGTTAAAGATGTTTGACGGATGATAGAGGCAAGTCCAGCGTCTTAACTGGCGCCTGGCATATGGTACAGGGGAAGACACCTTCTGCTAGGTGCTCGGGAGATATCAAGGCCCTTCCTGACCCATGTATTCTCAGTGGCTCAGATCCAGGCCATTTACTTGTCTGCACTGCTTTCCCTCTCAGTGTTCCAGCCTGAGCCTTCCTCTTGGAGTGCCCGTGGCAGAGGGAGACCTACTAGATCTCCTATCTGCAGGCTACTTCTTGCTTATTCTGCATCTGAGAAAGGAGAAGATGGACCAGTCTCTGGACTTCAGAGAGAGGTTAGGAGTGAGAGAAGCCAAGAACAAGAATAGCCCCGACCCAGGGAGGAAAATGCACCAGTGCTACTATGATCCCCTAAGAATCCCCAACCTGGCAGGAGGCTGATGACCTCAGCAGAGGCCAGAGATTCAAAGGAAACAAAGACCCCGTCTGGGTTCTTCTACTCTGTGCAGCCTCACAGATACTGGAGAACCAATCAGGATGGACCACTCCTCTAACTCTTACCCCCGTATCACAGAGCACTTTCCTCCTCTTTCTACCTAGACAAATGATGATGATAAGATAAGATGGTTAGTAGTTAAGAACTGATTTCTGGAGTCAGATTGCCTGGGTTCAAGCTATGTGACCTTGACCAAGTGATTTAACCTCTTCAGTTTCCTCACTTGTAAAATAGAGTTGCCTCATCCAAGAATTAAGGGAGTTATTAAATTTAAAGGCTTAAAATAGTGCCTTATTCATATTAGGTACTACATAAACATTAGCTATTATTGAGAAGGTCTTCCTACAGTCTGACTTCACTCACTTCTGCATTTTAAGGTCTTTTTTTTTTTTTTTTTGGTACCAGGGATTGAAACCAGAGGTGTTTAACCACTGAATCACATCCCCAGTTCTTTTTGTAAATGTAATGCTTTGAGACAGAGCCTTACTAAGTTGCTGAGGCTGCCTTAAGCTTGCAATCCTCTTGTCTCGGCTTCCTGAGCCACTGGGATTTTAGGCATGTGCCACCCTACCCAGCAGGTAACTATTCTTTGTTTCCCCCTGTTCAAGGACAGAGCCCAGCAGTTCATAACCCATTCTAAAATAAATCATTTGGGCTACTAGCAGCTCATGAATCTCCCTCTCTATAATCTATTTCCAGCTCATGGCATCTCAGTATGTTTTTTCATAAGGAGACTAGCTATGATCAGACAGAAAGGGATGGGGACTGGGTTGGAGACTTCAAAGGGGATGCTGGGAATTGGCAGGGGAGCAGAAACTGCTTTGGGTTGGAGGGACCTGGGGAAGAAGGATGGACCAAAGTCCCTGGGAAGCACACCCTGCATTTATCCCTTGCCTTTTATCTTTGGAACTTTGAGCACTTCTCTTATTACGGAGGAGTCATTGGCCCAGTCTAGGACACATGGCAATATTCAGGCCTCCAGAGCAACTTAGAAATCACCCTCCACACACCACAGCCACCACCAAATGCACATGCACTATGCAAAATGAAAAAGCCCAAGGTCACAGGGGTTATGAAGCTGGATCCAGTTCCAGTAGTGACAACTTTCTGCTGAAGGACACTAGCTCCAAGGAAGTTTTGACGCTTAGAAAGAAACCCAGGTAACCCAGTTTCCAGTTCCTAAGACCCTGTGCACATTTGGCACTAGGAAAGAGCACAAGGCTGATTTGGGATCATGTGCAGGGTCAACCACCATCCCCCAGGCTCTGCCACATTCAAGAGCAGACCCATAGGAATCTGGAGAACTGTAACCCATAGCCCTAAAAGAACATCCCTGTCCCATGCAGTTCAAGATGCCTTCCCCCACATGGCCTCTGACAGCTGTCACAGCCACGTGTAGAAGTGACCAAGCAGGGCCTGTATGGCCACCCTCTGCTGCAGGCATCCAAGCCTCATAGAAATCCATCCTACTTGAGTCTGCCCCCAGCTCCTGTTTAGGGCCCCAGTTTCGGTCCTGGCCCCGACTGTCTGGGGCAGACGCAGGCACTGTGCCATCTGGCCAGCTGAAGGGGGAAAGGGGTGGGGCCATGGCCAGCTGGGCTGCCCGAAGCAGAAGGGGGGGACTTGTTAAGATGCATAATTAGCCGCCCTGCCTTTGATCTGGGACAGGGACTGCCAGCATGTAAGTAGAGTCAGCTGCTGCTACAGGCTGCAGCCAAGGCCTGGGAAGGGGCTGGATGCAGGGAGTCTTAGAGGGCAAGGGGCAGTGAGAACTAGGAGGGGTTAGAGAAGCCCAAGCCCTGAACATCCAAGTCAAAAAAGGAGGAGAGGGGAAAGGTCTGGTTTGCATCCCCTCCATGCAAATAATCTGCGCTTGCTCTTGTGCCTGGGCAGAGTGAGACAGCGATAGAGCAAGAATGAATTGAGTGCATGTGGCAACACTTAGGCATGACACTCAATGGGGCTACACATTTGCACAAACATGGGTAGGTGTGTATGTGTGTGTATGTGCGTGCACATGACATTTTAATTTCTTAGAATACACTCTCATTGGGGTTGGGATTGTGGCTCAGTGGTAAAGTACTTGCCCAGCATGTGTGAGGCACTGGGTTTGATTCTCAGCACCACACATAAATAATAAATAAAGATCCATTGACAATAAAAAACTATTTAAAAATATTTTTTTAAAAAAGAATATACTCTCTTTGCACCAACTCATCTTTGGCCACAAGTGGGAATTCACATTGGCCTTGGAGCTTGGAAGACAGTATGGTAGGAGGCTGGGTGCACACTCTAAAGTCAGCTGGCTACATGGAGTCCTGGCTGTACTGCTTGCTTATAAGCTGTGTGACTAATGACAAGTTATCCAACTTCTCTTAGTTACATTTGTAAAATAAGGCTAATAGGATTTACCTCCTGGGGACTATTTGAGGACTCTTCAGCATGGATAAAGTGCTTTGAACAATGCCCATCACATGGAAAATACTTAGTACATGCTGGCTAATTTACTGGGTGTCATTAGAATAAAAGAATAATAATAGAATCAGAATAATAGTTAATCCTGTTGTGCCTCAGTTTCCCCCATCTGAGTGCCACTGCACACATGCTCCAAGCCCTGGAGGCCTGGATGTAAAACCATGATTCCCTGAGAGGATGAATATTAAAGGTAGGTGGGAAAAGAAAGTCAGACCTTGGAGATGAAAGGTTGGACACTTACATTTCTGGTTTCCCTGGGGCTGGAGCCTGGCTAGCTGCAGGGCCTCATGCCCCCTCTATGCATCCATTCCAAATGGGTATGGGCCTTAGGGAGGGCAGTGCCCAAACTGTGTGGGAGCTCCCAGGATCTTCTCTGTGAATCTACTACATTCTCTTCCATCTAGCCTCTCCCTGACCTCCCATCCTTGCCCATCCCTGTGCCTGAGCTCAGGAGCTCCCACCTCACATTTCCTTCCTCTCCCCATCTCCTGAGTGAGGAATGCCTCATGTAACAGGTATTATACTGGGGCTGGGGATGTGGCTCAAGTGGTAGCGCGCTCGCCTGGCATGTGTGCGGCCAGGGTTCGATCCTCAGCACCACATACAGACAAAGATGTTGTGTCCGCCAAAAACTAAAAAATATTAAAAAAAATTCTCTCTGTCTCTCTCTCTCTCATCTCTCTCTTTAAAAACAAACAAACAAACAAAAAAACAACAACAATAACAAAAAACAGGTATTATACTCAGCACCCCATCCAGGCACCAGCCTGTCTGGGTCCTCAGTACAAAAAGCTGGGGGTACCAGTGCCCTCATTACTTAGATCATTGGTGCCCTTGGGTTGGGCAAAGCTGCCAACATGGGCTTGCATCCTCCATACGTGCAGCTTTTTTCTGACCCTCTCTAGCCCCCTGGAGGCCTCTATTCCTGTCCCATCTTCCCACCAGGCTGCAGCACCTCTCTTTGGCTAGGTAAAGCCTGGGTATGTTCCCAGGCTTGTTGAACCCAGATGTATCTTTTCCCCTCCCTCCTTCATCAGTCCCATCCCACCAGCACAACCCATCTCAGGGAAGATGACAGAACCACAGGACATTAGCAGCAGTAAAGAAGACCCAAGGAACCACCTACCCCAAGCAGTCTCTGAAACTGAAACTTGTCAAAATTTAAAAAAAAAAATCCACTTTAAAAGAAATCCTTTGGCAGCTTGGGTCAGAAAAGGGGTCAGCTCCCTTATATTCCACCTGGGGGAAACCGAAGTCACCTGACTCTCAATGGACCCTGAAAAGGAGACTCAGATAAGACCACCAGGGGCTGGTTGCCACCACAAGCGGCCTCCTAGGGTTCGAATTTAGCTAGTTCTGGAGGCGACAGATCAAGATGGACCAGGAAATAACCCTAGAGGAGGGTGGATCCAGATGTGAAGTGGAACAGGGGCTAGTGGAGGCCAAATGGAGGTGAGGTGGGGGAGTGGCAGTTTTCTTTCCGGAAGCTCAGATTCATTTCCTCCGGAGAGGGAGAGATAGAAATGAGCAACGACTGTGTGCGGGGCTGGGGGGGGGACAGGGAGGGGGGACAGTGAGGGGTCGGGGGCGGGGGTGTTGCAGAAGCGACGAAGGTAGGTCTGCACAGGCAAGAAGCCCAGCCCCTCTGGCGGGGCCCAGAAGCCACCGTCCCGCCCCCTCCCCGCGCTGGGCGCCGCCCCGCCCGGCTAGCCCCGGCAAGTCTCCCCCCTCCACTCCTAACCTCTCCCCTCACCCGTCCCCCCAGCTCACCTCCTGCTTATTAAACTGTGGGTGAACCCAGGAGCGCCTGGCCCCGCGCCAACTCAGCGCGGTTCCACCACTCCCAACTCGCCCCCAGTCTCAGAGACCCCCAGTTTCTTCATCAGGCCTCACAGGCCTGATCGGAAAGCAACCAGGACGCCTGGGTTCACTCAGTCTAGAGGGCACGGGAGGACCAGAGGGGACCCGAGGCCGGGGAGAGGGCTGAAGAGCTTGCCCTGCCTCGCCTCGCCCAAAGCGTCAGGGTGAGAACCTCAGCGCCAGGCCAAGCCCCCAGTGAGCGGAAACCCAAGCATGGGATGCGGACCCTCTCCTCCAGGGCCGAGGGTTGGGGAGTACGCGGCTGCGGGAGCGCGGGGGACCTAGCAACCGGACTGCGGGAGCGGGCATGCCGGGCGGTGAGCGCCGGCCGGGCCTGGACTGGGCCGGGAAGACACTGAGGCCCGCCACTCGGGGTCAGCGGCAGGGCCGGGCGGGGCGCGTGGTGGGAGCTGGGCCAGCTGTGGGCTGGGGGTCCCCAGCAGCCGCCCCTGGACGGTGGGAAAGGATCGGGTGCGGGACAGGAGGGAGGGCTTGCGGGGCAGGGGGGCGCCCTCTTGGAGAGCGGCGCGGCTGGGGCCGGGAGCCGTCTGCCGCGGCCCGCGGGGATTAGTTCGCGGCTGCATGCCGCCACACGTGCCGGGCTGGGCTCCGCCGGGGAGAAACAGCGCCCCGGGCGCGCGGGGGAGGGAAGAGGGAGCGCGCGGAGGGGGGGCGGGCAGCCGGGGTTGGGCTGGGGGAGGTTGGGGTGGCCCCTGACTTGGAGGCCCAGGGGACACATGCAGGAGTCCTGGTAAAAACCAAAGGTCCTAAGTTGGAGTACCTAGGGGCCTGACTCCTCCAGAAGCCCCAGGCTCCAGGTATAAGGGTACCCCTTCTCATCCACCATCAGCTAGAATTGGACAAGGCCCAAGGAACTAGGGTCACAGAGACCCCACACTGTCCTATGCAGGCTGCCGAGAGAAGAGACACATACCCAGCTAGGCAAATCCAGGAACCAGGGCCCCCATCTTGCCCCAACGACCTGATTCTGGCTCCAGATGCCAGGCCAGAGGTGAGAGGAATCAGAAATGAGTAATAAAACCACCTGCTGTCTTCAACCCAAGCTGAAGTGGTCTCTGAGCCACTCAGAAGTCAGGAGAGGACAGGGAATGGGCTGCCATTCGCCTGGGCTGTGAGGGGAACAGGGGTTGGCAGAGCTGTCAGGCTTGCTGGTCTGGAGCCACCGCGCGCACAAGTAAGCACACACCCAGAGCTCTGATTCAGAGAGGGTTTTTGGGGGTGGTGAGGATGACACAGAGGCTGGTGGTGTATCCGGCCAGCAGAGCTTCTGCATAAGTACAGACCATTGATTTACCTGCCCAGGCTCCCCGACTTGCACTATTTGGCAGAATGTCATCCTTCTTCATGCCACTGCTGAGAACCTTCTCACAGGCTCTCCATTCTAAGTGTAGTTTACTAAAGTAGAGGGTAAATTGAGGCAGGTGACAGTGCAATTTCCCAGACTTGAGGGATTTTGGTGTTAGTGACAAGGCCAGATAACCCAGGAGTCTAGTTCCCTATTATGAATGAAACCTGTCACCATTGGCCAGAGACAAATCTGTCCCATTTGTCCACCCCGTGACTTTTCTGAGGCTAGAAAGAGGCAGAAAAGTAGCATGGCTGGCAGATGTGAGGGGTCAGGGACTACCAGCTTGAGAGTGTAGATTTTGGATAGATTCTGGGATGGAGGTGCTGGATGGGACGGGAAGGGGAGCAGGGGTGAGTGGCAGCTACCTCTGCTGAAGATGGGACTCTCATAAGGGATCTTGTTTCGAGTCTCCAAGCTAGAGCAGTTCCAGCGCTGGTCCCAGAACTGGTGTTGGCACTCGTGGATGGCGATTTGGATGCCCTGGATGGCTGAGGCGGCCACGTCAGGGTGACGCACACACACCTCCATCTGCCGCCGGCTCAGGCCAGGCAATGTCAGGCAAACTGTGTTGGCGTTGAGCACAGGCTCCGGGGGAAGGTGGAGGCCCAGGATGTCGTTGGGTGCTGATCTGCAGGCATGTGGGGTGGGGTGGGTAAGCGTTTTGGGGAGACCTTAAGGACCCTATTTAATAATACACACTCTCTCCCAAAGGTCATAATCACTCTGTGCTCCAACTCCCACTTCTAAAGGCTGGGCCCCTCAGTACACTCCTAAACATTTTCCTTTCCTTGACCTCCTCACCATCATCCCTTCCAATGCAGCCCACCCAGCTGCACACCCACACAGGCAAACATGTGTAAATGCACACACATCCCCTATGCCTGGCTACGCCTGTGCACACAGTATTTTATGAGTACATCCTTAGGCACAGATGCCTGCATACACAGGGCACCCCAGAAGCCCGCTCTTAGAGCATGTTCCAGATGGTCACAATTACACAGACACACTTTCTGCACACACTGTGGTGAACATACAGACCCAGGAACTCTTACACACATGCACACTTCATCAGACATAATTACATACACACATTCACACACGTTTGTCTTAACATACCCGTGAACTCACACTCACACACACATACACTACTGCTATTTACCAGCCCAGCTTGCTAGGATCACTCTATGACACAGTCTTTTCAGCTGTAGTCACTCACTGACCCCATCTGGGATACCTCCTCCCAGCCCCCCAACTCCTACGTGGAGGGAGGAAGTTTGAATTTTCTGCTGGGGTAGGGGTGGGGGTGAGCTCCCCCAGAGTGACGCTCCAGGCTGGCACTGCTCCCCTCACATACACCTCTCCCAGCTGCCATCACTCTCTGAGCACTGCCCTGTCTCCCTGCACTGCCCATATTCTATCACCAGTCCAATCCCTTCCTAGGAGAGAGCTCACTGTCTTCACTGGGGCACCCGCACTTTCCAGTGGCCTTGTCCCTCCCTCATTCCAGGGTCCCTGCCCCAGCAAGAGCACCAGAGGCCCCTGCCCCGGGGGGGGTCCCAGCTCTCCAGGAGGGCGGAGCGTGAGGTGAGGGCTCACCTGGGCACAGCAGCAGCCAGCAGCAGTAGGAAGAACAGGAGCGCGCAGAGCGCGGGCCGCGGCTGGGGCCAGGGTCGGAGCCGCAGCCAGGGGCGAGGGTGGGCGCTGTCCATGGCGCGCGGGCCGGGCCGTGAAGGGCCGGGAGTGGGGGGCTCACAGCCCGGTGGGCCTGGCGAGCCAGGGGCGGCGGCGCATGATCAGCTGGGGTCGGGGCGTCTGCGACACGCGACACACAGCTCCGACAAGACTCGGGTCACGGCTCCGAGAGCAGACGGCGCCCGCCTCCCTGCTCCATGGGGCAGCACCCCCGGGCACCGCCCTCGGGGGTGGGTGGGGGAGCGGGCGAACCGGGCACCTCCTGGCACAGGGGTCTGGGGAATTTCCCAAGGCCCCCTTGCGACAACTCCTGGTGCCTGTCGAGAGTAAGGGGGGTCCCGGAGGTACAGCGGGTGGGGACTCGAGGCCGGGGTGCCTGGGAGCACCCCAGCGCAGCGCCGTGAGCCTGTGCTTCCGAGGTGAGCGAGGCAGGCGGCGGGGGCGGGGGGCGGCGCTGTGCCTGGCCCCACAGCCTGGAGAGTAAGTGACTGTCCCGGCTCAGGGAGCGCTGCCGCCTCCCTTTCTGCGCCCCCCCCCCCCCGCCCCGTGTAGTGTCTAAGGGCTCTACCCCACGTGACGTCACGACAGGGGTGGTGTGGAGGCGTGGACGAGTCCCGAGGCCACGGCGTCGGTTCAAGACTGGGCGGTGGGAGAGGGCGTGCTGAGGGCGGAGGAAGGAGAGGCGTCGGGGTCTGTGCGCCCTGCGCAGGGAGTTGCCTGTGCGCAGAGAGCGCTGGTTTGTGCGGGGTAGGTGTGTTGCCGCGAGGTGTGTGTGCCCGCAGAGACGCAGCTGCCGGGAGCGCCCCACCCCACCCCAGCACACACCTGCTGGGACGAGATGGGAGGGGCTGTCCTCTCCCGGGTTCACCCTCCCCTACTTCTGGAGGGACTTCCCGGAGCCTGCCCTGCGAGGCAGGCTGGGGTCCTGCGGAGGGGTTTGGCAGCCTTTGGCTCTTTCTCTCCTTTGCTGCCTGGCTTAAACAGGTGCCTCCGGCTCCTGGAGACACCCTTTGCCCCTTTACCAACTGAGGGTAAGCCAAGGAAAGGAGAAAATGCTTGTTTGGAAGCCTAGCACCTTGGGGGTGGCACTTGCTGGGAAAGGGGATTTTCTAAAATCTCTTAATCCAAGAAGTGGGTTTTGAGGTCCCCTTATTGTGTCATAAAAAAATGTTGAGGCTCAGAGAGGGTCATGACTTCCTTAAGGTAACACAGCATATTAGTGGAACAAGGAGAACTGAATTCAGATCTCCTGACTCCCAGCACAGCTGCTGTGGCCCTTACACTGAGTGTTGCTTGCCTGTGCCTACTGATGCTCTGAGTGTGCCCTGGCCCTGTCCACACATGGTCCTCTGGGACCACTTTTTTTCCTCAGGGCTCTGGCTGAACACCAGGCCCCTCCTCATATGGGGCAAGTGTGTTTGGCCCAGGCAAGGGCCTGAAAACCAGAGAGCTCGGGGAAGAGGCTGTGGTTTCTGTTTCTGGTTCTCATCTGGGCCCTGATACTTCCTACTCCTGCTGTGGCCTCCACATCTTCCTCTGTAAAGTGGGCACAAGCTTCCCACTCTACACATACACACCCCTTCCACCCAGTGCCCCCTCTTTCTGGAGAGAGCCCCTCCTGGCTTAGGAACAGAACCGCTGGAGCCTCTGGGCTCAGAGACAAAAGGGGCCCATTCCTGGAATTGCCCATCCTTGGGGAATTGGAAGAGAGAGGAGGGGTGTTCCTGTCCCCACACTGTCAGGTGGTGGGGGTGGCTGAAGGCACACACTCCCTCCCCGCCCCCCAATCTCTGCCGGCAGCCACTGCAGCTGTCAGGAATTAAGGGCTTGAGGCTGCTGGGGGTGGGGGTGGGGCAATGGGGGAGCAGTCTGGCTGGACAGCAGGAAAACAGCCGGGGGCAGGAAGCAGACTGCGTCAGCCAGAGCCTGGTTTGACCCTAGCCACCCCCTGTCCTCCCCACTCTCCCCCACCATGCTGCTGGGGACAGGGACCGGACAGCTTGGGACTACAGTTTGGAAAGGAGTTAGGGGCTGGGTAAGACTACTCTCAACACAGGAAGGAACAGGAGCCCAGGGTGGGAGAGGGCATTTGCAGGTGGCAGGGGGTCAAGCTCCCATTAACTGTTGGGAAAACTGAGGCCCAGAAAGGTTTCAGAACAGGCCCAACACAATGCAGGTGACAAGACCACCCTTAGGCTACAGACCTCCTTGTTCCCTGCCCAGTGCTCACACTAGGGTTTCTCATGCTTGATGCATCCTGTCTCCTCTGAGGGGGGCCGCTGGGGCCAGTGAAGCACACCTGTAATCCCAGCAACTCAGGAGGCTGAGACAGGAAGATCTGGATCTCAAGTAAAGTCAATCCCACCAATTTAGTGAGGCAACTTAGTGAGGAGACCCTGTCTCTAAATAAAATATAAAAAAGGCTGGAGATGTGGCTCAGTGGAAAAGTGCCCCTGAGTTCATCCCTGGTACCAAAAAAAAGTACAGACTCCAGACCCCATGTGACGGAACCAGCCTTTCCAGGCCCAAGGGCTCTGGGTCTGCATGTCTAACCCTAACCCAAGTGTTTTGGTGCGGCACCTTTGGGGAATGCTGCTGACCTAGTTGAGCAGCTGATTTTTTCCCCTTTGGCCTGCCTCTGATGAGGGAGGGTCTCTTTGTGCCCTGCCACCTCCACTATCCATGAAATATGGAGGTACAAAGGAGAAAGACCTTTTATTTGAAAACCCCAGGAGGCAAATACTGATTCTCAAGATTTGTGCTCCTGGCATAGCTCAGGCCTGATGTCTAGGAGTGCCCAAATCTAGGGCACCCCTCCTCAGTCCAAGGATGTATGTGAGCACAAGGCCTTGACATGTATGTAGATGAGGCCCAGAGAGAGTGTGTAACTGAGGCCCAGCCCTGTATGATCCACGCCATGGCCAAGCCCCTATCAGCAGCCCCCAGTCCCCACCCTCGCCCTACCCTGAGCCCTGGCCCTCAGCCCAGCCCCAGCCCCCGCAGCCAGCTGCCTGAGACCACAATTACAGGGCCACTGGGGGTGGGGGGGGCACGGAGGATCAAAGGCAGCTTGGAGAATGGTTCCAGCTGTGGCTGCTCTGGAGGAGGTTGAGGAAAGGAGGGCTGGGGGAGGCAGGAGGGTGAGAACAGGTGGGACCCTCACAGCCCCAGCCTGACCCAATCCAGTCCCCTTGATCAGTTGTAAAAGTTTGTCTTGGTGAAGAGAGGGAAGGAGCCCCAGATCGATAAGGGGGCTCTTTGTCCTGTTGCCCAGAACTCAGCTAGGCCACGGGGAGTTTGCTGCTCCCATCTTCCCAAGCTCCTAAAGTTTGGCCATTGAAGGGAAAGGGAGATGTTTTCAGAGTCCTTGGCCTCAGGCTGATCCTGGGCCTTCTACCAGGCTTCTTTACTCATATGCCTGCATTCTGCCTTTTCCTGGTGTGGTCATGCAAACATCTGGGGTGCCTCTCTGATCTTCCCCCATCTCCCCAGTACCACATGTCCCCTGCCACTCAGCCAGCAGGGGACCTTGACTGTGCCTGGGGCTGAGCAGCTGGGTGAGCAAATGTGGTGTCGGGGGCACTTCCAAGTTCTGCTTCTGACCCCTTCCCAGGCAACAGTGCAGAACACAGAGCCATCTCTGGGCTTGAAGAGAACTAGACTAATTGTCCCAATGGTGCTTCCTGAGTCTTCACTGTCACCAGTCACAGAAAACAGCTTCCAGACCCCTGCTAGCTTGGTTGCAGAAAATGGGCCACTGACAGTTGACTAGCAGCTTACAGACTGCAGTGAACTCTCACAATGTGCTAGGAAGCCCTATTTTGTGATGGAAAGACTGAGGCTCAGATAGGTTAACTGACCAACCAAAGTTAAGCTTGTAAACTAGGCTTTTTTCACTATGTTGTACGAGTTCCTTGGAATTAGTTTCAACCTGCTTGTGATAGTATTGGTTCATGCCACTGTCCCCAATTGCCTTCTGTGGCATCATGGAGAAAGATACCCAGCATCACCCCATCCCATTTCACCACCAGGTCCAGGCAGCAGTAGAGACTGGGAGACTGGCATCCCAGCCCTAGGTCTGACGAGCCCATAGGTCCCAGACAGTCTGGAACACTGGCAGCTTGACCTAAGCTGTCCATAGGTCTCCTACTTCCTTCCAGTTCTGCCAAGGGCTTTCAGTTCCTGCTCCTTGTTAATAGGGAAGCTGGGCTCTGCCTGCCCCCTGGTGGTCTCTGAGAAAAGTGCAGGAGATTAAAAAGTGCGGTGCAGAGCTCTGGAGAAGGCAGAGCTGTGAATTATAATCACTGCCACTCAGGAAGCCTCATTTCTCTTTGGTGTGGTCCGAATGCCAGTTCCACTCTTCCCCTGGGAAAGTTGACTGAGCCTAGTTTGGTTGAGAGGTTATGAGTCTAAATTCTCCATGACCTTTTCCCAAATCCCAGGCATTTGATCTGAGGAAGCTGGCAGGAAAGAATACCAGATGCCCCTTCCTTCCCACCACAGCCTGCTGCACACCCTCCTTCAACACCCTGTCACTGTAAAACTGGAAGCCTGAGCCTGGCTAGATCACAGAGTGGACACAGAGGCACTTTGGGGGAATGGTGGATGTACTGGAAGCCATGGCTAGGGTTCTTCACATCCAGGATGAGGACCCCTTCCTTCTGTACCACTTGAAGAACTCTGCTGTCCTCTCAGTGGTCATAGGGGGCTGTCAACCCCAGTCATGGTACTACATCTCCATGGACACTGTTATTGGTTCAGAGACAGGCAAATGACCAGGCTCAACTAGTCAGGGTCTTCCTTGGGATTTCTCCTGGGGATAACCTGGAAGGCCATTCTTTTTTGGACCCCCAGCTTTAGGAGAGCTATGGTATTAGAGAAAGGGTGCAGGGGAGTATGAGGGCAGTAAGAAAAGAGAAGCAGAGATATGCAGAAACAGCAGATGCTGGAGGAAGGGGACTGATGAGATGAGAGACCTATGACACCATTTGAGCCCCTGGCCTCAGCTGTGCTTAAATTCAGACTTGATGGATTTTCCATTCTTTAACTCCCTTTAGCCTAATCTAAAAGTTAGTTTACTCACTTGCAATCAGGGCCTGTACTTGATAGACTTTTCTTCCTCCCTTTTTCTCCTCCTCCTCCTCCTCTTCCTCCTCCTCCTCCATTGGACGCAGGGTCTCTTGCATGATAGGCTAGGCAAGGGCTCAGCCACACCCCCAGCTCCAGGACCTGGCTAATATTTGCAAAGCATAAATTCTCTATCCCCATTTTCACAGTAGCTACCATTTCTTAAATGTAAGTTTCAAGGAAATTATTATGCATCAAATGCTGTATTAAGCTGGGTGCAGTGGAGCATGCCTGTAATCCCAGCAGCTTGGAAGGCTGAGACAGGAGGATTGCAAGTTCAAAGCCAGCCTCAGCAAAAAGCAAGACGCTAAGCAACTCAGTGAGACCCTGTTTCTAAATAAAATACAAAACAGGGCTGGGGATGTGGCTCAGTGGTCAAGTGCCCCTGAGTTCAATTCCTGGTACTACCCCCGCCCCACAAAAAAAGAAAAAGGAAAAAAGCTGCACTAAGTGTTTTTTTCTATCTAAAGAAAATAAATAAAAGCCTTCCAGGCAACAGTTTTGGATGTATTGTGATGGCTGCAAATTCTTTGCCTATTAAAAGGTGGAGTCTGTTTGCCCCCCCCCCCACACCGCCTTCAATTTTGGCTGGTTCTATGACTTACTGTGACCAATACAGAGTGCCAGTGATTCTGGACTTTAAGAAGACACAATTTCTGCTGCTAGTTTGACACCCTCTCTTAGAAAGCAAGCCTTATGTAAGAAATCTGAGTAACCCTAAGGCCACCATGCTGGGAGGAAGCCCAAGACAGTCACATCAAAAGAACACTAAAAGAAGCTCTGATGCCCTAGATATGGGAGGGAAGCCTCTTAGGCAGTCCAGCCCAGCTCACCCCCTCAACCTGAGGGCCTGCCATATGGAGCAGAACCTCCCACCTGAGTTCCAGTGAATGTCTGACCTGAAGAATCCTGAGAAGTAATTTCTTTGGAATTGTTCACTATGCAGCAAGGGATAATTGAAATGGGGTGATATTCCCATTGTTTATAGGCACATAAACTGAGGCCAGGTTAGCCTATGTTATAAACTAAGCAGTAGCAGCTTCAAACTCAGAGCTCTTGAATGCAAAGCTCATCCTTTGTCCTACATTGCATTATTTGGACTGGGGAAAGTGAGGACGTCAAATACCCACAATTCCCTCAGGTTTCTCCAGAACTGCTCACATCCCTTTACCCTCAACTTTCAAAGGAGCCAGAAGAAAGGTGGTGTGGTTGGGTGCCAAGAAAAAACTCTTTTCCCCTCCAAGCGGGACGAGAGATGTGTGGGCAGTCTTTTCAGTGCTAATAGAGGTGAGGTTACTTTTGACCTTAGAAGAAGCTGGTGTTGCTAATCACCTAGTTTCATCATATTCTACAGTTGATAAACTGTTTTAATCTCATGGATTTGGCTGGCCCCAAAAGCCTACCCTTGAATTCCCTAGGGGCCACAGAAATAGACACAATGCCCTAAATATGATGGGCAGGGCTGGCCCCAGAGCAGAGCACACCAGAGGCTTCTTGTCTCCCTTTCCTGGACCTTCTCACCGTCCCTTTAAAGAGGAATCACTAGTTCTTCCTCACGTGCAGGCCCCCATTGTGAGACAAAAAGGGTAAAAGTGTGAAGGTACAGGATTTCCAGGAGAGTCCAATACGGTGGCAGAGGAGACAGGTACCCAGGTGACAACCTTTAAGATGCTAGTTCCATCAAACCATCTCCCTTTACACACTCCTTCTCCAGCCTTCTGGCAGCCCGAGGGAGACCAGTTCTCCTCCCAAACCATGCATCTAGTCCTATTGGTTTAAATATCTTTATTGATGCTAAACTCACCCATCCATCCCATGGCCAGTGGTTCTGAGGAGCCCCTCTCCAGAGGCCTAGAGACCACCTTTTTGGTTTCCACCTAGAGGGTTTGTATTGTCTCCCCCAGAAACTCCCAGAGCGCCTCTCCAGAATCGGTCCCGCGCACTTGGCCTTCGTGGGCGGATGCATACCCCAGGCCACTGTCTCCAATTTCCCCAAGCCTGGGAGGTGGAATTTCCCAAGGAAAGGCTGGGCTCAGGCAGTGCTCCCTACTGGAGCCCAGAGGTCCTGCTGGTGCCGAAAGGCGAAAGGCGGCTCTGTGTAAATGGTGAGCTGGTCAGCGGATCAGAGGCAGAGGCTGAGCTCCTTGCGCACGCGGCAGCGGTGGCACTGCACCACGCAGCACCAGTGGAAGCGGCACAGGCAGTTCTCCTCGAGCTGTACGCTCTCTTGGCGGTGCCCACGGCCGCAGCACAATAGATCGCAGCCACTGAGGTCCGGGGCACTGCTGTTGCAGGCACAGCCGCGAGTGCCTGGCGAGCCAGTGCGCCGGTTGGGGGCACAGAAGTCTGGCGAATCCGCTGCGTATAGGAGGTCGGCGCGGCCTGGCGGCTTGAGCGTGCGAACGGCGGGCAGTAGGGCCTTGCCGTCGTTGGTGCCCATGACTCGTGAGGCGCCGTGGAAGCGCTCCAGCAGCCGCGCTCCCACCTCGCGGAACGGGGGCAGCTTCTGCCAGCAGGTGCGCAGTGCGCACGAGCCCGACAGCCCATGGCACTTGCATTCAGTGCGCGTGTGGCTCCGCATGGCCTGAGGGGAGCAGGGGAGGGATGGGGACAAATGAGGGGCACGGGGTGGGGAAAGGCCCATAGGAAAGACAGAAAAAAGATTGGGGGCAGGAGGTGTGAACCGAATGGAGGATAAAAAACAATTTAAAAAGGGAGAATGCCAAGCGTGGAGGAAAAAATTAAGGAAGCGACAGTTCAGAGAGAAGCGAGAGGAAGAATGACAGGACGGAGAAGTAAGAGAAATGGAAATTGGGGGGACAGTAAGTTCCATAGAGATTCCAGCGTCCAAAGCCAGGGAGAAAGCAGAATGGATGGACGCCAAGGGTGAAATTGTCACTGGAAACGGGGAGAGGCGGGGAGAGGGGGCAGCTGTGGAAGCTTAGCCTTCCTGCCAACCTGGCCTTCTCATTCCATCCTCTCAGGGCCCCAGGCTGGGCTGAGCAGACACAGAGCCCGTCCCCACCACCCCTCCCAACCCTCCCGACAGGTATGCGGGCCTGTCCGGACATTCCTCTCCTGGCCCCCTCCTCCTTCCCTGCCCAATGCCTCAGGCTGGAACCCTAAGGGACTGCACAATGTGTGTGTGTGTGTGTGTGTGTGTGTGTGTGTTTGTTTCCCTAGAGCACTCTAGGATTGGGGCACAGGGCGCAGGAGGGCCCCAGTGAATGCACTACTGAGAACAGAACCAAGGAGGCTTCCCTCTTCTTTGTTGTTTGGTCTGAGGCTGGGGTCTAAGAGCCATAATCCCACATGTATCAGTCAGATGGCCCATGAAAATCAACTGTAAAGCTCAGAGGTCAGGGACTAACTTGACCTAAAGATTGGTGTGACCTCTCTCTCCCTGACCCTCACCTGCCCTACTTCTAGAACCATCTGGCCTAGGTAGGTTTCTTATCCCTCTACAATAGTCCTGGGACCCTCTTCACAGCAGAGGGGTAATAGTAGGGTAGGGCTGCCATGGCTCTGAGCATGTGAGACCTGATCTGGGGTTACTGGGCAACCTGTTGGAATGCCCGGAAACAGAGCTTTCCAGGCCTCCACCTGACCACTTCCTCCCTCCGCCAGGTTGGGCCTCTGGCCCTTCACTCCTTTTCAAACCTATCATCCCTTCCAGCCTGCTCTGGGCCCTTTCTAGGCCTCCCTCACTTCCCTGTCTCCAGACCCCATACCTTTGTCCCTGCTTCGATTCTTGCTTCCATCCTCCGTCTTTGTCTCCTTCTCTTGCTCCTGACCTGGCATCCAGATCTCTACACACCCCAGCTTTGCCTCACCTGTCTTGTGTCAGAGGTCCTCTCCCACCTTGGGTTCCTAAAGACCCTGACTGCTGTTCTCTGAGTTATCAGCCAGCATCATGCCCTCCGAAGTCTGTCCACTTATGGATTGGACACCTCTCCTCTCACCTTCCACAGGCATCCATGTCCCTCCCAACCTTCCCAAGTGCCTCCTCTGTCCCATTCACTCTCACCAACATACTCCTCACTCACGCCCACGCCCACACTTCCGTAAACATGCTGCCACCCACACTGTACTCGCCAGCACACCATTTCCACACTGACCCCGTGCACACCCCCGCCCATACGCACCAGCCGGCCTGCCTCATTGTTGTGTAGTTGCACCAACGCTCGGATGTCTCCTCGTCCCCGCTTGTGTTGGGCATCCATAAAGAGCCTGGACTTCTCATCCCCAAAGTCCACGTCGTCACCGCAGCCTCCCCACTCCCGGGCAGCGCTGGCGTCTGGGGAGCCTGTGGGTGCAGGGGGCCCTGGGGTGCCAGGCAGGCTGGAGGGCCGAGGCGGGGCCCGGCCCCGGGGGGCCTGGCAGCCACACTGCAGCAGCTCGCCCATCGAACAGGCCTGTGTGACCGCGTGGCTGGCGCCGGCAGCCGTAATTGCAAAAACAAAGGCGGTCTCCCTGATGTCTGTGGATGAAGGAGGGTCAGTCAAGTGGCAGGGAGAGGCCTGGGAGACAGGGTCTATGCAGGGTGTGGAGGGGCAAGGTGGGCCAGGGAGCCCAAGATCAGCGGGGAGGTCGGACTCAGGCATCCTCCCCCAAACTTCTCCCCTCTCCTCCAGCTTTCCAGCAGGGTGGAAGCAGCCCCCCTCCCACCAGGCCATCTCCCCACACTGACCCTGCTGCAGGATGCACCCAAAGGCTTTGCTGTGACTGGAGCAGTTCCAGCGTCGGAAGCGGAACTGGAACTGGCACTCTCGCACCCCAAGCCGGGCGCCCCGGGCTAACTCTGCTACCACTTCTGGCTCAGCCTGGCACAACTCAGCCTGCCGCCCTGCCAGTCGCCGAGCCTTCCTGCAGATGCTGGTGGGGTCCATGACCAAGGGGCTGCCCACGGCCCTGGGGATCATAGAACAACAGGTCAGGGGTGTAACTCAGAAAAGAGCAGGCCTGGAAGAGAGTGAGACCCACCCCACTCAGCCTATAGCCAGGAGCTATGGTGTGCCTCCCTGTCAGCTGAGATGAAGGTTGTCCTAGCTGGTTCCCTTACCATGCCATGTCTGTGTCCCCTCTTGACTACATTCTAGACTGAAAATTGCTAAAGAGCAAGATGCAGTCTCACTTATCCTTCTGTGTACATCTTAATTAATAAATTCTTATGGGAATGTGACTCAAGATGAAGGCAGTTGGCACAAGGTAGGCCAAGGCTAAAATTCAACAGGCCTAGCCCAAAAGGGAGACAAGGAAGAAATTAGCAAAAGAAAGATCAAGAAGGCTGTCAAAGAAAGCATACATCAGAAAGAGACACCAAAGAGCCAGTATGGTGATACACACCTATAATCCCAGATTCTTGGGAGGCTAAGGCAAGAGAATCACAAGTTCAAGCCCAGCCTGGGCAACTTAGCAAGACTCTTGTTTCAAAATAAACAATTTTAAAAAGGGCTGGGTATGTAGTTCAGAGGTAGAGCACACCTGGGTTCATCTCTAGCACAGAGAGGGAGAGGGGAAGAGAGAGGAGAGGAGGGGGAGAGACAGCACACAAAGAAAAGTAAACAGCATCAAGGAAGGATCTGGTCTGAGTGGACCACAAGATGGATATGTTGGACAGACCAAATGAAAGGGAGGCACCATCCCAGGGCCATAGAGGGTCATGAGATGTTAGAATGGCTAGGGAAGGAACCTCTGGGGAAGGTCATATCCCCCTCTTTAATCCAGGCATCTCCTTTGTAGAACGGGAGAGGTATGCTTAGATCTCTAAGGTGGGAGCCTAGAACTACCCCCATATCCTCCATTTCCCTGAATTGAAGAGCAGAAGGAAAGAACTAGGGACCGAGTCTCTGCAGCATTTCTGCAGAGTAGGTAACACTGACTCTTCTTCAGCTCCAAGGTCTGTGGCTTTCCCAGAGCAGGATGGCAGCAAGCCAAGGCCTATGCCTGGGGTGACATATCCAATTGGGCAATGGGGGTGTGTTTGGCTTGGTGGGTAAAGACCTCATGGGAAGTTCCACACACTTTCAGAAATCCCTCCGCCCTTGCCTTCATTCCATCTGAGGAGAGAGCTGACATTTAGTTTCCATGGGTTGTCAGCCAAGAATTCACACCTGGGGGGAACCCGTTTAATCAAATGGCTCCTATTTGAACACTTAACTGGGATCCTTGTCTTAAAGAAATATGTGGACACAGCACTTGAAAGGGTAATCTGAGACCATCCCAAAACCCTCTGCAAAGGGCAGAAATAGACTGGTTGGGAAGAAGGGTCTCCAGAGAAAATGTAGAGGAGAATCATGGCAGATGGGTGAAAGGTCAAGGTGACCTACTTTTCAGCTTTGCTTGAGTACATATCTGCCCCACTGTCCCCATTTGCTCCACAAGTACAGGCTGCCCAGGCATGTTCTGAGATGTAATGATCTTAAATAGCAGCAAGAGGAATTTAGGTCTTAAGGTAGAACTCAGCACTAAGGATGAGGTGTTTGTAGGAAGATATGTAAGCTCAGTATTTTAAGGTTTCCTAATACTCTATCTATGATTTCTTGATCTATCTATCTATCCATCTATCTATCATCTATCTATCTATCATCTATCTCTGTCTCTCAGGTAGGATTAGGTTGCTGGCATCATCCCTACTCACATAGGGATAGTTCAGGAACTATCTTTTCAGTGGAAAGGTTTATACTCCAGACAACTCTTCCATTGGGCTTAGGACCGGCCCAACACCAGCCCCTCTCTTTCCCCAATCCCAGAGAAGGGACAGATGGAGCAGAAGGGAGTAGACAAAAGCTGGAGATCCCAAGCTGGTTCTTAATGCCAGTGACCCTGGAGATTTGATCAGTCTCTATGTATCTACCCATCTATCTATCCTCTCTCCATTCACCTATCTCACCTCTTTATAAAAAGAATCTGAGCAGCCTCCAGCATAGCTAATACAAGGTCAGCAGCTAAGACTATGAAAATTATGACAGTCTCATTTTCCTTTCTCTAGCAGATTTTCAGATGCCTAATTTCTATTTACCCCCCAATGTTAACTATGAAAATTTGCATATTATGAATCATGTTACATATGAATAACATATGTAGTATATAATACAATAATGAATACCATTTGATACATGTTTCTGAATACATGAATGACCATCTTCCCAAGGAGGAAATCCTCCCCTGAGCCCAGGCCACTGTCCATGTGTTATTTCATGGCTCCTGATTCACTTCCTGACATATTTTTTTTTCCCCTACTGGCTGGGTGAGGCTCTGTGAACTCTCCACAGCCCCTGCTGCTAAGTTTCCCAGCCCCCACCCCACCCCACTCTTGCCCTTTGCTGACTCCCATTCCCAAGGTTGACTGGACTTATCTTCCAAGGTCACTCTGCCCCATCCCTCTCCTCTCCCTCCTCCTCCTCCTAGGAAGGCAGGAAGGAGTGGGAACAAGCAAGGGAGAAAGGCAGAAACCTCTTGACCTTGTCTGCTTCCCAGGGGCTAGAGATAGGAGAGGAATCGTGGGGAGTCTTCAGGGCAGGGCCCTCCAGGAGATGGGGCTGGCCCTTCACAAGGTCCAGGGGCCGCCTCAGAGCCATTCCTGGCCTGGGTCTGGCTCCCGGGTTGGCTGGCTTCCTGGGAACTAGACTTGTTTACGAGCTGGTCAGGAGGCGGGATGGGCAGTGATAGCAGCTAGAATCCCAAGGGACCAACTTATTCCCTGCCTTCCCATCCTTGCTTCCATCCCAAAGACATAGGAAATGAAACAGAAGAGGCATGGCAGGGGCACTCTGGGCAAAACACTGTACAGAGCTTCTGAACCCTGGATTCTGCCAGCTCTGTGTGAGCTGAGCCACTCTGAACAGATCAGTTCCCACTTGGGGCTTTAGAAAAATGAATTAGAAGGAAAGCCTCATCCTCCCACCCCTAAATTTAACATTTGATTCCACATCCAGGACTAACTGCCTCTCTCCCCAGTGTCCCTTCTTCCTTCCTTCCTTCCTTCCCTTCTGCTTCCTCAATGATCCCATCAGGAGATTTGGATTAAACTCTGTTTTTTGGGCTTCTGGATCAGCCCAGAAAATATATGATTCTTTAGGGAATTTGCATATCTTAGAGTCTGGAGGGCAGTGGTGGTAGGAATATTCAATATATAGAATCTGCAGTTCTAATCAAACTACCATTACTAGGCATAGAAAAGAGCTTGTCCCTAAAATAATTCAGTATTCAGACAAGAAGGATCAAGGCCTAAGAGCTTGGCCACTTGGATCACACTAAGGTCTCTCTCCCATGGACCATGGTTGGTAGGATCAATGCCCAGGAAGATGCTATCAGAGGTCAGTCAGTTTCTACTGGTAGCCTCTGTAGACCTAAGCTCCAGAAGCCCCAGGGTTCTAGATCCCAACCTATCTTTTCACCTTTATTCAAAGGGTCAAAGAAACTAGTCCACCCCTAGCCACGTCACCCTTGTTACACAGATAAGTGTCAGGCCCTGGCCACTCATTGGAGGTTTCCCCACTGCAAGAAAAGTTAGATGACATAAAAATCTAAACAAGGTTGGAGGAAATGACTTTTGTCATTTTCCAGAAGTGAGGTGGCCTCTCACATCTTCCTCCCCATGCCTCTTCCTCCTAGCAGGTTTCTGAATCCATCCAGACCATACCACTTAATTTCTAGACTCAGAGCCAATATCTGTGTACCCCTAAGTCATCAAAATCCTTGCCAGCATCTCTCCAAACTCAACTCAGAACCCACTGGGCCCTGAGGAGCCTCCCTTGAGTCCCTGCCCCCTCCTCATCACCCCAGGTGTCCTAGTGGTCACTTACCTGGGGGTGTTAACTGGTTTGCAAGCAAATTTGCTTGTTTTATCTCTCAATTAGATAGAAAACTCATAAAAGACAAAAATCTCACAAAGGGCATGGCGTCATCAGCAGGGCCCATCAGGGCTTTGGGGATTGATCAGATTTGGGGTTGGTTCTGGGCTCTGCCATTTGCTTGTTCTATGAGGTTGAGTGAGTCCCCAACATGTGATGCTGGTACATAGTATTTGTTGAGTGGATGATAAAACTTACCCTTCTGCTCCTGTTTCCTCAATTGGAAAACACAAATAATAATGCCTACCTCCTTGCCTGGTTCCCTGTGCCAAAGACCTGTCCAGAGGATGGCTTGAGACAAGGACTTCTGGTCATCCATTCACTTCATCTAACTCTTGGGTCTGCATAGCGCAGGTGGTCTGTTTGGATTCCTGAGAACACCCTTTTCTCCAACTCCCTGCCTCACTTCTCAGCCTGGATCTGTATCACCTCCTCCTTCATCCAGTCCTGCCCAGGTATATGAAGTACCCTCTAGGGCCCCTCTTCTTCCTCAGCAAGCACTCCTGATGGGATCATTGAGGCCAAAAGGCCCACAGTCCATGTGGGTGCACAGCTTCCTCTGGAGTGTCTTACAGCAGGCCTTCCTGTATTTCCCTGTACCCCCCCCCCCCCCCCCGCCAGGTCCCTAGACTGACCCCACCTCCCAGGAGCCAGCAGAGGGAGCCCTGAGCCCTGGGGCTGTGGGTGGGGGCTGTATGGAGGTGGAGGAGGTGGGTGGTGGAGAAGGGGCAGAAAAATGTTGCCTGACAGCTGCTGAGGCTGCCGGGCCTGTGCCCGCCCGCCTGTCCCGTCCTGCTCTGTCTAACTCAGTAATTACTGTTCCCCCTCCCCCAGTCCCTACCCCCACCCCAACTACCACATCAAAGCCAATGATGCCCCAGCTCCATTAACCCCTGCCTCCCCACTGTCCACCAGTGACCCCCATTCCTTCCCTCCTCCACTCTGACCCAATTTGGTTCCCTCTGTCTGTCCTCAACGCCTCTCTCTTCACAGCTCCTAGAGAGGCCGGGGCTTTGCCTTCCCTGACAGACCTCACCATATAAAAGGGTTTCCTACTGGTCATTGCTCTGGGAGGCAAAGCAATGGACAGACTGGCTCTTCAGTAGATGCACGAGGAGTCTGTTGCACACCTGCTCTCCCCAGTAGGGTGGGGAGCACCTATTTGGGGGTGGATAGGGGAGCAAAGGGGCCTGTGAAAGGCCTTGTAGCCCTTTCCTGATGCCCATTTGCCACTGCACGCAAGGACGGAGCTGAGCAGAAGGCAAACTCTCAGCCCCAGCTCTCAGCTACCAGTATTCTGGGGCACTGGGCAAGTCACCTCCTGTCCCTGGGTGTCCTGCTCCCACCATGAATATTGGACCAGATGATCTCCGAGTTCCTTTTAGATCTACTTCTAGTTTAAACAGAGGAATCAGAGCTGATGGAACCAGGCAGAAAACCTCGTGGCAAAATTTTCTCCCTCAACTCTTCAGGTGGTTTCAGCTGGGGCATGGAGGTCCGGGGCCACTCTCACCAGTTGCAGAAGATAGGTCTTTTCCTAGTGTTCTGGCTCTACTGGCCCCCAGCCTGGCTGCCAGCCCTGCCCAGCTCTGCCTCATCCCTTCCACAGCTGCACTTCCCCATCAAAGTGTTCATTCTGGAATCCCCCTTGCTGGGCCCTGGTGAGCAGGCCTCCCACTGACCTCCCCCCACCAACTCCTCTCTTCTGATGAGAACAGAAGGGGCAGGAGGGCCGCACCCCCCAGGAAATGTCACAGTGCCAGGACTCTGGTGGGCCCAGGGCATGCTCTGGCCTGGATCAAGCCAGCCTCCTTCTGCCCCTGCCCTTTTCTGCTCACAGCCTCATTGTCTCCCTTGGGGAAGCTGCCAAGGCGGGAGGCCTGGAGTAGGGAATGGATAGCCACCCTACCCCCATCCCACCCGACCCTGGAGCTTGGCAGGGGCCAGCAACAGGACTGACCATGAAGGGTCAGGGGTCCCAGATTAAGACAGAATTGGAAAGGGTAGCCAGGTCCAGCCTGGGGTGGAGGTGACAGCTGGAAAACTTGGGTGTTAGGAAGAGGTCAAGGTCTTTCCCTGCTTCCCTGTGGAGCCAGAGATGAGGCTATACTAGGCCTCTGGTGCCTGTTTCCTTTCCATATGTGAAGTGGGGGTGGTGAAGGCAAGATGGGATGTGGGAAGGGACTGGGTGGTGTTTTTCCTAGAGTTAGAGTTAGTTTTCTCTTTCAGATAACAAATAAAACAGAAAAAAGAAAGGAAAAGAGAAGGGAGATTGATTTAGCACTTCCATAAGAGTGAGCTCTTTTCTACATTCACTGATTGAAGGTATAAATAAAGATGGGTCAGACATTGTGAAGAACTTCCTGGGGGAGAGCAAGAGAGGAGCAGGGTGAGAGGGGGAAGCTGGTGAGCCTGGATGCCAGAGCCTCTCCTTCTCTATCCCACTCTGGGGACTACTGGTACTAGAGCATAGGGTGGATGGCCTGGAGGCAGTGAGCTGGACAAGATGACCTCAAGAAAGCCTGGCCAATGTCCTGGAATCTGGGATTCTGAGATTCACAAAGATAATGGTTACAAGATGGATAGAGAGACACAGAGAAAGAAGCTGGCAGCAGAGTCCAGAATACATGCATTGAGATGGGGGGAGGCAGAAAGGAAAGGAGAGCAGAAGGGAAACTTCTTTGGAACCTGAAGCCAGGACCCTGAGCCAATTTCAGAGCCTGAGTCACCCTCCGCCTAGACCCTCCTTTCTACTCAGAGGTCCTCAAGGCCCCTTTGATCCCAGCCTGGCCACTGCTGGTATGTCAGAGTGGCTGCTGTAGGTTCTGCTGCTTTCCTGGCTACCATTTGGAGCTCTGACCAGCATCCTGAGAAGTAAGGAGAAGAAGGCCAGCAGAGCGCGTCCTGGACACCGGAGAACAACCTGAAAGCTCGCAGCTAAAGTGAGATGGGAGGGACAGGAAGAGCCTCAGGCCAACTACTGAGCCAGATCCCACCCACCAGCCTAACCACCCACCAAACCTGACCTTGGAGGGCAGTGGTGAGGTGGGGTGGGGACTGGAGTAGGCAGAGTGAAAGATCATGTGAATGGGAGTCAGGGCTTAGACCAAAGGAATGAATCTTCAGAAATCCAGGAGAGGGAGGGGGCTGAGGCAGGTGGGAGGGTCAGGCTCTCTCTGAGGCACCTCTGAGTGAGGCATTCTCAGCCACCTTATCACCCAGGCCCCTCACTCTTCACTCGGCTCACCCTGCAGCTGTGCCATGAAGGCCTCTGTGTTCTCCCACACCTGCCCTCCTCAGCTCCTCCCCCACTCCCTGCATCCCAGCTTCAGGGTCAGTCTCTGAGGGACCAGGCTCCTCTTGGCTTCCACCCAGCAGTCCCTCTTGAACAAAGAAACCCCCACAGATACAAACCCCTGGAAAGACTAATCAACCAGTTTGACAATATTCCACAAACCTATCTTCAGCACCTACATTGTCTTGGGCCTGGGGGACCCTAAAGATATAAAGACTCTGACTTCCAGGAGCAGGATAAAGAGACCCCACAGCAGATGGTTGTCAGTAAAATGCAGTAATTGCCCAATGCTTGGAGCTCAGAGAAGGCAACTGAAGGAGGACAGAGGGACAGTTTCATGGAGGAAAGTGGAATTTTAACTGTAAGGATTAGAACGATTTGACAGATGAGAAGGGAGGAGAGGGAAGGCAACTGCCACCAGAGAACAACCCTGACCCCAGACCTCGAGAAAGGGCAGAGTTAGGATAGGTGTGTTTGAGAAAGGAGAGATCCCTTTACTAAGTTTTAATTGGGAGTCTAGATTTTTGAATTTAAATTAATCACATTTTTTGCCCCCTGGGGACCTTGGCCTGGAGAAGCTGGGCTGTGAAGAGTATTTCTGAATGTCAGATCATTTCCCCAACTAAACCTCCCAGCAAGCCTTCCAGGTAGAAAGATCGTTATCCCTACTTCATAATTAAGACCTTGCCGGGGCTGGGAGGGAAAG
This sequence comes from Callospermophilus lateralis, assembly GCF_048772815.1. Taxonomy (NCBI): domain Eukaryota; kingdom Metazoa; phylum Chordata; class Mammalia; order Rodentia; family Sciuridae; genus Callospermophilus; species Callospermophilus lateralis. The sequence goes on from NW_027512489.1 coordinate 114,979, forward strand.
TGACTTGCCCAAGATCACTGATTTAATGGCTGAGATTAGATCTCAGGTATGTCTGTGCTACTGCATTGTGCTAAACCAGGATCAAAGAGCACATGTTCCCAATTGAGACCATGATCATCCTCAGTTTGCCCCCTTATTGACACCCAGGAGGGATGTCTTTCCCGCATCACGGAAGAGATAACCGCTGGCAACTCGCTGTGTGGGCATCCTACTTTATCTCGCCAGAAGAGAGGATTTGCCTGCCTAACCCCTCCTTCCAAACCAGCGAGGTGGGCGAGGACTGGAGTGTGGGAATTCAACCAATGAATTGGTAATATGCAAATAGAGAACCTTCTGCTTTCTTAGGATTGGATGAGGCATTAGCACTATTGTCCAAATCCCTCCCCTCTAAATGCTGAGCTATTCCCGGCGGGTTTGAGGCTCCGTAGACTTAAGAAAAGGGGTAGTGGGGCGGGGAGGGGGGGAGAGACTTCAGGATTTCGATCTCTGAGCAGACCAGGCGGGCACCCACCTTCTTCGCCCTGCCCATCCCTCAAGGCTCAAAACTCCCGCAACCTTCGCTGGCTAGTGTCTGCTCTACCTAGGCCAAGGCTAGATGCCGAGACTTTGAAGATGTCCCCTGTCCCTTGGCAAACCAGGTCCCTCTCCCTTCCACCAGGATACTCCCTGTTCCCGCATCTCCTGGGCTGGCACTTTTATTATTTTTTTAATCAATGACCTTCATATCTGGAAGGGCCAGGGGCCTGGATCCCTTTCTTGCTTTTCTTTCTCTTCCTTGTTAGGGGGAGAAAGTAGAGAAAGTCAGGGTCCTGACTCAGTTTCCCCCTTTACATTCGTTTCCTCTATACTGCTGCCCACGCTGAAGGAGGCACAGAGAGAAGCTGGTGGGCTGGTAGGCAAACAGGGGAGAGGGGCAGCTGTTTGACTCTCTGCCTTCCCACCTTTTTCCTCTGCCTGAGGAGGGAGCGCCCAATATCCAGCCCCCCTCCCCTAGTTCTGGGACCCTCCTCACTCATTCTTTTCTTCAAATCTCTGATTACAGATCTCGGTCTCAGAAGCTCTTTCCTACCTACCCGCCAATTCTTAGTGATCTGAACTGAGCTCAGTACTTGGGGGGAGGGGAGGACCGGGGAGGAGGAAACACAATAGAATGTGTCCAGGGGTTGGGAACCTCAAAGTGGTACTTAAAAAGCGCCCCCGGCGGAGACCGTGAGGAGAACTCCAGGCACCTTTGCCCAGGGTCCCCAGGCCACTGCCCTGCAGCAGGGTTCCGCGAGCAGATAAAGTCCATAAAGTCAGGAGTACAGTGCGGAGCCCTTCGACTGGTCCACGGATCCCCACCCTCCTGAGTTCGGAGCCGCACTGGGACAGCCCCAATGAAGCACTCACCACCACAGTCCGCCGACGTGCGCTGGACACAGAAGTAACAGCAACAGCAGCCCGAGGAGGGAGGACACGGACGGCAGCATCGTGACTTGTCTACCGCCTGCAGGCGCGGGCAGCAGGCGAGGCTGCAGAACGAGTAGGTGCGCTGGGCCGCCAGGGCTTCAGGACGAGCTCAGCGACTAAGGCGGCGGTCTGGAGGCGATGGCTCCGCCGGCGGAGGCGGCGGCGGCGGCGGCGGCGGGGGGGCCCATCCCGGGCGAGGAGGGCGCGGCGGAGGCGGAGAGCGGACTGGGCAGCCAGTGCCTGAGTCTCCTGCCGAGCTCGCTCGGGAGAAGAAATCAGAGCCGGGGGCGGGGGTAGGAGGGGAACGGGGCCCGGGCGTGGGCGGGGGCGGGGGGCAGGGGGGCCGTGGGGGTGGCAGTTGCGACAGTCAGGCGGCGGGACTCTCGGGAGGGAGCGTGAGCCCCGGGGCGGCGAGCGCAGAGCGCAGCAGAGGGCCGGAGCCGGGTGCCGGGGCGTAGCCGCAGCGCACTCCTAGCTGCGGGACCCGCCCGCCTCACCCCCTCATCCCGCCTCACCCCCTCATCCCGCCTCTCGGGGCTGCCCCCCGCCGCCCCGGGCCGTTAGGAGTCGGGGGTAAGGAGGGGCGGGGAAGAAGAGTAGAGAGGGGTAAGAGGGGGAGGAAAGAAGAAGAGCTGAGGAAGGGGTGGGGGCTGGTTTGAAGGGAGACGTTTGACAGGTTTGTTGACTGTAAAGAGAGAAAACTTCCCAGGAATGAGGGAGTTTGGGCGGGGGGGAGAGCTGTGCAGAGGGAGATGCTGTGCTGGCGGGGACCAGGAGAGGAAGTCGGCCTGGGGCGCGGGATGCTCCGGGAGGGGTGTCAACTCCACTGGCAGACCAGCGGACCTTGGCCTGAAACAAAATGAGGATAAAAGATGCAGAGAGAAGAACAACAGAAAAAGAAAAGACTTGTTCTTTTTCAAATTTCACCATGGATGTGAGTCTCCTTTTCAGTAGACTCGAAAGGTTGGTTTATTAATTTATCTTCTTTTTAAAATAGGTAGATGCATTTTAGTCAATATAACTCTCAGTCCAGTTAGTTGAAATTTTCATGTAAATCCTAGAATTAGGTAGACTATTTGCAGATTCATTCGTATTCCTTTGGCAAGTAATTTGTATAAATTAGGCAAGGAATGCCTGCCTGGCAAGCTTCCATTTCATCTTCTTTTCAAAGCAGACACTGATAAAAGATCATGGTGTCTAACTATGTGCTCACATTATTTCTCACTATCCTGCTTTGGAAAGTCTTAGTTGGAACATGGGATGACATATGATTGCTAGGTATAGAAACATTTAAAAAAAAACTCCCATCTTCCCTTTTCAATGATTTCTAAGTCTATATCCTACATTTTATTAGCCAAAATTTATGTACTACATACCTCCCATTTCTAAAATATAGAATGATTAAGTCATTCATCAATTGAATAAGTAATGACTATTCAGAAAAATATTGTTTGTGAAGTATTACAAAAGCATGGACTAAAGGAAAATAAACAGTTATTCATGTTTGGTTACAATTTCAATAAATTATGAGAATACTTTTGACAAATCTCACTGAAGCACTAAATGACATTTCAGTTATTATTTAAGAGGAAATAAATGTTTTCAGGAGTTGAGTTTTGTTTAAGTTGGAAACAAGTTTTGATGTAAGTCCTATATTAGTTTTACAGCAGAGGTTATGAGAGATTTTTGAAGACTATAATGTATTCAGCAAACTTTTCAATATAGATAGACATACCGGTTTGTTAAGTAGGAGGTTGTATTAGAAGAAATTGTGGAACCCTATGGAATCTAGACCAGCAATGATGGGGCCATACAAGTCCCAAATTCAAAATTCATAAATCATTGTATTGAAGTATGAACCCTCTCGTGAACTTTGGCACATCTTCTTAAAAAAAAATTCTGGAAACTAATATGTAATAAATGACATCAGTAAGATGGGATCATAAGAGATCCAAGGTTTCAATATCTTTATTTGCATTAAAGGTTTATTTCATAAAAATGTTTTAAGGAAACACATACATATATAAGACCATATGGTATTATATAATGCATTTGTCATAAGTATAGATATATATGTAAGTGTGTGTATTACATATACACATAGTATTTAATTATACAAATAACTTCAACTTCAGAACAACCTAGAAGCAGATATTATTATATCATGTTACAGAAGCATAACTAATGTGGAAAGAAAGTGACATGAATGAGCACATGTTGTACACAATGGAGTTTTACTGAGTTGAAAAAAAATGAAATTATAGCATTTGTTGGCCAATGAATGGAACTGTAGAACATTCTGTTAAGGGAAATAAGCCAGACTCCGAAAATCAAAGGTTGAGTGTTTTATCTCATATACTGAAGCTAGAGGAAGTGGTGGAATCTCATGGAAAAGAAAGGGAGATCAGTAGAGGACAGGAAGGGGACGGAGGGGGAAGGAGAAAGATAGAAAAAGGGAGGAACTTCAGATTGAAATGCTACATGCAATATGAGTATATCACAGTGAATTCACTTTAATGTATATCTTTAATTTAAACCACCAATTTAAAACAGACAATGAATAAATAGAATAAGAGAGTGGAGCAGAGAAAGAACAGGAGGATGTCCTGGGCACTGAAATGAAGCGAATTACATTCCATGTACATGATTATGACAAAATGTACCCCACTCTTATATATGACCATAATGCACTGATAAAAACATTTTTTTTAAAAATGCATGTTAGTGAGCAGTCATTAACACAGCTAGTAGGTTGAACCCAGAATTCAAACCTTGGCTTTCTGGCTCCAGAATTTACAAGCTTTACCACTATGTGTGTTTCTTTGCATATATCAAATATGTTAGTGTGCCTCAGAGAGCTTGAAAATAGACATGAGGATGGACAATATTATAAAACCAATTAGTACCTTGAATGAACTGATGAGAATCCTATGATGCAATTAACTGAACTCTTCAAGCATAAAGAAGAAAGAGAGGAGGAAGAGGAGTAGAAGTGATGGGAGAAAGAATAAAAACATAAAATATCCTAATGAAAAGAATTCTGGCATGAATTCTGCTGGTAAAAAGAACAAAATCTATTTGTGTGTGTGTGTGTTTGTATGTGTGTGCATATCCTTATTACCCGCAAGAAAAGAGCTCCCAATGAGAAAATGAATAAATGTTTGCCATTTCTTAAAAAAAATGAAAAATAAAAAACAAAGACCAGACCCGAATCTAAATTATCTGCCTTTTATTCATGTCATCAACACTTGAAATAAATAAAAAATATTAAAACATTCAAATGTTTTTAACTTCAAGTTGTAGTTAAATTGCTGAGAACTTACTGCACACCCATTAAGCAATGCTAAGAGATTAAGCAAATGCTTTCTTATTTGTATGTGCTTTTGAACAAAATATTTAGCATACCTTCTAAATTTTTAAGACTAAAATGTACCAAGGTACCTTAATAGTTACTGTATTTGAAATAAAATGCCATATTTTAATTTGTAAATAGTGACTACATTTTTCCATTTACTAATTAGTGGGTATTGAATGCTTAATTTAATGTTTTGTTTTTTCACTCTCAGGTTGAGGAGTGAAGTACTCAGAATTGCCAAGAAGAGAGGAAGAACTCATATAAACAAATAAATAAGCCAATGAAAACTGGAGATCAAAGACAGGACAGATTTCCTCATCAAGTTTAATTTGTGTGGTTAAAGGATTATTATTTTGCTTTTTAATAGCATGGACCCGCTTAGTTAACTCTAAGAACAATCAACTAGTCCAATATCTATTTAATGACACAAAATCATGGACTTTGTGGTTACAAATTTTGTTTTATGAATAGAGAACAGAAACTAAATAATGACAATAAATCAAGAGTGAGTCCTACTTCTGAGAAAAGAATTTTAAACAATGCATTAAAAAAATGAACAGAAATATATAAGAACAAAAGCTTAATTAAACTATGTTAGCTTTGTGGGATCATTTAATAATAGAGAGCTTGCAATAATGTTGTCAATTTTGTTATTGCTTTACTGATTCTGTGTACTTCTGTGAGCTTAAAATGCAAATGTAAAAATTATGCACTTTAAACAGCTTGATCTATCCTGTCTTGTGGCTCTATGCCATATTTTTATATTGAAATCACTGAGTTATGAGATTTTTTAAAAAAAATAGTAAATCTAGAATATTACCTCCTCTAGGACTAGTCAGTAGCTCTTTGGCAGTATCAAATGCCTAAGGGAAATAATTTTCTATCTGAAAGACTAGGTGGGGATTAATGTTTTCCATTTCATAGCTCATTATCTTGAAATGGTTCCCTCCAAAGTCATGAAATATCCAGAGATTCATATGAATACTTTTCAAATAAGGTGCTTTCCCCAGAAAACATTAGTTATGCTGTGCTGTTTTACTTTGGAAGACTCCTTGATTTCCGAATAATATTTTTTGTCTTATGAAAATATAATCTAGTTTATGTTGCTGGGAATAATTATCTTCCTATAATATTTTAACCAAAGTATCACTTTTTTTAAGGATGATAGACCCTATTATTATAATAGTAGCAACTAAAAAGACATATGTAGTGGCTAAACTGCTTTCCAGGGGTTAAATTTTTCATAAATAGAATTTTGTATTCCCACTTGCGGGCATGCACACACAGTTGAATTTCCCAATTCTGTTGAAATACTTTCAAAATATATTTTACACGGTATTCTTTAATACTTCAGTTGATACTTCAGGGAATAATCAAGTATTTTTGTCTGCCAGCTTTTAGAGTAAATGATCACATTATGCTTTATGCATTCTTGAGGATTATTTCCATGATTTTCCTTACTTTCCTCTGTCTGGATGCAGGCTATCAGAACTAGAACTAGTTAGTACATCAAGTTATATGAGCTACTGCACATTTTCTAAATATTTTTCTATTCTTGAATTCTAAAACAAATATGATACAATTTTATCCAAGATACTAGAGGCTATTAGAGAGTATGTTGTTAGTAAATTGCATGTTGATTGATGAATAAAGCTGGTTAACTTTCCAGAGAGCTCAGAAGTCTTTTTCACTCTTATCTCATTGACTATGGATGTTTGACAGTTTCACATAAGTGGATTCTGATTATTATTTGTCTGACTTTTATATTGAGAATGTTTTTTTTCCCTTAATGTGAGAGCAATAGTGAACGTGTTGAATATCTGCAGAAAAGCAATATATAACAAGTCACTCTATTGATGTGTTTATTCACTATTCTCCCTGAGGGAAACCAGCAACAATGATGTCAGCATGTGTGTAAGACGTGAAGGTCAATGGGATGAAATTGACATTTCGGAAGCCAAATCAGACATGTTCCCCACCCTTGAGGATATTGCACCAATTGGAGATGTCAGTGCAAACTTATTCACACTACAAAATGCTAAGAACTATAAGACCTTATATGTATGGCTCAGCATGAAACCACTGAAGAGAGATACTCAAACTGCCCGAGAAAGAAACCCTTCAAAGAGAAAATGACATTTGACTTTGGTGTCTCTGCACCACAGAAAGGAAAGCATGCAAGGCCAAACCAGAGTGGAGCAGGACCAGAGTGAAGAGTGAGGCTGCAGAGCACATTGGAAGTAAACTTCAAAGGGCACTAACGTCTTTCTTTCTTTCTTTTAAATAATTCTGAGTTGTTTGATTGAAATATGGCACATATGATGTGTTGTCCTCAGTGTATTACATCTAAACACAACATTTTGCAATATTTGTCTATTTGTTTTGGTACCAAGTTTATCAAACAGTAAACAAAATTAAGCTTTTTATGTCACATTTTCAAAGTTTTTTTTCCGTGCAAATCTACTTTGTGTTCATTAGAATTACATTTAAAAGCGTAATTGATTTCATTTACAAATATTTCACTTAGAAGCTATTTATTTACAAACATTTTATTGACAAATATATATTTTTTAGTTATAGTTGGACACAATACCTTTATTGTATTTATTGATTTTTATGTGGTGCTGAGGATTGGACCCAGCGCCTGGCACATGCTAGGCGAGAGCCATAACCCCATCCCCTATTCACAAATATTCATAGTCCACTTATAAGCCAGTCATTGTTAGGGGCTGGAGATGGAGTACCCAAAAAACAACAACAACAACAACAACAACAACAACAACAACAAATAAATAAATAAATAAATAAATAAATAAATAAATAAATAAATAAATCTCTGTGCCCTGGAGTTTATATTTTATCTAGAAGAAGAGACAAATAAGTAAATAAGCAAATTAAAAATGAGCATGTATGATGATGTTGATAGGTAATAAGTGCTGTAAAGGAAAAGGAGGTTAAGAAATGGAAAACTAACCATGAAGCTAGAAAGAGTAGAAAATTCAGAAAAACCCTATAGGAGGAGATAAGATTCGAGCAGAAAGTTGAATACGTAGAACAAAAGCATTTTAGAATAAAGGGACAAATACAAAAATTCAGTAGAAAGTACATGCTTAATATCATGAATAACATGATCAGGGTAACAGTAAAGAAATGAGTAGGGAGAGAAGTGAAAGAAATGAAAAGGAGGAGGCACCTAGGGGCCATGTTGTGTAGGGACTTTATAGCCTATGGTGTGTTCTGGAAAGACATGGGAAGAATGTTTTTCTTGGTAAAATTCACTTTGAAATAAATTTAAACCTAAAAAGATAGAAGAGTATTATGGGAAATTCACATGCATCCTCTATATCAGAATTCATCAAATGTGTACAATTGGTCTCATTTGCTTTTTCTCTCTCTCTCCCTGTCTCTCAGGCTTTCATTCTCCTTCCTTACATCTGTTCTATCTACATATCTAGCTATATACATGTGATTGTATTTTCTTATAAAATTGAGAGTAGGTCAAAGATGTTCATCCAATTTAGTTCTCTCTCTTTTTTTCATGCAGTTTACGTCTAAATATTTCAGTGTGCTTTCCTAACAAATGAGAGAATTCGTTGACCTAATCAAATTTATCATCATGAGGAAACTTAGTTATAGATGCAATGTGATTATCTAATCCGTGGTTTATATTCAAATTTGGTCAGTTGTCATATAATGACCTTTAGAACTATTTTTTCCAGTGTAGGATCTAATCCACGATCATGTGTGGCACTTAGTTGTCCTGACTTTTTATTGTCCTTTCACTTAGAGAAGTTCTAAAGCTTTCTATCATCATTCTCACTCAGTTTTTAAAAACTGTAGGTCAGTCATTTAATAGAACATCCCCAATTTATTCTTACCTAATGTTTCCTCATGATCAGTTTCAAACTGCACATATTCTTGGCAAAAATACACGGCACATATGATGTGTTGTCCTCAGTGTGTTACATCAAAACACATCCTTTTGCAATATTTGCCTATTTGTTTTGGTACCGAGGATTGAATCCAGGGGTCCTTAACCACTAGGTCACATCCCAAACCCTGTTTATTTATTTTGAGACAGGGTCCTGATAAGTTGTTTAGGGACTAGCTAAGGTTCTGAGGATGGCCTCAAACTTACAATCCTCTCGTCTCAGCCTCCAGACTCACTGGAATTACAGGTGTGTGCCACCACATGTAGCTATTTCAGTATTTCTTATATGAGCTTTTGTCAATTTGTTAGATGGTACTCACCTCTTTTCATGATTGCAGAAAATGTTTTCCCCATGAAGATTAGTCATTTATTAAAGATTCTTTGAGACCATATAAATATCTCATTTCCTGTCAAAATTTTACCACCAAGGTCAGGAATAAATGAATTTCTAACTTCATTATCCCTTCTATATTTATTGAGTCATAGTTTCCTGTGATATGGAAGATATTTTGCTTCTTCATTCATTAATTTGCATTAGTACTGAGTTGGGAATTCCTATTTTATTCAACAAGTTCTAACATTTGACTATCACTATTTAATTTGATGTTCAAAATATCTCACCCTTGGGCCAATGGGAACCACTTCAAGCTGGGTCAGTATCATTTATTCTTTATGCATTTCCTTTCTTTTCTTTTCACAATCTTTCTTTCTTTTGTTGTTTCTTTCCTTTCTTTTGTTGTTTCTATTTTATTAATAGACTGTATTTTTACAGTAATTTAAATTTTAGAGAAAAATTAACCAGAAAATATAGACAGTCCCCACATGTTCTCTAACTCCAGCTTCTCCTATTATTACCACCTCCCCACTGTGGAAGAATATATGTTGGTTTTTATTATTCACAATCTTCAAAAGCTCCTTCTATTTTATTTGTTCGAATTAGTTATACATGACAATAGAATGTATTTTGACACATCATAAGTAAATGAAGTATAACTTCTTATTTGATTGTATGTGATATAGAGTCACACGGTTCATGTAATTATATATGTACATAGTGTAATAAGGTCTGATGCATTCTTCTAACTTTCCTATCCCTATGTCCCCTCCCCTCCATTCACTCCTCTCTGTCTACTCCTAAGTATTGCTATTCTTCCCTAGCACCCTCCTTATTGTGAATTAGCATCCACATACCAGAGAAAACATTTGGTCTTTGTTTTTTTGTGTGTAATTAGCTTATTTCACTTAGGATGATATTCTCCAGTTCCATCCATTTACCTGAATATAATTTCTTTCTTCTTTAAGGCTGAGTATAATATTCTATTGTGTATATATTCCACAATTACTTCATCCATTCATCTGCTCAAGGGCATCTACGTTGGTTCCATGGTTTGGCTACTGTGAATTGAGCTGCCATAAACATTAATGTGGCTACATCACTGTAGTATGCTGATTTTAAGTCCTTTGGATATAACCCAAGGAATGGGATAGATGGGTCAGATGATGATTCCATTTCAAGTTTTCTGAGGATTCTCTATACTGCTTTCCATAATGGTTGCACCAATTTGCAGTCATACCAGCAATGTGTAAGTGTATATTTTTCCCATATCCACGTTGTTGCTCATATTCTTGATAATTACCATTCTTACTAGAGTGAGATGAAATCTTAGAGTGGTTTTAATTTGCGTTTCTCTAATTGATAGAGATGTTGAACATTTTATCATATATTTGTTGATTGATTGTGTATCATCTTCTGTGAAATGTCTGTTCAGTTCCTTAGCCCATTCATTGATTGGGTTATTTGGTTTTTGGTGTTTAGTTTTTGTTACATTTCCAGTTTTCCCAGTACCATTTGTTGAATAGGCTATCTTTTTTCCAATGTATATTTTCAATGCCTTTGTCTAGTATGAAATAACTGTATTTATGTGGGTTTGCCTCTGCCTTCTATTTTGTACAATTGGTCTACATTTCTATTTTTGTACCCATATTGTTCTGTAGTATAGTTTAAGGTTGGTATTGTGATGCCTCCTGCTTCATTTTTCTTGCTAGGAATTGCTTTGGCTATTCTATGTTTCTTATTTTTTCAAACACATTTTGTGATTGCTTTTTCTAGTTCTGTGAAGAATGCCATTGGGATTTCAACAGAAATTACATTAAATCTATATAACACTTTTGGTAGTATGACCATTTTGACTATTAATTTTGCCTATCCAAGAACATGGGAGATCTTTCCATATTCTAAGGCCTACTTCAATTTCTTTCTTTAGTGTTCTGTAGTTTTCATTGTAGAGGGCTTTCACTTCTTGTTAGATTGATTCCCATGTGTTTTATTTTTTTTTTAAATATATTGTTAATGGGGTAGTTTTCCTGATTTCTTTTTCAGTGGATTCATCACTGATGTATAGGAACATGTTTGATTTATGGGTGTTGATTTTATATCTGGCTACTTTCCTGAATTCATTTATTAACTCTAGAAGTTTTTTGGTGAAATTTTTTGATCTTCTAAATATAGAATCATGTCACTGGCAAATAGTGATACTTTGAGTTATTCTTTTCTATTTATATTCCTTTAATTTCTTTCATCTGTCTAATTGCTCTGGCTAGAGTTTCCAGGACTATATTGAATAGCAGTAGTGATAGAGGGTGTCTTTGTGTTTTTCCAGTTTACAGAGGGAATGCTTTCAACTTTTGTCCATTTGGAATGAGATTGGTCTTGGGTTTAGCATATATAGCTTTTATGATGTTGAGGTATGTTCCTACTATCCCTAGTTTTCTAGTACTTTGAACATGAAGGGGTGCTGTATTTTGTCAAATGATTTTTCTACATCTATTGGGATTATCATGATTCTTATCTTAAAGTCTATTGACATGATGAATTACGTTTATTGATTTCCATATGTTGAACCACCCTTGCATCCCTGAGATGAACCCCACTTGATTGTGGTGCACTTTTTAATATGTTTTTGTATGTGATTTGCCAGAATTTTATTGAGAATTTATACATCTGAATTCATCAGGGATATTGGTATAAAGTTTTCTTTCCTTGATTTTTCTTTGGTGTTGGAATTAGGGTGATACTAGCCTCATAGAATGAATTTGGAAGGCTTCTCTTCTTTTCTATTTTATGGAATAATTTGAGAAATATTAGTGTTAATTCTTCCTTGAATGTCTTGTAGAACATGACTGAGAATCTGTGTGGTCCTGGGCTTTTCTGGGTTGGTAGACTTTTGATGGCACTTTCTATTTTGTTACTTGATAATGATCTGTTTAAATCATGTATGACCTCTTCATTAAATTTGTGTAGGTTATATGTCTCTAGAAATTCGTTAATGTCTTCGAGATTTTCTATTTCATTGAAGTATAAATTTTCAAACTAGTTTCTAATTATCTTCTATATTTCAATAGTGTCCATTGAGATATTTCCGTTTACATCATAAATTTTAGTAATTTGAATTTTCTCTTTCTCTTCATTAGCATGGCTAAAAGTTTATCAATTTTATTTGTTTTTTCAAAGAATGAATTATTTCATTAAAAAGTTGTGTACATTTATGGTGTACAATATAATGTTTTCAAATATGTGTACATTGTGGAATAGCTAAATCAAGCTAATTAATAGGCATTATCTCACATGCTTATAATTTTTTTGTTTGAATGTTTAAAACTTACTCTTAGCAATTGTCAAGTATGTAGTACATCTTTATTAACTATGGTCACCATATGACATATATTTTTTGAATTTTTTCTCCTGTTTAGTTGAAATTTTGAAGCCCTTGACTAACATCTCTTCAACTTCTTCCCACCTATCAGCCCCCAGTTACTACCATTCTGTTCTCTCTCCTTCTGTAAATCCAGCACTTTAGATTGCTTATGTAAGTGTGATCATATGACATTTGTCTTCCAATATCTAGTTTATGCAGTTAACATAAAGCCTTCCAGCCTTATCTGTGTTATTTCAAATGACATGATTTCAGTTTTTTTTAAAGATTAAGTAGCACAGGCAGTCCTTGATTTACATGCTTTTACTTAGCAAATGTCAAACTTGATGGTGTGAAATCAATATGAATTCAGATACACTTCATCTATGTCAAGACATATCTATATTCCAATGCACTACACATTTTGTCTATTCATCTGTTAATGGACATTTAATTTGATTCTGTATTGTGGCTATTGTGTAGTAAAGCAGTAAACACAAGTTTACTTCCTTCCTTTCTAATGCAAGTCCCAGACTTATCTCGAATTTTTCTAGTCTCAGCTCTAGAATAAGTCTCTTATCCAAGATTTCCTGGTTACACTTAGTGATGAACACTATTACAAATACAGACTGGCTTCTTGGTCAAGTGTCAACTAACTTTTTCTATGGAAGGCCAGGTATTTAGTGCCTTCAAATTGTTGAGTTAGAACAGTGACTATCTTAGCCCATTCAGGTTGGAATTTACAAAAACCATAACTGGAATGGTGAAGGCGTTCCTGCACCTGCTGTCTGACAGAGTCACAGCATGGGGGACACTGCGGCATGGCCGCACCATCTGAAAACCAGAACCATGGGGAATGTTAATGTTTTGTTTATGATATATGTCAATCAATAATAAAAGTACATATTGCCTGAGATTGCAGGAAAATTCCCAGAATGAGACTCAGTATACAATTAGACATGCCACAAGGTGTGTTTCAATATCTCTCAGGATACAAACAATTGTATTATTCCTCAAGAAATTCACGGGGAAAAGATTGTAAATCGAGGTTCCGGAGAAAGCTTAACAATTTCCACTAAGTACCCCCACCCCATTCTAAAGCCACAACCTGTACAACAGCCTAGCTACAGGAAAACAATTGCTGTGCCAACAGTACAAGGACCACCATATGTAACTTACTTAATTAAAGGAAGATTATGGTACCCCCCTTGAGGACAAGAGGCTAAGAAAAATACATTCTCCCCACTAACAGATCCTTCTTTGCCTTACACAGGAATTCATGATGATAATGGGAAAAACATAGTTAATATAAATGAAAAATGGGTTAAGGTGCAATGCCTGCCCTTTAGTTTAAGATTACAAAGATATAAGAATTGGTGTGCTTTGACCAAGGATCAAGGAAACGCTTTAAGAAAGCTGTTAAATAGGTCATATGAAAAAAGGAATTTACCTTGGAAATTAAAAACAAAATAATGTAAAATTAATATAGATATATTTTAGAGACACTTCAGAGTAGTAGGCTTTTAAGTAATAGACTTTCACTATTTTAAGTGTGTTTTCCTGGGCTCTTAGTTTAGAAGTAAGAAAGCTTACCAGCAATCATAGGTATGCTCTAAAGTTAAAGGTTAATGAAACAAGTAGAGATTTTCTTTAAAGTTAAAAATGAATAACAGGTCTGGGGACACATAGTCTAGTTGTGTTGCCTAGGACTTAGTGCTTGAGGTGAAAATGTAAAAGCTTAATCATGATAGACTAAGGTTGTAGAAAAATATTTTGAACAATGTACTCAATATCTTAGGTAATCAACATATGTCAGAAAAGATTGTAACTCTTGAAAATCATATAAATTAAATAAGTTTTGGGCTTTGAGGCTATTCATTAACTACCTAAAAAAAAAACCTGTAAAAAAGGTATAAAAATAAAGGCCTCTCGAGGGGCAGCAGATTTTTTCTGGAGGCTGCTCATAACTTGCAACCTGTCATCCCATCTCTTCTTCTTTCGCCAACACCACTTTTTCTTCAGGACACCTGGATCCCCGCAGGGGCTGGACCCCAGTGCTGGCTAGCATATAAACAATAGAAATTCATTTATCTCAGTTCTAGTGATAGGCACAATCAAAGCACTAGCATATTTAGGATCTGGGAGGGTTTACTTTCTTAATAGATAAAACTCTTCCCACTTTTTCCTCACATGGCAAGAAGAGCTAAATTCCCCCTACATTCTATTTTATATACGTATTAACCCAATCAGGAAGGCTGCATCCTTTCTCCTAAAACCATCACTTGTGAATTTGGAGAGGATATAAGCATTCAGTTAATGGCAGAGATATTATGTCATTAATAATTTTAAAGATCTACACTATCTTTCCTCTAGAGTATAGATTACAGTAGGCATCAATATGAAAATATAAAGATTAGTTAGGAGATGATAGCAAAAGGTTAGGCCAGTAGTGATTGGAAAAGATAACAGCAAAAGTTTCTTTTTGGCACTGTCAGATAAAGCAGACTTTTGGACAGTGGAGCTGAAATCATCTACTCATTAATTGAATATATGTTATTAGAGATTTTGTAGAATCAAAGATGACTCCCAATTTTTATTTATTGCATTTTTTTCATGAGGTATGCTGATGCCATAAACTATGATTTGAAGCACTGTGAGGAGAAAAGTAGAGTTTGAAGGTTGAATAATATTTCAGTTTAGATATAAGATTACGATGTGTATTAAATATTACAGCCTGAATATAGGGAAATTGTTGACACTGGTTATATGGAGGTCTCATCTTTTTAATAGATGTTGTTTTAACATGTATCTCTGAGATCACCTATTGTGGCTGAAAATAAAGTACAAATGAAACCTATGAGTGTTTCATTTCTATATTTTAGGAAGAGGAGAATGATCCAGATCATAAAAATGAAAAGGATCTGCCACTGAAGGAAGAAGAAAACCAGAAAAAGTTGTGTCTTTGACACCAAGGGGAAAAAAAATGTTTTTTCAAGAAAGGACCGATGAAGTCTATTAAAGTTTAGAGTTACAGCAAGTATTCTACCAACCATAATAGATTAAACATATTTGGGTACATACATTAAATATAAAATAACAAGCTTCCATACTGCTAAGTATAACCATTAAATTTTTTTCCCAATAAGGAGTATCATGCAGATACACTATTCCATGAAATGACCCCATGAAATTCTCATTTAGAGTCATAATGAGGCTTGTAGGCTTTCTGGAATATGGAAGTTTGGGGTCTATAAAGCCAATTTTATTTTTATTCAGTGCATCTTCTTTATTAATATTAGGATTTTTAAATACATCCCAATGTGAAATAATGACTCTTTAAAAATATTTTACTCCTTTTTAACTTTTTAAAACTTTTTTGGGGCTGTACAACTTAGAATATTTGAAATTAGTAGAGTGATTTCAGAGTTGTAAATTTACTTTGGGCTGGGGGCCAATTCAATTAGCTTAGAACTTACTTTCAGATTGTTACCAATTGGATCAATGGAGTATGACAGCTTTTCCCCTTCATTTCCATGTTTCTAGGGACAAGATGTTGAAAGAAACATACTGCAAGACTAATTATGTTTGAGAAAGATAGGTTGTTCTCCTTTTTAAACGTTAGTAGGCAAAAGGGATTTATTTTTAATTTACAATGAAGGGGCTACTGATTGCATTAACCAGAGA
This sequence comes from Callospermophilus lateralis, assembly GCF_048772815.1. Taxonomy (NCBI): domain Eukaryota; kingdom Metazoa; phylum Chordata; class Mammalia; order Rodentia; family Sciuridae; genus Callospermophilus; species Callospermophilus lateralis. The sequence goes on from NW_027512489.1 coordinate 131,090, forward strand.
CACAATGTGAACTGTTCTTGTGCAAGCTGAGTTCTTTAGCACATGTTGATTCCAGCAAAGCTTTAATTTCTCTTTGGTTTTCAGGAAAAGAATATAGATAACAGACATGAGCTCAGGGTTGAAGCCTCCTAGTCACATCCATAGCAGAATCTCCTTAAATTGCCATGGTGCACTTAGCATATATTAACATATTAACAGCACTGTCTACAAATGTCATTTCCATGCCTTCTTTTTAACATTAATCAAAAAAAAAATACTTCAAAGACATTTGATCTTGTTTTTGACTATCCTTTTCTTTTCTTTTTTTTGTTTTGAGTTCTCAGCATGGCAGTTGACCACTGGGGAGAAGTACGTTTCCTTTCATTATAATATCAAGATCACTTTGGCAGATACAATATTCCCTACAATATTTGGAAGTGATTTGGAACTACAATCTGTCCCAGAAATACTTTGGGATGAAATATCATCTCTGGTAATATTTATCCAGGTAACTTCAAGAATCCCTAAATTCTATATTTATAGCTGGTAAAAGATTAATAGAAGGCACAATTTAAGATTAACACAACTTCAGATGTTAGCTCCAGTTTAGGAATTTTAGAGATTTTATAGGTCATGTGGGACCTATTATTTCTAATTACTTCTAGGAACAGTATGTGTAAAAATCCATCTAAACTTGGCAATCCTACGTAGTAAGAAAAGAATAGATGTCAAAAATGGAATTAGAACATCGAATTTGTTTTTCCCCACTTTCTGAAGACTAGTTGATCTGGTCTTTAGGATCCATATACTCTAGAAAAGAACCAGACACCATTTTGTCATTTTGGCCCCAAACTAGCCTGAGATAGGGAATGACTCAACGAAGAACCCCCTCCTCTGAGAGAAAATTATGAAAATCTGCCTAGATGCAGAAATTTATCACATGAGAACTGTTTTGTGATGTGAGAAATTTTTAGACTTTTAATTTTTTAGAACTCTAATTACAGAGTAATGAGTCTTGACAAAGACTTAATAATTTTGTGATTATTCCAGTAAACCACCTACTTTGGGAAAACATAAATTTCTTAATGTATTAAATATAACAACCCTTCATTGCTAAAAATATATCACAATTTAGTAACAGATTTGTATAAAAAGAAGTATTAAATTTAATGCATCCATTCCCAAAAATATTGACCTTGAGTTCAGAAATGGTAAATGTGGAAAAATGTGTATAATTTAGAGTTTAAGAACTACTATATTATATACAAGGGCTATTTTCAAGAGATTATTCAAAGATCTTATAGATTTGTAGACTCTTTTAAAATTGTGTTCATTTGTTTATATGTGTTTTTAATTTTAGTTTAAAATATTCCATTAATAGATACATAAATCTACTTAAATTATTCACTCCAAGAACATACCTACTTTACAAAGTAAGGATTCAAGTAGCCAGCCATTTATGTCTCAAAAGATTAAATTCAGAGGCATTACTAGTTTTGCAAAACTCCAGAAATGTCTTTTTTTTTGTACATGTTAACACTTTGTTTATATATAAAATTCCATTCTGTAATTATCTAAATGTTTTCTATGAGTATATTTGAATATTTGGAGGTTCCTGCTGTTTTTGAGTGTGTATCAGTAGGTAGTAAAGAAGCACAATGCATTTTAAAGTATTATCTCACTGACAATGTTATAGATGTTCTTTTTCTATCACTGACAAAAGATTAAAGATTTCTAGATTGCCATTTAAACTGTGATCAGTGTGTCTGCATAGCATTTATTTGCACTACTTCAACATGTTTGTGACATTTTATATATTTTCATTTGTTTATATCTTATTTGTCCAATGCAGTAGGCTTTATTTTGAATACGCATATACATTTGCTAAAATTCCTTCTTGATTGACAGATTTATAAAAATGAGTTTTGTGTGATTTGTTTGTTGATTAGGTATGAAGCAAAAGATTCATATTTGAGATGTGAAAATAAAGCATTTATGTAGTGTCACAATCAAATTTGAAATAGTATGTTGAACACTGTTTGTTCTACAGAGCAGAGCAAATTAATAGCATAGTGAAGCAGTGATCATTTCTCCAGAAAATCTACCTTTTGATAAGATTTTCATGCCTAAGTTATACATACTCTTAATAAATATTTACCCAAATACCCAAGAAATGTTAATTTTTTTTTCATAAAATTAAATTTGATTCAGACAAATCCTCTAGTGCAGGAAATCCAATCCTGTTATCTTGAATAGTGGGGGAAAGATATTTGTAGAGAAGTAACTGGAAGATGTAACATGATTGTTGACAATATGTGTTGACTTAATTGGGCCATGAGATGTCCAAATATAAGGGTAAACATTATTCTGGGTGTGTCTGTAAAGATTTTTCCTTACGAGATTAATATTAGAATTGGTAGACTAAGTAAAGCAGATTGCCCTTACCAAGGTAAGCAGGCCTCAGGCAATCCATTAGAGACCTGGAAGATAAGGGAAAATTTGCTTTTTCAGCTTTAAAGATTATTGGCTGGGATATTCATATTCTTCTATGCTCAGCCTTGATGGTTCTCAGATATTCAAAACTAGATTGGAATCTATACCATCTATGCCATTTAATTTGAAAAAAAAAATCAGTTTGACTTCTATTTGTTACACAATGATGAATGGTATAATTCAGAAGCTCTGGGCCTTTGAATTATACCATCAACTTTCCTGAGTCTCCAGTTTACCCATGCAGAGTGTAGGACTTCTTACCTGGCATTGTGACATAAACCAACCCTGCATAAAAAATTAATAAATTCTCTCTTTTTAAATATCCTGGTTGGTATATGTGGAGTTTCTTTCTTCTTCATTCAATAATAATCAAACTTTCTTTCCCAAGTTCATATGGCCTATTGGAGACAATTTTTTTGACAATAAGAACTTTTGACAAATTGTCAAGTTGCGGAAATCCATCCTACTTGTCTAGATCATGTGACCATTTTCCTCTGAAGACTTAGTAATGTACTTGAGTCTTCTAGAAAACAAAACAAAACAAAACAAAAAATTCAGCATTTCAAGTTTAATTGGAATTTCAGATAAATGGAACAAGTTTTAAAATATAATTGTGTTAAAATATATTAGAGTACATTGTGAAATTAAAAACACAATCATTTTTTATTTAAAAAAAAATTCAAACATCTGAATGTCTGGCATTTTGTGTCCTAAATCTGATAACTTTTCTGGGACAGTCAATGAGTGGTCCAGATTCTCCTTCTGCCCCAAAAATGCTGCCTTCCTCTGAGAGAGGAGAGACAACCTATCCCTCTCTATGTATGCCTTTCCTCCATGGTAAACATTTCCTACTGAAACACAGAAGTAATACTCTAGATTAAGTAAGGCCAGAACTGGGGCTGTAGCTCAGTGGCAGAGCACTTGCCTCACACATGTGAGGCACTGGGTTTAATCCTAAGCACCACATAAAAAATAAATGAATAAATAAAGATATTGTGTCCATCTACAACTAAAAAAAAAAATTAAAAAAAGTAAGGCCAAAATCATAAACCTAAAATGTGTACAGATTTCACAATGTAATATATGTAAGTGCATTAGGCCTATAGGGGACTAGGGAAAATATTTTAAATCAGTTAATAGGAACAGCTGGTATTTAGCTACAGCCAGGTATGTCCTGTGAACATGTGCCTAGTGTTGCTGGGTGTTTTGAATTCCAAGTGCAGATATTTTAATGGAATTCTTCTAACAGTTAAATGTTGAAACAATTTTAAAAAGTAAAACAAATAATCAGCAAGTTACACTCAACCCAAATAATATCAGCTTTTGACATTCAGTGCAAAATTTTTCTGAAGACAGCAGTCAAGAATTGTCTCCAAGCTGCTGTGACTTCCAGTTCCCCAACAGAAGCCTTGTCTGAGTTATGAGAGGCCCGAGCTCTGTTACAAAACAAAACATAAATAAAAAAACAACACATAACACTGTTAGAGTGCCTTGGTAGCGGCTTGATGAAGTATCTTATAAAGGATTCACTGACTTGAGAAGTTGATAGTGATTCATGGGGCATCAAAGTTTTACTTCCAAATTGGTTAGTACTTGCATTATACACCTGGAGGAAATCAATAGCATTGTGATGTTCAGGTAATGTCCCAGAACAGTCTACTTTAAAGGCATTTCAAGCTAATAAAATAAAAATAAAAATGAAAATAAGTTACCATAATCTTTAAACCATATATGTGTGGCCATTTTTTTGATTCAATAAAGTGTAATTTTCTGTTTCCAAATGTCTTATGACAGAATGAAACTGAAGTTCCTGATATTCATTAATGTGTTTTGAACACCTGTTTTTCTTATTAAAATTTGTTTGTTTATATAGGAATATTAGTTTTGAGTGAAACTCTACCTTTGTCACTCTTTCCTCTGATGTTATACCATTCATCATTGTGTGACAAATAGAAGTAAAACTGATTTTTTTTTGCAAAGTAAATGGTATGTCTACTTTTCTATGTAGGTGCTAATCACCATATTTAGCAATTGCGGGGAAAAAGTGAATGCTTTTAAAAGCATTTATCTTATTTTCCACTCAGAGTAAAGGGTATTTGATAACTGAGGTGAATTATTCTGAAGAAATGCAGGCTGGTTAAATATTTATGTGTATTTAGAATTCTGCTTTGAAATATCTCAACAGTTTTATCTAGCACCACTAACTAAACAAGTACCACATACATTTCGAAGATAATTGACTTTACTTAAGCATGAGGCAAAGATTTACTTGAAGAAAATCAATACCCAGCAAATAGGATAATAGTCCAGTAATCTGTATAACAAGGAGGTAAAAAGTTTAAGTGTGATTTATTTCATTCATGTTTTCATCAAATATCATTTGGTTCAGATTATATTGTAGAAAGAAAGTAAGTGAACACATTATCACAACCATCTGGTGATGTTAGAAAAGAGCTTTGGTATTATGGGGGCCCATAGGAGACATCAAATACAAATTATGTCCTGCATCTTTATGATTGGATCACATCTCTGGACACTCAGGAAAGAGGAAGAGGTTGTCACCCAGAACAGGTGAACAGGATATTTTATCCATGATGAGACACTTTTCTGAGAGGGGCACTATTAGTGTTTATGTTGGGACCTCAGAATTAACATGAAAGGCCACAGGAAAAATAGGACATACAACTGCCTGTGGATATTCCATTCTTGATGAGCTTCTGGAAAAGTAGCTAAATCATTTCCTACATGCCAGATTTATTCCCTATTTTACAAGAAAATGGTTAATTCGAAGTTTGACATTTAAACATATGCTGTTATTACCCATGGGATGTCACTTTCAGAAGTCTTTGATATTATTCAATCTCAGTCAGGATATGAAGCACTTGTAAGGTGACCAAGGGGTTACTTCTAGCTGAATAACAGGGCAAGGTTTTCTCATCTCTGCAGACACTGACATTTTTTGTCTCAGATGCTAGATCAAATCTCTACTTCTTGTTTCAGATGTGTCTAAAATGTAAACTTACTCTTGGAGTGCTCTCCATTTAAGCTTAAAGTGAGGGAAAATGTAAATGTAGCTCAAGATTGCAAGAGAAAATGAAATGGGCTGACCCTGAGTAACTAAAAGGGAAAAAATAACAGAAATGTTATCTTTGTAAGGAAAAGATTCTGCTAGCTGTTCAATGCACCTGAACAGCACAATAAAATTGTTTTATGCCTTTTTTTTATCTTTTGGAAATCTTGACAAGTGTATCTGAAACATTCATTGTCTACAAAGGAAAGAATCATGTACAGCAGTTTCCTTACACTGGTCATGTTTTTGTTGGTGGTATTTTCATTTTGTCCTGTGGTCAACTGCAGTCTGAAATGTTAAATGGAAAATTCCAAGAATAAATTGAGTTTACATATATTTTTGCAGTGTAGTGTTATAATTGTCTGTTCTATTACTGTTATTGTTAAAATAATTTATAAATTGAATTTTTTCATTGGTATGTATGTGTCAGAAAAAAAAGTGGAATATATACATGGTTTGGTCCTATTCATGATTTCAGGCAACGCTGGGGGTCTTGGAATGTATCCCTGCCTGAAAAGGGTAACTGCAATGTTCCTTCCTTAGCCTCCCTAGCCACTGGAATTACAGGAGTTCCCCACTGCACCCAGCACAGTATGAATTTTGTAAGGGATAGATATTCAAACCATACCAGCACTCTTTATTCTATTCTATTGGTCTATATATCTGTCATTATACTGGCACCATGTTGTTATTATTATAGTTTTGTAGTAAGTTTTAAAATGAGGAAGTACTGAGTCCTCCATCTTTATTCTTTTTCAAGATTTTTTTTTAGCTATTTATGGTCCCTCAAAATTCCATATGAATTTTAGGATTGGTCTTACTATTTATACAAAACAGATTATCATTGGTATTTTGATAGTGGTAGCATTGAATTTGTAGATAACTTTGGGTGATATGGACACTTTAACAATGGTGTTTTCCAATTCATGAATGTGGGATATGTTTCCTTTCATGTGTGTTTTCTTTAATTAATATTTGACTTTTTATATTGTCCAAGTCTTTCACTTCCTTTCTGAAGTATTTTATTCTTTTCAATGCTATTATAAATGAAATTATTTTATTTTTTCAGTTTGTTAAACAGTATTGTATATAAGTGTAATTATTCTGTTGATTAAGTGTATCATTCTATTTTCCTGAATTTAATTATTATCAACAATGTGTTTTGCTGCATAGTTTTCAGCATAGAAAATCATGATTTTGTGAACATATCTAATTTTAATTCTTTTTCAATTTGGATGACTTTTATTTCTTTTTCTTGTTTAACATCTTTGGTTGAAATTTTTAATACTTTGTTGAATGGAAGTGGTTAAAGAAGGCATTGTTGCTTTGTTTCTGATCTTAGAGGAAAAGCTTTCAGTCTTTTACCTTTTAACATGTTTTTTACTATGAATTTTTTATCCAGCTTCTGTTATGATTTGGCAAATTGATGTAGTTTCTTTATCCTTAATTTGTTAGAGTTTTGATAATAAAATAATGTTATTTTTTTCAAATATTTTTACTGCATCAAATGAGATAACTGTGTTTTCCTTTTCATTCTTATAATGTGATAGATTATATTGATTTTTAAGTATTAAATCATCCTTGCATTCCTGTAATAAATCCCATTTGATCATGATGCATAATATGTTTAATATGCTATTAAGTTCAGTATTCTAGTATTTCATTGAGGATTATTACTTCAATAATGGTGTATACTTTTATTTTGTAATCAAAGTAATTCTGATCCTATACAATAAGTTTGGAATCATCCTATCTTCTTCAAATTTTTTGAAAAGTTTACAAGAGTTTGCATTAATTTTTCTTTACATGTTTGATGAAATTCAGATAGAAAAGTTATCAGATCCATGCTTTTCTTTGTCTGGAGATGTATGATTATTGATTCCATCTCTAGCTATTAGAGTTGTATTCACATTCCTATTTCCACATGATTTAATGTTGGTAAGTTTTGTGTTTCTATAAATTTGTCCATTGTATCTAGTTCATCCAATTTGTTAGTAGCCTATTAATTATAATCCCCACTTAAAATCTTGTTTGATTTTTGTGAAATCTGTAGTATTGTCCCCACTTTCAGTTATGATTTTGGTAATTGAGTCTTCTCTTTTTTACTTAGTGCATCTAGTTAAATATTAATCAGTTTTGTTGATATTTTCAAAGAATTAACTTTTGATTTCACTGCTTTTCTCTGTTTTTATTTTGTATTTCATTTTTCTCTGATCTAATCTTCATAATTTCCTTCTTTGAGCTACAATTAGCTTTAGTTTGTTCTTATTTTTTTAGTCCTTAAGTCATAAAGTCAGGCCACTGATTTGATATCTTTCTTGTTTATTATGCTAAGTTTTTATAGCTATGAAATTTTCTTTTAGCACTGCTTTCACTTTGTCCCCTTAGTTTTGGTACATAGTATTTTCTCTCTCATTCATCTCTAAGTACCTTCTGATTTCCCTGAAGATTTCTTCTTTGATCTATTTGTTCTTTTAGAGTGTATTGTTTCTGTGCCCATAACGCTCTTGCAAACATGGTGAATGTTCCTAAAACCCATCATATGTTCTGTGAGAAGGGTGGCAAGCACCAACCCCAGCAAGTGACACAGGATAAGAAGGGCAAGTGTTCTCTGTATGCACAAGGAAAGCAGCATTTTGACAGGAAACAGAGTAGTCAGAGTGGTCAGACTAAAATGATTTAAAGGAGATTGTGCTGAGACTTGAGTGTGTTGAGCCCAAATGAAGAATTAAGAGAATCCTGGCTATTTAGAGATACAAGCATTTTGAACTTGGCAGGGATAAGAAGAGAAAGGGGTCAAGTGATTCAGTTCTAAGCTTCACTCTTTTTGTCATCATTTTATTATGAAAAAAATAAAATCTTGAGGTTATATTCACTTATTTTGTGGCAGTTGGTCTTTTGTGAAGGAATAAATTAGAGCAACAAGGAAAGAGTATATTGTTTTATTTCTGCAGATATTGTGAATTTTCCGGATTTATTTCTGTTGTTGATTTCTAAACTCACCCCATTATTGTCAGAGAAGATACTTTTCATTATATCTTTTTAAAAAAACAAACAAACCCTGATGTGACGTAATTTATGGTCTAGCATGGAAAATGTCCCACACACATTCAGAAAGACTGTATATACTTACAGCAGATATCCAAAAGTGCTTTGAACATCTATTAGAAATATTTGGTCTATTGTGTTAAGTCCTTTATTTATGTACTTGGCTTCTGTATGATGCTTCTATCCATTATTGAAAAAGAATATGGGAGTTTCAACCTACTTATAAAACTCCCTCTTTTCAATTCTATTAGTTTTCATTTCATGTATTTTGATATTGTATCATTTGGGGCATAAATGTTTGTAATGGTTTACTTCTACTGTATTAAACTTTTTTTGAAATATAATATTTTTCTTTGTCATTCTTTGCCTCTCCTACCTTTTTAAACTATATTTTGTCCAAGGTTAACATTGTCACCCCTGCTTCATTTTGGTTCCTATTTGCAAGGAATAACTTTTCCCCTTCTGTGATTATTTTATAGGCAGAATATAGTCATACTATGTGGTTTTATACATTTTGCCAATTTCGGTCTTTTGGTTGCAAACCCTAGTTGTTCTGGTTTGGATGTGAGGTGTCCTCCAAAAGCTCATATGTGAGACAATGCAAAAAGGTTTAGAGGAGAAACGATTTGGTTATGAGAACCTTAACTCCATCAGTGAATTAATCCATTGGTGGGATTAACTGAATGGTAACTGAGGGTGAGTAGAGTGTGTCAGGAGGAAGGGGGTCATTGGCAACATTCCTTTGTGGGATATATTTTGTATCTGACAAGTGGAGTCTTTCTGCTATCTGATCATCATGTGGGCTGCTTCCCTCCACCACATTCTTCCACCCAGATGTTATGCCTCACCTTGAGCCCTAGGGGAATTGAGCTAGCCATCTATGGACTGAGACCTCTGAAAACCTGAGCCCCTAAATCAACTTTTCCTCCTCTAAGATTTTCCTTATCAGGTATTTTGGTTAAAACAATAATAGAGCTGAATAAAACATTAGTCCGTTTAAATTTAAAGTAATTACTGATAAAGAGAGATTAATTTCCAACTTTTTGCTATTTGTTTTCTATATACCTTTTTCTTGATTCTTGTTTTCTATGTTACTATTTTCTTTCCAGTTTATCTGATTTTTTTTTCATAGTGAAATGTTAGAATAATTCCTTATTTTTTGTGCATATTCTATAGATTTTTTATTATGATTACCTTGGGGATTACATTTAACATCCTAAAATTTAGCATTCTAATTCCAATTCATACCATCTTAATTTTAGTACCACATAAAACCTTCACTTCTTTATAACTCTGCCGTTACTTCTTTTTCTGTAATGGTTTAACAAAATTTCATCTTTCACATTGTAAACATAAACCAATAATTATTTTAAATGCCTAAACCTTTTAAATTATGTAGAAAACAAAACATTGAATCACAAATCAAAATTAGAATAATACCAGCTTTTATACTAATAATTGTTTTTTCAAATTGAATTAGTCTCTTAAACAATGTGAAAAACAAAAACCGAGGTAAGAAATCATTGTTTCAATAATGCCAGCTTTTATTTGCCCATTTATTTACTTTTATTGAGATCTTTATTTTTTCATATGGTTTCTAGTTACTATCTTGTGTCTTTTCATTCCCAATGATTTTGCTTTTTATTCAAAAGGACCATGTGTTCTTATTTATTCGTATGCTTGTGTTTTTGTTGAAAACTGGACATTTAGCTCTAATAATGCAGTAACTCTGGAAATCCGATTCTCCTCCTTCCCCAGGGTTTGCTTTTTGTTATTGCTTTTATTTATCATTTTAATTGTTGTAGCCTGTCTCCATGTCAAGGACAAGCCTGAAGTGTAAATTAAGGTCTTCCCAGCTCTTTTCTGAGACTTTACCTTCCCCTGGGCATGCATAGTCACTTTCTAATCTTCCTCATATATACAGTGGTTGGGGCATATTCTAGTCATTAGTGTCTGGCTCCAAAAAGGCAAAATGGAAAAATAAAAGGTAGAGAAGGGTAGTAGCCCTTTAAATTCCCTGGAATTCACTTCAGCCTGGGGGGAGCCCACAACAATGAGAGATACCAATTGTAGCAACTAATTTGATCTGCACCTCCATAATCAGAAGCAACAGTTTCAGAACATGAAGTCTCAATATTTTGAGGAGAGGGCCGTTTTGACTTACTTTCACTCCCCCAAACCACAAGCAATTTGGTTCAGAAGCATGTGCACCCGTGTCTACCAATGGGTAGCTATCTGCTAAGAGTTCAAATATACTAAAAATAATCTGAATTTATTGTCTAAATTTTTCTGTGAAAAGTTGTAATTTTTCAGTTGATGCCAGAGTTCCCAAATAGTTACATCAAGCAGATTCTGTCAGAGTATCTGCATCTAATTAGAGAGACAGATTCTTGGTACTTCAACTCCATCATCTTCCCAGGGTCATTTTTCAGTTTCTATAATTTTATTTTATTTTTTGAGGGGAAGGTTGTCTTTGTTTTGTGGGGATTTTTGTTTGTTTTATTTTTTGAAATAAGACAACAAAACAACAGTGATGCTCAAGGTCCAACCTTATAATTTCTGATTAATTTTGTTTCCCCATCATTATTTGTTTCCCATATGATTATTGAGAACTGTTCCTGCTGTGAATAAAATGTTCAGTTAGTAAGAAGAACAAGATAGAAATATGTACCAGACGAAGTAGAGCTTTTGGGTATGACTCTATGGATTCTTCATTCCAGAGGTGATTAGTTAAGAAAAAAAATTCAATCTAGTCATGCATTCAAAATTCACTCACATATTTAGTAACACATATTTAACTGTAATATAACCTATAGAAAAATATTCTTTAAATATTCCCTAATGTAGGAAGATTTGTGAGGGTCATTAACTGAGTAATTTTGGGAGGTTCTTGCTTGAACTATGTAGTTCAGTTTCAATATTCTGCCTTAAAATGCCTTGAGTTATTGTAAATTAGAACCACTAACCCTGATTTTCTGTCATCACATCATTTGCAGGATGCTTATGGTACATTGCTTACAAACATGATCCATTTCTCCACCCTTGACAGTATCTACTCACTGTGGAACTGAAATCTGTTCAGTCAGAGAATGAAGCAAGCTTCTTCACTACCACTACCTTAAATATTTCTTGAAAATTGAGCCAGTCCAATGATTTACAAATGGGTGAGCCAGTTTCCAGACTAAGATTCTACAAGCTTAAGATCTTTTGATAACTCTCTGGAAATCTCTCTCCTCTGTGAAAGGATCTGTGCACATGGGTAGTGAAGACCCCCAAAAAACCAACATAAAATCAACATGGGGTAAATTTCCAAACTCCCTGAATTTTGAATGTACTCTTCAACTTGATAAAACAAATTAGAGAAGAATGTCCAAAAAGTCAATAGAAAAATGAGCCAAAGATATGAATATATAATTCATGAATTCCTTAAAGCCTATGAAAAGTTGTTTAACTTCACTTATAATTAGAAAAATGCAAATTAAAGCTATACTCAGATACCATTCTCATTTATACTGATGAAAACTTAAAAGTACAACACATTCTCTTTGTCAGACTGTACAGGCAGGTGATCATATTTATGGCTAGGATGAATGCCAATATATAAGTCATTCTAGAGGAAAATTGAAAATAACTAACAAAATTATTGAAGCAGTCAAGGTTGGTAAAGGAATACTGTTTGTAAAAATTGATTCTTAGGATACAAGCCCAAAATATAAAATGTATTTGCAAAAATGATTTACTACAGCAAGATCCATAGTTTTAAAAATAATGAAAGCAAGCAAAATGTTCAAATAAACAATAATAATTTTATCAAACTATGGTATGCCATTGTAATAGAACATTACTAAACTGAAAAAAATAAGGAAGGTCTTATGATTATATAGGGAGTGATTTCTAGTATTTGTTGTTAAGTGAAGAAAGTAAAGTAGAAAATATTATCCATAATATGCAAGCTTTGCTTTTCATAAAAATTAAATAGAGACTGAGCATAATCACACATTAAACTTATATTAAAACCTCTGTTAGTGAAAAACATAGAACTGGTATGTAACTAGACAGTCAAATAGTGGAATAGAATAGAAGGTCAAGAAATATATCAACTACATGTGGAAATGTGTAAGTGATGAAACTGTTATTTCCAAGATAGAAAATTTAATAACTTATGCTGAGATACAGATACACTCATTTGTACAATAAGAAACAGGCAAGATATGTAAAAAATATTGAGAGTGATTTTTTCCATAAAATACTAGGAAGAGAGTAAAAGAGATGGATTAATGGGAATGAAGTAAAAGTGATGGGAGAAATGACACATTTTTGAGTATACATTATTATAATAAAGTTCTGACTTTAGAAACATGCCAGTGTTTCATATCGTTAAAAAACAAAAATCTGAAAAGATCTGAAAATGAGGAAGAAAAAAATCAAATATGAATGTAAAACAAAATAAATTAATCTAAATGTTTTTCTAGTGAATAAGAGCCACACTGTGTGTCACATCCTGTGGGTGTGGTGCTCGGGAAAAAATCGCCTAAGATTCAGTGGGACTGTATGATTGATTGCATAAATTAAGACAAAATTGAAGACTATCATCAGTAATTGTTGTGCTGTAGTTAGTAGGGGGTTATCACAATAATATAAGTTAGCATTTCTGAAATAACATATGATTTCTAGGATTGAGCAACCACATAAATATATTATGGGTAGTAAGAATGGGTATTTCTCTTAGAAAATGGAGTAACATGAAAGGACAGGGTGAAAAATGTACCCTATTCCATTGGAGGTGTATGTATGAATTCATGCTTTAAAACCAGTGAACAAATTCAAAAATAAATATTGAAGTATACTTTAAACTTTTATTCAAGTTTGGATGGTACCAGTGATGACTCTATAGTCTAGTTACACACTGATGGGACTTGCCATAATGCTGTCTTAGAATCTCATCATGCAGGAAAATGAACTCATTTCATAAACGATGAGTAATTACTTATTCTTGATTAAAAACAAACTGGATTCAGAGTGTCACTTGAAGCCAGGGTTTCTCAGATGCATTCTCTACTACTTTGTCTACCCCAAGTGTGATACATGGATTTGGAGCATCATTTTCACCTTGAGTGAGTTAGTGACACAGAATCATGGGCTCTATCCAAGGTCTCCTAAATCACAATCTACATCCTAATAAGATGCCAGGAAGTCCCTGTACATGTTAAAGATCACAGGGCATTGCTCTAGAAGCAATGCAGATCCAAATCTATAGAAATATCCCTTTGTAGATATTATTGATCTTCTTTTTCCTATTAAAGAAAAATAATCATGTGGAAGTCTATCAATCAATCAATCAATCTATCAAGAAAAATATCATGTATATTTAATGGTAGGTAGCCATCTTAGAAGCATCCTGAAACAATCAAATTAATAAGTTAACAGCATTTAACAATAACCATATTGTTTTTTAAAAAATATTAACACAACTAATGAATAAAACCTGACTTTGCTTCTTAACTATCAGCAAACACAAAAGGTCATTATCTTCTATTCTCTCATCTATGTAAAGAGCTAAGTTGGAAACTATGACAAAATGTTTATAACATATATCCTAAGTCTTTTTTTTAATTACGTGACTTCATTTATATTCATATAATCATTTTGTTTTATTTTTTTCTAAGAAGAAGCACATATACTTGGGCAAACTATACAAATAAGTTAAAGATTTTGACAGAAAACAGTGTGCTCCTGAAGTCTATTGATATCTGTGGTAAAGGTTAGATTGGGGTGTAGCTGTTGATTCCTAAACTAGAACAGCATTCTTCTCATTATTCCTCTGAAGACATGGCCTCATATTGACCAACTGGTGCTGAGCTGAGCCTGAGAGGGCTTAAATTAGTTATTTTATATAATAACCTAAGTTGAATTCCCTGCTTCCAACTGTTTTCCTTGTCGTTATCTCCTTAGAGCAATAAACCAATTAGTGGAGCCCGTAATGAGGGTTAGAGCTTACTCTTCTTAATATGAATTAGTGACACAAAGCTCTTCACTTACCTTGAGTCAGCATTTCAGATGATTATTAAAGAAATAAATTTCCCTGCAAGAAAATTGTTATTATAAAAGTGTTGCTGCTTTTGATTTCACACATATATTTTTGATGATTTGTTAAGGTTTACATCTGGGATGCAATTTTTAAAGAAATAGAAGATATTTGCTTCCTAATCTCATCTTTTATTATTATCATTAAAATAATTAACTGTCATTGAGCAGTTTTGTTACTTCCATTTTAAATATCTTCATTTCTACTTCAAATACATGTGCTAGACATTTTATGTCTAGAAACATCATCTTATTTTATTGTTTAGAGTATCCAGGCAAATGCTTCTTAACCCATTATGTGTAAAAGAAAAAAAAATGAATAGATATGTTCAGTTTTGTCATTTGACACTCAGATTTATACAGGCATATCAATCTGTGAGAGAGGTTATCAACTTCTACCAGTTGCTGTTTGTGGTTAACCTATGCAAATTTTTATTTGCACTTAGAAAGTAGAAAATAAAACTCAAAAGGGAAGTAGAAAAATAATGCTCAAAAAATTTAAAAATATATGCTAGTACTTAAGGAATAGGAAGTTAACATAAGTATAGTTTTGGAAGTTTTGGGTTTTTTTACACCATACTTTAAATGATAAATTTTTCAAGTTAGTAGGAATTGGACTGAGGTTCCTTATGAATTAAAAATTTTGTTAGGACATGATTATGCATCAAATTTCAGTAATTTCAAAAATACTCAGTGTTTTGTTGGTTCAGGTATGTGTTTCCTGGGTTCACTTAAGGTAGGAAAAAGTATTATAAGACAAATACAGGCATCCTGGTATATAAAGCACTCCTTACACTCAAGCTTTTGGGCACTTCAGTGTCACCAATTACCATGTGTTTAGCCTGTCTCCTAGGACTTCTTCCCAAAGAGAATATGGGGTCATGAAACATAGACATAGATGTAGATACAGAAATGAGAAGAGCAAAGCCAATAAACAATCTTAATTTCAGATTAAAAATAAGTTTTATTTGCTTGGAACAAAAGGGGCAAATAACCTAGAAGACAAAGAGGGGTCTTCTGATTCAATGAGTTCTGCATTTAAGTCTTCACACAAAAATTTGTATGATATGAACTTTCTAATAGTTTTTCTTCTTTTCAGATCCTTATAACCATTGTCAATATAATGTAGATAGATATTACCAGATTTAATTGTCATAATTTTAGCTCCCAGGTTTGAACAATTTGAACCCATGAGCCCAGTTAACCTTAACCCTTCAAGTGACTCCCTGTCTCTGGGCTAGAACAAACATGAATCCTTTATCACTATGTCATAAAAAGTTAGAACTATGGGTATCCTGGAGAGGGATTACAGTTTCAGGGGCAATGGGTAATAATTTGGGAGAAAAGCTGGGGAACAATTGTTATTTATTAACCAGGAAGTAATTTTTAAAATATCTAAGTTAGTGCCTAAGAGGTTAATGCCACCTCTGTTTGTTGTGATTATAAAGGGAAAGCTTATAAAATAATTTTTGAGAAGGACTGTAATTACTTACTAAGAAAAATGTTTAATACAACCCAAAACAGGAGGAAAATGAGGAAATCTCATGTTTAATTAGTAATTCCAGAATAAATCATTAAAGACATATCCCCAAGAAATATAGTTTCTTTAACTTACCAGTAAGTGAAAACAAACCAATGTTAATATTTAAACATAAAGACTGTCAAGAACTGTAAATGTTTGAGATTGTTGACCCCACTTAAAATTAAATATAGATAACCAGTCACAGTTTGAGGAAGATATGAAGTCCTAGTTAAAAAAAAAAAAAAAGAAGGAAAAGTAAAGGAAAAGTAAACACGACCCCTTCAGATCCAGCAAGAAATATGATCATTGGTGTGTTTGTGTCAATTCCTCTTGTCCTCAAGTCACTTGTAGCTGTATTGATGGGACCAAAATGAAGTCTGTGTGCATAGCAGTCTATATGACAAAAAACTGAAACCCTGAGTTTAGGTCAAATAAATCTTTTAAAATGAGCAGTAGGCTTAAATGCACTTTCTTTAGGAAAAACACTATTTCTAGTTTCAAAAAATGTTCACTGAACAAACATTCTTGAAATGATAATCAGGAATAACTAGCAATCAAGATCCCTATTTACAAGATGTACAGAAACAGACATAGAAAGAAAATGATAAACACACTAATATCATGCATTTAACATTACACTGTCATGAAAAAAAAATGTTTCACTACCCTTGATGACCACTCAGGTATCACCTACTTAGCCCTTCTTCCTCCCACTTTCAAGTTAGCAGACACTGCTGTTTTAACATCTATATGGTTTTGCCTTTTGCAGATGTATGGTATATAGACTTTATACTGGCTTCTTTGACTTCAGAGTGTGTGCTGAAATTTTACCCATGTCTTCTATGGCCATTTCTCTTTATTACTGGTAAACTTCCAAACTGTCTTCTTCTTCTTCTTTTTTTTTCCCCACTAGCAATGACTGAGTTTCTTACAAGCAAATGGTTGTCAGTTTGGGAGAATTTTAACATTTCTATTAAGACATTTAACCTGGAATTACTTATTATTCTTTTAATGTTTATGAGATCAATAGTGATGAATCATCTTTCTTTTATGGAAACAGTGATTTGTCTTCAATATTTTTTGAGGCTGGCTTCTGGCTTACCAATTCTACCAATAGGTAAACTGTCAGATCTTGCTTTTGTTTTCTCTATTTTTTTCCTATTTTAAATCTTGTTAGTCTCTGTTTTATTATTTATTTATGTCCTGCTTGTTTTAGATTTAACTTATTCTACTTTTTGAGATTCTTAATGAGAAATTTTAGGTTGCTGATTTTCTTCCCTTCCGATGTACTCATACAGCAGAATAAATTCTCATCAAAAAGAGATTAGATATACCACTTCTGCTACATCCAAATGTTGTGACATCTTGAACTTGCATTTTAATTTAGGCTGAAATATTTCAAAATTAATTTTAAAACATGTTCCTTGATTCATGTGCTTCTTACAAGTGTGTTATTTAATCTCCAAATACTTGGAGATTATTTTGCTATGTTTCTGTTATTGATTTTTAATTCAAATTAATTTTGATCTGAGAACATAATTTGTATAATTCGTGTTCTTTTCTTTGTTTTCTATGAGCCAGAATATGGTGTACTTTCGTGAATGTTTGCTGTGAGTTAAATAGTATGTTCTTCTGTTGTTGAATGACATATTCTGCAAGTCTCATTTCCTCTGCTTACGTACACGTGAGTTTTTGTTCAGACCATTTTATTTGCTCCTGAAAAAATTAACATCTTTGTGAAGACAGTCTGGTAGTCATGAATTCTCTAATTTTTTTATTGGCATAACATATCTTTATTTTCCCTTAATTTTGTAGAATGATTTTGCTACATATAGAACTTTAGGTGGCTGGGTACATTTTTTAATATTTATTTTGTGTTGTAGTTAGACACAATACCTTTATTTTATTTACTTATTTTATGTGGTACTGAGGATCGAACCCAGTGCCTTGCACATGCTAGGTGAGTGTTCTACCGCTGAGCCACAACTGAAACCCAATTTTTTTCTTTTAACAGCTTAAATATTTCCGTCCATTATGTTGCTTGCATGGTTAATGGACAGAAGTTCTCTGTAATTCTTATCCTTTTTCCTTTATAGATTTGGTGTTTTTCTTTCCCTCTAGCATCTTTCAAAGATTTTTTGTTTGTCTTTGATTTTCTACAGTTTGAATATGATATTCTAGTAGAATAACTTTGATATTCTCTGAGTTTTCTGACTTTGTGCTTCTTGTGTCTTCCATTAATATTCTTTAAGATTTCATCTATCAACCTCAAATGTTTCTTCTATTTCACTTATATTTATTTTTCTGATTACACATATGTTGCTCTGTTAGAACTTGTTCTGAATTTCTTGGATATTCTGTTCAATTTTATTCATTCTTTCTTCTATTACATTTCAGTTTCTAAGTCTCTGACCTATATGCACAACCTCTGATTTTTCTGTTTTTGTTTTAAACATTTCCTTTTGACCTGTTTTTGAATTTCCTCTCTGTTTTCATTTCTTTTATGTTATTTTCAGTTCTCTATCATTTCTGTTGAAAAATTTTACAATATGAACCACTCACTTTAAACCTTCTCTTTGACAGTTCCATACTCTATGTCATTGTAAGTTTCTTTACTGTCTTTAGATTTCTCCTTCTATTTTTGGATGACATGAAATTTTCAATGAAATAGGGACATTTTGTACTATTAGGAACTGACTTATGCAGACTTTAAGTGTGAGGGCTCACCAATTTGATTAGGAGTTGCGCTGTGTTTAATATTTACTGTAGCTGTAGGTGACAGAGATTTTACCTCTACTATCTTTTTTGTCTCTTCATTTGCCTTCTCTAAAATTCCCCTCCAGAGTTTGCATTTTGTAGTTCTTACAGCTATTCTCTGCTGTTGTACTATGGCCCTGCTTACATGGTGACCATAGAGGGAAGTGTTTTATCACTTTTTGACTAAATTTCAGTCATTTAGTCATCTTGAATTTCTGAGCTATGATCTACACAAGTATTTCTCCATTCTTTAGACTTTTTATTCCACCCCTCTCAGATTAGGCATAAAGCAAGAAAGAGATGAAAACCAAAGAATTATGTACCTCATGGTGGAATTACTCTATGGTAAAGGCATTTCTTTTCTTTTTGGGGGGGTGGTGTAGGGTTCTAATCAGTTATACATGATAGAAGAGTGAATTTCAATTCATTATATGCAAATGGAGCACAACTTTTCATTTCTCTCATTGTACACGATGTAGAGTCACACCACATGTACAGTCATACATTCATGTTCCTAGGGTAATGATGTTCATCTCATTCTAGGTATAGACCATTATAAGAGAGCTCTGTTTACCATCCTAGTAAGTGTGACATAATAGATCATTGAAGTATGAATTTACATTACTGTACATCAGTCTTTGAGTAGATCATGATCTTTGTATAATATCATTTTTATCCCTCAAGAAATTCCTTTTTCAAATAAATGCCTTTAACATTTCTTCTTGTACAAACTTACTGGCAATAGAATTTGTCAGATTTATTTACAGATAATTTTTTAAGTTATCATCTTTTAAAATAGATAATTTTTTAGTTGAAGAATTCTAGGTTACCAGATTTTTTTTAGCTTTTAATTCTGTTCCATTGTTATCTAGTTTGCATATTTTCTAAAAAATAATCACTGAATTTCTGATCTTAGTTCTAATGCATGGACCTTTTTATTTTTCTGGATATTTTAAACATTTCTTTTTCACTATATACATCAAGAAAGTTATTTGAAATTCTTAGGCCTGTGAGTTCATAGTTTTTTCAAAACTGGGAAATTTTTCTATCATAATTCTCTAGATTTTTTTCTGTTTTGTCCTTAATCTCTTCCTGAAAGTACAATTAAGTCCACGTTTGACCACTACTGTTAATTTTGTCTCATTTCTCTTTGTGCTACATTTAAAAATTCTTTTGTGACATCTTCAAATCCATTAATCTTTTGTAGTACTTAATGAAGTGATGATTATGGAAAGTAAAATTTTTATTGCAAATATTATTATTTTTTTAATCTGCAGAATTTGATTTGGTTCTCTTTTATATCTTGTATTTTTCAATTCATTTTTTAAAGTTCTGGAACATATTTGTAACAACTATTTCAAAGTTTCAGTCTGGTAATAATATTATCTCTGTTAGTTTATGTCTGTTTCTCACAATTTCTCATTCTAGATATGGATCACATTTAAAAAAAATATCATGTTTAGTAAATTTCTATTTGATGCTAAACACTGTGAATTTTATAATGTTGAGTATCATATTGTTATTCTTCTGTGAAGAATAAAGATAGTTAAACTCTTTGCATAACAATTTTTCCTCAGGTTAGTTTAAGCTTTTATAAGGTGAGTATAGGTAGCTTTTTATTATGGATCTAATTTCATTCTATTACTCATGTCTGGGCTTTCAGAGTCTCTACTGAAAGCCTGATATGTACAACTATTTCCCAGCATTTGTGGGATATTGGTTCCATTACTTTCCACAAACACAGAAATCTTTGGATGCCCAAGTTCCTATGTAAGATGTGATAGTATTTGTGTATATATATATATATATATATATATATATATATATATATATATATATATTCTCCTGTATAAGTTAAATTATCTCTAGATTACTTATAATACCTAATGTTATAAAAATATTATTATACCATATTTTTAGGGAATAATGACAAGGAAAAAAGTCTGCTCATATTTTAAAAGAAAAATTTTGCTCTGTGATGTTGAATCCAGAGAAGAATCCAGGGATGTGAAAAGGCCCCTGTGGGCCTGATAGAGAGAAGTTGAATTATTCCCAGATTTCTCTGACTCTGGAAGTGTTATTCTAATAGAGCTCCTTTGAATATTCTTTCCTATAATTATTTTGGCTAGCCTCATGGGGTTTTGCCCTACACATGACAAATTGATATACAAACAAAATGTGATGATGTTTTCTGTGTTATGCTTCCTACCTTCTGGCACTCTACCCTCTAAAGTCTAGAAACTTCTTCCTTCTCAAAACTGAGATTTCTTCCTTAACTAAGATATCAAGCTCTGTTCCATTTTCCTTGCCTCCAGTCAGAAATTGACCACTGGCATAAGATGTACCTCATCTTTACCTTCATAATGAGACAAGGGAAAATGCAGGGCAGTAATCTTCATGAGTAGAAGCAGAATTGTTTACCAAAATTTGCAAATAATGTTTCTTTTTGACTTCTACACAAATAGATATTTTGTTTTCTGGATTTTTCAGAGGATAAGAGCGTAGAGTTATGATAATTTCTTTATAAGCCAGAGAAAAATAATTTAAGTCATATTATTCATGTAAAAAAATTTTGTTTCCCAAGTTTTGAAATTATTGTAGTTTCATCTCAGTATTGATACACAAAATAGTATGATTATTTTAGAGATTTTAAAGCCTTTCATGGATTATATCATTTATAATACTTTGCAGATGAAAATTCATGATGACAAGATTAAAGTGAATTATTTCTGTTGTAATTTCTGTGCAAACTAATCAACAATTGGATCTCAAAAACTCTCAAAAAAATCTTGTTTAATTTATTCATCAAATCCATCCAACAAATATTGGGTACACATTAGGCAAACTTCTTCATTTTAAATGTCAAGTATCATTTTTTGAATCAATTTTGTTTTCTATGCACTTCTTTTTGCTTTTACCAGATGTTCCCAAAATTGACTTGATTTGTTGCTTTTGCCTACTGTACAAATCTAACTGTTGTGTGACTATTCAAAGTAAGAAAAACTGTTAAATGGGCCATAGTACCCAACTTTACTCCTCCATTATTTTCATGAAATCAAAGGCGAATGCTTTTTTTTCTTTACTGTTAAGGGCCTCTATAGGAAATATATTTTCAATGAAGACATAAATAATTTTTATGAACTAATTGAAAAAGACTTCCTTAGTTATGTAGCAAAGAAATCATATTTTTTCCATGGAATCTCTGTTATGGAAGCCAGAAAGTAAAAATGTTTATTATTATTATTTTTAATGACTCTCTTATATCTAGATTGGACAATGAATGTAAATGAAAGTTACAGTGGCTTTTCTGAGAAAACTTTTATTAAAGTAAAGTATAGCTTTGGCCTGTGGAATTTTTGTTTCACTTATCTTTTATTTACTTGTTTTCTGGATATAGGCATCTTGCTGGGTATGTGACAAACATCTTATAACCATGTGATGACAAGCTTTAAGACAATGTCTGCATGCCCTAAACAAATAACACAGCCAAGATTCTTGACCCTGGGGATTTGAGCAGTTGAGATATTATTCTTATTGGAACTTTCTAATGTGGGATAAATGAATAATTATTTTACTATTACTTTCTATTTTATTTGGCTTTCAATAAAATGAATCTGATTAAAATATATTCTTTATTTAACAGTTTCCAATTAGCTTCTATGATAAAACAGAAGAAAAGACTGCTGGGATGTTTACTCTGAAAATAAGAATTTGCCCACACATCCACTGCCAGGAAAGAAGAAGTTTATTAAGTCCCTTATGTATAAGATATTCAGAACAGAGGAAATATTTAAAACAGATTTGCTACTATGTTGTTCTTTTACTTTTTATCATTTTTTACTTTTTATCATGTTTACTTTTAAAATTTAGGTTAACACAAGTAGGGGAAGAGAATTTTCCTGTTTTGTTCATCATAAAGAACCATAGAAGGAGTAGGTGCACCACATTTGTTATTTCACCAAAAATGTATTTTAGAGTCTGCTCATACCATATTAGATTTGCACCCTAGCTCTGATGTTTACTAGCTATGCAATCTAGGCAAATGAGCTAACTTCACAAAGTCTTTATTTATTTTTCTTTAAAATGTGAATAAAATACATCTAGATCACATAGTTGTGAAAATTAAATGAAGCAATATGTGTTTATGTTCAGCATCTGAAATATATTACATCTTAATTCATCATTGCTATTGTTAGTTGTAGTGTTAATTATTACTCATTGACTAAAATTTCTGGTATACTCTGTTAGTTAAAATTACTTTCATAATCTGTATTTTTCATCCTAGCCAGCTTGCACAAAATTACATTGACTCACAAAATTCTATCATTGCACATATGTAGACATATGTAGATTTGCTCTGCAAAATCTCAATATCCAATCAATCACCTCACTGTAAATGTCATGGTCAAAACAATACCCAAATCAATGACTATCAACCTAAGAAGAGGATTTAGACTACAGAGACAATATGTACTAGTTTGACTCTGTATATAAGATTCTTTAATGGTATTAATAATTTAGTATTCATTAACTGAAATTCAGAACTTAGAAGCAGGCAGGCCATGTGAGTACTTTAATAGGATACTCTATTTTTATCCCACTTTTTAAAATTCAGATGTAAATATATCAACATTAGAAAGAGGTTTGATTCTTGCACACCTAAGAATTTCAAGTTGATACATGTTGTATTAGTTTGCTAGGGCTGCCATAACAGAATACCACACATTGAATTTCTTAAACAATAGAAATTAATTTTCTCATAATTCTGGAAGCAAGAAGTCTGTGATCAATATGTCAACAGGGCTGGTTTCTCCTAAAGCCTCTCTTCTCAGCTTCTAGATGGCCATTGTGTTAATTAGCTTTTTGTCACTATGGCCACTATACTGGTAAGATCAACTTAGAGGGGGAAACCATTTATTTTGACTATTTGTTTCAGAGGTTTTCAGTCCACAGTTGGCCAACTCCTCTGTTTTGGGCCTAAGGTAAGACAGAACATCATGGAGGGATATCAGAGGAAAACTGCTTAGCTTATGGCATCTAAGAAGCAGAGAAGAATAAGGGACAAAATATAATCTCCAAAGATATTTCTTCAGAGACCTATTTCCCTCAGTCATTCCTTACCTGCCTAAAGTTACCACACAAACTATTAATCCCTCCAATGGATTCATCAACTGATTAGGTTACAACCCTCATAATCAAATTATTTCACCTTTGTACATTCCTGTATTAACTACCATGCGCTTTTGGAGAACACTTTATAAGCAAACCATAATAATCATCTTCTTTTTGTGTCATCTGATGCTCTTCTCTCTGCACATGTCTGTGTCTTTATCTCCCCTCTCCTAAAGACATCAGTTGTTTTGAATTAGAACCTGCTGTAATGACTTCATTTAAACTTCAGTACCTCTTTAAAGAGTGTATCTCCAAATATAGTCACACTCTGAGGTATGAGGATGTTTTTAGGACACCAAGATATGAATTTTTGGGTAGGCATAATTCAATCCATAGCATGTTGGTAAACTAAATTGTGAATCAGTGCACATAACATAGAGTATTATCTCACTTTATACAGATGCTCCTTAGTTTACAATAGGGTTATATCCAATAAACCCATCATAACATGGAGTATTATAAATTAAAAATGCTTTTAATACATTAAGTCTC
The DNA here is from genome assembly GCF_048772815.1 of Callospermophilus lateralis. Taxonomy (NCBI): domain Eukaryota; kingdom Metazoa; phylum Chordata; class Mammalia; order Rodentia; family Sciuridae; genus Callospermophilus; species Callospermophilus lateralis. The sequence continues at coordinate 155,707 of NW_027512489.1, forward strand.
CTGAATTTCAGAGCTGAGCAATACAATACAGAGGGGTATTAATGGCTCATCTTCATGATCATGTGACTAACAGGGAGCTGCACAGGGCTACCTGATGCAGTCGCACAGAATCACAAGAGAGAATTATAATGCATATCACCATCCCAGGAAAAGATCGAAACTCAAAGTATGGTTTATACTGAATACTTACAGCCTTTATGCCACCACAAAACAAAACCATCATAAATTAAATCATTGTAAGTGGGATATCATCTGTATATTTAGAACTTTGATCCATAATTTTTAAATCTTATCCTAATTCAAATTTATTTCTTACTGGAAAAAATTAAGACATTGTAGTAATTGATGGATTTCCTTCAATCATGTCTAATAGCTTATTTAAAGATCCTTTGCAGCTGGGAACTGTGGCGCATGCCTGTAAGCCCAGCAGCCCAGGAAGCTAAGGCAGAAGGATCGCAAGTTCAAAACCAGCCTCAGCAATAAAATGAGGTGCTAAGAAACTCACTGACACTCTACCTCTAAATAAAATACAAAAAAAAAAAACCAAAAACTTAACACCAAAAAAATAAAAAATAAAAAAATCAATCAATTCATGGACTAAAGAGCTGAACTATGCCTCTCAGAAGAAGACATACAATGGATTAAACAAATATATAAAAAAATGTTCAACATCTCTAGTAATTAGAGAAATGCAAATCACAACTACTCTAAGATTTCCTCTCATGCCAGTCAGAATGGCAGTTATCAAGAATACAAACAACAATAAGTGTTGGTGAGGATGTGGGGAAAAAAGCACACTGATACATTGCTGGTGGGACTGCGAATTGGTGCAGCCAATATGGAAAGCAGAATGGAGATACCTTAGAAAACTTGGAATGGAACCACCATTTGACCCAGCTATGCCACTCCTCAGTCTATATCCAAAGGACTTAAAAAAAACATACAATAATAACACAGACACATCAATGTTTATAGAAGCTCAATTCACAATAGATAAACTGTGGAACCAATCTAGATACTCTTCAGTAGATGAATGGATAAAGAAAATGAGGTATATATACATGATGGAACATTATTCAGCATTAAAAGAGAATAAAATTATGGCATTTGCAGGTAAATGGATGGACTTGGAGAATATCATGTTAAGCAAAGTAAGCCAATCCCCAAAAAACCAAAGGCTGAAAGTTCTCTGTGATAAGTGGATGCTGATCCATATGGCAGGGGAGAGGCTTGGGAAAAATGGAGGAATTTGATTGGGGAAACGGGGGGGGTATGTGTATGAGAAAAGGAAATATGGTGGAATAAGATGGACATGACTACTCTAGGTATATGTATGACTGAACATATGGTGCAATGCTACATCATGTACAAACAGAGAAATGAAAAGCTGTGCTGCAATTGTGTACAATGAATCAAAATTCATCCTGTTGTCATATATACCTAATTAGAATAAACGAATTTTAAAAAAACATATTTAGATTTGGAATTTGAAAAAAATAAACAGGGCTGGGGATTTGGCTTATTGGTCTAGTGTCCCTGAGTATAATCTGCATACCCCCCCCCCAAAAAAAGAAAAACTGATTTGCAGAGATTATTTTTCTAATTAATGCTTTAATGGTTTGAGCATAGCCCAGACTTTCTGCCAAGTCAGCAAATCAAAATATGGCTTAGGTATTTAGAAACACCTATTTGAATATTAGGCAAGATAAAAATATTTAAATACATTGTCAAATGTATTTGTGGAACTTAATAGATTTATTATTATCTCTCTCAAAGTTTAAGTTAACTTTTTTAAAGGGAAATATCCCTAAGCTTTTTCTGATATAAATTTTCCATAATTATTTTTCTCCTTTCATTACATATCTGAACACATGCTTTTAGTCAGTTTCTATTAATCAAAATTAATATCATGTGAGTAGTGGAATTATTTTATCTGCTAATAATATTTATAATATTTGACTGTGGTCTGCATACATAGCATATAGGAAGCCCTTGAACATACAATATTTATTTTTCTTGTCTAATGTGCTGCAGTGTTTTAACAATTGCAATGTTGGGAGAAAAGAAATGAGTAATGTTTGATGGGGCACAGGGAACTGTTCTCCAGAGGCTCACAGAGAATAGCATGTGATAACTTGCAGGGAAGCATTTGAATAGTAGTGAGATTTTCCTTAATGTCTGCATAGTTGTAATACAAATTAGGTAAAAATAACAAAATGTATAGAAGCATTCTACAGTCATTGTATCTATTTTCCTTAGCATGTATTTTTCCTGAAAAATCACCCTTTCCTCTAGTAGACATTTATTATGCATGATTATGCATATATGTTTATAGCATAAGTGTATTAGAACTTACAGGTTTTCACTTTAGCTGTTTATATAGCCCAGCATGCAATACTCACTTCCTTCTTTGTTAAATTTTCAGCAGTTATTTTGTTTTCAATAGATGAATTAGAAATTCTTAGAAAATTGGTTACTGAAAATTGAAATGGGAATGGTAGGATCTATTCTGAAACCTGCCTTTTGGTGTTTACCTCAAAGTATGCTTCTGTGTGCTTGCTTGATTTGCATTTAGCAATATCTAAGTGCAAATAGTAATCATACACCAAAGTAAACGGGACTGTATGCAATTGCTTCCTCCGTTTCTTCAATTGCAGTTGCAATCCCATAGATTCCAATCTTGACAGGTAGCATAATTAGAAAATTCTCTTTGTCTTATTAAATGTGATTCTTCTCAATAGAATTCACTACATTGCCAACAAAGAACGGAAAATATACTTCAAATCTAAAATGGGAAATCAAGGGGGACTGTTTTATTTTTATCTGTCTTTGTGCAAGCGACATTATTATCAAAGGATATTGTAATGCTGAAAATGTACTTTGGGGATTTAAATCACGCATTAGCCTGGAAAGCAAAAAGTGCTGTAGGGCCCATGCAATATATTTTCTCATTAATCTGATTGAAAGATTATCCTTCCTATAGCTATGAAAAGTCTAATACTCATATATCCATCCTCTGTGCTAGTAAGTGCTGGGAGCCATCAGCCAAGTAGGTATGACAATCTCCTTGCCAGCTTACTCCCATGCTGTCTAGTGGAAGGACTTCTGAAAGGTGACCTTGCTCAAGGACCAGGGCGTTTTAGCATAATAGGAGATTAGGGTGTTCCCCCTTTAGAATAGGGCAGTTTAGCATAATAGGAGATTAGGGTGTTCCCCCTTTAGAATAGGGCATATCCTGCTGCTGAGTTCCTCTTGAGTTCTTAGGGTCAGACAGTATATTTCGGGAGACAGAAGCCCATGTGGGGTGGATTTGGGCAGAGTAGTGGATTTGGGCAGAGTGTGGATTTGGGAGAGAGTGGATTTGGGCAGAGAACTTGGATTCCCCCAGAGCGTGTTTGTAGACGGCTGGTGTGAGTTTGGGAATAAAGAATTGCTGTTTGAATCTACAAGCTGTGTGGAGACTCGTGATTCGTGCCCAGCCAGAGACTGCGGCAAGTAAGATTCAGCTTTGTGCAAAGTCATTGTCTCTTGAGTTGGGGGTCCAACACTTTTTTTTTCTCTCTGCATAAGCCCATCTGTATTAAAATAAATTCAGAGCAGACCGCCATTTCATGCACACATTTTGATTTTTTCATAAGCTGCTGTGGAAAATGGAAGTATCAGCAAGTCATGCAGTTTCCTGGTAATGTAATGCTGTCATTACCTCAGTGGTCATGTGAAAAAGTTTAGCTATACTGTCTTTGACAAATGTTCAGTGAGTCAAAACGGTGAATTTAAATTAAATGCAAATATGAGTGGGCCATTATTGCAATCACAATTCCAGCTTCTAAATTATCTTATATGAATATACACACTTTCTCTGTAACCTGACATTTGTAATGCATAACTAGCTCTGCATTTCCTCCATCACCCACCCCTCCTCTTTCTCTGCATCATCCATCCCCCAGATTCAGAATGAAGGAGGATTGTGATCAGAGGCTGCATGCAGTAATTGAAGACACTCCTGATGATTTCATGCAATCAGAGTGGCACATTATTTGTGATGAAAATTAGCTAAAGAGACAAAGCAGATGTATAGGTTGCCTTGCTATAGTCAATGCCTTTACAAAAGACAAGCAAATCTATGTGAACAAGCCCCATCAAAAGGAAACCCAAACCACTTACATGCTTTTCCACATAAGAGAAAAATTTTGTGAAAATTTTGTGTAACCTTAGTCGTAACTTACAGCACTTTGTGATTTTCAGTTTTAATGAAACTACGGAAAATGTCTTAAACTGAATGATTTCCATTCAGAGCACTTTGAGTGCTGATACCATGAATAGTATAGATGGCTCCAGCCATAACTGTCACACAGATAATATTCTTTTATGCCTCAAGACACTAAGATGGTGCTGTAGATAACCAAAAAAAATAAGCTGCCACCATCACTAATCTGCAGCTTTGAAACACTATAGCTTTTGCATGGTTAAGAGAAGGTAAAATCACCTACCAGAGTAATAGAGAAGACATTTAAAAAGTGAACAGGGGCTAGAAGAATTAAAGCTTTTCATATTTATTTGTAATCCATATGCACCATGGATCAAATCGTCCATGTCCTGTTTTATGTGTTTATGTATGACAATTGGAAATGCAAAATGAGCTGATGACTTTACATTCCCCCAGGACATTTTTTGCTAATGTAGTGAAATGAAGATCTAAGGAGTATTTGGCTTTAGTGTTCCCTTCAGAGGTTAACTTTGGAGATCTTAAGTGTGTCCTTATGGCTGGATTTGTAATGTGTGGAGCAGATTACAGTGTATTATGATATTCAGATGCAACACCCGAGCAATATAAAAAAAATTTGCTGCCTATATTTTTCTCACCCAGCAAATATTGCTTGAGGCTTTTTACATGGATAAAATTGAATTTTACTTTCCCATTGCATAATGTGACTGACTTATCAACTACTTTCTCTGTGTGTGAGTCTGAGATTTGGTGAACACAAATCATAACCAAAGTTTGATGAACATCTTCTATAAAGCTAGGATACTAGATCCATAAAAAGAACATAATTAGTTTTATACTGGAACCATATTTTGGGGTGAAATACATCACTTCATATCACAATGGAATATATCTTTACTGATAAGAAAAATAGTAATCCTTGCTGCTTGTTCATAAGAAAAAAAGAAGTATAAGATCAAAATAAATTTTGAAATACAAAAGGTATTGATTCTTACTTAATTTAAGTAGTTGTTCTCCATATTTAGTTTGGAACTCTCTAATCAGAAATCTTTATTTGCAAATACAGCTTGACCTTCAAGACTCAGGAAATCACACAGAAAAAAATAATGATAAACTAAATATGAATTCATATCTCACAGTGAATTCATTTCTGGATTATTTGTTCTAAGAATGTGATAGCTTTCCAGGGAAAAGAAAAATTTTACTGGAAAATGTAGAGTAAGACCCACATTTTTTTTTTTAGTCAAACACAAAAACTATCAATACTAATCTGCTAATTTCTGCCCCAAAATGCAATCATATTGTTGGGACAAAAACACAATGCATTCAGGAAGCTATTAAATGCACATCAGTATTTGAAATCGAACCACAGTGACTTGTTGTTATGGCATGCTGACATTATTGGTTCTTGTATGTAGTTACATAATAATCTCTGAAGCCAGCTTTAAAAACTGTTCTATAAAACCAGTTAACAGATGTCAAAAGCTGACTACAGAGTCAACTTTTAAAGACCTTTACCTTAAAGCTGCTTTCAAGTCTTTTTTCCAAGTTAAAAATAAGTAAATAAAATATTACAATTTTTCTCCTCTATAGGAAATCTATGATAAAATAGACTCTTTTGTCTTTTTTATTTTCAACATATTATGAATATTATCATCTAATGGGCTTCAACCTAAAAACAAATGAACCACCACTGAAATTATGGCAATGTCTGAAAAAATACAAAAAATTATGTTAGGATTTTTTTCTGTCTTTACTGATAGAGCATATACTTTATATTCTGTATAAACCATAGTTTGCTAGAGAAAGTTTACACTACTTCACAAATACAAAGCACCATATAATCGGAAATAATTTCACCTATAACATCTTCATAATTTTGTAACCATATCTTGTAACAATTGTATCTGTTATGATGTCATCTTAAAGTATAAAAGAATATAGCAATGATGAAGCACATTAGCATTATAGACATTTAATTTTTATAATTATTTTCTCACCAAAACAGATAGTTGGGACTTAAATTAGACAGTGATAAAAATAAAATTCTATATATTGAATAATTAACATATTCTTCTCCTTCAAGTTTCTATAAAAAAAATCCAAAATAATAAACAAAATAGAAAATAATTGTTCATGTGTTTGTACATCTCTTAAGTAAAGAAAATGGCATCTAGAAAATGGAATTGTTATAGCAAAACCACATTTTGTTCTGTGAAAGCCCTTGCTTTTGTAATTGTAAATGAAGCTGTTTCCTCTGGTTTATATGCTGCTGTTCCCACTATTGCAGCTGAGGGCAATATAAATGATTAGTTGCCTGATTCCAGATTAATATAGGTTCAACTATGAGAACTAGACTCCAGCATTTAAATGACTTAACGGATGTGAGACCATAAACCATTGCAGACCATTTATACAAATGGAACTGGCCAGGCATTTTATCAAATCTTCTATTACAGGGAATAGCTCTGTGTAAGCTCCATGCAATTTTTTTTCAAACTCTCAGAAAATATTGGGGTGTAGTTTATGTTCATTTTTGTTTAAAAAAGTTTGAACACCCTAATGCTCCCAAAATGATATTTTCAGAACACAGTCTCAAGTGGTCAAGGCTCCATGTTTCCTGTGACACTTCACTGAAGAGGTCTCTATTCGAAAGTGTTTCCCTCAAAGGAAATCAGCATTTTCTATAAATTAAGTTTCAGAGGTGCTTCCTTAGAATACAAAAGTATGGATCGCAACTGGGCCCTAAAGATAAAATTTGCATATAAAAATCAGTCATTCAATTTTAGCTCAAACATAAAATTTACCTGCTTAAGCTTTCATATTTGTAATTTCAAATTCCTGAAGTGTTTGAAATGACAATGAATACTCTCCAAGTTTTCATTTCTATCTCTCACCAGAAGATCAGTTTGCAATATTGCAGAAACTATACAAAATTAAAAAAAAATCAATACGAAATTTTAACATGGTACTAAATTAGCACAATTGAAATTTAGACTTTAAAATCATAGTTTGTGGGCTTACGTTTCTATTCTCAATGTTTCCAATGGAATAGTAATTGCACAATAATATATGTAAAAATGATTAGAAAGAAATAAGACAGAATTTCATAAGTCCCCTGGTAGATCAGTCACTTTATTTATATTAATAAATATCCCAATTCAAAACATGAATAACAATGAACAACTAGACCATAACAATAACAAAAATAAAAGACCAGTTTTAAGAAGGATTATAAGAAAAAAGACCTGAGACTGGTTTTATTGAGATAAGTAGTTCAGAGTCTGCACCTAAATTTCTCAGATAACAAATAATAATATCACTCTGATGAGGCCTAACAACAATATGTAATAACAAAAACACAATTTCATTATGTTAAAAACTAGGAATTTGAAGAAATTAACCAATATATTGTCCATCTCCACAAAGAGATTGTAAGTAAGATGTTTAATTTAATCCCCTTTCTTTACCTTCTCAAGGAAAAGACTCAATTTCTTGTTCAGTTCTACACTTATAAATGTGCTTCTTATCTTTATTACTGCTTTCATGGCATAATCTCTTGCATTGGTATTAACTTATTCTTATCCCTTGAAAATAATGTCATGCCATTTGCAGGTAAATGGATGGAGTTAGAGAAGATAATGCTAAGTGAAGTTGGCCAATCCCTCCCCCAAAAATGCTGAATGTTTTCTTTGATAAAAGGAGGCTGACTCATAGTGGGATAGGGATTGGGAGCATGGGAGGAATAGACAAACTCAAGATAGGGCAGAGGGGTTGGAGGGGAAGGGTTATTAATGATGGTGGAATGTGATGATCATTATTATCCAAAGTACAGGTATGAAGACACAAATTGGTGTGAATATACTATGTATACACCAGAGATATGAAAAATTGTGCTCTATATGTGTAATAAGAATTGTAATGCATTGTAATGCACTCTGCTGTCATATATATATATGTCATGCCAGACATTTTACATAATGGATAGCAAACATAATAACAGTCTTCAGGTAGCTCAAAAGTCTGTTAGAAGAGAGGTAACACAAAGTACCACAGAGATAAGGAATGATAAGACACAGACATGATTGGAGAAGGGAGTAGGAAGTGACGTTATTCATGGAGATGATGATCTCTGGTAATGAAAGAGTGTGAGGTAGAAAAGACCACCTAGGTAGAACATATATCATCAGAGTTTGGAAAAATAAGTTTACTTTTGCTAAGCAAATAATGTAAAAAAAAAAAGAGTCCCATGTAGAACAAACAAAAAACACAATGTAATGGAGTATGGATAAGCATTTTGATAGTACGGGAACATACAGGTCAGGGGGGAACAGAGTAAGTAAAAGTTCACATGAGCAAAGATCAGCTCATAGGGGAATGTTATGCCATAGTGAGGATCTTTGATCTTTGTTCTCTAGGCCACTTGGGGTGGGAATTTTCAAAGAAGATTTTCAGCATGGGAAATGGATGATAGCTTTGAGAATATATGTTCTGATTTCAGATACAGTACACATATGAAAGGGGTGGATGTGTTGAAGACAGAATACCCATGGCATCAAGCTAGAGGAAAACAGAAAGAGGCTACTTGAAACTCTTCTTGGCACCTTGATGGGAGATGGACACTTCTCCTATCTATATCCTTAGCACAATCTACTTACCACACTAAGAGGAATCATCACCCTTTAGTTTTGGTGACCAGTCTATGCCATAACTCATAATCCTCTCCAGCCCCAATTCATTTACTAGACAGTATCAAATATAGATTTTGTGTTCTTCATCTTCATGTCATACACCACAGTGAAGCACATAATGTGGCTCAGTGAGTGTTTGAATTAATCAACCCAAATTTTATTGATGCTAATAATCTGCTGGGTGACATCATGACTGTGCTGTTCTTGGGTGTTGCTACAATCTGAAATCAGATGTGTTTTTATTATTAGTTTAGATACCTACTAAACTTGTGAAAATTGCCCAAGTATTATAATTTTAATATTTAGTTCCCACGTTACATATTATATATAAAATAATGTAGAGAGCCAGGTGCAGTGGCACATGCCTGTAACCCCAGCAGCTCCAGAGGCTGAGACAGGAGGTTCCTAAGTTCAAAGCCAACCTCAGCAACTAGTGAGTTTCTAAGCAACTCAGAAGATCCTCTCTCTAAATTAAAAAAATAAAAATAAAATAAGAAGGGTTAGGTAAGTATCTCAGTGGTCAATGGCCCCTAGGTTAAATCTCCAGTACCGAAAAATAAATACAGAAATAAATATAACAAAACCATGAGCAGATATTTTGGTCTGCAGGAGTCATTCTTGAGTTGTTATTATGGGGTTATGACCAGAAATTCAGTAATGCTTGTTTCAATACCTTTTCAATGGAGGCTCTAGTGGGTTAGTATGCAATATAAAAGTAGTAATTTTGATTGCCAATTATGAATGAAAGAATTATTTTTATATAAGAGTCACACATATTTCTGAAAATGTAGAGCCTGAATAAAAGACAAGCTGATTCATATGGCCTAGGCTAAAGTCCTAAAGGAAGCTTCATACTTCTACCTCAATATAAACCATGGGATCCATGCAATTAGGTGTGTTTATCATAATTCGAGGGAAATAGTCAAGTATCAGGAGAATTCCAAGTCCATTTCAAAACCCAATCATGGGAAACCAACACAGAGAAAGGTTCCTATAAACTTGTGTCTTCACTTAGTTGATTCTACACTGCATTTGGAGTAAAGGAGACCAATCTGGGGAGTCTCAGATAGAAATTTGGAAGAGAAAAAAAGGTAATTTTTTTCAACACATTGTCTTCAACCATAGGTATCTTTAGCTTCATTAATAAATGATAGACTGACCAAAATAAGACATAAGAAACTTTCCCTAGAGAGTGAATACTATTCCTCTTATTTTATGCATGAATAAGGGGGCATTTAAATATGAAATATAGCTTGCCCACCAGTACAGTGACAGAGAACTGGAATTCATACCAGATCTGCAAGATTTAAAGATGTGTACTGAAACTTTATGGGAGACCCCCAGTGGAGGCCTGGTGGTATACAAGATCTACATATTTGAGCCCTGTCAATACACTTAATTCCCCAGAGTTGTCAGTGCACAAAATAGTTGCTGCTTAATTCATTACATTTTGAAACAGTTTTATATGGCACAATAGATAGCTGACATACAGCTTTTTTTGTGTTCATATTTAATATAATATTCTGTAATAAAACATGCATGCCCTACTGCTTAAGAGGTCAGAGGGAAAGGAGTCCCCCTTAGTTTATTGTTGAAATCTATTCTAGACCTAGAGTTGATCTGAGATCATTTGAAGTGGTCTGGAGCATATCTTAGATAAACAAAGGCTATTTTTTTTTTAAAGAAAGAGTGAGAGAGACAGAGAGAGAGGGAGAGAGAGAGACAGAATTTTAGTATTTATTTTTTAGTTTTCGGCAGACACAACATCTTTGTATGTGGTGCTGAGGATCGAACCCGGGCCACACGCATGCCAGGCCAGCACGCTACCGCTTGAGCCACATCCCCAGCCCCAAACAAAAGCTATTAAAACAAAATATAATGACTTTTTCCCATTAAATCAGGAACATACTACATATCTTTGTTGGAAAAGTAAAATAAACATTAAGGTAAACTCTACTGATCCAACTTTCAATGAATACATAAACAAATTATTCTGGTTTGTTTTTTTAAATCACCATTTCCATGTTAGGAGCCATCAAAATTTTTAAAAATCATATTTCTGAATATTTTTATTTTCACAATATGAACAAAAAAATTGACAGTTTCATTTCTCCACACTCCACCACTGGTCCTCCTATATTTTACTTCAGTCCCTTAAGAATAATTTATCTGAATTCAAATATGTAGCTGCTGTGTGAATTTGGCTCTTTCCACAGTGCTATGACATAAATGACAATTATCAGGAAATATAAGTATTGTGGCTTCTTTGGGTTATTATTATTGTCCTCAGTATGTCCTATTGAATATAAGATTTTTATTCTAATTGTTGAAAGATACTGTAAAAAAAATGATCCTTTACAATATATAAATGATCAGAATAAAGAGGATGCAAATGTCATGATTAATCTCACCTTTACATGTTGATCAGTGGATGTCATGCATTTGAGTATGGATTATGCTGAAAGTTAACATTATTAAAAGGGAGTAAAAACCACACCAGTTAATAAATCATTAGCATCATCACCTTCCTTGAAAATAAGCTCTTATCTTCATTATGGGAGAGTAGAAAACAGACTATAATTTATTACATTTTTAAAAACTAGAAATAGTCCTATGTTTTAAATCCTTGCTTTAATTATCCAGCCTGATATTTTGATAACCAATATTATAATATTGAGAGGTTCAGAAGGTACTGTGGAAGTGATGTTTTGACATTTTTAGTCTGCATTTCTTGATTTCATAGTAAGATTGTAATGAGAAATTTACTCTTAAGCTCAGCATTTATGTAATTGAATAATAAACCACAATCAATGTGAACCATTAAAGATTGTTACTCTGCATTCAGATTAAAATGTGTGTGTATGCAACTGTACACACACACACACACACACACATATATATATATATATATATATATATATATATAGATACATAGATATAGATATAGATATAGATATAGATATAGATATATAGATATATATAATTCAACCACTTTTGGCTCAGTCCCCACTTGGTATACAGAATGTAAATGAGATTTGTTATCAGAAAGGAAACCTGAAACTGATTTAGCTTAGATATTAATCTTCATATTAAGGACATATTTACATTTCTCGTATAGCACAGTAGATTAGCACAAAGAAGGATCTGCATTTAATTTTTTTAAAACTGGCTAAGCCCAATTGATACACGGTGCATATTTTTCATTTTAACTATTTTGGTTGTTTCACAGATTCTTTTGTTTTCTCATAGTCGTGTCAGGACTTGCTGGATAGAAAATATGCTGCACATATAAGCCAAACCACAGTAAAATGACTCTGCCTAACCCTAAGAGTTCCAGCCATTTTCTTTTATATTTCATAATAAGATATGACAACTCAATTTAAAGAAAATACACAATAGTTGCTGACTATAGTGAAAAGTTTATATTAAAATAATGTGTTGCTGTGGGGAGGTGGATAATTGAGCATACAGTAGGTAATTTCTGGCAAAGATCCTGAAATAAGCAAAAGTAATATCTGTTAACAAAGGATAAATGCAGTAATGTTACTCTAGTCAGTAGTTAGAATTTTACAGATCTCTATTTAAACGCTGATGCAAGAGAAAATTAAGAAGTCTGCATTTAGTCATTAAAATTGAGCTGTTCCAAACTCTCCCTGTAAGACCTGACCTTTGATTGGGCCCACTTGCAACTGATATGTGACTCCATCAGTTTTGCAATGACTTTTAATGAAGAATGAGTAAACTTGAGAACTCCAAATAGAATTTAAATGACATTGCTAATTTCAAGAAGTAATTGGGGTTTTATATGAAACCCTGAAAGCTATAGAAAATGTCTTTTCTTTCAGACAGAACCTTTGCCAATTTTGTCTGAGTCTCTTATTGAATTCCAGGGAAAGATCTTTACCTTGAGACACTGTCATGGAGATGACCGGCTACCAACTTTCTCAAGGATATAGATCATAGAAAATTTCCTTTAACAAAATTTACAAAATTAATACAGACATAATCTGTTTGTGGTACTCTGTTCACTGAAGCAGTAGTAACTTGAATAATCTAGTCAGTGTCAGGAATAAAAACCTAGGAACACAGTAAAGTGTTAATATTTATGTATGAATACTGAGTTACAAAGAAAAACCTAAAGGCCAAATTTGTTCCTCAAATTATTGGCCAAACAATGTCTCTCTCCTTTCTATTCTATTTCTGGAGATAATGGTGAGGCATTGGCAATGGTCAGTCTTCATACATTATCATTTTGGGGTTTGAGAACATACAGAGGGATTGAGACATGCTGAATAAATATCACTATATTTTCTTGCAGAAGGAAAGAACTGTGAAGATTTGGGTGTTCTCATTACTTATTGTGTTCCAAATAATTTCTTCTTGAATACTTCTGCATTACTCAACCCACTGAGGAGGTTTTTGCAAGCATAAGTAGGATGGATTTAACATGGGGAGAGAATAGAGGTAAGGAAGCAATTAGTAAGGTATTTCAAAATGTATTGGGGTGAAAGTCTCCATTATCATTTATCAGTGTTTCTTTAGTTGGCATCTGGAGACAAGCCTCTAATCAAGCATTATTGTAAATGATAGACACTTGAATTTCTATAATCATAATCTTCTCTAAAGGCTTGGAAACTCTTCATTCCATTCCCACTAAATCCCTTTTATCCACTTGATCAAGTGTCCTGTCAATGCTTGCTCTGTTTCCTTAGGTCATCTGGGAAGAATATTGACTACTCTCTCTGTTGCTGGTCTATGCTTACCCCTGGTTAAGATCCTCTATACAGCTGATTACTGTGGCTCTCATATTTTTGACTTTAGTAGATGACCTCCTTGACCTCCTCACTAAGTTAACTCTAATTTTCCCATTGTGTAGTTCCACGGGACCTTGCATTTCACTCAGTTATTCTTTGATTTACTCATTCAACAAATGCATGAGGAGTGGTTATTCTATGCTACGTGTGACAGTTTTAACAAAAGAAGTAAATTCCAGGCCTCATGGAGCTTATAACCTGCAATTATATGATATTTAATGCCTTCAAATCTTCCCTAAAATAAAATCTCTTTGAAAGGAAGAATCATAAGCAAATTAGCCACTGTATCTTCACCTTTAAGAGTACCTGGAATACTAAAGAGGCACAATAAATGTTTTTTTGAATTATTAAATAAACAAATAAAAGTCACATTTACAGAAATGTGACTGTCTTATCTACTCATGGCCAGTCAAGCTCATGATTAACAGTAAAAGAAATCTGTAAAAAGTAATAGAAAGGAACTCTTAGACTAAAACATAGAAGTACATAAATACTAATAAGACTATAAAACTAAATAAACAATTTATTTTATAAAAAACTTAGTTTAATACCTTTTTTCAATAGGCAAGAAGGCAACGTCTAAACATTTCCTAATACCCAGTTTTGTATAAGTCATACAATAAAAAAAAAAAAACACACATGCTTATTTTACTGCTACCAAGAGTCTCATCCAAGAATTAGTAGCAAATTACACATAATAAAATGATGCATATGTCATTTTTCACCTTGGACAATGCAGGCACACATATGCACACTTTCTGAAATGCTTTCAATGAATGTAAGGATATTGAATTAAAACATTTTATTCTTAATAAAGTCTCTAAAAATTCTTTACTAATTTTGACTCCATTAATGAGAGCAGGGAATTCCCAATGAGGAAAAAAAAAGTTCTATGCCTTCATAAAGATAGTATTTGCTTTCAATCATTTTATTCTTTTTTTCCCAAGTTTATTGTAGTCAAAATTACAATTATTAGAAAGTAGATAAATAGGGGAGTGGACTCTGCCCATTCATCACTCCAACTGTTCATAAAATGATTAAATCTCAAAAAGTACCATTAAACTATTTAGATGACATACGAATCTTTTATTTTTACAGTATCAAAAATAATCACTCTAAACATTTTATAAATAAAAGGAAATCACTGGTATGTATATATTATGTAATAAGCCTGGTATCATGAGTAGTAAAAAAACTGGTACTTAATTAAGGGTGCCAATGATAGCACTGAAGCCACTTTTCCTCTTCATATTTTCAGAGTTGGCTTCGCTGTCAGGCTCTGCATACATGGAAACATCCAAACTCCAGTGATATTTTCATACCAGCAATCTAAAAATAATGATCAGGAAGATTAACATGTTTGGGGTACCAATTATTTTTAACATGATTCCATATTTCTGTTACATTAAAGTATTTTCAACTTGACCTCAATAAAAATGTATCCTTTTAACTAAAAAATCAAACAGTATATAAAACCAAATTCCAATTAACATTCATTTCATAGAAATGTATACAAAGTGAGGTTTCTCAGGCAGTTCTTTTCCCTTTGAGAGTATTTGTAATATGTGGAGATGTTTTGTTTCACATAAAACCAGCTGATATTAATGGCATTAGATGTTTAGGATCAGGGCATTTCACCAACCTAAACTTCCTTCTTATTCTCTCATAATGACGGATTGTTCTCAAAAGCCTGAGAGCTGTAATCCCAGCAACTCAGGAGGCTGAGGCAGGAGGATCCATAAGTTCAAAGTTACCCCAAGCAACTTAGTGGGGTGCTAAGGAAATTAGTGAGAACCTTTCTTAAAATTAAAAAAGATGGGGTGTGAAGGCAAGGGCTGGGGTTGTGGTTCAGTGGTCAAGCACCCCTGAGTTTAAATCCTAGTATCAAAAGGAAAAACAAACAAAAAAGCTGAGAACATTCCCTCACATTTATACACACAGCATCCAAAATATACATACAGTGATACAGTAGCAGAGACTCCAGAGCAACAGTCTTGTCCAGTGAAGTGAATGAGAGCCAGCCAAGTTTTCTCAAACTGGACTGATATCCTATAACCTATTCAGCAATAAAACTAATGAATTGTGAATTTAAAGTGAAGTTTTCAGGAGGGCATAGTAGTAAAGACTATGATTATTATTATTATTTTTTTCTTGGAGCTTGAGAGTGAACCCAGGCAGGGACTTCATGTGTATTTTAGCACTTGTTTAAATACACTCTCCTCCCTGCCCTGCCCCCATTTTTTTGAGACAGGATATTGCTATGTTGCCCAGTGTTGAACCTGATCTCTCCCGGGCCTCAAGCTATCCCCCTGCCTCTCTTCCTCCTGAATAGCTGTGAATCCAGGTGTGTGCCACCATGCTCAGCTTTCTATGAAGTTTTGACAGGTGGACTTTGATATTTAAAAATAATCTCTCCAGGAAGCATCTTGTGACTCTATGCATTGTGTATTTCAAAAAGGAAACTTTGGTAAGAAAAAGGTCAAATGAGTCTATTTGAGCTACATACAGAATAGAAAGGGATTAAAAATGGATTTCAAAAAAGCAAGCATATAATGCCTATTGTGCATTAAACCAAAATTCCAAACATATGTATATAGAATTGTCATCCTTGAGTGCAGATTCACCTGTCACCAACAAATTTTGCCCTTCTTATTAAGTCCGAACTTCCAGTTATTAATTTATGCAACATAGATATTAAGAATTATTGTAAAGTTGAGATAAGATATACTTCTTATAAAAATGAATCAGAAACTGTATCTGTCTTTCAAAGCATACTATGTAGTACACAATTGTATGTCTGCTCATATTTGTATGTCCTGGACTTGCAATGAGCTGCAACAAATTCCTGGTCTTAGATGATAGAAGTAAAATCTCCCTGTCAGTTAGCAGTTGGATCCATTGTGCAAGAAAACAAAAAAAGGAAGAAAATGGGTGCAGACCACTGAAGACCATGCAAGTTATTATAGACTGGTATCATAACATCTGGAACAATATAAAATATGTTTTAGCAGAGGCCAAGAACAGTAGAGCATTTAAACTATTTTTTATAAGTAGTGGAATTATATTTTGAGTCCATTTAATTAACTTCCCATTCACTTTTGTGTGTGTGTGTGTGTGTGTGTGTGTGTGTGTTTGAGAGAGAGAGAGAGAGAGAGAGAGAGAGAGAGAGAGAAAGAGAAAAGAGAGACCATTCCTTTATGTAATCAGAATGATTTGTTAGCTTCGGGAATGATTAAGAAGAGAAATATAGTTTATTAGTTAAAAATAAACAATTTCCATACTATAGAATTTGGAATAGAATTAATTGTATTAAAAACATTTTGAGAAATTAATAAATAAGGACATGTCTTAAAAATGGCAAAAGAACTGAGGGGCTACACAGAGTCTCTTAACTATCCATTACATAAACATTAGCTTATCTGGAGAAGAAAACAGGTTAGGAAAGTGGAAGAATATTCCAAAAGGTTTTGCTGCTTTTCCAGTATGTAAACTTAGTTCTGCATCTTGCTCTCCTCCTGAGAACAAGAGCCAGGAAAGAGAAGAAGAGCATCTTAGAACATCAAAACACAAGGAGCACTCTTGCTTTAATTTTAATACTGTAGTGCCAGAGGAGTCCAAGCTTTGGGAAGTAGCCCTAAGTTCTGCACACCGTTGAGTCAATTGAGGTATAATGGTTCTATGAGGCTTCTAGTAAATTGGGTCAGATTCTCTCTTCATGCCCCAAGAATGTCACAGAAGTTCTTTCAAAGTGAGAGAAAGACTCTTTTGAAGAAGTTGATGCACATAAACTGCTTAGTGAGAGGTCAGCCAGGAGCCTAACTTAACTATGCTGGTGACTGCATATAGAGAAATGAGGGCTGGAGCATGAGGCTGGGTAGTGTGTCCAGGAAAGGGTATGGTACAGATGTTGGGAGATCAGTGGCTAGCAAGTCAGAGCAGCAAGCAGGGTTGGAGCACAGTGAATTACTTCACACTGTCTCCTCAATGACATACAAACTCCTCCAGATAGAATCCTAAGAAGAAGAAAGAAATTACCAATTGAATTTGCAATCAAGAGACCAAAAAGATATGGGAGTGACTGAATTTGCCTGGATATAATAACATTGCCTTTGATGCCATCAGGTGGATCAGACTTCAGAAAGAGAATAGATGGTTATAGAAAATATAGACTTGCATTTACTTAAATTGTGCATTAAGCATGTGCAATTCCCTTAAAACAACCATAAATTCAATATAAGACTGTCAGTGAGGACATTTTCTTGGAAAATTCAGTTTTCTCATTTGTAAAGTCAGAGCAGTGGACTAGATAACAACCAAAGTTCCTCCCAGTGTAAATCTGGCAAAAGCACCATTTAGAATTGGAGAGAGGTGATTGCTCTGTAGCATTATAGTCAATGATTACAAACAAGGAAAACAACAACAAGAAACTATAAGGGGAAAGGAAAATGGCTTGTGATGAGGGGAGAGGACATGTCTAGTCAATTTGTAAGGAAGATAAATCTAGACAATGAAACCTATTACATATAAAGTCATAGATCCTTCAAGTCCTCCAATAACTACTAATCAAATGTGGTTGTCAAAATCATCATCACATGGAATCAGCAGGAAGCTTGTTATGAATGGCAAATCTGAGGGCTCAGCCCAGATAAACTGAGTCAGAATCTGAATTTTAATAAGAGCATGGGCTGATTCTTATGCACACTGACGTTCAAGAAGCAAGCTCTAATTGACTCATTGAAAAATGGATGAGAACATGTTAATTTGTGTTCAATGTGAGCAGAGTTTTGCCTATTTTTGCATTATCTTATCCATGACATCTATACAAGTGCCTAATATTTGTTGTGTCCATGACAAATATTTGTTGAAAAAAATTATACAGCTTAATTTCAACTTTATTTTAAAAAAGCAAATAAATGGCTAGATAAATAATTGATAGTACAATTCTTTTAAAAAGAAAATTAATATCAAACTTTTAAGGGTTTTTTCAAATTGATCAATACAAAATGATCACTAGTCCTCCATATAATAAGAAAAATACTGACAATTTTAAAATATATAATTGGGTTGTAAGAGAATGCTCCTCCTAGGATTAATACATTTCATATTCTATGTTTCTTTTAATCTGTAACTTAAAGGATATTGTACTCATGTATTTAGTTAGGAGACATTATTTCTGTATTCCCTGAATTATACTCAATTTCCTGAAGGAACATGTGAAACATATACAATCACTACCTTTAAATAGCTTACATTCAGTCTCAAAATAAACTTTTAAACTGCTAGCTGCACACATTAAACAGAAGAGAATGAATTAGGTAAAATTATATGCACAATAATAAAGTACACATATGACAAGAAAAGAACAAAATCAAAGCATGATGGATTCAACAATTAAACATAAAATGAATCACTTTGGATTCAGATAATTTATTACTTACAAAAAGAAAGGAAAAAAATAGACAAAGATGTCAGTTCCACACTGTGCTTTTCCCACACACCAAAAAAAGAACAACAACAAATTAAAGTGTTCAGATTGGTTGTGATATGAATTGTGGGATACCCTGTTGCTGAGAAACCAGTTTCATACTGAGGCTCAGGAGTTTCATCATCTGCAGCTCCACTGTGAGCTGGTGGCAGACAGCCCAATGGCCCATCAGAACTCCTGGGGCCACGTGAAACTGTCTCCTGATGGTAGGGAAGCGATTAGGAGCTGGCCACAGAGCATCTCCCCACAGGAGGCCCACCCTCTTCAGTTCATGTTCAAGTCTCTGAACAAGTCTCTATGTGGATGTGGGGAAAACCACCAAGTCACTATGGTATAGCCATTGCCCTACAGAATCCAAAAATAGAAGTAATTAATTCTTCTTGAACATTACTGAAAAGATTTCACTGCAGAACCTTCCAGACAAAGAGGTTTTGTTTATGGCATCATGAATTTCCTCTTAAACACTGGGAACACACAGGAGAAGCCAAAAGAAGCAAAATCTCCATTTAACTGTTTAAACAATGCATAATCCTGGTATGAGTAAGATAGAAATTAATAAGAAAATGAAACATTGATATTGGAGGTGAGGAAAAAGAAAAAAGGAGCAAATAGTAATACATGGAACTTGTTTGCTATAAGAGGTGGTACCATGGAAACCGTATGAGAATCCAGTACTGTTTAGACACCGTAGGAAACACATTTAACAGACCCCTGCATTTAACAGACATCTGGATGCCATCACCTTCCAGACCGATAGCTGCTTGTTCTTCTTCAACCACTGTCATGGAATTTTTCTCAGAGCGGGCAATCACAAGTCTGCTGCCACAGACTACTGACTCAGCATGGTATCATGATTCCAGTATCTGGGCTGTCCATTAAACAATACTCATGAAGGCTGACTTATAAACCAGGCATTATTTTAGATACCAGTGAGGCAAAGAAAAGACAAAATCCCTGGCTTCATGAGACTTCCAGTCATGATGTGATGCAAGTCAGTTTTTAAGCAACATGGTGAAATATTTTTTTTTTTTTTGAGAACATGGGTGTCATGCCATAGAGAGGGAAGAAAAGGAGGCTCATCATCAACCGCCTGTGGAATAGTTTTGTTTTGTTTTTCTTTTTTACACGGCATTCAGTATAAATGTGACATGTTGGAATGTATGAGGATTTAAAAGCTTCAGCCTTTATTTTTTCCATTAATGCAAACAAACAGAAAGGCTCAGGCCTTCCCCAAGGATCTTGTATGTCCATAATTTCCCAAGCTGAGACAGTTACTAAACAAGCCAGGCAGAGTTTAAACATCTCTCTCAATATCTTCTTTCCTCTAAGGACTTCAGTTGGTCACTATGTCAGCCAGAAACTGCCACTGCTTCAAACAGTTTTCCTTCTTTATTGAGAGGTCACTCCCTAGACCTAGGCAGGCAAAGGCAAGGTTCGTCTTTGCTTTCTTCCTTGGCCATGTCACGTACCTGTGCAAGTGGAATCCCCAGTTAGAGTGATCCCCGAGGCCAAGGAGTTCTATTAAACTGCAGCAAGAATTGGTCAGCACTGTGCTCCTGGGAAAATCCTACTGCTGTGACTAATAAGTATTTCAAAAGAAATAAATGAGCATGTCATTCATCCCATGATTTCAGGATGAGTTGCAAGGGAGCTGCTGGCCAGCCGGCCCTTTACCTCACCCCCAGTTACTGAATTCTCTCCCTAAATAGTGCAAATTGTCCCATGACGGGACTAAATCCAACCACTACCATGGAAAACCTAGTGGAGGATTGTAGTATACAGTAAGGCAAAGGTGATATTTGCTACATTAAGGAGGGGGAAAAAAAGTAGTGTTTGTACCACTTAAGTTGACAAAAATTTGTTATAATTTATTATATTTTAGTTATAGAAACTGTAATTGTAATCAATATATACAAGGTCAACACATATAATGACAATTCTTCCCAAAATATTAACTACATACATGACCAGAGATTTCACCAAATTCTCTCTGAAGTGCGGCATGTAGTACGACATCTTTACTATTATTCCAAAATAAAAGAGATGTAAGAGTTTATAAAAATAATGTTAATACTTTTGTCTCCTCTTTATCTTGGAATTTTATATTCTATATCTTCTTCAAGGTCTAGGTCGTCTCTGATACCATGCATAAAACTTCTCTGGAAATAATCTCATTCTTTTAACTTCCTTAACATATTTTTCTATACATCATTTGGGGTACATATCATATTTACTCTGAACTCTAGATATTTATGAAATTAACTTCCTCTAATGAATGGAAATCTCCTTAAAG
This sequence comes from Callospermophilus lateralis, assembly GCF_048772815.1. Taxonomy (NCBI): domain Eukaryota; kingdom Metazoa; phylum Chordata; class Mammalia; order Rodentia; family Sciuridae; genus Callospermophilus; species Callospermophilus lateralis. The sequence continues at coordinate 177,215 of NW_027512489.1, forward strand.
TTAAATCTACATTTAGTTTGTTATTGTGTAAACACTTTCTTTGTGCTAGGTATTTTAAAAAATATGTATATATTTTATTTAAAAAATGGGGGACCCATATAAGGACAAATGGTGTGTAATTTTAACTGTATTTGTGACTTATCTTTTAAAATCAGTTCCAATTTTTAAATTATTTTTTATACAATTTTCATATGATTTTCTTCTATTTATGTCGCATCAACTTTTGCTTACTGTGGCCAGACTGCCTAAGCCCCACATCAGACAGAACATACAGAAATCAGCAAAAGGGAACATAGTGTTCTGATTTTTTTCCCCACTGTTGTTTTATAGACTTCTTCTGATTGTACCATTAGGCCTGCTTTTGATATTTCGAATCATTGTCTCTTTATTCTCATTGTGTTGTACTCAAGCTCTCAAAGCTTATAATAAAATTGTCATAGCCTGTCTGTACTTCTGTACTGATGACTCATTTGTACTTCCCTATGTACGTTTCTAACTTCAGCCTTTTTTTTTTTTTAAGAAAGAGTGAGAGAGAGAGGGAGACAGAGAGGGAGAGAGAGAGAGAATTTTTTTAATATTTATTTTTTAGTACTTGGCGGACACAGCATCTTTTGTTTGTACGTGGTGCTGAGGATCGAACCCAGGCCGCACGCATGCCAGGTGAGCGCGCTACCACCCGAGCCACATCCCAAGCCCCTAACTTCAGTCTTTTTAATTGTGACATGCATAATTCTAGACCACAGAAGTACTCAACTAGCTCTGACTGTGGTTGAAGATTGGTAAGGCTTCCACTCCAACATCTTTTCTACCAACAGAAAGGAATTGAATAAACACATACTTAATCCTTTTGTGATTTATGTTATTGCTGCCAAATACAGAATTATTTGTAAAATGTCTATATATTTATTGTTAATTTATATATTGCCTATTTTAAAAAATGATATGATTAAGATTAAAGAATATTAGCTCATATAGAAAAACAACATATATTTATACTGCACCTCTATGCTAATTTGATTGCCAAAACTGATCCTTAAGATGGATTCTGATCCCAAGTTTAAAAGAAAAAAGTATATATTGTATATAATTATCATATTAAAGAAGATATAATTTTCCCATTCAGGTAAACTTTGATTTCATTTCAATTCACATAGGTTTATGATTCTTTATGGGGTAGATACACTAAAAATAATATATTTAATAAAGATTTTCAAACTCAAAAAACTCTTCATTAAGATTTATATGGCTATAAAATTCAATTACATAATGAAGCTTAATTAAATGGAGATAATTTGTAATAGATTAACAATTATAAACATTTCTAATACTCATATTTATATAGATCCAGATGGTAAATCTATAAGATCAAATGATTAGTATGTTCCTTAAATCAAATCTCCCATTTAAAAATTATGCCATCTCAAATTTACTTATCCAGCAAAATTAATCTTCAATGTGAAGGTAAAAGAAAACATTTTCAGATAAATGAAAGCTCAGTTAAATTTCCTATACTACAACATATGCTAAAAGGAGTACTTCAGGCTATAAGAAAAGGTCAACAAATAAAAACTCAAATCTAATTAAAAAAAAACACCCTCAATTGTCCATATGTGTAAATACAAACAATTTTTATTTTTTCTTGTCTTAATGTCCTTAAAGTTTACTAAAACATTTTTTTCCTCCATGTTTTTTAATTAGCATATCATAGTTGTACAAAATGGTGGGATTTGTTGTTACTTACTAGTATATGTACACAATATAATTATAACTTGGCAATATCCCTCCCCAGCACTTTGCGCTCCCCACCTCTCTTTCCCCCATTTCTTTCTCCATTGTATTCATCTCGATTCGCTTTTCATGGATCACTCCTCGCCTTTCTTTACCTTTTGCCTCTCTAGCTTCTGCATATTAGAGAAAGCATGTGATTCTTGAACTTCTGAGTTTGACCTATTTCACTTAACATAATGATCTTAAATTGCATCACTTTTAATGCAAATGATATAATTTTATTTATCTTTATGACTAAATGTTACTCCATTGTGTATAAACACCATATTTTCATCTCTAGAGTAATGACTAAAAAATAAAGAAATAAAAATGCTATGGCTAATAGAGAAGATAAAAAAGAAATATTAAAGCACTAAATACACCAAAATAATAGGAGAAGAAATACAAAGAATTGTTAAAAAGCACAACAAATAAGTAGCAAGGAAGAAGAATAAACTCACATCTGTAGTTGTGTTACATAGAAATGGAGTAAATGCTACAACTGAAAGGCAGCTGTTGTCAAACAGTATATGAAAGAATCGTCATATATATTGGTCTAGTTATAAACACAAAGGTAGATTGAAAGGAACATGATAGCAAAAGTCACGTCATGCAAATAGAGAAGAGAGAAGAAAGTTGGTATGGTTTATTACTTTTAGACAAATTAGCCTTCAGGAAAAAGAACAATATCAGAAAAAGACAGTGCTCATTCCTAAATTAAATGGGCAATTGATTAGAAAATATAAAAGTCATAAATGTCAAAATATATGAAGTCAAGCTGTTAGATCTAAAGTCAAAATTAGACAAATCAATAACCACAGCTGAAAGTTCTAACCCACTTCCATTATTGATAAACAAATATAAAACAGTAAAATTATAAAATATTTCTTTAACAATATGATCAACCAACATAACTTAATATTTATATTATCCCCCCAAAACTAAATATACACATGGTTTTCAAGTTCCCATGAGATATTTATTAAGCTATTTCATAGACTTTAAATGCTTACATTATCAAGAAGAGAAACTTACTATCAATGATAGATGTGACAATAAGTTGATCTCTTTAAAAAATGTTATGATAAAACAAAAATAAAAATGAAAAAAGAAAGAACTAGACACAAATGAACAAATGAATGCATACACTTTGATTGTGTTTATATGAATTTTAAAATCCCTGAAAACTTGAAAATATTTTGATTCCCTCTAGGACATGGCACCACTTTTGACAGGATATCATGGAATTCCCAGAATTAATGGAAATATTCTACTATACCTTGATCCAGCTCTTTGCTATTTAGGTTTGTACATTTGTGGAAATTCGTTGAGTAATTAAAGATTTAACTGAATTTAAAAGAACAAACTAAAACAACACAAATCTTGAACTCCAAAAGAAATGAATCTCACAATGGGCATGTAACATCCCCAAATTCTAAAGACTCCAATAATCAATTATTGTTCACTAGCATCTAAAGAATTTAGTCTTCAGTTAATTTCATTGATAATGTAATCAAAACAAGAGAATGTTTTCTTATTATTGATGCAACTAGAGCCCTGCTTTCAGAAAGTGTTTTACTAGTAATATTTTCCAATAAACTTTACTAACTATAGAATGACCTCAATTCAGCAGTTGTAGCTCAGCTGATTTTCAATACTTCAGCATCACACTATGAACACAACAATCCAAAATAACTCTATAATAGGTGTACAGATGATTTTGTAGTTTTGCTCCTTTGAATATTGGACAACGTCAGCCTAAAACAATTATTTGATTTTTGGCCCAGATGATGTTGAGCAGTTCATTAAGCATTACCATTGCTCTTTTTTTGATCTACTTTCAAAATTCAATAAGGACAAATATTAGTTTAAGGAAGACACTCATATTCCTCTTATCTATTATATGTACAGAAATGTTTTATTTAAAACTAAATCAACTTCTTAATCTGGAAAATAAGCCCTTAAGAGGACTCTGATTTACACCACTTGGGCTACAAATTTATTCTGTTGACATATTTAAATTAAGAAAATATTTTAATCATGCTTGTGCAGTTGTTTTCTTTCTGCTGTGAGTTGACTGCAAAGCCATTGAATAATAAAACAACATCTTGAGGATTTTTTGTTCATTGAAAACTGCAACAATAAAAACAATGAAAGGAGTGTTACCGAATGGCATTAGTCTTTTGTTTTTCCTGTTTCTGAAGCAATCATGAAAAATAAACTAGGGTTCAAATAAAGGCAAAGACCTAGTAGCCTTGCTTTTAGTAAGATCACAATACTTTTAACAGTATATTATTTCCTTCTCACACAGCAGCAGTAACTATCTCTGGACTCTTTAAAGTGTACATTATGTGTTTACATCCTAAAGCACTTCTCATTTTCCACATGAAGTAGTCATCTTGGGCTTGACCCTGCAGGCTTTACTCCACCAGCGGTCCCCAGAAGCCCTTAATGACCGCTCTAAGAGCTATAGAATCTGGCCTCACAGGGAATGTTTCTAACTCTGTGTGAAGCCCTAGAACAGACTTGTCAGGAAGCAGGGTAACATGTGAGTGAAACAGCAGATAGAACTTGGGTCTTCCCCATACAAAGTTGCATTTATTTTAATACTATTTTGACTCATAAATCTAACTTTCTCTCCTACATAGCAAAGGAGACATAAGAAATACATCCTAAATATCTAGGCTGAAATCTATGAAAATTTTAGCTTATCTCAAAGTCTTTAAATACTAGTGCATTTGAACCGGTATAAGAGAAGAAAATCCATATTCAACCTTAAACAAGACAGACTGGTAGCACTCTAACTCTATTTTCCATGTCATGTATACAGTTACTCCATGGCCAATTTGTGTGTGTGTATGTGTGTGTGCATGCATGCGCATGCAAAAATTGGTGCCACTAATTTATCCACTTACCCCCCACCCCAAATTTTTCCCCCACATGCTAGGAACTGTGGTACATGCTGGCAAACAGTGGGAAATGAGACCAGAAAAACCTCAGTCCTTGTAGAATCTTTATCTTGATAGGAGAGGTGGTCGCAGAAATAGTAACTATATAATATAAACTCAGAGTGAAGTCCTCTAAGTTGTTTTTTTGTGGAGAATAGTATGTAGAAGGGGAAAAAAAGGAAGATATGAGGGTTGAGTGTTCTAGGTAGAGAAAATAAACAGGGAAAATGGGATGACATAAGCTCAGAGTATTAGAGAGTAGTGAATAAATCAGAATGACTAGAGTGATGTGAATCAGGATAGTGGTAGGAGATTTGACCAGAAAGGGAGGCACTGAACAGATCATGAGTGGATTTGTCAGTTATCCTAAAAAATACTGAGTTACTTTTAAATGAGATGGGAGGTTAATTGAAGGGTGTTAAGTGGAGGCATGGGATGTCTTGATCTTTCTGGCTTCTGTGTAAAGAAATTACTTTAAGGGACAAGAGTGAAAGTAAAAATGCCAATTAAAAGTTCTTTCAGTGTAGAAAATTGAAAATGAGTCTAGCTATTTTAAGCACGAAGAAATTTGATGCAGGGAGTTAGGAGCTTACAAATTCCTTGGAGTGATTAGAGTGAGCTCTAGCCTGGCTTCTGCAATACAGGAATCAGAAAACCCGAATCAAGATGTCATTTGCCAACACTCACAATGCCACAGCTGCCTTCCATGTACAAGAAGCTGAAGGAAGGTCACTAGAATGCTGCTGCAGGAAAAATATATATATATATACATAAATTAATTTTCCTAAAGTGGCTAGTAAGCAAGGGAAAATAAAGCCAAAAATTCAGGAAGATAACCTCAGCCTTACTTCTGCCTTTCACACTTTGAAGAAACATCTAATTTTTTAAAAATCATATTTAAAATTATGCAAATTATTCTGGAACTTGTGGTGGAGTAAACCAGCACATAGAACAGAAAGAAGTTAGAGGAGATAGTAGACTTAAATGGGACCTGTGAACATGGTGAGAAACACTCGGATTCTACTGGAATTTGAAGGTAGAGCCAAAAGAACTTATTGATGGACTGAATGTAAGATGTAAGCAAAGAAGTAAAGTTGGGGCTATCTCTTAGTTTTCATCTCATTAATTGAATGAATGATGGACATTTCCTGAGGAGGGGACTATGGAAGGGGAAGGAAACCTAGAGTTCTACATTGGCCATTGCACATTTGCAATACCAGTAATTAGATATTAGGGGAAATATATATGTGGGAATCATGTGCTGTTGAGGGCCACAGCCGAGTAGGGATGACACATGGCATTTTTTCCAGAAGTAGTGGTTGAGAGGTGACGCCAGCAATCCATTAAGATGATGACTTTTGAGTTCTCACGGAGTTCCCCTTGAGTTCTGGTTGAGCTCTTGCGGGGATTCCTGAAGAGTTCGTGTTGGTTGGTGAAGTTCCGATGGTGAGAGTTCCAGTTGGTGTGGTGTGTTCCTGGAGGAGCCGCGTGGGTAGCGTTCAGGACAGTTCCCGGGGAATATGCTGGTGGAGTTCGCAAATAAAGTTTGTTCCTGCTTGAGTAGCTCCTGATTTGTGCCCAGCCAGACTGCGGCAATGTGCATATAAATTTCATGACAGGGTAAAAGTATTTTGAAAATGCATGTGAAAAAAGAGAAAGAACCTAAGAGCAAAACCCTGTAACTTTCCTGCACTTTGAGAGCAGCATAAGAAGTGAGCCCAGCAAAGGGAACTGAGTAGGTATACCACCAGAGAAGGACAAGAACAGGAGAATGCAGTGTCCAAGGAGTTAAGGGAAGAAACTTCTTCAAGAAGGAGGGAAACATCAGCTACATTAGATACTAAATCAAGGAATGGGATGACTGAAAAGTGGCAGAACTTCCATTCCAACCCCTAACTTAGCTAGTGAAAAAGACAAAGAGTCTTGCTCTGAATCAATTGGGAGATGCAAATTTTACATAGACAGAATGAATTTTCATCATGGAATCTGGCCAAAATGTCTTAGAATAGTTCATGAGGGTCAGAAAGAGGATTCACAGAACAGAGTTGACAGGAGTTGTTGGGAAAAGCAATGTGCCATGGAAATACCCTCCATACTCCTTAGTTGACTTCTCAATAAATCTGCTTCAAAGGTATTGACATTTATGAATATAACAAGATAAAGTATGTACAATTTTATGAACCCTGTGGATATGCTCATTTAGCTATCCATTAAATATTTATTGAAATCTTAATAGATGTCAGGCATGGGGAAAACTTAGCATTGTATATAAAGATTTTGAAATAACAAATACTCATGTTGGAAGAGGAAATAAAGAATTAAGAGCTATAATTTTTCACAATTTTATATACATTCTTCTTTAAGTATACATTTCAAATGAACTCTTGATTAATTAATAATAACTATTAGCATAATTTTACATAATTCACAGTATGATCCCCCTTTACCTTACTGATGTCTCATACATTTTTTATTATCATTAATAACATGATAAAATAATAAGCTTTCTTAAAAGTGAAGAAGTTTTAAAAATTTCCCAAAGTTACGTAACTATTACTAGAGCAAGCGTTAGATAATTGGTTTTCTAACTCCAAAACTTGACATCATTCTTTCTCTTCTTTGGAGAACCTGGCTAGTGGTAGTCTGTGTGTAGGAAGTAGGGCTGAGAAAAGACATATTTGGAATTATATTGTCTTGAAATAGTCCCTGTTCAATCTACCCATACCTGAACTTAGTATCATTAACCAATTTCAAGTCTTGAAAAAATGACTATCAGGAAAATTGTGCAAAGAGAGTTTTTGAAAAGAGTAGAATGTTACTGATGTTTCCAGGAAGAGGGGACCACAGATTTAATTAGGTTAATGCCTGGGAGAATAAACTTGGCTACTGTAGATGCTAATTTAAATTGGAGGTTTTATGTCCCCTGAATTCTTAAATGATTTTACTTTTCAGGCATTTTGTAGGACCAATACTTGGAAGCTGTACAAAATGAAACTTGAATGTCAGTCATAACATTATAGTTCTAACAATCTCAGGAAAATATCTTAATATATGAGAATAATGAGTTTGTGCACTAGAAATTTTTTTGGTACTCAGTAGGACTCTGAGTTCATTATGTTTTCAAAATGAAGTTGAGAGAAAGTATTGAAGGCAAAAGTTGAATAAACAGTTTTTATTCTAGAAACTCACCATAAGAATATGTTCTTTATTTCCATTTTAAACTGTTTTTGAAATGACTACTCAAAGCCCTGAGAGTTGAAAGTGAACCAAAGGAACAATGTCTAATAAAGTAATAACAACCTCTGTGGGTGACTGCACAATGACAATTACTTGAACCATATTTGATTAATTTTCTTTTTTTTTTCTTTTTTTTGAGGTGCTGGGGATTGAACCCAGGGCCTTGTGCATGCTAGGCAAGCACTCTACCAACAGAGCTACATCCCCAGCCCCTTATTTAATTAATTTGGTTTTTTTTTTTAGAAAGAGAGAGAGATAGAGATTTTTTTATTATTTATTTTTTAGTTTTCGGTGGACACAACATCTTTCTTTGTATGTGGTGCTGAGGAACGAACCCAGGCCGCACGCATGCCAGGCAAGCAAGCTACTGCTTGAGCCACATCTCCAGCCCCATATTTGATTAATTTTGAAGACAGGAAAAGTCATAGTTTTGCATATGGAATAGTCAATAAACTGACATCTATTTCAAGTACTCTTTTTATGTTATTTACCATTTTGTAGTCACTTTGATGGAAATATGTAAGAATAAACATTTAAAATTCTTTTTGTCATTCATAAAATCAGAAATATGCTATGTATGGTTTCAAACAATTTATTTTATAAAATTTAGATTTTTTTGAAACTGGAATAATTTTGAAATAATTTTGAACTTTATTCACTCCCTGATATATACAACAGATAATTTTAATGCTGGCAAACCTATATATTTTAGGCATTATACTGGATGCTATGGTAAATCCTATTAACTAAAATCTGCTTTCCAGTTTTCATATGATCAGAAGTTTGTGAGATGTAGAATTTTTCTGAGATTGTTTAATACCATTTTAAAATGCAGAATTCAGAACTCTGTATATTTCCAGAGCTATATCTCATGGTTTTGATCTATGACCATGTTGCTAAAAAGACAGTTTTTAACAGAATTAAACAGTTCAAAAATTTCCTCCTGTCCACAGTTGTGCATAAATGTCCATATAATATAACCCATGACAGTTCTGGCCATCATACTGTAGCAGTTCATTCTTGACAATTCAATTGAAGGAAAGTCCATAGAACGACTATCGTCACCGAATTTCTGAACAGCAGCCCATATTAAGTTACAGAACTGATTTATTGGTACCACATTGAAGATATAAAGTCTCTTATTTCTGATCTTCCATAATAAATCAGAATGTTCTTCTGTGTTATCTATTGTTATACAGAAAAAGGGAACCTATGCATTACTCTAGGTTCTTAGTTATAGCTCAAAGAGTCTATTCTAGCTACTTCAATCATGCATGTTCATTAACATATAATTTACAGCCTACAGAGTTACTAGAAGAGTTAAAGGAACAAGTATCAAACTGAGCATCCAGAAACAACTACAAAACTACACCACAAATCTGTCAAGGAGACAGCTGCCACTGACAAACTCTAAAACACACTATTTTTGTATGACCAAGAAGTTGCTTCCACTGTCCCCAGGAACTAGCTCTCTCATCAAGTTTTTCTTTTTCTTTTTTTAAACTTTTTTATTGGTTTTATTTTTTAAATAAATGACAGCAGAATGCATCACAATTCTTATTACATGTATAGAAATAGAACAATGTTTCATATTCTTGTTTGTTTGTAAAATATGATCACATCAATTCATGTCTTTATACATGTACTTTGGATAATGATGTCTATCACATTCCACCATCCTTGCTAATTCCCTGCCTCCTCCCTTTCCCTCCCACCCCTCTTGCCTATCTAGAATTCATCTATTCCTCCCATGCTCTCCCTCTCTGATTTCTCCTTATATCAGAGAAAACATTAGGCATTTGTTTTTTTTTTTTTGGGGGGGGGTTGGCTAACTTCACTTAGCATTATCTTCTCCAATGTCAACCATTTACCTGCAAATGCCATGATTTTATTTTCTTTTATTGCTGAGTAAAATTCCATTGTGTATATATGCCATATTTTTAAAATCCATTCATCCACTGAAGGGCATCTAGGTTGGCTCCACAGTTTAGCTATTGTGAATTGTGCTGCTATAAACATTGTTATGGCTGTGTCCCTGAAGTATGCTGTTTTTAAGCCCTTTGGGTATAGTCTGAGGAAAGGGATAGCTGGGTCAAATGGTGGCTCCATTCCCATATTTCCAAGGAGTCTCCATACTGCTTTCCATATTGGATGCAACAATTTTCAGTCCCACTAGCAATGTATGAGTGTGCCTTTTTCACCACATCCTCGCCAACACTTATTGTTGTTTGTCTTCATAATAGATGCCATTCTGACTGGAGTGAGATAGTATCTTAGTTTTGATTTGCATTTCTCTAATTGATAGAGATGATGAACATTTTTTCACATATTTGTTGATTGATAGTATATCATCTTCTGAGAAGTGTCTGTGTAGGTCCTAGGCCCATTTATTGATTAGGTTATTTGTTATTTTGGTGTTTAGATTTTTGAGTTTTTTATATACCCTAAAGTTTAGTGCTCTGATGCATGAGGGGTAAAAATTTGCTGCCAAGATGTAGGCTCTCTATTTGCCTCACAGATTGTTTCTTTTGCTGACAAGAAACTTTTTAGTTTGAGTCCATCCCATTTATTGATTCTTGGTTTTACTTCTTGTGTTATAGGAATCCTATTAAGGAATTTGAGGCCTAATCCCATATGATGGAAATTAGAGCCTACTTTTTCTTCTATTAGACTCTGGGTCTCTGGTTGTATTCCTAAGTCCTTGATCCATTTTGAGTTGAGTTTTGTGCACGGTGAGAGATAGGAGTTTAATTTTATTTTGTTGCATATGGATTTCCAGTTTTTCCAGCACCATTTGTTGAAGAGACTATCTTTTCTCCAATGTATGTTTTGGGCACCTTTGTCTAATATAAGATAATTGTAATTTTGTGGGTTATTCTCTGTGTCCTCTGTTCTGTACCATTGATCTACCAGTCTGTTTTGGTGCCAATACCATGCTATTTTTTTTTATTAGTGCTCTGTAGTATAGTATAAGGTCTGGTATAGTGATGCCATTTGCTTCATTCTTCTTGCTAAGGATTGCTTTAGATATTTTGAGTCTCTTATTTTTCCAGATGAATTTCATTATTGCTTTTTCTATTTCTATGAGGAATGCCATTGGGATTTTGATTGGAATTGCATTAAATCTGTATAATGCTTTTGGAAGTATGGTCATTTTCATAATATTAATTCTTCCTATCCAAGAGCAAGGTAGATCTTTGATTCTTCTAAGGTCTTCTTTGATTTCTTTCTTTAGGGTTCTGTAGTTTTTGTTGTATAGATCTTTCACCTCTTTCATTAAGTTGATTCTCAACTTTTTTTTGAGGCTATTGTAAATGGGATAGTTTTTGTCATTTCCATCTCCGAGGATTTGTCACTGATATACAGAAATGCCTTTGATTTATGGGTGTGGACCTTATAATTTGCTACTTTGCTGAATTCTTTTACTAGATCTGGTGGAGCTTCTTGGGTCTTCTAGGTATAGAATCATATCGTCAGCAAATAGTGCTAATTTAAGTTCTTCTTTTACTATACGTATCCATTTAATTTCTTTCTTCTATCTAATTGTTATGGCAAGTTTTTCAAGGACTATGTTAAATACAAAAGGTGAAAGAGGGCATTTCTGTCTTGTTCCAGTCTTTAGAGGGAATGCCTTCAATTTTTCTCCATTTAGAATGATGTTGCCTTGGGGCTTAGCATAGATAGCCTTTATGATGTTGAGATATGTTCCTGTTATCCCTAATTTTTCTAGTGTTTTGAACATGAAGAGGTGCTATATTTTGTAAAATGCTTTTTCTGCATCTATTGAGATGATCATATAATTCTTATCTTTGAGTATATTGATGTGGTGAATTATATTTCTTGATTTCTGTATGTTGAACCAACCTTGCATCCCTGGGATGAATCCTACTTGATCATGGTGCACAATCTTTTTGATATGTTTTTGTATTCGTTTTGCCAGAATTTTATTGAGAACTTTTGCATCTATGTTCATAAGAGATATTTGTCTACCGTTTTCTTTCTTTGATGTGCCTTTGCCTGGTTTTGGAATCAGGGTGATATTGGCCTCATAGTACGAGTTTGGATGTGCTGCCTTTTTTTTTTTTCTATTTCCTGAAGAGTATTGGTATTAGTTCTTCTTCTAAAGATCTTGTAGAATTCAGCTTTGTAACCATCAGGTCCTGGGCTTTTCTTGGTTGGTAAGCTTCTGATGGCATCTTCTATATCAACACTTTATATTGGTCTGTTTAAATTATTTATATCTTCCTGATTCAGTCTGGGCAAGTATTATGACTTAAGAAATTAGTCAATGCCTTTACTGTCTTCTTTTTTATTGGAATATAAGTTTTCAAAATAATTTCTAACCATCCTCTGTATTTCTGTAGTGTCTGTTGTGATATTACCTTTTTCATCATGTATGCTGGTATTTGAGTTCTTTCTCTCCTTCTCTTTGTTTGCATAGCTAAGGGTCTGCCAATTTTATTTATTTTTTCAAAGAACCAACTTTTTGTATGGTCATTTTTTTCAATTGTTTCTTTTGTTTCTAAGTCCCCGATGCTTGGTCATTTTCAATGCCAATAACTAAGCTACAATGGTTCTCCCACACCTGGAGGCTAATGAGTAATGAGCACTATTAAGGCTTATTTCAAATGTAAAAAAACTTGAGATAATGTACTAAATTGTTCAGAAGGTTGTTTTCTTACTGGAATGCTACAGGATTTTCTTTTGCCATCCTCCTGCCTTCGTCCATCGCCGGTGAAGACAAAGGTGGAAGAATTTCCAGTGTTGCTGAAAACCGGACAAGACTTCGGCTTAGAACCGGACGAGACTTCAGATCAAGCTAGCTGCCTGCAGAACTTACCTGGACTGTGAGTTGATCTATTGAGACACTGCTTTACCTGGACTGAGACAACAAACTGTAATCTACAACAAATTGAAACTCAGTATCTTTGCTAACTGTGTCATTGCTGGTATAATTTTTCCAAGGGCTTCTTGCATGGAGCCATCATTTGGCTTGGTATTGTGGCATTTTGTATCCTCCCCTTCTGCTTGTAGTAGATTATTTATGGTGTTTATGTAAAAACTACTATGGTCATTATTTAAATTAAACAAAAGAGGGATTTGTTAAAGTCTGTAAACAAGTCAAGATGGCCTGGCAAAATGCCAGAGGGAGTGGTTTGTGAAGTAATGCCAGCAAGCCATTAAGTGTGGAGATTTCTTATTGGTTGACTGCTGTATCTAGTTTATGCTAATTAAGATAAGCTGTGTGGAATGTATAAATACCTCTGTTGTCTTACAATAAACAGCTTCCACTCCTGCTGTATCAAAGTACACAAGTTGTTAGTCACCCCCGGATATTTTGCCCAGCCAGCCGGGCTGCAGCATATATATATATATATATGCAGTATATATATATTCTCCACATTTTCTTTATCCATTCATCTGTTGAAGGCTCCTAAGTTGGTTTCATAGTTTAGCTATTGTGAATTGGGCTGCTCTAAACATTGATGTGTCTGCATCACTGTAGTGTACTGATTTTTAAGTCCTTTGGGTAAGTACTGAGGAGTGTGATAACTGGGTCAACTAGTAGTTCCCTTCCAAGAGTGGTTGGTCCAATTTTCAGTCCCACCAGAAATGTATAAATGCACCTTAAATTTTACTACAGAGCCATATTAATATGTCTCTGGTATTGGCACCAAACAAACATGTAGACAGTGATATAGAATCATTATACTATTATGTATAACTGTATAATTAATTAAAACAAAAATAAAATAATAAAAGAATAGAAGACATAGAGACAAACCTACATAAATACAGTTATCTCATACTAGACAAAAATGCCAGAAACATACACTGGAGAAAAAATAGCCTCTTCAACATAGAATGCTGGAAAAACTGGAAATGCATATGTAGCAAAATTAAATTAAACCCCTATCTCTCACCCTGCACAAAACTCAAAGTGGATCAAGGACCTACTCATTAGACTAGAGACCCTGTACTAAATAAAAGAAAAATTAGGCCCAAATTTACATCATGTTGGTTTAGGAACCAACTTCCTTAACAAGACTCAATTATAAGAAGTAAAATCAAGAATCAACTTATGGAATGGCATCAAATTAAAAAGCTTCTTCACACCAATAAAACAATCAAGAATGTGAGGAGAGAACCTACACATAGGAGAAAATCTCTGCCATGTGCACCTCAGATACAGCATTAATCTCCAGGGTATATCAAGAACTCAAAAAAATTAACACCAAAAATACAAAAAACCCAAACAATGAATGGGCAAAGAAACTGAACAGGCAACTTGCATAAGTAATACAATTGCTCAAAAAATATATGAAAAAATGTTCAACATCTCTAGCAGTTAGTTCTCCAAGTTAAAACCACACTGAGATTTTATTTCACTTCAGTCAGAATGACAATTATGACTATAAGTAACAATAAATTATAGGATATTTTGAGTGTGGTTCTTAGAAGACCTAATAAAAACCAATTGGAAGTGTCATTTCAACATGAATTTGGAGTTGAGTAAACTTTTGTTATATGTGAAGCTATGAAGTATAAAATTATTGAAGGAACAGGAATATGTGGAAGAGATAAAGAAAGTATAACAAATGGACCCTGTGACATTTCAGTAATTGGTGAAGAATGTAGCAAGTAAGAATGGGCAAATGGAAATAGTAAAATGGAATAAATAAGAGTGGGTTGCGCAGAAGGCACTCCATATATCCCACCCCAAGTCCTTTGGGCCATCTGGCATTAATATGAAGCCTCAGTTTCAGGCTATATTCAACAATAGATTTTGTCCCTAGCTTGGGTCACACAGCTTTTCAGAAATTTCCCAGTGAGTACCAGTTTCCCAGGAGAGGAATCTTCTTGATTAATATAATTTCTGGTGGCTATTTTTATCTTTCCAGTTTTATTTTCTCTACTTCTGTTTATTCTCAAATAAATTACCTGTCCCCAAGTCCTACTCCAAGTCTACTTTGTGAGTAATCCAAAACTAAGATAATTAATAATTTGATGTATTTGTAGTTTTGTGAGAGAAATACCTACAAATAGGGGCTCAAAAAGAGAAAGTAGAGACATTTATATTGACAATTTGCTTCATGGAATTCTGACCTAAAAAGGAACAGTGGAATAGAAGGGGGAAGGGGAAATTGAGGGCCACATTTTTCTTTGGGTTGATGACATTAAGGGAAGTTTTGTGATGATATGAGTTACCTGGTGGCTAGAAATTGGAAGAGATGAACATAGGAGTATATAGAATTTCTTTCCTGTCATTATATATTGGATATACTAAATTTGCTTTTGATCTTTATAGGGGAAAGTATCCAAGAGTTTACCTGGAGTTACACATGAAACTTTGAATTTGGACAACTGGGCAATACTCAAACTGTTAAGACTATGGGGACTATTGGAAATGATCTAAGTATATTTTGCATTGTGAGATTGGCTTGAATTTTTGAAGACAAAGGACAGAATGTCAGGTTTAGATTTGAAGTGTCCCCCAAAAGTTCATTTGTGAGCCAATGCAAGAATGTTCAAAGGTGAAATAATTTTATTATGAGAGTCATAATCAGTCAATTAATCCACTTAAATGGATTAATGTGTAGTAACTGAGGCAGATAGAGTGTAGCTGGAGAAAATAGATCACTGGGTAGTTGCCTTTGAAGTGTATATTTTGTCTTTGGTGAATGGATCTTTCTCTCTCCTACCCGGGTGCCGTGTCCTGAACTTTTTCCTTTCACTATGACCTTCCACCATGATGCTCTGCCTCACCTTGGTCCCAAAGGTATAGAATTGGCCATCACTGACTGAATCTCTAAAACTGTGAGCCAAAATAAACTTCTCCCCTCTAGGTTGTTTTCACCAGGTCTTTTGATGATAGCAATGAAAAGTTGACTAAAACACTAAGACTACCACAGCCAATTTTTTTTATTCATCTTCACTCCAATTTGAAAGTCATTAAAATTCTTTTTCTTAAGATATCATCAGGTACTATTAATTCTTATTAGAACAGGAGATGTAAGTGAATATTTCCAGAGAAATGTTTCATTTCTTGACTCCTTTAAGTACCATCTGTTATAGGCATTTAGCCCTAAAATTGCTGGAATCTAAACCTCACTGATACTAAGTGGCAATCTACCTACCATATAATAATATGTGTTCACTAAATATTTGATAGTTGACTCTCGACTGACTCATGACATAATCATATGAAACCAGAAACAGCATAAAGTCTCAGGCTTTTATGGGTGGAACTCCTATTTTCCTTTATAATAAATAAGAGGGAGAGAAAGGAAAGGATATTTCCTTCCATTATAAATGCAGGAGAAGTTGGGGATAAATCTCTGTAACTGGTGGCTGATTTTTCTAATTTAGAACAAAGAAAAATGTAGAGAAGGTGACATTAACACTAACAGAATTTTTTTTCCTTTTGGAAAGATATATTTTAATCCTTTTTGATATAGCACCAAGGACTAAAAGAATTAACACATTTTAAAAAGCAATTTAATTAGATAAGACATTTAATCTTTTTAATATATCTCTTTCATGTTTCTTTTGGCTATTCTAAAAAATATCCAAATTAATATTCTGGCTATTTATTGCCAGTATGACTTTCTTTAATCTGGTGATAAAGGAGCTGGTAACAAAAAAACCATTTTCACTGGTAAGAACAAAAAGAGAAACCTTTGTATTTATGGGTGGGACTAATACAAATTTTTCAAAGTAAATGAGATTTTTCTTATCTTAACACTTTGTATAATTTAAATATATCTATATAGTCTCTTAATAACAGATATGAGTATTAAGCACAAATTGTTCTTCATCAGTGGAAAAGGATTCAATATAAGCTGTATAGTACAGCATGTGATTTTCTACTAGCAACAATTGAACAAGAAGGTTTTAAGGAGAGATATGAGCAGCTTTCAGTCAGATGCTGCTATTTAGAATTCTTGATGAAGGAAATAAGTGATAACAAATAAACTAAGACTAGAAATGTTTAAAACATTCAAAGAGTTTCTTGTTTAAACCCAGATTTCTGCAGCTTTTGAATCTATGAATAACACTGAAAAAAGCAAAAGCAATAATATTAGTATTAGCTCTGAGAAAATACAAAATTATGTTAACTTGAAATGTAGCCCTATTTACTCAGTTGACTAGGACTAATTCTGTATAAGCACAGATTCTTGGAGCTTTTCTTCTTATTAAATTTTTTTAATATTTGCATAGAGTGAGTACCTAATTTAAAAGTGCATCATTATAAACATTTTTACTGGATAATATTGCTATGATTTCTTAGAATGTAAAGGGACATGAACAGTTATAGGAAATTTAGTGGCATATATGATGAAAAACAACACGTTATGGAATGATCTAAAATATTTTATCCTTTGCTTAGCCTCTGAACCTCCACAAAGAAATGAGGCCATTAGACCTAATAGTTGCCAAGAGACACAGAAGAGGCCAAGAGATCTGATTTTAGTAGAACTGGGCATGAGATTCAAGGGAGTTATCTGCCATTTTTGTGTCATTTGTATAAATTTTGGAACTCATCTCTTTTGCCTTTTCAAAAAGCTATTTATGGACATGCCATTCTCCCTCATCAGGCAGTGACTTCTTGGGACAAAGGATATTTTGTTCATTCTCTTACAACCCCTACAGAACCTAGGACTATATCTTCTTATGGAGAGTTTTTCAAAAAATGTTGCTGAAATTGGATTAGATTCAATATTGTCAAATCAATGGCTGAAATATAAAATAATAATGAATGCAAAGAGTTTCCGATTATTAAATAATAAGACTCAAGTCATCTCCAGCTAAGTAGAAAAGAGTAATTCATAACAGAGACTGAAATTAAAATTAAGATGAAAATAATCATGGATTATTATTAGCAAAGTAACTGGAAAACTAAGGACTTTTTTTTTAAATTTTGGGGAGAACTTTATTCACAAATTGGAGGCTAATGAGAATGATTAATGTGAAATGAAAGGTTAGAGCACAGACTAAACCTGTAACATATCAGGAGCAGTACCAATTTTAAAGAGATCATTAAATATTGTTTAATTAATGGAGAAAAAATGTGACCAACAACTTGGAGAGTTCATTTGTATTTTTGTGATAAAGAACATGACCCACTGAAATGGTTCAAACAATTTACTAAATGAATATTAAATGCAATCAAATATCACAGGAAGAGAAAATAGATTCCATATGTAGATAAGAATTTTCAAGAATGCTGTACTTTTGTGTTTCAGGTATTTTTTTTTCTATCTATTTATCCATCTAAAAACACCTTAAAACGGAAACATGAAGGGAAATTTTTATAGTTTAAACTGCTTCTGATTATTTCTCATTATCCTCTAGTCACCCAAACTCTAGACATAGATTGCTCACTCAGAACATTGGACTATTTCTATATTGCTCAGAGTTGATAGATTCAGGTTTATTTACATTTTTGTGGTGTTTTATTATGTGTGAGAATTCTAGGTACTTTACAAAGATTTGCTCATGTGATCCTCGTAATAATCTTAAAATAGCCATACAATCATCATTAAGCCCTTTTACTAAAGAGTAACCTGATGTGTGGAGAAGTAACTTGTCCACAGGCATACAAGGGGTAGTAGGAGGCTTCAAATATCCAGGAAACAGAGCTAACTCCAGAGAACAGCCTCCTACCCACAGTGTTCTGCTGCCTCCTGAGATTTCACCACGTAGCACTATGTGTGACACTCAATCATGGGTAGAATGAATGCAATTTATATATGAACAGTGTTTGTAAAGCAACAAGCTTATATTCTTAGCAAACATAATAGAACTTACACTTCAAAATGAAACTTTTTTTTTAAGTACTCAATTCAGAAGCTGTAGATTTACTTCAATAAACCTGGCATTTACTGTTTTATTTGTGAAATACATCTCTCTTAGTACGATTTTAAAATTCCAGCAACAAAATCAATATTTTTATTTTGATCCCCTTCCTCTCTCTCTCAAACCATACAGTATTTTCTTACTAGGTTCCTATCTTCAGAAGGATCAAGACATGATTTTACATTTTGTCAGTGCCTTACATCAAATTAATTCTCTAATAATAAAATTTTTCTACCTAGAGAGATATTCCTCAAAAGTTGGTCATGAGGATAATGAATGCCATCATTTACATAAAGTGCCAAGACATTACACATTAAGCAAAGTGTTACTCCTCTGCGGTCACCAATTTTGCTGCTTCTCTTTTGGAAAAGTAGCTTTCAGTCCTCCTTGCCAATTTCTCTGTCTCCATCTTATTTTGAGAAAAAAAATTGGATTGAAGGGACACTGGGTCTTGTCCTACTTCCCTATTGTTGTTATTATAAACAACCACAAATTTAGTGGCTTAACACAACACAAATTTACTTCATGTCCAAAATCTTTGTGTAGTTATGGTTATGTTCCTTCTGTAAACTCTAGTAGCTTCCTTGCTTTTCCCTGTTTTTGGAGGGCTTCTGCATTCCTTGGCTCAAGGCCCTTTCTTCCAGCATCAATGAGCATCCTTTGAACCTCTTCTTTCATTATCATATCTCCTTTTTCTGACTATCTTCCCATTTAGTTAGCTTTTTTCACTGTTGGGACCAAAGGATCTGATAACAGTTTTAGAGGAGAAAAAAAATTATTTTGTGGCTCCCAATTTTAGGAATCTCAGTTCATAGAAAGCCAGGTCTACCTCTGTGGACCCAAGGAAAGGCGTAACATCTTGGCAGAGGGTATGGCAGAAGAAAGCAGTTAGAACATCACACTAGGAAGCAGAAAGTCTCCTCTCACCATAAACAAAATATGTACCCCAAGTCACACCCCCATGACCCCCCTCTTCCAGCCACACCCTACCTGCTTACAGTTACTACCCAGTTAATATGTATCAGTGGATTAATGCACAAACTAGGTTAAGGGTCTCTTACCCAATCAGTTCACCTCTAAATCTTCTTGCATTGTCTCATACAAGAGCTTCTGGGAGAGGCCTCACATCTAAAGGATAACATCTCCTGTCTCTTTCTTTTCCTTATAAAGACCCTTTTGATTACATTAAGCCACCTGGATAATCCAAAATGATCTTCCACATCAAGATCTTTCTTTAACTTAATCACATCTGTAAAGTTCCTTTTGTCATGTAAAGAAATGCATTCTCTGATATTGTAATTAGGACATGGACCCCTATGAAGGAAGCCAGAGTTAGACAGGCATTCAGTACAAATAGGTAAATAGAGAAAGGTAGGATCAATTTTGGGTGGCCAATTTTGAGTCTGGGAAGTTGGAGACTTTCCCTGAGATATTAAAATGTTAATTCCTTCAAAGCCCTTACTCCACTCTTATCAAGAACCTGCCCCTCCCCAACCTGATGCCAAGGTAACATGTCTCAGGAATTGCCCCTCCCTTGAGGGAGTTATAAGGTTGTTAATTAATGTGTCCTGGGCTGCTTCATCCTGCTCTTCCCCCTTCAGCCCACCTATTTCCCACCTTTTGGTCATTCCAACAGGCATTCCTGGGCCTAGTCAAGTACACAGGAAGGAGAGAGATAAGGGGAAGAGAACCAGAGAACAAAGAAAGTCTAGGACATAAAAAAAATCGAGGCAGAATGCCTCACTTCTTGGGATACCAGGATACCAGCTAAGGCCCCCTTCTCCCTCCCTTTTTAAATAAACCTGGCTTTATATGCTTGTCTCTGCATGCTTCTCTAATGTTATACATCAATATGTGAGGGAACAGAACTCCTCTTTGGTAACCAGCGGTATAAAGCAGACCTTTATTTTGTCTATCATAGGGCAAGCTAGCATGAGTTACAATGCTTGTTCTCTGTTCTTATTTTATATTTGAAATTTGCTTTTTAAACAAATTACTTAATGTATCCAATCCCATGTAAGACCCATGATAGTCTCCTTAAGGTCTATAGTGAGGGTTAAAGGAGATTGTACTCCATATAAATTATAATGCCTATCACAGAACTCAATAAATATTTTATTAACATCACCTAATAAAAAAAAACCTCCCACAATTTTATGTTTTATGTTAGACAAATTCACAGCAATAAATGCATAGGTCTAGAATACTCATTGTAATGATTAATTTTGATAGTCAACTTCATTGGTTTGAGTACACTTAAAAACCACACTTCTCGGGGTGTCCATGAGGGCATTTTTAGAGACAACTGGCTTGTGTGCCATCCAATTAAGGAGGAAGACCCACCCTAAATGTATGTAGGCACTGAACTTTTCTTTTTTTCTTTGCTGCTGCCTTCAACGGTAAACAACAGATCAGACTCAATAGATTTACAGCCTTTCAACATGGGCTCATACAAATGACCTCCCATTGAGTTCCAGTCCCTCCAGACTTGGACTGGAACTGCTTTCATTCGTCCCACTTTTTCTAAGGGTTTTGCAGCTTCTTGTGCTGAATAGTTACTGGTTTCCCTGGCTCTCAAGCCTATAAATAGGCACTTTGGATCATGAGACTACCTAGGTTCAGATTATATAAGCCAATTTAATAAATCCATATATGTATATTCTGTTTGTTTTGTACCATGGGAAAAACTAATACACCTACATAACAACTTTTAATAATAAATATAATATTGAGATTAACCATACCATTATTTAGATAAACTAAAATAGCCCTCAAGTTACAGTCAGAAGTTGGCTTGATGAACAAAAATCATGTATTCACTTTATTTCTTAGTAGTTTCACTGAAATCTATTATTAATCTAATATTTCAAAATGAAGCCTGTAAGAAAATTCTATAATAAAAATTAATTAGATAAATCAATCATAAAGCTAAATATTAAATTTTCTCTGAGAAATAAGGAAAAATAAAACACATGAATTACATTTTCTCAGGTGGGGCAATAATCATTGAGGTATGCTTTTGGAAATGAGAACTAATATCCAAGTATAAATTATATTGCTTTAATGAAATATACCCACCAATATCAAAAGATAAGTGCATTAAATTCTATGCTTTTCTTAAAGGGGATAGAATCAAAGATTAAAATTGTGAGAGACACTAAGACATTCCTTATATAGAATGACATAGTCTTTGCATATACTCAGTGTAATCCTCCTGTATACTTTAATCATCTTTGGATAGCTCATCATACTTAATAGAATGAAAACATTGTGTAAATTACTTGTTGCACTATTTTGTTTAGGGAATAATGACAAGGAAAATGTCTGTACCCTCAATATAGACCCATTCATGGCCGGCCCAACTCCACTGCACAAGTCAGTAACAACATAACTTTTACGTACAGAGATTTTCCAGATGTGTTGATTGAGTCCACAGATACAGAACTTGTGGATACAGAGAGCCAACTCTATACTTACTGAATATCTAAGGATATGGAAGGCACTGTGTTACTCACATTTGGGTCAAATGCTAGCTTCCCTAAAGCAGCTTTAAGAAAAGAAGTTATTGATAAGATAAAAGTTAATATTAGTTAATATTACTCTAACTTGATAAGTGAGAGCCAGGCTTTGATAGTTCTAGTTTCTTGGAAGAGAGATGGCCAAGTTAGAATCTGTTTGACATTTTAGACTCTGGTTTATGGAGAGTTCTTCAGTGTTATGTTCATGGAGGAAGGAATGACTAGAACTGGAAAGAAATGACATAATAGTTTCTATTGGTAGACAGCCCAATGGGGGTTTTGAGGCGAGAGTTTATGAAGAAAATTGAAGATTAAGTAGTCTATGATGCTACATTGAAAAGTCTAACAGTCTAATGTTCATTTAAATAGTTTTTCCAGGAAGCTCTAATTGCACACTAAAGTTACTTAAAACTTGGAGAAGAGTTCCTGGAATAGTAAACTTAGGTTGATGACGGCACTGGAGTAGTGAAGGGACATTGGTGCAGACAGCCTAATGGCAAAGCTGAGCTATGTTAATGCAGAGAAGAATCTGTGCACTGTAGATTTTTCAGCTTTCATTTAGTGATTACAAGATGAATAGGATGCACAGTAACTGCTCTAAAAGTATACACTAAAATACAAAAGTTTTAAATACACACTAAAATGGGGGGGGTTATTGATTTAAAAATACATGGTTACTGAGGAAAAATAGAAAAAAAATATAAACAATAAAATAAATGTCTTCAAATTCTACCAACATGACAGAGTATACACCTAACAGTTTGGTGTTCATGTTATATTTATATATGCTTCACTTCTACATAGAGATCATGTATATGTATATGTATATGTATATGTATATACACATATACAATTAGAATATTGCCCAACATATTAGGTATTATTTGAAAACTTGGTTTTTTAACTCTATATCTATATCTACATATAGATATAGATTTTTCTAATTTATTTTTGCAGAGCATTTTTGTTTTATTTTCAGTTTCAGAATTCCCTAAAAGATATTCAATTCTTATTGAATGAGACTAAATTGAATAACAGAGTGCTTAAAAATTGACATAACAAGATGGCCATTTTTACATGGAAATATTCTGTGTGTCTTTAATTGTTTACTTATCAAAGTTTCCCTAAGTTGAATATGCCTATCTTTAAATATTCTTCAGACAGATAATGATATGCTGAAACCTAATGGCTAAGAAAACATTTTCATAAATGCTTCTCTTCAAGGTAACTTTGCTCGCTCAGAAGCAAAGACAGTATTTAATTGATGGAGTATTTCAAGAGATTTGGGCTCAGTACTTCTTAGCATCATCTGTCAAGGATGGCCATAGGTAATGAATACAGACTTCCATTGATTTAGTGAGCTTCCACCAAAATAGATGAATCATAATCATAAAATTTATCTAATGTCTCATCTTTACTATTAAAATTTATATTGTATTCTATAGTACACCAATTTTATTTTAAAATACCAAATAAACTTCTCCAGAAGTATTGAGTGGAACTGACTCTCTAGAAAGATACAGGTAGTTTTATTCTGTCCTACTCTAAAGGGTAAATTTTCAAGGGCATTTATGTTCCAGTCTGAGACTCATGATGAATATAACACAACTCACTAAGTATTGAAATAATTACTCAGAAGATTGTCTTGATTTAGAAGTCAGGACCACTCAACCAGGAAAGAAGTCAATTTTATTTTATTTATTTATTTTTTTAGAGAGGGAGAGAGAGAGAGAGAGAGAGAGAGAGAGAGAGAGAGAGAGAGAGAGAGAGAATTTTTAATATTTATTTTTTTAGTTTTTGGCGGACACAACTTCTTTGTTTGTATGTGGTGTTGAGTATCGAACCTGGGCTTCAAGCATGCCAGGAGAGCATGCTACCGCTTGAGCCACATCCCCAGCCCAAGAAGTCAGTTTTAAATCTTAAAATTCTAAATAGAAAATCTGGGAAGTGGGAAAGAGAGAAATAAAGACATTTAAGTTGACTAAATACAGTTAGGCATGTAAGTGAAAGCAAGAGGTTAAAGCTAGATAAATTCAGCTGAACTTTACTGAAAAGAGTTGGGCAAAGAACCAACTGAAAGACAAAGAGGAGCTTACACCAAACAAGAAAAAGAAATCACCAAGGGAATGCATGTTTGCATCATCATTATCACATCCTAGCAGCAAAATGCCAAGGTCAAAAAAAATAGTGTAGGGAAATGAAATAACGTAGAGGAAAACCTCTCAATCAGTTAGGTAAGCACTAATATATAAGAGGAAGGTGCTTATCAGTTTGGGACATATAAGGTCTAAGACTGAGAAATTTCTCAAGAGGCAGATCACCAAAGATTTAAATAGAAATTTTTACCAAATTCAGTGGAAGGAAGAACAAAGACAACTTCTACCTGTGGGGATATGACACTGAGTAGCAAGAGAGAGAGAGAGAGAGAGAGAGAGAGAGAGAGAGAGAGAGAGAGAGAGATCAATACATATATTATATTCGGTATATATAATATATGTACATTATTTAATATATGTACATTTTTATATATAATGTATTATATATAAACATCTATATAAATGCATACACACACACACACACACACACACACACACACACACACACACAGAGGTAACCTTGAAATTCTGCCAAAATGTAGAATTTATCAAAAAGAAATTGGTGGAAGAATTGTCAAGGTCATAAATTGTATTTTTCATAAGAATAATTGGAGTACCTATCAATGGAGTGAGATTCCACACTAAATTTAGGATTAGAGCTAGGTGGGAACATGGAACTGTGGAAAGGAATGAACTCTCAAACACATTAGGAATGAAACAGAGATCAAAGAATATAAAAAGCTATGGAGAAGATACTTCATGTGAACATTTCTCAGGTTTTTTTGTGTGTTTATTTTTATTTTTTTGTTTTGTTAAGATTAACAATTTAGGCTCAAGGAATCACTGTGCCCAATGGTGGATTTATCCTAATAGGAATACCTTACAAACTGCCACAGTCTCTGGCTGGGCACAAATCATGAGCCTCCACACAGCTTGTAGATTCAAACAGCAATTCTTTATTCCCGAACTCACACCGGCCATCTACAAACACGTTCTGGGGGAATCCACGTTCTCTGCCCAAATCCACTTCTCCCAAATCCACTCCTCTGCCCAAATCCACTCCACATGGGCTTCTGTCTCCCAAAATATACTGTCTGACCCTAAGAACTCAAGAGGAACTCAGCAGCAGGTTACGCCCTATTCTAAAGGGGGAACACCCTAATCTCCTATTATGCTAAACCGCCCTATTCTAAAGGGGGAACACCCTGAACACAGATTCTGCCCTGGTCCTTGAGCAAGGTCACCTTACATTCAATGTCCTGCAAAATGTCTTATTTCCATGAGTCCTTCCACTAAAGAAACATGGGGGTACGCTGGCAAGGAAATTGTCTTACCTACTTGGCTGATGGCTCCCAGCATCTCCCCCCTTCTGATTAATTAAACAACAAGTAATGTGGCTTAAGGACCGTGCCTGGTAGGTTGTCCAGTTCAACATATGGTTCTTACCCGTCATTGGAAAACTGACCTTTAGGCGTCAGCCTCCTGTCTTAGGTTGATACCACTGCAACTGGATCATACCCGTCAATGACTACCGGTCCAGCATACAGCCATACTTGTGGATAGGTCTATGCACCAGTGGGGGGGGTGAGGTTCTTTGCCTCACCTCTGTTGGCCCCCAAATTTGGCCTTGGTGCCAGTGGGGGAGTGAGGTTAATGTGGCTTAAGGACCGTGCCTGGTAGGTTGTCCAATTTAACATATGGTTCTTACCTGTCATCGGAAAACTGACCTTTAGGCAACTGACCTTTAGGCGTCAGCCTCCTGTCTTAGGTTGATACCACTGCAATTGGATCATACCCGTCACTGACTACCGGTCCAGCATATAGCCATTGGCCCCCAAATTTAGACCATCACTAGCAGAAGGGAGGAGGATACAGAAATGCCACGACACCAAGCCAATTGACAGTTCCTTTGGGAAAATTGCATCACTGGTGACACCTTCAGCAAAGATATGTCAGCATTACCACAATTAACATGTGGTGCGCTGGCAAGGAAATAAAAATTGCATCACTGGTAACACCATCAGCAAAAATATGCCAGCATTACCACAATTTGCTGCACTAAACGATAGTTACATAGTCCAGGCAAGTTCTGTAAGCGGTTCAAAGTGGAGAAATCTATCAATATGTCCATCTCCTCCCAAAGTCCGTTTCCTCCCAAAGTAAGTTGACTCCTTGATTGAGCATACTTGTTGAGTTATATTCACTAGGATGAAGATAGGAATTCTGGCAATGATGCTAAAAAGACATTATCCTGAAAAGAATTATTAAATATAATGAAAAGGAAAGGTGAAAGTAAACAAACAGATCTGTTAACCTCCTTAAAAAACAATCCTTAACAGCTGTTTACCTGATTTAAATTAGTAAACAAGCAGATCTGTTAACCACCTTTAAAAACAATCCTTAACAGCTGTTTATCTAATTTAAATTAAGTCATTTGAATCACGTGAATAAAAAAAAATAATAATTCGGATCCATTTTCTCATGAGCGCTCCTCATATATGAAATATGCACACACAGACATACAACACAAAACACAAATGTGCAAACAAACGTACAACACATAAGATAATAATAAAGGCCTTGTAGCTTTACCTAGGTGAAATCTCCATTGCAATGTTTAAACTCCATAGTCAAAAAATAAAACTGATCAAAAAAAACAAAACAAAACAAAACAAAACATTAACCTAGGTGTGTATGAGCTCAAAAAATAAAATAGAACCTTATGATGTGGAAAAATGCAATAATAAAATAGATATTGAAAAAAGCATCCAGGTTAATCACTGTTGCAGATGTAAGAATGGCCAAGCTGGAGTTCTAGATATCAGCTATTATGGATTTGAGTCAAATCATCTTCTTTTTGATCTGTAGAAATTGTTTTAGTTAGTCTTTCTGGAATCCAAATTGGTTGTTGTTCTCCTGTGGAAAAACAAACAGAATCCCGACTCCAGAAAATCACTGGGTCAGGATCTTTCCATTGTCCCGTTAGAATATCTTTCCAAAGTACTTTAGTCTTATGAACATTTTTTGGATACATATGCCTTTCCGCAGCACTAAGTCCTGATGAATCCAAATTTAAAAAGTTTAGAGTAAAAAGGGTTATTTTAAGTTTATCTTTGGGGGATATATACCCCTTTCCAATTTTTAAGATTAACTAGGCTTCGAATCACGCAATCTTTCCTCCGTCATGAAGGCATCTTAACCACCTTCAAATTAACCTTTTAAAGCCTACCAATTATCATCTATACTGTACTTTTAAATGTACTTTTTCACCACCTACAGCTTCACTATTTTAAACGAGGCTTAGATTTTGTTTTAATCGCTTAATATTAGTTTACATGGCTGCCCTTCAACCAAAGGCCTTTTTTACTCCATTAAGAAGCTTTGTCTCAATCTGCCATGTACAAATACTTTTTTTTTCTTTCTTCCCTTCTCAAACTTTTAAAGTAAGTCTAGTTTCCTCAAAATCTTTTTAAATGGCATTTCACAACTTTTTACTTTACCACACAGAGATTATCTCATCTAGAAACATTTCTTTTTCTTTTAACCTTCCATATTAAAATATATTTTTACATCTTGAATCTTTTAATCTCTTTTTTAGCCATTAACCCTTTTTATAAATTCACATTCTGAAATAACCCTTATAAAATTTCTGATCTAGACAAAGTACTCCACTTTAATAAGATGAAATACTTTCATGTTTTTTATGGTACTATAATACTCTAATGGAAACCCAACTGAAACTTCTTATACTCTTTGTATATAAATTACACCTGATAGAATCTTAACACTTAGTAACCTTGTTTCAGCAAAGATACAGACCAAAGCAATATTAAACATTTTTCCATTCACCAATTTATGAAAATACACATAATGATTAAATATATTACCTTATGGAACTTAATAAGTAAAGAGTACTTGATTTTATATTTAGTGGTTGATATTTTAACACTTTAGCTTTGTAAATTAATTAGATGTCTGTAAAAACCAAGATCTTAGACAAGCGTAGTAAACACAATTAGCCATCTCTTTCTTGTTGAAGAAAAATCCTTCTACAAGATACCATGATGGTCCCATTGATATATTTAGCAACTTTTCGTTTAAAAGCCATGGGCTGCATTTTTGTATTGTATCAACATATGCCCTAACTGTTCTTGGTCTTACTGGGGTGCCTTTTTTCTCCAACAATTTCTCTCCCTCGCTGGTGAACAACTTCAAACCTTGAGTCAACCATTTTCCCCAGTTTGCCTGAGAAAGTTCTAGGAACAGGCAACTTGAAATAAAAACAAAATAAATCAAAACAAGAACACACTGTTTTTTGAAATGCTCACCCATTCTTTCGCTCTCCTTCAGGGGCGAGTAATTTCACTTCCTTCCAATTTTTAAACGTTCTGCGTACGAGCCACCAGATGCCGCAGTCTCTGGCTGGGCACAAATCACGAGCCTCCACACAGCTTGTAAATTCAAACAGCAATTCTTTATTCCCGAACTCACACCGGCCATCTACAAACACGTTCTGGGGGAATCCACGTTCTCTGTCCAAATCCACTTCTCCCAAATCCACTCCTCTGCCCAAATCCACTCCACATGGGCTTCTGTCTCCCAAAATATACTGTCTGACCCTAAGAACTCAAGAGGAACTCAGCAGCAGGATACGCCTTATTCTAAAGGGGGAACACCCTAAACACAGATCCTGCCCTGGTCCTTGAGCAAGGTCACCTTACATGCAATGTCCTGCAAAATGTCCTATTTCCATGAGTCCTTCCACTAAAGAAACATGGGGGTACGCTGGCAAGGAAATTGTCATACCTACTTGTCTGATGGCTCCCAGCAACAAACAAGAACCTAATAGCAACAACCAATGTCACAGGTATGTCTCTCTCAATCACGTGTTAGTCCATGTAGTAAGCACTTGAAAAGTGGCATAGATTGAGAAAAACCTGAAATAATGAGACTCCCTCTCCCTTCCTCACTCACTGTCTCTTCTGCTTTCATTATTTTAAATCCAGATTGAGATTTAGGATGATCAGGGAAAGTGCCCTCCCCAGCTGTGGGCTAATATTAGAAAGCCAAGAGAAACTAATACATTGAATCTTAGGAATTGATTTATCTTATCTAGAATATCTTGTTTTATCATTAAACTGAAAAGTTTAGAATAAGCAAAGAATCAGATTTGAGAATTTTTAAATTTTCAGAATAAGAAGCATTAGTTAGACAAGTGTACACAAAAGTAACCATAGCAAAATTTTGAAATGTTTAGGAATGTCAGCATTAATTTTTGTCAAACATTAATGGATTAAAAAAACTGGCATATATACCAATTGAACACTCTTCATCCATAAAAAACGAAGGAAATTTTGTCATTTGTGACAATATGGTCAAACATAGAAGATATTATATAAATTAAAATAAATGAGGCACAAAAAGACAATAACACAAGATCTTACATGTGGAATCTGAAAGTGAACTTGTAGAAGTATAGAGAGTAGATGGTGGTTACCAAAGGCTGGGAAAAGGGAAAGAAAGGGGAAATGAAGATGTTGGTCATCGGGTATAGTGTCACAGTTAGAGAGGAAAAATAATTTCTGGTGTCCTATTGCACAGTAGGGTTACTGTACATAACAATAGCATAATGTGCATTTCAAAAGAGCTAGAAGAGAGGATTTGTTCTTATAACAAAAAATGATAACTGTTTTAAGTTACGAATAGCTAATCATCCTGATTTGATCATTATACAATGTATATATGTATGGAAACATCACAATGAAGTCCATAATTATGTATAAATCTTTTTATAAATGAAAATTAAAAAATAATTTTATTCAGATGTGTTGAACCATAGTCTAAGTGAAAATAGATGTTTCAAAAAAATACTTTGAAGAACAGAAATAGTAAAGTATAAATCAATTTAAGTGATTAATAAGTAGCACAGTTTGTCTGTGAGACAGGCAATAACAGCATTCTAATATCTAATGTAGAAAATAACAAATGTGAAAACTTCAGAATAAAACAAACATTAAAAGTAGTATGAGGAGTTCTATATGTTGAAAGAGACCATATATCAAAGAAGACAAGGGGGTATAGTAGGGGATAGGAAAGGTAGCAGAATACAACAGTCATTAATATAGTATTATGTAAAAATGTGGATGTGTAACTGATGTGAGTCTGCAACTTGTATTTGGGGTAAAAATGGGAGTTCATAACCCACTTGAATCAAATGTATGGAAGATGATATGTCATGAGCTTTGTAATGTTTTGAACAACCAATAAAAATAAATAAATTAATTTAAAAAAGAAAGAGACCATATAATGAACAAGAACATAGCTGTGAATACAGAATGATTTATTGCTACTTGAACACACATAAATATGACAAAACTTCAGATGAATCAAACATATATATGCTAAAAGACATGGCTATGGTAATTAGTATAACATGAATTATTACCAAAAATCAGAATTATGATTTGTAGGGGAGGAAAGAGATAAAAATAGAGGGATGAATATGAAAAAAATATATACACAGAAAAGTAGAATATTTTTTCTCACCAGTGCTTAAAAAATGTTTTGCAGCACAAATCACAGAATTTCTTTTTGGAGTGCTTTGTTTATGAAAATTCTTTGTAGAAATCAGTGCCTAAAATATAAGAGTATATGTCTGAAAAAGATTTTTGGAAAACATGAGTTGAGGGTCATTTTCTGTTTGGTTACTAAAATTGTTTTAGTAGTTTGTGGCATTGTAATGTGCTTATTATTCAAGAGCTTTTTCCCCCATATAAAACTGTTAGATATTGACTTCAGCTGTAGATAATATCTTTCCAGATCAGTGAAAGTAGAAAAATTCTCTCTAAAATATTTTCAATTTAAATCAAGCTACTATTTTTGGTTTATGTAAAATTCATGCCCTCAAACTGTGGAATTTGACAAAGGGCTCTAAATCATAGTAAAACACTAAATAGTATGGATGGTTCTCAATTAAAAAGTCAAACTATATCAGAGAAAACATTTGATTTGGTTTTTTTTGAGATTGGCTTATTTCACATAGCATGATATTCTCCAATTCCATTCATTTACTGGCAAAAGCCATAATATCATTCATATTATTTCATCGTGTGTGTGTGTGTGTGTGTGTGTGTGTGTGAGAGAGAGAGAGAGAGAGAGAGAGAGAGAGAGAGAGAGGAGATATATATATACATATATATTTTTTTTCCTTCATCCATTCATCTGTTTAATGGTACCTAGGTAAGTTTCATCATTTAGCTTTTGCAAATTGAGCTGCTCTAAACATTGATGTGGCTGCATCACTATAATAGGCTGATTTTAAGTCCTTTGTGTATAAACAAAGGAAATAAATGGTTCAAATAGGGGTTTTATTCAAATTTTCTGAGGAATCTCTGTACCACTTTCCATAATAGTTGTACCAATTTTCATTCCCACCAACAACGTATGAGTGTACCTTTATCCCCATATCCTCACCAACATTTCTTGTTGTATGTATTCTTGATAATTGCCATTCTGACTGGGGTAAAATGAAATCTGAGAGTAGTTTTGATTTGCATTTATTTAATTACTAAAGATGTTGAACATTTTTTTCATATATTTATTGATAGATTGTATTTCTTTCTCTGCAAAGTGTTTGCTAAGTTCCTTAGGCCATTTATTGATTGGGTTAATTATTTTTTGGTATTAAGTTTTTTTGAGTTTTTTATATATCCCAGAGATATATAAAGGGGGGGTGGGCAACTAGGGAAGAATAGGGTGACTTAGATTAGGTGAAGGGAAGTGAAGGAAGGGGAGTGCATATAGGGGGTAGCAAGGATAATTGATTGAATCAGATATTATTGCCCTAAGTATATATACATCTATACATCTGGTGATATTCTTTGTCATATACAGCAAGAAGAATGATAAATTATACTCAATCTATACATAATGTATCAAAGTGCATTCTATTGTCATGTATAAATAATTAGAACAAATTTTTAAAAATTAAAAATTTAAAAAAATCAAAATATAAAGTACTAGTAATACATATTTACATTTAATAATATCAGTTATTACTACAATTAGGCAATCTGTGTTGGGGGCTGAACAAAAGCCAAAATATTATAAAATTTAATTTTATCATAAATCATCTTTAAAATTTTTACTATTATACTGAAGAAAGTAGAAATTATACTAAAATCAAATTTTGAACATTTATTGATACAAGCTTAGCTAAAAAGGTAGGAGATAGAATTTTAAAAAAATAAATGAGGAGATATTTTTCTTGTAAAAAATGTAATATAATTTTGTATTACTATTTTTATTTGTCACATGTTTGTACGATTACTTATTTATGGGGTAATGGTGTGATATTTCCACAACATATACAACATGGAATGCTCAATTCAGGTCCATTGTGTTATTCATGTTTTCATTGCTATGACCAAAATACCTAAAGATAACAACTTAGAGGAAGAACAGTTTATTTTGAGTTCAGGGTTTGAGAAGTTCAGTTCATGCTTGGCAGATTCCAATGCTTTGGACTTGATTGAGGCAGAGCCTCATGGCCAAAGGGCACATCAGAGGAAAGCTACTCAGTTTGTAGCATTTGGAAAGCAGAATGGAGAGGGGGGAAGAAGAGACAAGAGGACAAGTTATAATCCCCTAGGGCATACCAGCAATAACCCAGCTTTTTAACCAAGCCCCACCTGCCTACAGTTACCACCCAGTAGCCCATTCAAACTAGAATGGATTGCCTAGGTTACAGTTCTCATAATCTAACTGTTTTACCTCTGACTATTCCTAAATTAACACAGGAACTCTTGAGCGACACTTCATAACCAAATTATACAATTAATATATCCATTCACCGCCATAAGCATTTATTATTTCATTGTGTTGAGAACTTTTATAATATAATTTTAAATTACAGGCATACATTTGAATAATAAAATATTTATTTAATATAGGAGACAGAAAACTAATAAATATGTCAACCAAAACAAGAGAAAATCAGTTGTTTTAAAGTAAATTTCTAATAATGTATGCCTTTGAAATTTTAAAGTAAACTATAATTTTAAACAACATTTTGACACTATTAAACCTAAATAATAAGAATTTTTAAATATGTAAGTATGAATGTTCACTTACTTTAAAAGGTAAATATCTTAGTTCGGAGAACATAAACCACTTTCTCTTCTGCAGAAAAACTCCTGTGAAGGGGCCATTTCTCTGCAAGCTTTTACAACATCTGCATCTAGACCTCCTGGTAAGTCTTTCATTGTCAAGAATAGAACAAATGTTGAGGCAGTTTCAAGATGGTGGAATAGAAAATGTTACTTTCCTGGCTGCTCTATGGCATAAGACCAAGAAACAGATAGGGAGCTTCTCAGCAAAGTGGTTGAACAAAACTTTTTTTTAAAAAATTGGGACTTTCCTGGAATATAATATTGGACATTTTAAACAGAACGGGGGCTCAGGCAGTTGGATAAGGAGAAAATAAGAAGAAAATTTCCAGCACTACAGCCACTGCTGCAGCTAGAGGAACCAACCAGAGTGGTCCCTCCATAAGAAAAGTGGAGGAATAAGGTAATTAAAGAAACACACCTTTTTACAAGGCCTGAGGAATGTCTGGGTATGGAGAGTTTATAGATCAAAGAAACTGTCCAACTAAACTGAAAGACATGCTGCACAATAACGTTTTGCAGGTAAAAATGCTCCATCTCTCCTGGCTGCATGTCCAGGCCAGATGGAGGAACAATTTTGCAGTCACAGTGCAGGAATCAGCAGCTTGGGGCGTGGGGTGGGGATGATTCCTGGCAAATCCCTGTATGGCCCTAGATACAGATGTGGCAAAACCACACTGCACAATATAGTGAATACCTAAGCGATCAGAAGAAAATCAAATGTGAAGAGAGGTTTTCAGAGAGGTGAACTGATGGTTGTGAAAACCCACCTAGCTCTTTCCCTCCCCTCAAATCTGGCTGATTGAAGCAACAGTTGGTAGACATGTGCCTGACTGGGAATTTTAAAGGCTGGAGGCAGGAGAGATTTAGTTTGGAGAACGAACCCAAGATTCTTAGTCGTGGACTAAGAATTGGCTTCTCTACCACAAGAGTTGAACCCAGGTGCAGACTTCCAGCATAGATCTACATTTCCAAGGCTTGGAGTTGCTCTTATTTAAAATCTCTAAACCAACTGGCATTAAGCAAAGAACCTGGAGCATGCCTAAGCCTAAAAACAACCCCCAGGAGTTTTGCTTATGGGATTACCTCTCTCATTCCAGCAACACTACCCTGAAGGTGAAGCAAGAACCATGCTTTAGATGACCCTCTGTAACACTCTGAGAAAGGAAGCTGAGAATGATTTGAACTCCATAAAAAAAATTGTTTAACTTTTCATCAAGTTTTTTTCCCCTATTCTCTGTTTAATTTTTCTTCCCAATCCTAGCATTTTTTTAGGCCAGTTATTTTTTTTTATTGGTCAGTAGTTTGAGGACTAGGATGTTTGATTATTATATTTCTGTTTTCTTTTGTATTTTTTTATTTTTACTTTTTAAAAAGTTTTGCCTTAAATATATATTTTTTTCTCTCACATACTGTTTTCCTTGAATATCATTCCCTCTTTTCTTCTGCTAAAACCAACCTCTATTATTCTTCAACTCTTCCTTTAATTTCAATCTTCTCTTTTCTTTCCTCATAATCATCATATTCTATATCATTTCTGTTTTCTCTGGCCTACCACTTAAAAAATAAAAAATAAATAAAAATTATAAATCATTTTGCAAACTTACTGTTTTTATTGGAGGCCATAACTGTTCACATCATTTCTGTTCATTGTGGCAATTAATATTGGGACATCATAGCATGAATTATTTGGTTTAATTCTTTATATTCTTTGCATTGATTGTTATTATTGTTTGTCTTCCCCTAAACAATGAGGTACTGGAAACCCTCAGGACACTATAAGTCTATAAGAATAGAAAGTCTACTGCCTCATATTTATATTGTAAGATGGGAAGATACGCAAACACATTAAAAAGTAAGAAAGCAAATCACACCCAAACAATCCAAGATACTTTAAATTACAAAATCCATCAACAGTACAGTGGAAGAAATGCAGACAAGAAGTTTAAAATATACATAGTTAAACTAATCTGAGAGGTAAAGAACAAATTAAGGAGCAAAAAGAGAAAGCCCAGGATGTGAAATATCAGTTCAATAAAGAGATATTTTTAAAAAATGTGAAGCACAAATCCTCAAAATGAAGGAATCAATAAACCAAATCAAAAATTCAATGGAAAGCATTGCCAATAGATGAGACCACTTAGAATACAGAGTTTCAGAAAATGAAGATAAAATATATAATATAAAAAGTAAATTTAACTATAGAGAAAAGATGTTAAGAGATCATGAAAAGAACTTCCAAGAAATATAGAATAAGAGGAAAAGACCAAATTTAAGTTTTATCAGGATAGATGAAGGCTGATAGATACAAGCCAAAGGAATGCACATCTTTTCAGTGTAAATAATATCAGAAAAATCTCCCAAACCTAATGAATAACATGGAAAACCAAATACAGGAGGATTATAGGACTCCCAATATACAAAATTATAACAGACCCACCCTGAGTCACATTTTATGAAAATGCCTTACATACCGAGTAAGAATAGAATTGTAAAGGTTATCAGAGAAAAATGACCAGTCACATTTAGAGGGAAACTAATTCAGATCTTAGCAGATTTCTCAACCTAAACACTCAAAGCTAGTGGGTGTTTTAATAATAAATAACAAGCACTGAAAGAAAATGGATGCCAGCCGAGAAGACTATACCAGCAAAATTAAGCTTCAGAATTGATGATGATATAAAACCTTCCATGATAAACAAAAGTTAAAAGTATTCACAACTAGAAAGCCTGCAATATAAAATGTACTCAATAAAATATTTCATGAAGAAGAAATAAAAAATAAAAGTGAAAAATAGCAAAGAGAGGAACTACACTGGAAGAGTCATCAATCAAATGATAGACTAGTTAAAATTAAAAAAAAACTAAATAAGTCAAAAAGACAGAGAAGGAAAATTATTTCTAAATAATAACATCAAATACAAATGGCATAAACTCATCAATCAAGAGACATAAACTAGCAGATTGGATTAAAAAAAACAAGACCCCAATATGCTCTTTCCAAGAGACTCAGCTTATAGGCAATTGCATCCACAAACTGAAGATAAAAGGATGGGAAAAATCATATCTTGCACATGGATCTTAATAAACATGATGGGGTTACTTTCCTCATATCAGATAAAGTTGACTTCAAGCCAAAGTTAACCAGAAGAAATAAAAAGGGACATCTCATATTGCTTAAGGGAATTACACATCAAGACATAACTATTGTAAATATTTATGCCCCAAGTAATCTAACATCTATGTATATCAAATAAACTCTTTACAATTTCAGGAATTAAATAGAACACAACACAATAATATTGGGTGACATTAACATGACTCTCTCATCACTAGGTGGATCCTTCAAACAACTAAATAAAGAAGCCATAAACTAATAAATGCAATTAATAATTTAGTCTTAAAAAACATATGTTGAATATTTCATTCATCAAGGACTGAATACAGTTTCTTCCCAGCAGTATATGGATCCTTCTCTGCAAGAAACCACATCATAGGCCACAAAACAACTCTTAGAAAATTTAAAAAAATAAAGATAATACCTTGCATTCTGTCAAACCATAATCAAGTGGAATTTTAAGTCAACAATAAAATAAAAATTAAAGCTACTCTAACATCTGTATACTAAATAATATGTTGTAGGTAAATGATAATAGCAACTAACAAATTCTGTGATACTGTGAAGGTAGTTCTAAGAGGAAAATTTATTGCATTCAGTTCATTCACTAAAAGAATAGAAAGTTACCAAATGAATAACCTAAAATTACATCTCAAAGCCCTATAAAAAGAAAAACAAATCAATACCAAAAGCAGTATAAGATATGAAGTAATTAAAATCACACCTGAAATCAATGGAATTGAAATTAAAGAAACAACTCAAAAATTAATGAAATAAAAAGTTTGTTTCTTGAAAAAATAACATTGATAAACCCTTAGCCAGATAACAAAAATAAAGGGAAAATTTAAAATAAAAAATTAAAATGAAAAGGAAATATCATAATGAACATATAGATGATATTGAGAAAATATTTTGAATATTTATACTCTAATAAAATAAAAAAAAATTGAAGACATTAACAAAATTCCAGAGACATGTGTCCTGCCCAAATTAAATCAAAAGAACATACACAAGGGCCACAATTTATTTAGGTTAATTTCAAGCAATGAATTTGAAGATACCATCAGAATTCTGCCAACAAAGAAAAGCCTAAGACCAGACAGATTCTCAGCCAAGTTCTACCAGATCTTCAAAGAAGAAATAACACCAATATTCCTCAAATTATTACATAAAATAAAAAAGGAGAGAATCCTTCTAAACTCATTATATGAATCCAGTATCACCCTGATACCAAAACCAGAGGAAGACACATCCTGAAAAGAAACTTCTGACTAATATTGCTGATGAACTTAGATGCAAAAATACTAAATAAAATCCTTACAAATCACATATAAAAACATACTAAAAAGGTAATACACCATGACCAAGTGGGGTTCATCCCAAGCACACAGGTTAGTTCAACATACAGAAATCAATAAACATAATTCTCATATGAGTATCTCAATAGATGCAGAGAAAGCATTTGACAAAATACAACCTCCATTCATGTTCAAAACAGAAGAAAAACTAGGGATAGTAGGAACATACTTGAACATTGTTAAAGCTATATATGCTAAACCCAAGGCCAATATTATTCTAAATAAAGAAAAATTGAAAGACTTTCCTCTAAAAGCTGAAATAAGACGAGGATGCCTTCTATTATCATTTCAATTCAACATTGTCCATGAAACTCTAGCCAGAGCAATTACACAGAAGAAAAAAATTACTAGGATACAAACAAGAAAAGAATAATGTGAAGTCTCCATATTTGCCAATGACATGATTACATATTCAGAAGACACAAAAAACTCCACCAGAAAACTTCTAGAACTGATAAATGAATTTGGCAAAATAGCAGAATATGAAATTAACACCCATAAACCAATTGCATTACTATACATCAGTGATGACTCAATTGAAAGAGAAATTAGAAAAAACTATCCCACTCACAGTAACCTCAAAAAAAATAAATAAATACAATATTTGGGAATCAATCTAACAAAAGAGGTAAAATTTCTCTACAATAGAAACTACATAATGCTAAAGACAGAAATTTAAGACCATTAGAAGATGGGCAATTCTCCAATGTTCTTGGATAGGCAGAATTAATGTTGTCAAAATGGCAATACTACCAAAAGCTCTATAGAGATTTAATGCAATACCAATTAAAATCCCAATGACATCCTTCATATAATTAGAAAAATTCAAGAAATTTATTTGGAAAAATAAGAGTGACAGAATAGCCAAAGCAGTCCTTTGTGGGTAAAGTAAAGCAGGAGGCTTCATAATACCAGTCCTTAAATTATATGACAGAGCTATAGTAACAAAAACAGCATAGTATTGGCACCAAAACAGACATGAAGACTATGGTACAGAATAGAAGACACAGAAATATAAATACAGTTTTCTCATACTAGACGAAGAAACCATAAAAAGCAAATTTGAGAAAAGGTAACCTGTTCAAAAAATGGTGCTGGGGAAACTGGAAATTCATATGTAGCAAAATGAAATTAAACTCCTCTCTCACATCCTGCACAAAATTCATCTCAAAGTGGATCAAGGACCTAGGCATTAGACCCGAGATCCTGTAAATACTGGAATAAATAGTAGGCCTGTCGGGGTTAACAGCACCCCAGTAGAGCAGATAACTGCTTGAAGGTGTGAACTGGCTGGGAAAATAAAAAGGTCTATAATAAATATGGAGTAAAAGACAAGAGACAGAATATAGCTTTAAAAGTGGGGAACCTAGTGGGTCTTCCAGCCATGATAGGAACTGGAACTGAGTAAAGAAAAAAGGGCCTAATCTTTTATAAAAGGAAAAATACAACAAAATGTTTCAGTGTGGCAAGCTTCTTGAGAGAATCGGGATAAGAATGCCGAAAACAAGTTGTTTGGGGCCTGGAAGGTTACTTGCATCTTCAGGTGGCTGCATTTGAACTTAGGGCCGTGAGCTAATGCAGACCACCAGCATGATCTGGGCTTTCTCAAACTAGGAACTTACATCCATGATTACCAGAAAAGAAGCCTCCCTGCCTTATGTTGATTCAAACAAATCCATAATTTATACAATATTTCCAAAATAGGCCCAAATCTCCATCAGGTCAGCTTAGGAACAGAATTCTTCATCAAGACTCCTAAAGTGCAAGAAGTAAAATCAAAAATCAATAAATGGGATAGTATCAAACTAAAATACTTCACGGGAAGTAAATCAAGGAAGTAAAGAGAGAGCCTATGGAATGGGAGAAAATCTTGGCCATCTGCACCTCAGATAGAGCATTAATTTACAGGATATAAAAAAGAACTCAAAAAACTTAACTCCATAAAAACAAAAACCCAATCAATAAATGAGCTAAGGAACAGACCAGACACTTCACAAAAGAAGAAATATGATCTATTAACAAATATATGAAAAAATGTTCAACATCTTTAGCAGTTAGAGAAATCCAAGTTAAAACTACACTGAGATTTTATCTCACTCCAATCAGAAATGGCAATTATCAAGAATGCAAGCAACGATAAATCGTGGTGAAAATGTGGATATAAAGGTACACTTATACACTGCTGGTAGGACTGTAAACTAGTGCAACCACTATGGAAATCAATATGGAGATTCTTCAGAAAACTTGGAAAGGAACCAACATTTTACATAGTTAGCCCACTCCTTGGCATATACCCAAAGGAATTAAAATCAGCATATCATAGTGACACAGCTACATCAATGTTTACAGCAGCTCAATTCACAATAGCTAAGCTATGGAACCAACAAAACAAAAGTGCCCTTCAAGAGATGAATGGATAAAGAGACTGTTCATACACACACACACACACACACACACACACACACACACACACAAAATAAATATTACTCAGCCATAAATAAGAATGAAATTATGGATGAAAATTATAGATCATGCTAAGTGAAAGAAGCCCATTCCCCCAAAACCAAAAACTGAATGTTCTCTCTGATGTTTGCATGCTTACACACTATAAGGGGAATGGGAGATGGGAAGAATAGAAGTTCATTGTATTAGACAAAGGAAAATGAATGTAAGCTGGGATGGGAATAGAAAAGATAGTAAAATAAACATAACTTTCTTATGTTCAAATATGAATACATGACCAGTGTAAGTCTACATCATGTACAACCACAAGAATGGGAAGTTACACTTCATGTATGTACAAAAATGTAAAAATGCAGTCTCCTATCATGTATATCCAAAAAGAACAAATAAAATCTATATAATATATAGAGATGGAGAATGAACATAGTCTTTAACTATCAGTAAGAATGTTTTGGTAAATATCAGCCTAACTGAAAAACAAAACAATTCAAAAAGAGCAAAACAAAAACAAAGCAAAACAAACAAATAATAATAATAATAGCAATAACACCACCAACAACAAAAACCTGAAGAGCAGTCAAGGAGTGATACTTTGAGATAACTGAAGAAAAATTCAGCAAAGCTGCTAATCTCAGAGACATTGCCCTAACACTGTAAAGAAAGACAATGATGAGAAGAGAATAAAGAATAGCTCTTAATGTCCCCTGTTTATTTTCCATTTACATGAAAACATTCACACATGAACCAAGAGGGTTAAATTGATTAAACATTTGTATGATTTCATTTTTTTTCTCTTTTACTTGTCAGTTCTAAATGATTTTACTCCTATTTAGCAATCATTTCAGAATGATAGTATATTTCCTTTACTTATTAACATTAAGTTGTGTTAGTACT
This sequence comes from Callospermophilus lateralis, assembly GCF_048772815.1. NCBI lineage: Eukaryota > Metazoa > Chordata > Mammalia > Rodentia > Sciuridae > Callospermophilus > Callospermophilus lateralis. The sequence goes on from NW_027512489.1 coordinate 218,641, forward strand.
TTTACAAATTCCAGGTTGACATCATCAAACACTAATTCTCCTTAGCTCTTCTTTTATGTTTTGTTTATTGTTTCTAACTTTATGAAATGTTTTCCTTATTATAGACTCTATTTAAAACAAAATATGCTTTTCATTTCTTGTTTCTAATTTGCCATAGATGACCACTTTTTTTAATTGAATAATCCTTGATTATTTTTTCTCATACTAAAAAACCAGCCTCTACCTCAGAGCAAAGACTATCCAAGGAAGGGACATGACCTTTGTCCTTGGAAAGACTTACAGAGCACCCCTAGGCACATTCCCACCCTGCTAAGTTGTTTATCTACAATTAACAGGAGAGATCTGCTGTGCCAGGTGTCCCTGACTCAGTCAGGCTAGATCCATAGCAACCCCCTAGCAGCCACCAATCAGCATGAGACAGGGAAATACCTGGGATGCCAGATGACCCTCCCAGTAATCTATGGTGGTTGATAACATGTTGGGAAATCATGTAGTTCAGCACGAACACCCCTCTTGGCTTAAACCAATCAGTTCAAATGAATCCCCCTCTTGAAGTAACCAATCACCCCTACCCAACTTGTTCCCACCAGTGAATGTGCCAATCATGTTTTAGAGTTGTAATTTGATTTTCCTGTGGTGTGTGATGATTTTCTAAGAGATGCTATGATGTATGTGGGGGTCCCTGCCTTCTCCAAAGAATATATAAACCTGCTGCAAACCCTGAGCTCCAGGGCTCTCAGCATCACCAGTTGCTGTGTGTGCACAGAAGACCCAGCTAGCTTGCAATAAACACCTCTTTGCTGCTTACATCAATCTTGGACTCTGGTGGTCTTTTGGGGGTCCTGAATTTGAGAATAACAATACATGTATACAGGAAATAACCTCTCAATTTCAATATATATGTAATGTCTTCTTTTCCCCTTTAATTCTTGAATACAAATGTCGAGGTTAACAAATATTTTCATTCAATATTTTGAAGGTTCCCATTGCATTCTGGCTTTCACTTTTCTGTTATCAGTAAGATCGCAGACATAATGTTGCTGATTTACACTATTGTGTGTTTTTCTGTCTCCATTTTGGTTTTTGCAGATTTTACCATGTCGTGTCTTATTGTTTTTGTTGTATTTGTCCTGTTTTTTGGTTCATAAGACTTCTCATTTGCATGAATTGTTTCTTTTGTTAGTTTTGGAAAACTTTTCTCCACCAAATCTTTCAATATTGATTATTCTGCTTTTGTACTTCTAGAACTCTCATTACATGTATTTCAGATCTTTTCGCTGAGTTCAACATGGCTCTCCCCTTTCCAAATTTTTATCCCTTTGGGCTATTTGTGTTTTTGTACATTTTCTCAAACTCATTTTTCAGTTCACTAATTCCCCTTTCTTCTATGTCTGATTTACACTTAGCCTAGTCTGCTTAATTCTTTAGAGATTTAGATGCATGTTTTCCTCAAGAATTTCAATATGTTTTATTTTTAGTATCTTATTTTTCTTAAAATTTCTTGAATATATTAATCATGCTTATTCTAAAGTCCATGCCAAATAATTCTATTATTTAAATTCTTTGAGGCCCTTTTTCTTTTACCTCTCTCACTCTTTTGCTTTGATCAAGTATTATGTCATTTTATGCCTAAAGTACTTTTATAGACTTCTGGTTCTGGCATATAAAATGTTGTCCAGAAAGTGTTAGGCTCTGGATAATCTTAACTTCTAAGAAAAAAAATTACTTTTGATTTTGTTAGAGTTGATTTAGTATCTTCTCTCAATAATCTAGTTAGAGATAAAGATGATTAAAAGTTGAGTTTTATCTTTTACCATTCATCCTTACTCATTTTTGGAGCACAGAAAGAGGGAAAAAAGGAACCAAATTTGATGCTTCTCAGGGTGGTTGTTTTTTATTATTTTGTTGATCAGATCCTGAATTCAAATTTTTTTGAGGGGGCCCACAAAATTGCTGAATATATGCTCAATTTCTCAATTGCTCTACCATAACTTTCATTTTTTCTTTTAGAGGTAAAACTAGGGCCACATACTAAGTTCATGTCTTTTGAACACCTTACTTTCTTACAGGTTGGCTTCTCAAATCCTTAATTCACAAAAGGTACATTTTACAATTGTGCATCTTTATGGAATATTTAGCTGAATGGTGAGTTTAAGACCACAGTCTTATATTTCTAAACATCACCTTGCTTATGCTTTCTATACACTCCTAGAAGCCAACTGTTTAAATCTAAGCTCACTGTCCTGAGAATTCTTCTGATGTTTGCTCTAAAAGTTACAACATCATTGTGAAAAAAGAAAAGAAGCTGTCTTTCAGAATCACCACAATGAATGACAGGCTCTGGATTGCAAAATATAAGGAGATAACTACATTTTGCACATAAAAAAACAGTCCATTTTCTAAGAAAAAATCTAATATACATATCATAAATATATTTAATGCTCAGAGATAAATTTGTAGACATAATCCCTAAACTTACTTACTTTGTTTTCAACATCCTCTCAGAATATTATATATATATATATATATATATATATATATATATATATATATATATATAGATAGATAGATAGATATAGATATATTACTATATCAAGTAGAGAAAAAAGAACACTAAGTAATCAGAGGTAAAAAAAATAAGTAACAGATGATCACCAGGCCTTATAAACTACTTAGTACAAATTCATTAATAAAATGTTAGCAGAGTATATTTATTTCCTTTTCATGTATTATATGATCAATTAGGTAAGATTCCAATCTGAGAGATCTGTGAAGATTCATATTTAGAGTTTCCCAATTTTTATTTACTAATAAAATACCAAGCCTAAAAATCTCCAGTTTTTTGGAACCACTGCTCCTCATTTACAATTTGATGTATTGTATTATCTGACATTGTGGTATCCATGTCAGAGTTATCAAGAATTTCAATAATTCTGTAGGTGTCTACTAGTACTTCATGCTGCCAGAAGTGGTTTGATGAAGAGAAATAACCATATTATCTTGGTAATTTAGAAGGTACCAAAAGATTCCACTGGAGTAAAAATGATATATAATCATAGTATCCCTTTTCCTATTCGGCATTCTCACCTTGAAATAAATTATGAATGAATTAAAAACTGTCTCCAGATAAATCTAGCAAGAACCAAATCATGTTACAGCGTGGGTTGTTTCTGATTTATTTTTCGGTGTTAGCTGGAATTGGCAAAGCATCATCTTTAGGCCTGCATTCACAGGAAGGCATCCTCATAGGGAATAAACTGTCCTTGAAGAATTTTCAAAGACCAAGTCATAAAGCCTGAAGTCACAGAATTCACTATCCAGTTTTCCCCTGTCCTTTCTGAGCACTTTTTCAGCCTCATGAATCGAATGCCCTCTTAATTTTCTGCCTTAGGATGTTCTACTTTTCTTATCTGAGTCATTTTCCCCTGATTAATTTATATTCTACTTCTCAATATTAAATTAAATAAACTACAGCTCAAAAATTCTTACCTTTCCTGAGATCAGGGGCACAAGCTTTTGCTTCCCTATCAACTGAATGGGCATGTGATTTACTAAAAACCTAGGTGGTTGCCAAAGAGTATATGATTGTTGCTAAAAATGTCGATTTTTATAGTCTTCATGGAGAAAAGAATTGGCAACATGTCCACATGTATGCACATAGATTTATTTGTAAGGTTTATCTCAATGCTTTAATAAAATAGCAAAAGTAAAGCCACTAGGATGTTCCTTAATTTAGGAACTATTGAATATATTTGTTATCTCATGGTATGAAACATGATGTAGGATTCATTGCCCCCAAATGGAAAGATCTCCAAAATGTAAAGTTAACTAAAAACTAAAGAAGTAGAAAAATGTTTATAGTCATTTGTACATATAAGCTATAAACTATACATACCTGCACAGATATATCATCGCAAATCTAGAAAATTGAACCCAAAAGGTTAACTATTGTTATTTCTTGAGGGAATAGATAGGCATGTTTCTTTACATGAAGAGATATTTACTTTATCTATGCTTGTAATATTTTGATTTTTCCACAATTATTATATATTATTTTCATAACAAACAATGAAAATTGTACCTGCTTAGCAGCTAAGATTCAGCTTAAATGCCAGAAACACAACAAAATAAAAGTTTTAATAGTGATGATGAATTAGGGAGGGCTTAGGAGTTCCTGGCTGTCTTCAAATAGTCAAAACAGTGTATCTTGAATTTCATCAACAAAGCTTTATGACTCAAAGAAAGAAACACGATACAATTTTCCAGACAATTCTGGAAAAAGGAAAGATTACTCTGAATTATCCAGGGAATGATCATATTTTTCTACTTCCTTGAACAGTGGGAAGTACATGAGTCTGAAATGTAAATCTCTCTAATATATCATAATGATTTTGCATCTTATATTACATTCCTAATAGCAATTATTTCTGGCTAAATAGTAACTTATCTTCAAGTAATAGAATCTGTCTTTTGAAACACCATATCAGGTGTTATCACAGCTCTTAAGAAGCTTTCATTCTATAAAGTCAAAATAGACAAAAGGCAATCAATCTATTTTTTAGTTAATGTTGCCAAATGGAAAGTATAACATAGAAACCAAAAAAAAAAGCACTCACAATTCCAGGAATCTTTTTTTTTTAGTAAAGCAGATGGCTTGTTACACTGTGATAGTAGGAGTGTAAGAGTTAATTTGGCTTCTTTAATGCAAGTTAAGTGATTCACATGGTATGCCTGTTTTTCTTTAACTTTAGACATTAACCAAACTGTGTCAAAATAATAAAGGCTTTTAACATTAATTATGTTTTTATTTTCTCAGTCATTTAATGTGATCATTTATAAATGTAAAATATTTAGCTTTGCAACAGCATTTTATTTTTTTATTTTATTTTTTTTATTTTTTTTATTCTTTTTTATTCAAAACATTACAAAGATTTCAGAATCACATCGGTTACACATCCACATTACAACAGCATTTTAAAGTATAAGGATGACTTGCTTTGTAGAAGACATGAAGACGACTTTCAAAATATTTTTTTTTCTCCAGCAATAGTACTTAAGTTAAAATAACTTAGGTATCCATACATTAAGCAAAATTTTATCAACTGGCATCAATCCTCTGGGAAATCTGTTAGATATTAAAGAAGAAAGGACAGCAGGAAAGCATACCATGGAAAATGATGGAACTGCTACATCAAAGATTCAAATGTTGGCATCATGGAGCTTCCCTCATTCTATCTATTATATCCTACCAATTAGCTTTACTTTCTGATGAACTTTTAAGTTCTGGTAAAAATAGGGCTCGATAAACATTTAGATATCCAGAGCAGAGATTGCCAGTAGTAGATTAAGAGAGAAAAGTGCAATTCATCAGTGCAATAATCAGGTGAATAAGGAGGAAATGATGTGCCTTGCCTGCATGTTGTAACAATATCTAACAATGAAGACGCCCTTATCACATTTCAGACATATTTTAAGTACCTGATAAGCTTAAACTCTTTTAAAATGCATAATAACTCTAAGAAGTTATTATTATCCTATGTTTCTAATGAGAAAATCCAGGCTCAGAGGAGTTAAATAATTTGCTTCAAGTTGCATAGTTAGTAAATAGGATTTATATCCTGAGCGATCTAACTCGAGTCCAGAATCTTAATCCCTATGCTACACTGCAAATGATATTTCTCCTTAAAGGGAGTAAAGTAGTTTGTTATGTTTTTCTTTTCCTTATAGCATTTGAAGAAATCACTTCATTAATCTTAACACTAAACGCGAAACTCTCAAAATCATCACTTTAGCGCCTTTGAATTAATACTTCCACTACAGTGATTCATGTAGGTCATGCACATGGGAGCATACTGCTGATTGATACAAATAATTAACATTTAACTTTACATACTAAAAACTGGAAGTCAGTTCATATTTGTTCACAACCAACTCTCACCGGGTGTCTCGTAGTGACAGAGAAAGTTGGAAACTTGCATTCATTTTGTAGAAAAAACATTCTCACTAATATTTTAGTCCAGTGCAGCTAAGTGTAAAAGCTTTGAATATTCGATGGGACTGAATGTTAAATCCACGAATAAACCGCTTACTCATTTTGGGATATCTCTATCCAAAAGCAAGGGGAAACCTGGTAGAAACCCCAGATTTGCCCCTTAGAGGACAGAATTGATGTTTAATGAGAGTATACTGAAAGGTCTGTGTCCTTGAACTCTTCCCCTCTTGAAACTGCACTAGGGTCCTCCATTTGTCAACATTTGAATTCTTTTCTCACTTTCAACAGACTATATTTGCAAACTTTGTTACAAATTATGGGTTCAATATGTACCCTTTATATCCTTCAACCGATTATTAGTATCATCTACATATACACACTGCTCTTAAAATACATTAGTGAACTCAAATACCATTAACCCTGCATGGTGTTGGCAACACATAAAGTAAAAGCCAGAGCTTCATGTTCTTCTAAACATCTATTGCATACCTTAGAAAAATTATCCAGAGATAGTGTTCTAAAATTATTCAGGAACTAAAGAACTTTTGTCAAACACAAATCTTTTCTCAATATGCTAGAAAAAGGTAACTTTTGGAGTCTGTTTTTGTTCTCTGTATAAGGGATCTCCATAAAAATTCAGTAAACATTACTGAACAAGGACAAGCTGTCACATTAGCATTATCATTACGTGGAGAAGTCTGGGGATTAGCTATTTGACTTAAAAAAACAGATGTGAAATTTACACTTTCTAAGTTTCAGTACAAAGCAATATCAAACCAAAACAAGTACATTAGAGGATTTCAGAAACATATTTTAATAGTTTCTTTTTTCAATTTCTTTAAATAAAAAATTCATGACAGGAGAAAGAGCTCTGGTGAATGGAAAGATGAAGACTATTATTTGCCCTCCTCTTACAGTGTCTCACCAAGATATTTAGAAATCCTGGTGAGTCTGTTATCCAAACACTTTGTAGTCCCAGCTCAGTGGGCTTTCACCCCCCCTGTGCCAGGTTGCCCTGCCTCTCCTGTGTCTACACTGTTTCTCCACTGTCATTTTTATTGAAAAATAAAAGCTAAATTGGAGTTTCAGAATACCTTCCATTTAACTCCTTTAATAAAACGGGAAAGATAAAAGCAACCTAGTCACAAGAGAAGTGTTTTTGAAAGCTGTGCCTTGGATATCAGAAATGCATAAATAAAAGGATGCTTCAAAAATAGAGCCCACTGGCCTGGCTCTGGCCCTGTGCAGCTCTCCTCCTGTCCTAGACCTGCTTTTAGCTTTAATTTTTTATTCAAGAAGTTAAATGGGAGACTTGAAATAGTTTGGATCAAATATTACAACAAATGAAAAATGGGCAGCAGCTCATTCTTTTTTAATGCATTATTCTTATACATCTGGGCCAGACAACTTCGTCAGGCAATTTTACACATGTCTGTTGGAAAAGCAAATATTATTTATCTTATTTTTCTTTACATGGAGAAAAATACTTCCTTCCACTAGTCCTGGGGAAGGATTAGCATTCATCAAAGTGTGTAGTACTTAAATATCCTCATTGGCATTACAAAATGCTGTGAATAAACCTATAACAAAACAAATCTATCTAATTTGGGAATTGTTTATGGATTCCTTTAAATTGTTCCATATATTACTAGCCAAGGTTCTAATTTAGAGTTATGATTCTAATCTTCAGTTTTACTAATGATATTGTTTTAAAATATTTTTAAGAGAAGGCCCCTCCTTAGCTGTGTGATTATAGCTCTATTTGGTATACTTATGTTGACTATTGAACAATACCTTCCAAAGATAAAATAACTTCTGTTAATATTAATATCTAAGTCTAAAGTAGCTGAGAAATAGCAGTCTTCAAGACAGCACAATACAAGAGTGTTAAATATAATGTTGCACTAACAAATAAAATTAAAAAGAGCCAGTAGCTTTAGTCAATGGAAATCCTTTGATTTTTGAAAAAAATTTTAATTTTACTATTAAACATATGCTTGGAACAACACTGTTCAATAACTACAAGGCTCTGATTTATTTTTCCTATAATTTCAACTAATAATTTAATGAAGCTGATTCTAAAATACCCCTCATCTTTTACTCTCTTAATTAATGCAAAAGACTCAATTTGAGTCTTTTTTTTTTAATTTTTTTTATTGGTTGTTCAAAACATTACAAAGCTCATGGCATATCATCTTCCATATTCCTTTCAAGCTCTTATATATCTTTAAGTATAATTTTTTTTTCAAAAAAGAACACTCTGTATCAGTCATTTCATACTATTCCAACCAATCAAAGAGAAACGGGAAATGGAAGCCATAATGGTATTAAGTACATCTCCCAGCATAGGCCAGTCTTGATGAAGGATGATTTGTGAAGAAGCGACTGCCCTCCGCCACCGCCAGATTCTAAGGCGTGTGCTAAAAGCATTCTAGTGGCCTTCAATCAGAGCTGCTTCATTATTGTGAGCATAGTATTATTTTAAATTAGCTTTTTATATTTAATTAAATAACACCTACTCTACAAAGTACCTCTTATTGCCATGCCAGCATTTTGTACAACTATCTTCAAAATAAGTTTCATAGAATAGGCAAAGAATAAACAGAAAGCAATTACTCTTGCTTCATGAAGAAAAAGAAAGAGGGAGGAAAGTGGGAAAATTTGGCAGCCTGTCTTTTGATCCTATGAAACAATCTTTCTTTCTTTCTTTTTTTTTTAAAGCATCATTATAGTTAATAATTACATAATTCTCCCTAGGCTCCAACAAAAAGCCAAGCAGAATATTTCAACAATACTAAAATGTAAATAGCTTTAGCATTGTCTTATGGTCTTCAAAAGGGTATAACTGATCTGACCCAAATAGTGAGCCTTACCAAATCATTTTGCTCATTCAGGGAATCACTTACTTTCTTGATATAATTTTCTGTGGCGTATAGTCTGGTCAGAGACAAAGGATAATTTTGAAGGTGCTGAATACCATATTGTCTTTCAAGTACTCATAGAAAAGTTTCCTTTGTAGCAATAACATTAGTTTTGCAAATGCAAAGAAGAAAAGTACAAAATCATGGAAATTCTAATCTGAAATTTGTTAGTTTGATATAAAGTGTACAGTAGGGTCACATTAAAAAAAGATATATATATAGTATAAAATACTGCTTTGTAAGAGAATATTTTCATCCAGATGTGATGGCACATATTGACTTTCGGGTTTTGCTGAAATAAAATTCATTAATTACCTAACATGAGGATGTAAAGTTAAATGCATCCTAAGTTAATTTACATGATATATATCTGGAATCATTGACATTTCTTTAATCCCTAAAGTAAAGGATACTAAATATATGAATTTTTTTCTGCCTATACTATAAATGTACCATATGTTCATTTCTTATTAATTGAATAAACAAGCACATATTTAGGCATAGTATATGTACATTGTTATTTTGAAAGCATTTTCTCACTAAAAAGACGTAAGGAAAATATGTATGAGCTAATTGTAGGTTGATGATTCAAATTAATTATTATTTCTCTAATTGTTATATATATTTGGAGAGAATCAATTTCTTCAACAGTGCATACACTTGTACATTATGATAAGGCAGTATTTACTTTTGGCCTGTGTTCATAATAAGTGACAGTCGGCATTGAAGGTGACTAAAATTTCACTGATTAATTTTTTTTCTGCAAAATACTGTTGATACAAGAAACAAAATGAATGTAAAAATTTTTCTTTCATTTCCTACATTTAATATTTTCCAAAGTCTGATAAAAAATAACTTCCAAATTTTTAGATACTTTAAAGACTGATATGTACTTACATAAAAATGGTAATAGCAACCATTTGGTTGTTTAGATTAAACTTTTTGAGATAATTTTAGATTTACATGTAGTTGTAAGAAATAATGCAGAGGTTGTATGTACACCTTCCCCAGTTTGCTCCAATGTTAGCATCTTGCAATATTAAAGTACAATATTTTGTCTAAGCTGTTGGAATTGATAGTCACAACATAAAACATTTCCCTCACTTCAGAGATCAAAGATGCCCCATAGTGTTTTCGTTTGTTTGTTTTGTTTTTTGTTTTTTTAGTAGCCATATCCTCTTTCCTCCTACCTCATCTCTTCTTAACTCAAGGAATTATTTGTTCTCCATTCTCTTATTTTTCACTCTGATTACATAATATGAATGGAATTATATAGTATACATCCTTTGATATAGACTATTTTGTTCATAATTATCTGAAATTTTATTCAGATTATTATATCTATTAGTAATTTATTACTTTTACTGCTGTATAAGGAATCACTGACATTTCTTTCCTCCCTAAAGAAAAGGACACTAAATATATCAATTTTTTTTCTGCCTATACTAGAATTGTACCATATTTTCAAAGACATATCTTACTAATTGAACAGACAAGTACATATTTAGGCATCATATGTGTACATTGTTATTTTGAAAGCATTTTCTCACTGAAAAGACACAAGGAAAATATGTATGAGCTAATAATAGGTTGATGATGCAAATTAGTTATTATTTCTCAAATTAGTTATTATTGCTCTAATTGTTAAATATATTTGGAGAGAATCAATACATAATGTATGTACCACAGATCTCTAAACATTTATCTGGTGAAGAGCATCTTGGTTATTTTCCCTCTCTTTCTTTCTTTTGTGGTTATGAATAAATTTGGAATAAATAATTATTTTCAAGTTCTTTCATAAACAACATGTTTTCTTTCTCCATAGTAAAAGTCCAGGAGTGCAATTGCTGGTTTGTATGGTAATAGTACAATTAGTATTTGGTTTTATTTTCTGTTTCTGAATAACTGCCAAACATTTTTCTCCAGAGTGGCTGTATCATTTTACATTCTCACCAGTAATACATAAGTGGTATGTTTTTTTCTCCATGCTTACCAACATTTAATGTTACTTTTAAAAAATGTAACAGCTCTAATGGAGATGTACTTATATCTCATGGTGGTTTCATTTTCATTATCCTAATGGCTTACAAAGCAGAACAAATATCCATGTGCTTAACCTCTATCTTTACAACCTCTTTGTTGAAATGTCTTTTGCTCATACCTTCTAATACATAAAGATGTTAAATTATTTTATTATTGTTCTTTTACTGGTTTTGAGAATTTTGAAATTGTTACTTATATATTTTTATTTGCTCTTTATCAAGCTAAAGAATACCCCTTCTATACCTACTCTTGTGAGAATTTTTATCATTAATGAGTGTTGAATTCTGTCAGTTTTTTCAGTATAGACTGATATGATTATGTGGTTTCTCTTCTTTACATTGTTAAAATAGTGGCTTTCAGTGATTGATTTTGAATATTCAACCTGTTGTGCATCCTTTACAATAAACCCAACATGTCCATGATGCAGTGTTTCTATTTTATATTATTGAATTATAGTTAAAATTTTTTTCTAAGAGTTTTTAATCTAGGGCTGGGATTGTGGCTCAGTGGTAGAACATTGGCCTATCAAGTACAAGGCCCTGGGTTCAATCCTAAGGACCACATAAAAGTAAATAAATAAAGGTATTGTGTCCAACTACAATTAAAAATAAATATTAAAAATGAGTTTTAATCTATATTCTAAAGCAATATTGATCTATATATTTTTTGTGTGTCAGTAGTTTTTGTATCATAATAACGTGAGCATCACTAAATGAAATAGTGAATGAACTCTTCTGGTTTTGGAAGAGATTATAAAGTATTGATATCAATTCTTCCAAGATTTGGTAAAAAATCCCAGCTAACCCATCTGAAACTGGGGACTTTTGTGGGGGATGATTTTTAATTAGGGATTCATTTTCCTTACAAATTGTAAGCCTACTTAAATTTTTATTACTGTTTGATTGAATCTGTGTTGGTAATTTTTGTTAAAAAGAGGAATTGGTTAATTTTATCTCAGCTGTCAAATTTATACATGTAGTATTTCTTGTTCTACTTCTGTATTATCCTTGTGATGTCTTCCAGGTCTGTAGTGATATCCCTTTTTATTGGATATTATTAATATTCATCTTCTTTCCTCCATATTCATAAGTCTTTCTAGACCTATGATAGTATTATTACTCTCATCAAAGAACTGCCTAGATATTTTAATAGTTTTCTTTAATGTAGTACTGTTTTCCATTGCTTAGATTTTGTTTTTATCTTCCTAATAGCCTTCTATTTGTTCATTTTGGATTTATTTTGTTTTTGTGTACCTAGTTTCTTGTGGTAGGAGTTCAGATGATGATCTTTTCTAATACATGCATTCTGTACTCCACAGTTTCCCTCTCTCAGTATGATTCCCACTGCTTCCACAAATGTTAATAATGTCCTGCATTTTCAATTTCATTCAGTTCAATATACTTATAAAAATTTTCCTCCCACATTGACTTAATATATTCAATTGTTTCTAAGCATTTGGAAATTTTCCTATTTTTTTTGTAGTTGATTTCAAAATTGATTCCATTACATTCACAGATTAAAATTATTATGATTTCAATTTAAATGACCTGAGGTTTGTTTTATGAACAAATATATGGAATACTTGGCATATGTCTCATGAGCACATTTAAATATGTTTTCTACCATTTCTAGAGGAAGTAATTAGATACTATTGCTCAAGGTTTTGTTGAATTTCATAATATGTATATTATGTTTTTACAGCTGTGTTTTATGGTGCATACACATATATTTATGATTACTGTTCATGATTGATTCTTTTATCATTTTTGAGATCTCACATTTCTGTAATTTTCTTTGCTCTGACATTTAAATGAATTAGTTAATATAGCCACTGCTACTTTTTTTGATTCAGGTTTGTAAAATATAAATTTTTAAAATTTTGCATCTCTTTAATTGAACTTCTGACATTGTTATATTTGAGTTTCAATAGTATGTGATAATATGTTTTTCTAAAATTCTATTTTTCCATTTTTGCATCTAAATTATTTGCTTAATTTAACTACTGATATAGGAATGTTTAAGTCTACAATTTCATGTTTTGTTTTCCTGGTTCTGTTTTTCATTTCTTTTTTTTTCCTTTATCATCCTCCTATAAGTTACTGGAACTTTTATTTAGAATTTAATTTTTATTTATATAGAGTGTTTATTTTTTTCAGAACAACTCTTTGTAGAATTTGTTAGTAGTTCCTTAAGTTATAATATACGTGTGTGTATGTATGTATCTGTGTATTTCCATTTTTTAATTTATTTCAAGCATATATATGCTTAAAATATACATGCATTTATGTGTTTATATATTACATACACACACACACACACACACACACACACACATATATATATATATATATATATATATATATATATATATATATATATATATATATTCTTCTTTCTGATATTCTCAGATTTGTTTATCATTTCTGTTTATTAAACTTTCTTTAGCCATTCTTTTAGCATAAGATTGCTGGTAAAAACAAAACAGAAAACAACTCTTAGTTTTCCTTTATGAAGACATTCCTTTCATTCTTGAAAAATATGTTCTCTGAAACCTATAGGTTTCTGAACTGGTGGTTCTTTTTTTTCAGCACTTGAAAAAAATGTTCAGCCACTTTTCCAAGCCTCCATAGTTTCCACTGAGAAATCTGTTGTCATTCAACTGGTTTGCTCCTATTTGTAAAGTTTAATTACTTCCATAATGTCTACAAATGTTTCATCTATATTTAGTTTCAAAAGTGTGACTATGATATGTCTTGTCTTAAATTTCTTTGAGATTATATTACTAGGGTTAGTTTTATTCTTCAACCTATGGTTTTTCACAAAATTTGGGGTGTTTTCAGCCACTATTCAAGTATTTTTCAATCACTGCTTTCTTTCTCTTCAGCCTCCAGAACCCTAATGATACAGAATTTAATACTTGGCAAGTGTTAAATACTTGTTGTCCTCTTCAGTATCTCTGAGGTTCTCTTTCTTTTTTACTGCAGCATATTTTATCCATTTCAATATTGGGTAATTTACCTGTGATTTCAGGTCTCTGATTCTTTCTTCTGTGTCTTCCAGTCATTTTTTCAACCCATATGCTACAGTCTGAATGTTTATGTCCCCTCAAAATTCATGCATTGAAACTTAACCCCCTTGGTGATTGTATTAAATGGGAGTGCCTCTTTGAGGCCTAGTCATCTGGGTCATGAGGCTCTGCATTCACAGATATGATTAGTGCCCATATGAAAGAGGACTGAAGAAATTTGTTTACTTTTTTTCTTTTTTAATTTCAGTATATGTTTTTTTTTAATTTATTAATGTATTCTAATTTGTTATACATGACAGCAGAATGCATTTCAATTCATAGTACACATATAGAGTGCAATTTTTTCATATATCTGGTTGTACACAAAGTAGAGTGTCTTCATACATGTACTTAGGGTAATGATGTCCATCTCATTCCACCATTTTTTCTACCTCTTGCCCCCTCCCACCACTCCCTCCCCTTTGGCCTCTCTAAAGTTCTTCCATTCCTCCTATGCTGCCCCACCCAGTCACATTATGGACCAGTATCCACATATCAGAGGAAACATTCAGCCTTTGTTTTTTTAGGATTGACATACTTCACTTAGTGTGGTATTCTCCAACTCAAATCATTTACCTGAAAATGCCATGATTTTATTTTAATTCTGAGTAATATTGCATTGAGTGTGTGTGTGTATGTGTGTGTGTGTGTGTGTGTGTGTGTGTGTGTATACACATATATATTGATGAATTCATTTATTAGTTCTAGAAATTTTCAGGTAATATTTTTGGGGTCTTCAAGGTATTGATATTGATATATATATATATATACATATGTATATATATATATATATATATATATATATATATATATATATATATATATATATCACAGTTTCTTTATCCATTCATCTATTGCAGGATATCTAGGTTGGTTCCACAACTTAGCTATTGTGAATTGTGCGGCCATAAACATTGATGTGGCTGTATGCTCTTTTTAAGCCCTTTGAGTATAAACTGAGGAGTGGGATAGCTGGGTCAAATGATGGTTCCATGTCCAGCTTTTCAAGAAACCTCCATAATGCTTTCCTTATTGGCTGCACCAATTTGCAGTCCCACCAGCAATTTATCAGTGTGCCTTTTCCCCCAAATTCTCACCAATATTTACTATTGTTTATATTCTTAATAGCTGCCATTGTGACTGGAGTGAGATGAAATCTTGGAATAGTTTTGATTTGCATTCCTCTAATTATAAGAAGTGTTGAACATTTTTTGATATATTTGTTGATTGATTAAATATCATCTTCTGAGAAGTGTCTGTTCAGTTCCTTGGCCCATTTATTGATTGGGTTATTTGGTTTTTTGGTATTAAGATCTTTGAGTTCTTTATATATCCTTGAGATTAGTACTCTATCTGATGTCTGTGTGGTAAAAAGTTGCTCCATTCTGTAGGTTCTCTGTTTACCTCACCAACTGTTTCTTATGCTGAGAAAAAGATTTTTAGTTTGAATTCCCATTTATTGACTCTTGATTTTAATTCTTGCTGTATAGGCGTCATATTAAGGAAGTCAGAGCCTAATATTACATGATGGAGAATTGGGCCTACTTTGTCTTCTAATAGGTGCAGTGTCTCTGGTTTAATTCCTAGGTCCTTGATCCACTTCGAATTGAGTTTTGTGAATGACGAGAGATAGGAGCTTAATGTCATTTGGATTGCATATGGATTTCCATTTTTCCCAACACCATTCATTTAAGATGCTAACCTTTTTCCAGTATGTGTTTTTGGCAACTTTGTCTAATATGAGATAAATATATTTATGTGGATTTGTCTCTGGGTCCTCTATTCTGCAACACTGGTCTAGAAGTCTAGTTTGGTATTAATACCATGCTGTGTTTGTTACTATTGCTCTGTAGGATAGTTTAAGTTCTAGTATGGTGATGCCACTTGTTCACTTTTCTTGCTAAGCATTGTTTTAGATTTTCTGGGTCACTTATTTTTCCAGATAAATTTGATAACTGCTTTTTCTATTTCTATGAGAAATGTCATTGGAATTTTGATTAGAATTTCATTAAATCTGTATAGTGATTTTGGTAGTATGGTCATTTTGACATATTAATTCTGCCTATCCAAAAACAAGGGAGAACTTTTCATCTTCTAAAGTCTTCTTTAATTTCTTTCTTTAGCATTCTGTAGTTTTCACTGTACAGGAGGTCTTCCACTTTTTTTGTTGATTCCCAAGTATTTTTTTGAGTCTATTGTAGCCTCAAAAACCAGAATGGGGTAGTTTTTCTCATTTCCTTTCAGAAAATTTGTCACTAAAATACAGAAATGCCTTTTATTTATGGGTGTTAATTTTATCCTGCTACTTTGATGAATTCATTTATTAGTTCTAGATATTTTCAGGTAATATTTTTTGGTTCTTCAAGGTATTGAGTCATTGTCAGCAAATAATGCTAATTTGAGTTCTTCTTTTCCTATCTGTATCCATTTACTTTCTTTCATCTAATTGCTTTGGTTAGTGTTTCAAGAAGTATGTAAAATAGAAGTGAAGAAAGAGGACATTCTTGTCTTGTTCCAGTTTTTAGAGGGAATGCTTTCAATTTTTCTCCATTTAGAATGACATTGACCTGGGGCTTAGCATAGATACCTTTTACAATGTTGAGATATGTTCCTGTTATCCCTAGCTTTTCCAGTGTTTTGAACATGAAGGTGTGCTGTATTTTGTTGAATGCTTTTTCTGCATCTATTGAGATGATCACATAAATCCAATCTTTAAGTCTATTGAAGGATGAATTATATTTATTTATTTCCATATGTTGAACAAAGCTTGCATCCCTGGGATGAACCCCACTTGATCATGGTGCACTATCTTTTTCATATGGTTCTGTATTCAATTTTCCAGAATTTTATTGATAATTTTTGCATCTATGGTCATTAGAGATATTGGTCTGAAGTTTTCTTTTTTTGATGTGTCTTTGTTCAGTTTTGGAATCAGGGTGATATTGGCCTCATACAATGAGTTTGGATGTGTTTTCTTTTCTTCTATTTCATGAAATAAATTGAAGAGCATTGGTATTAGTTCTTCTTTAAAGGTCTTGTAAAACTCAGCTATGTATCCATGCAGTCCTAGGCTTTTCTTGGATGGTAGGCTTCTGATGTGTCTTCTATTTCATTGCTTGAAATTGTTTTGTTTAAATAGTTTATACCATTCTGATTCAGTTTGGGCCAATCATATGGATCTACAAATTTGTTGATGCCTTTGATATTTTCTATATTATTTGAGTGCAAATTTTGAAAATTATTTCTAATTATTTTCTGTATTTGTGTAGTAATGTTGTGATATTTCCTTTTTCATCATATGTGTTCATGGATGTTAGTAACTTGAGTTTTCTCTTTCTCTTCATTAGCATGACTACGAGTTTATCAATTTTATTTGTTTTTTTAAAGGACCAATTTTTTGTTTTGTCAAATTTTCAAATTATTTCTTTTGTTTCAATTTCATTTATTTTAGCTCTGATTTTAATTATTTTTTTGTCTTCTACTATTTTTGATATTGATTTGTTCTTCTTTTTCTAGGGCTTTGAGATGTAATGTTAGGCCTCTCATTTGTTGACTTTTTCTTCTTTTAAGGAATAAACTCCATTCAATGAACTTTTCTCTTAGTATTGCCTTCATAGTATCCCAGAGATTTTGATACATTGTATCAGTGTTCTCATTCACTTCTAAGAATTTTTCAATCTTCTCCTTGATGTCTTTTGCAACCCATTGTTCATTCAATAGCATATTATTTTAGTGTTCAGATGTTGGAGTAGCTTTTGTTTTTTATTTTATCATTGATTTATAATTTCATTGTATTATGATATGATATAATGCAGGGTAGTATCTCTACATTTTTTGTGTTTGCTAAGAATTGCTTTGTGGCATAATATATGGTCTATTTCAGAGAAGGATCCAGGTACTGCTGAGAAGAAAGTGTATTTGTTCATTGATGGATGAAATATTCGATATATGTCAGTTAAGTCTAAGTTATTGATTGTATTAATGACATCTACAGTTTTTTTGTTCAGCTTTTGTTTGGAATATCTATCAGGTGGTGAAAGAGGTGTGTTAAAGTCACTCTGAATTATTGTGTTGTGGTCTATTTGACCTTTGAACTCAAGAAGAGTTTGTTTGATGAACATAGATGTTCCATTGTTTGGGGCATATGAATTTATAATTGTTATGTCTTGTTGATGTATCAGTCCCTTGAGCAGTATGAAATGTCCTTCTTTATCCCTTTTGATTCACTTTGTCTTGAAGTCTATTTTATTTGATATTAGGATGGAAACCCCTGTTTGTTTCCACAGTCATAAGTGGTATATTTTTTCCAGCCTTTCACCTTCAGTCTGTGGATATATTTTTCTATGAGTTGAGTCTCTTGGAGGCAGCTTATTGTTGGGTCTTTTATTATATCCAATACACCAGGCATATTGATTTATGAGTTTAGACCATTAACAGAGTTATTATTGAAACATTATTTGTATGTACAGTCATTTTTGTTCATTTAACTTGATTTGGTTTCTCCTTTGATTTGTTTTTCCTTTAGTTTAATACCTCCCTCTGCTGATTTTTATTGTTGTTTTGAATTTCCTCCTCATGAAATATTTTGATGAGGATGTTCTATAGTACAGGCTTCCTAGTTGTAAATTTTTTAACTTTTTTTTATCATAGAAGATTTCTACGTCATCATCAAGTCTATAGCTTAATTTTGTTGGTTATGATTCTTGGTTGGCATCCCTTTTTTTCAGAGTTTGATATATGTTGTTCTAAGACCTTCTAGCTTGCAAGGTCTGGGTTAAAAAATCTGCAGATATCATAATCGGCTTCCTCCTATATTGAATCTGATTCCTTTTTCTTATGGCTTTCAAAATTCGTTACTTATTCTTTATGCTAGGCATTTTCAATATTATGTGCTTTGGTGTGGATCTGTTGTGCTTTTGTTCATTTGTCACCCTGGTAAGCATCTTGTGTTTGATTTTCCAATTCATTTTTAATGTTTAGAAAATTTTCTGATATGATTTTATTGACTAGATTGTTCATTTCTACCTTCCTCTATCTCAATAACTCTTAAATTTGATTTTTTATGCTACCTCTATTTCTTGAATGTTCTGCTCATGATTTCTTATCATCCTCACTATGTGTTCTACATTCTTTTCAAGATTATATATTTTGTCCTCATTGTCTGAGGTCCTAACTTCCAAGCAGTCTATTATGTGGGTGATGTTTTCTATTGAGCTTTTAATTTGGTTTATCATTTCTTTTATTTCACGGATTTCTGTTTGATTTTATTCAGAACTTCTACCTTCTTATTGAAGTAATCTTTTCTGCCTTTATTTGCCTATGTAGCTCTATATTGAAATGATCTTTTGCTGCCTGTGTTTCCTCTATTAATATCATTCTTAATTCTAATTCTGTACATCCTGAACTTCTTCTCTGTCATTTTTTTCTGTTGTCCTCGCCATAGATTCTACCGTTTTTATCCTATAAGTTTATAGTGTCCCTGCAGGGTTCCAATACCTCTCCTTTAAGGGGTAGAACAATATTAACAGATCCAAAGAAAAACAATATACAGCTTTAAACTAAGTAGCTGCTATTAAATCCTTTGTGGTTTCATCAAAATATACAGAAATAATGAATTCATTTATTATCTGCAATCTAAACAGTTGGTTTTCAAAAGGCTCTACAGTTTCTGATGATAGACAAAGAGAGAACCAAGGGTGGGGTGTAGGATGAGACATTAAGGAGGTAGGAAGTGAGGATATGGAGTTATTAGATCTTAGAAAGTTTGAAAAAGGCATCTAAATTGGCTAGTAGGAGAATAAAAGAGAGAAAGTGATTTTGGGGAGAGAAGTCAATGTGAAGACAATAGACAAAAATTAAATCTATATATATATATATATATATATATATATATATATATATATATATATTAAATGGGTATATATATATATATGTATATATATATATATATATATATATATATATATACATATATATATATATGATAAAAGGATATGCAACACAACTGTAATATACTATTCAGACAACTCAGACCTCAATAGCCTAATTTATGAAAAGTACTTGGTTTCACCAATGTTGGGGATGTGAGGGTGGGAGAAGAAAGAGAGAAAAGAAGAAGAAAAAAATCTGGAAGGAAAATACAAAAATTGTTTTTGTTGGGTTTCAGTATCTTTTCTGCTTCCCTCTCATCTAATAGGTGGGTTTGTCTGTTGTTTGCTTGTATCTCTCCCCTCAGGATGGTGAAGGTTATTAGGGTGGGAGGGTTGGTCTTGGCGGTGGAACTCCTGGCGGAGGACTATAGCTCTTGCTAGTCCCTCTTGGGAGACTGCACCCCAAAGATCTCCTCTGGGGCCCGCTCCTGTGATGTAGGCACCCTTGTGGTCTTTTCTCCTTATATTGCCTGAAGACCTCACAATTCCTGGTTTCGAGTTTAGTTTCTAAACTTAGCATCTCCCTTTCTGCTTTCCAATCAGGAACTTCTCTCTCCTGAGGTCTTGTGGGCTGAGCTCTGGGGGGTTCACACCTGACAGACAGCTGTTTTGTATTGGGCAGTTCTGGACCAGGCTATAAACCAGCTGTGCAGTCACAAGCACTGTGTGGAGCTAGTGGCTGTGGAGGAGAAGGGGGAGTTGGAGATTATAGAAATCTTGATTTTGCTTCCAGTTCCCAGCCAATGTCCCAAGCTGGGAGTTGCTCCAAGTAAAGATGGTGACAAAGGTGTCCCAAGATGGAGGTGGCTGTTCTCAGATATGGGGTGTCAGGTCGGGTCAGGTGGTGGTGTTCGGCATCATGTTCAGAAATACAACTTTGTGGCATGCAGTGGTATGGCTAGTGGTTGTCCCCAGTCCCTGTATTTTTTCCCCAGGTGCAGGCTACCATGTGTTGGGGACTATGGCAGTGGTTGCAGTGTCCCAAGGTGGAGGCAACTGAAGGATCCACACATTGGTATATGGAGCCCCACAGGAGAGTAGCAACTGGAGGTCCTATGTGTGGACAGTGGCCGGGTATCCTGTAGGGGAGTAGCATCTGGGATTCTTGCTAGGGCACTGATGCTGGTGGTCCTGCTTGAGCATGGTGAGCAGAGGTCCTGTGAGGGTGAGAAGCCAGGAGTCCTGCACAGACACTGAGGCCTGGGGACCTGTGCAGGCTGAAACTTATTTACTTTTTTACCAGGGAAAGATTCATTTAAAAGACATCATCTTTGAAGCTTAAAGCATAATCTCACCAACATCAAATTTGCTAGTGACTTGAGATTAGACTTCTCAGACTCCAGGATGTTAAGAAATAATCTTCTATAACTTTATAAGTTATCTAGTTTAATGCATTTTGTTATAGTAGCCTGAATAGTCTAAAAAAATCCATTAAACTTATTACTAAATTACTTTTTCAGTTTTAAGATATTCGTATGCTGCCTTTCTATATCTTCTGTTCCTTTGTGAATAAAAATTTCTGTCTTTAATTCATTTCAAGCATATTTGTAATTTCTTAGTGAAAGATTCTTATGATGGCTTATTATGAAAAAAAAAAATCTGTCATTTTAGTGTTTACATCCCTAGGTCATCCTCTCCCCCCCCCCCAATTTAGTTTCAACTATTTCTGGTTTTTGTCATGACAAACTATTCCTATTGAAATCTGAACACTCACGTATTATGATTTTCTTATGTAAACTTTCTGGTTTTGATGTCTTCTTTTGACACCTCTATTACAAAGAAAGAAGGTAGTAGCACTAATTGCAATGATAAATACAGTATAGGTTCCCTTCATGATCTCATGGGTCAATGTTACTTCAGGATGAGTGTGGGAGTATATGCTTTCCACTGTACTTCTGTAATCCCCCTGACTGGGAAAGTAGCAGTACAAATACTTCTGCTCTCTAATTAGCCTTGACTCAAAACACAAGGGTAGATATGTAACCTACTATTTTTGGACAATGGTGAAATTTCTGATTTTCTCCAAGTCCTACTCTGAAACCATTCCACTGGGAAAGGGGAAAATATACTTCATAGATTTCAGGTACAGGTGGAATTCCAGGCTTTCATGTTAGTTCTAAACCCCATACATGAAGGCTTATTAACACCGTTCAGGATTGAGTCTGTTTTCCTGTGACATCAGGTAGGTTGAGGCATCTTATTCAAGTCTGAAAGAGAGGAAATTTAAGTATCCTTGCTCAGTTTTTGCTGGCATGACTGAAAGTGTGGCTACAATTTGTTTTCTGTGCTGTTTGCTATAGAGTATTTATTATCTAGAATGTTCTTCTCTTACTAGGGTAACCCTTTCCTCTTACTTTGCATAGGGATTACAGTATTTCACTGACTTCTTTATAGTTAGTGCTTATTGGTATTTCTAGGACATCCTAATTTTCCCCTCCATGTTTGGTTATATGTTTGGTTATATGTTGGTTATAAGAGTCAAAAAGAGACCCCAAGGGACTCACTAATGTGTCTTTATATTGGTCCTGAGGTCTCTAGTTGCTCTGCCTTTTTCTACCTTTCCTTCAGAGTCTTTCTGTATTTATTTGTCCAGAACTTTTATTTGTACTTCATGGAAAAAAATTGGGAAACACTCCTGTTCATGATCTAAAAACAAACTATCATTTATTTTTTCTGAAAGATGACTATGAATATGTAATCTTTCCTTTCCTGAGAAACTTTAACATGTTAGTCTAAGAGGACATGGCAGAAGTCTGTCAGTAATATGCTTCATGATATCCCTGGTTATCAGAATTCAAGCTACACAACTCAAAAGTGTGCAGCAATGGTTTGTAACTGTGTGTGATATACCTGTGGTTGCATAAAGGTACCCATAGTGCTTCCATGTGTGGAGAAAGGGGAATGAAGTAAGCTGCTGTTTCCCCAGGTCTCTTTACCCAGTTCATCCAGAAGAACTTAGCTTTCATCTGTCTTCCATTCTGGGCTTCAACATAAAATTTTATTTGAAAAATAAATTGTGATGATTTTAAAATGTTTTAAAATATCATAAATTCCACTTTTTCTCTCTGGAGTTTTATAGTGGGATTAAACCTTATAGATATGGTTTGAGTGACTTTTTGTTTTCAGTTTCCCTAGAATGGGACATGGCTAGTAACAATTACATAGGGTACTTCATCTATTTAATTCAATAAATATTTTTGGGCACTGGGGGAAAATTCTACTGTAGCACTTAGGTAAGAAAGGTTGCAACTGTTATGTATGGCCAAGAGTTTTCCATCGGTATAGTTCAAAGAACTAAGAGCTTAAGATGGGAGCCAGTAATATTTCAAATAGTAGAAGGTAATTAGACCAATCAACTTAAAAGAAATAAATTCATCTTTGTTCTAAAAGTGGAAACAGAAGCATCTTTTGAGCATTTAATCAAATTGTGCTTTATCAATTTCAAAGAAAAACTGACTGCATTAACAGTGTCTAATATCTACTTACAGCTTAGAGGCAAATAATGAAATAGTATTATTTATGATCTATTCTAAATTGATGCAAATGTATTGACCAATGTATGCAGAATGTCTTAAAATGGTAAGAAGTGATGATCTTACAAAGTCTAAAAATTTTAAGAATCAAACTAGTTTTTCCCTGCTCACAGATGAAAATTTATAACCCTTTATCTTCATTCTAGGTCTCAATTCATTCTATATGGGCCACTGTGGCTGTATCACTGAAGTTTGTCCACAGTGGGAAGCAACATGGTAATCCCAAATGTGCTGTGGCACCAGATAGGGGGCCACGTGTATGTTGACCCAGAAAACAGCAAGACACAAGTATCCCCAGCTATCAAGTTTCTAAAAGTTTAGCATATATTAAGATAGAATTTTGAATTACATTTTTTTCTGTTGTATTTTGGTTTGTTGGATAAATATACATTGAAAGTAAACTTTGTATAACTCTGAATATGACCTTTAAATTGTCATGAAAAATAAAAATAGATTTAGCTCTTAATTCTATTACTGATGAAATACTTCAATTTTTTTAGAGTTACTTATTTTGAAAGGCACATCTACTTAGATTATAACAAGGTTACTATTGTTCATAATCCTTCTTAGAATTTAAGTAATAGATTATAAGGAACCTATTGAATCTATGAACCAGTTTTACATAAAAGCATCATCCAAAATAAAAGATGAATTTTATATCCATATGAAATTGAGTTAGACCTTTTCTGAAAGGAGATGGGAAGGAGTACTAAAATTTATTGTGTATTTTTTGCACTATAAATATTATTTTATTGCTTAGAAAGTTAAATAAATTAGTTTAATGATGAACTTTAATCCCATGAATCAAGAAGATCTATATACAGAACATCTTTCTAATAATACTAGTAAAGAATTCAATATATATTAAAAGAAAAACTAAAAACAAGCATATATTTTATTAGACAAACCAATAACTATCAGAGGCATCTAGGGATTTTACATTCAGAGTGAGAAATTTTCCTTCTTGCAGTCAACTAAAGGAAAATAGAGTTAGAAAATAAAATTAAGTAATTGTGCTGTGTTTAGGCTATAGAGAAGAAATAAATAAAAAGCTAATTGGACAGAAGAGTAGCAAGAAATTAAGGAAACCAGATTTCCTTGTTGCTTGGGGTGTTTTGTTCCAATAAATTAGACAGGTGTAAATTACACTTCAAATTGAAATTCAATCTACTCTCATAAATAGAAAAAAGCAAGTATGTATCTAGCTTTGCATTTTTATCCATGGAACACCTGATGTCAGAGCTCTTTCAAACAAAACCCGTCAAAAGCACCAAAATGAGAGTGTGAAAGAGATGAAGCCTTTATGATGTCTATTTTAAAATTTGTTTAAACTAATGTCAAAAGAATTGAGATTTGTCCAAGAATTTGGGAAATAATGAAGGTGTTATATAGAATCTATTAGAATCCAAGTGTCTAAGGAGTAGGTAACTGGTAGACCAAACAGATGGAAAACAGTTGGGAAGCAGCAGAGCATAATTACATCAGTAGTGATACCATCCTCAAACCAAAAATCATCCTTCATATTTTTATTATGATTTCAAAAAACATTTTCCAAACTCTGAAATTGTCCTCACCTAAAACTAAGAATCTAGTCTTAGTGGCTTACATGTCTCTTAGCTTTAATATTCTCTGATTTAAATATGTATGCAAAATGAAAATTGATGAAAGAATCACTAATTCTAAATTAACAACTAGGGTGCATTTGAGAAATACCATTTGCTTATTTTTATTTAATCACATAATAAATTTTCATTTTGTTCTAGATTCATAATGTAGGAAGTGATTTTAAAATCTAAAAATTGAAGAAAATTGTCTTATGAAGGATAAGCTGAAAAATAATTTGTTAATTTATATGATTATGAAAATAGAAATAAGGTATCACTTTATATTAACTGACTATAGAATATTGGTAAGGTAAGTACTATGTTGTGGAGGTGTGGAAAAAGAGAGAGCACCATGTGAGGCTTATAGGACCCTAGATTGTAAAGCTACCCCAGAGAGCACATTGTTACTAATGAAACAAATGAAGCATTCCATATCTGATGAGCATATCATGGCAACTGGGGGGAAGTCAAATTCCAAAGAGTTACAACAGAAACCCAGATCATGTGATTGGATGTTCATTAAAAGATTATTATGACAGAAATTTCACTCAATCTGTGTCCATCACTTTGAGAATAAGTGAAATATCATAAATGTACACTGTTAATTTAAACAATAGACTGCATACAATCTGGAGAAATCTTCAGAAACACGTTTTCATGAAAAAAAAAACTAAAAAACTGACTGTCATATTACACAAAACCATTTAGACATATTGGAAGTACCTGCAAAAATCACAGCAGGAAGATTTTCTTAACACAAACAGAAAACATACATGCTCAACCCAATAATAGATTTTTTTAAGAAAAAAGAGATTGAAGTATGGGGATTAAAGAAAATGAGTAAGTATCAACAATAAGAAATAAATATAAAAATGAACAATAATGATATGGTACTATGATCTGAGGAACATGATTAATCTTCCCTCTATACCTGGAGTCGAGAAGAAATAAAGAACATTCAGCAAGTATTAAGTTTGAAATGAAATAATGAAATAAAATGAATAGAAAACTACATTTTAAATTGAAAACAAAATGCAAAGACCATCTCCATGGTATTTGTGCTTTGATGAGCACATTCTCACTATAAGTCTACCATTACCTTTAAGGCATCAACCCTTTCATTCTTCACAATAGGGAAGAGTGAATCTCATAAGACTGACATTCTTGTACTAAACTTAAATTTGAACAATTGATCCTTCAGTGGCCCATTTTTTCCCAAAGACACATAGCTTGTTTTGTGGTAGAAGTAAGATTCAAACCCAGATATCTTAACACAGAAGCTCATTTACTTAAATTCTATAAGGATGCAGAAACTTCTCAAGAGTATATGCCACAGTAGAAAAATCCATATTTGTTATGCCTTCATTTTCCTCTTTCAGGTTGTTGAATTCATTTTCATCCCCCACAAATACCTGACAAATGCTCTGGATAACATTCCATGAAGCTCTTGATGACCATGTCCATTAATACCTGCTGCACTGGACAGTGTTGATCACCTCTTCAAATTCTGACTCCTGTTCTAGCTCCCTGTCTTGTTCTACTCATCTGTTCCAAAAGCTCTGACCCCTTTGTCCAGTTTCTAAAATATTGGTATTCACCAAGATTTCAGTCTTTAAGTCTTTCAGGACTATCTCTCCACATGTTCACCTTGTGATGATCTCAAGCAGTCATAGTTATAGATTGATCCAATCGTTTCATCAAAACATTGAAATCAGGCTTAATTTGTTTCATTTTCTTGTCTACTTTTGATCGTCAATCAATGGATTGATGTGCAGATTTTAGCTCCTAAGTATTTTTTCTATTCCATACCATTTTTATACCCTATTAACACTACCTTGATAGGACCTGCATTATCTCTGTATGGAACAATCTTCCTTTTACAGATTTTGTCCTTTTTAACATGATCAACTGGACTGTGAGGGATGTTATCCAAATCCTTTAATCATGTTTTGATTCTTAATAGGATTATTTTAATTTTCTTCCCAGAACCTACAAATTCTTCTATGATATGGTTCTTAAACTACTATTGTGTACTCTGTTATGGAGGAATATTGAAGTCATAATTCCTTTTACTAGGTGACTTATTTCATCATATGTAATATTCCCTGCCCAAAATACCCTTTCCATCTATGTTTTCCTGTTTTATACATTTTTTGTCATTAAAGACCCAGTTGAGACACAATATTTTCCCTAAAGTCATGTGTTAATTTGTGGGCTGTCCTACTATGCCATCTTGGATTGTTCCATAAGGACACTGTGTTTTAAAATACCTGCTTAAGTATCTCTCTCAGTGTACAAAATTGAGAAGAGAAATTCTTAATACCAGGAGGGGAGGAAGTAAAGGCAAGGTACTTGGGAATGAGATTGATAAAATTATGTTATGTGCATATATGAATAAGTCATAATGAATCCCACTTTTAGGCATAATTAAAATGCACCTATAAAAAAAATAAATCCTCAATACCTAGCATGGTGCTCCAATTACAGCAGGTTTTCATCAATGTTTATTAAAATGATTTCTTCTATAACTGTTACACATTATTATTAATGTTATTTAAAACATTTTATTTCCCAGGTTCTGTCCTGCACTGAATGCAGTGTTTTATGTTTGCCTTTTCTATTTTTAATGTATTGGAAAGAAAGGAAAAAAATAACTAACAGTTGCATCACCACCATGGATATAATAGGTAAAGAAATCTTTTGAGAATGAGGTTTTTTCATTATGTACAATCAGTGTGATTCTTCATCTTTGTCATCCAGCATTGCCAAGAAATGTAAAAAGACCCATAATTATTTTTGACTTTCTGATATGGAGAAAGGCAAGAGTAGGTTTAATAATCACCTGAATTTTAGTTAAAAGATGTAGGTGGCAGTGGTAGTTATAGTTAGATAATCTGAATTTACCGTGAATCTGAAAACAGTGTTTAACAGTGTAGCCTTACTTCTGTCATCCCTTTGATGTGACATTTGTACAAACCACCATCACATACAATAAACTTTACTAATATTATCTTTGACTTATACTATTTAATAATTTTAGAAAATATATATATATATATATATATATATATATATATATATATATAATGATGTAATGCAATATTTATATTATATATGCCTTAGAAAATAAAACTTATTTAGGGATTCTGTTTTATGTTATTGCAAATTATATTTAGTAATACTTTTATTATCATATTATGTACTCAATACATAATCTTTTACCCTCAAGAGCTAAGTGATCCACTGATCATTGAACTATAGAATTGAGGGTGTTTTGCACATAAGTCATCAATTCAAAAAATATTGTTTTATTTCCTGCAGATTCTCTAAAATAACACTTTGTATTTTGCTTTGAATTACAGGTAAAATATTTGGAAAGATATTGTTGTAAGTATAAAATAGAAAAATATGCAGAATTTCAACAAATTCATAATTATGATTAAAATTTCAGGATTTCTTTCAAAGAAGTTGACAGGAAAAGTAAACAAAAAATTAGTTATACTCTCACTAAAAATGAACATATTTATTTAATATTTGTAGAATTCTGTGTAAAGCACTTATTCTTTTATAGACATATATGGAACATTTGCAAAAAGTAGAACACATGCTATATCACCAAATGGGTCTCAATCAACTGAAAAAAATAAAATCATACAAGTTATATTCTTTGAACACAAGAGAACTGAAGTAGAAATTATAAGCAAATATATAAAAATCCTTTAAATATTTGTAAAGTGAACTTCATACTTCTGAATAGGTAATTATTCAAAAGATAAATCAATATAAAAATTAAAGATATATTTTAATTAAATGATCATGGCAATTCATGTAAATTTAAGACATTGATGAAATAGTGTCGAGAGGGAGATTGATAACTTTATATGATTATATTCAAAAGGCAGACAAAAATCAATGTTTTAAATATTTACCTGAACAAGCTAGAAAAGTAGAGCATTAATCTCAAATTAAATAGAAGGGTAGAACTTAAAAACAGCAAAGAGGGAAAGAAAAACAAATAATGGGAAATATAATTGAAATAAAAAACTAGTTCTTTGAAAGAAAATGTTTAATCAATTTTTAAGAAAGAAAAAATAGGGGAAAAATACACACTGTATCAATGGTAGAAATAAAACAGTGTATGTCCTTCAGATCATTTGGACATTAAGAGGAAAAAATGATGTGCAACTTTATGTCAATTTCTACAACTTAAATAAAAGAAACAAATATTGGAAAGATAAAATCTATCAGTTCTGACTTGGAAAAAAATAGAAAAGTTGAATAACCATAGTAACATCAAATTTTTGAATTTTTAATTTAGAAATTGCAATCCATGCCTGAGGTTCACTAGCACCACTGAGAAATTCTATCAGATGTTTAAGGAAGGTAAAACACCATCCCTATATGATCGTCTCTTTAGAGAAACAAAAAACCACTTCACAACTTGATTCATGAGGCCAGCATTTTCTTTTAATAACAAAACCCGTAATGAAAATTATAGGAGAGTATCCCCCATATGCATAAACAATTAAAACCTTTAATAACAGCAAATACATTTAACAGTATATGAAGAATAATGCATTAAGAGCAAGCAGATTAATTTCAGGAATGAAAAGTTTGTTGAATACTGGAGAACCAATAATGTATTTTACCATAGTAATAGAAAAAAGAAAAACCTAGGATTATTTCAGAAAATACAAAGAAAAAGTTTGTCAAAAGTTGATAACTATTAATGAAAAAAAAAAACAACAAACAAAACTTTCATTTTGTAAAAGGGTATGTTAATTTTGGAAGAATATAAATTTTTTTCATTTGTACCCAGTTCAGCCAAGGATGTCCCCTCTCAAAACATTCATTCACTATTTTACCTGAAAATGAAATCAGTGTGATAATGGCAGGGGCAGGGGACAAAGAAAAATAAGAAGACACTTTTAAGTTGGAATAGAAGAAATAAAACAGTCTTTATTCAAAGATGACATGATCACTTAGATAAAAAAAAAATATAAAAGATCAACAAAATACTACTAGAACTTATGAGTTTAGCAAGGTCACAGGACACAAGATGAATATAAAGTCAGCTGTATTTCTATATATTAGCAACAAACAAATGAAAAATATCAGTTTAAGATGCCTCTAACAACCATGAAATCATGACATATTTACAAATAAATTTAAGAGACTATGTGCAAAACTTAAAAACTATGAAGAGCTGAAAGAAACTAATGACCTAATTAAATGAAACGTATTATGTTGTTGGTGTAAAAACCACAATTTTTTTAAAGTTTTTTTTCTTTTTTTATTTATATATGACAACAGAATGCATTATAATTCTTATTACACAACCTTTCATATCTCTGGTTGTATACATAGCATATTCACACCAGTTCATGTCCTCATACATGTACTTTGGATAGTAACGATCATCACATTTCACCATCACTAATTATTCTTTGGTGTTTAGCTTTTTGAGTTCTTTATATACCCTAGTGATTAGTGCTCTATCTGATGTGTGAGGGGTAGATGAACTCTAGATATGGCAGAGGGGTTGGAGAAGAAGGGAGGGAACATAAGGAAATTAATGATGGTGAAAACCACCTTATTTAAAGATGTTTACTTATCCCAAAGTCCATTTGTAAAATAAAAACAATTGCAATTAAAATGGCAGTAAGATTATATCAGTTGATGAGTTAATTATGAATTTTATATGAAAATGTAAAGGGGCCAGGGCTGTGGCTCAGCAATAGAGCAGTCGCCTCACATGCAAGGCGTGGCTTCTAGACTAAACACCACACAAAAATAAAATAAAAGTATTGTGTTCAACTACAACTAAAACACAATATTAAGAAAATAAAATATAAGTACAAATAGCCAACAATTTGAATTTGAGCAACAAAAATGAATATAAAAACTCTCTATACATGATTTCAAGACCTCCTATAAAACTACACTAATGAAGGAAATGAATATGGAATAGTGGAAAATAATAATTTATCCAGAATAGACCTCGCATGTTTGGAAAATCAGTTTTCCACAAAGATTCTAAGATAACTGAATGGAGGAAAAATATCTTCAAAAGCAGTTAAGTTTTGAAACACTCACATGAAAGCAAAACAACCTCAATCATACAATACCATAGAAAAATAACCCAAGATGTATGTGAGACATAAATGTTAAACTATAGGTATGGGATTTATAGTAGAAAGCAAATGGGGAAATAAATCTGCATAATTTTAGGCAAAGTTTCAAAGAAAAAACATGTAGATGACTAATCATAACAGACAAAAGTAGTTTGGCACAGTGGTGTATATCTGTTATCTCTGCAACTCAGGAGGCTAAGGCAGGGAGATTGCAAGTTTGAGGCTAGCCTAGGCATCTTAGCAATACACTGCCTCAAATTACAAAATAAAAAGGGCTAGGAATTTGTCCAATGGTAGAGCACCCACGGGTTCAATTCCTAGTACTAGGAAAAAATTTGGATTTTTTTTAATATTTAAAATCTCATCTTCACAAGATATTGCCGCAGTCTGGCTGCAGCAAAATAACCCGGGGGGTGACGAGCAACTTGTGTAGATTGATACAGCAGGAGTGGGAGCCGTTTATTGTAGGACAAGAGGGGTATATATACATTCCACACAGCTTATCTAATTAACATAAACTAGATACAGCAGTCAACCAATAAGGAATCTCCACACTTAATGGCTCGCTGGCATTACTTCACAAACCACTGCCTCTGGCAAAATGCCAGGCACCATCTTGACTTATTTACAGACCCTAAAAGATATTTTTAAGTGAAAAGACAGATACAGAAATGAAACATTTGTAATACACATCTGATGAAAGCATTTGTATTAGAGTACATAAAAGTACTTAAAAATAAAAAATAAAGTGAATACAAATATGAACAAAATTTTTGTATAGAATTGTAACAAAATAAAATATACTAAAATATAATAAGCATATCAAAAGATATCCAATGTTACTGCAGAGAAATGCAAATTAAAATCTCAATGACATACCAGAAAACCCCCCAAAATTAATGATTTCACACATTCATGAGGGTGTAAACCAACTAGAACTCTTGCATACTATTTGCAAGAGTATAAAGGTACATTGACTTTGAGTTTTGTTGTTCTTGTTTGTTTTCATTTGTTTTGGTTTTGGTTTTGGAAGTGCTGGGCATCCACCCACCCTACTGTATCACAGATGCCAGGCAAGCACTCTCCCACTGAGCTGTGTCCCCAGCCTGCAATATATCCACCTTGGAACATTGTTTAGAAGTTTCTTATTAAGTCAAATGGGTACTTTCTATGTGATCTAACAACTTCATTCCTTCATATTTATCTAAGAGAAGTAAAAATATATGTCCATGAAAAAACTTGTTCAAAATTTCCCTTTTTAGAATTATTTATTTATTTATTTATTTATTTTTAGTTCTGGGGATTGCACTAAATTTTCATAGTAGGTCAACAGAAAAATAGGTCAATGGATAAACAAATTGTGGTATATTCATGTAATAAAATACTAGTCAGCAATAAAACCTCTGCTACATAGTACAACATATTCATATATCCAAGACATCATGCATGAATAAAATCAGACACCTTGTTCAGACATCATTTATATGAAATTCTACAATAGGTAAAGCTTATTATCTTTGAAAAAAGGAGATCCCTAGGATTGTGTGTGTTAGGAAGTGACTGAAAGGGAATTTATGAACATATAAGAGATATTAGGGAATTTATGAACATATAAGGGATATTTTATAGCTTAATGGAAGGTTAGTTATATACATATGTATGTATATAAATATATATTATATATATATAAATTGACATACAAATAAATATATGTACATATATCTCAAAACTCATCAAATTATACTCTCAAAGTAACTCTAATAGACATACCAATAAATCCAAGTTTATCTGACTCCACAAATTATTGAATTCCTTTATGGAAATTTGCAATCTTCATGAATGTTTTCTACTCTGTGAGTTCTATTTTGGGTTTTCAGAATTTCTGTTGGGAAGTAACCACAGTTTTAGAAATCTTTAATATGACTTTTTTTCTGTTTCTCTTCAGGTACTTGTCTTTTTATCTATTCAAAATTTATGAACTATTCTAAATTTCAACATTAATCCTCACTAATTTGGATCAAAGAGATAAGGATTCAGATAAATGAGTAGAAAATTCAAATTATAAGATATTCTTGAAGAAACATAACTTCATCACTTTTTGGTGGAGAGTGTAGCTTGAACTGTCTTAATCAAGGCTACCTAGTAGTATTCTGTGGGTGAACAGATTAGAATGATTTCCAATTAACATACCAAAGCACTCTCCAAAATCCTGTTGATTGAAGCTTGTATTGAGGATTCCTTTCATGTGAAAAACATTATTTTAAAAATTTATTTTGTATCCCTAACTTAAATATTTTCATTTTATACCTGATTCTTTAGGAAATCCTTTTTGAAGAGTAAAAAGAAAAAAAAAGATAAACATAAATCTCTAAGGAATGTTTAATAAATGTTAAATTAATAAAAGCAGAATTAGTCTTAGCTGCAGCCAATTTTTTTTGTTTCTTTTCTTTTTCTTTTTTTAATCTGAGGTAGTTATTAAAATGTCTAAAATCTCGAGTGACGCCAAAAGGCTGGTAGGAACGTTAGCCCTCAGAGTTGAAAGGGAATTCGTGTGTATGTCAAGTTCCAAGGATTCCTCTTGCAAATGAAAATATTTGCAATAGGGGACAAGGAAAGCCTCTTTTATATTAATTTCTTGAGCTGCTTGTAGCCAGAATCATCCCTCTGCTGTTCCCTGTCACTTTTGGAGGTCTTTGAGCCAAGCCCAAGCTGCCTGCCTGGCCCAACAGTGGTGTTTTCTCATCAAAGAACTCTTGCCACAGCCTCTCAGTTCTGTGCAGGAATTGAAAAGCCTTTGAAATCGGTGCAGCCTCACTGCACAGCTAGTAATAAGCATTAGAGAAAAACACGCAGCTCATTTGTTTAAAAGTTCATTCGCTTCAGTGTGATTTAGACAGATGTGAGGTGGGTTTTGCTTAGTGCTGCTCAGCCCCATGGCAAAGTTAGCTAGGTCTCCTTTTCAAAGACTTCCTCAGTCCCTGCCTATTGCTGAGCTTCTGCAACAATGGAGCTTTGAAGGGGGGGGGAGAAAGAAAAAGAGAAGAAGAAAAGAAAAAAAAGAAAGAAAGAAAGAGAAAAAAAAGAGATGACACCAGTGGGAGAGGCTGACAGCTCAGTCCAGACTCAAACAACCTTTCTAGTGTCCAGGACAGAGATGCACGTCTGAAGGTGGGGATGAGGTCTGGGTTCAGAACAGCCCAAAGAATTAATTTAAAAGAATGTCTCCTCCCATTTTATGTAAAGGCAGCAGCAGCAGCAGCTCTGTAAAATGCTTCCCAGATCATAGGGCAGTTAGGCATGTAGATTCTGCTATATTCCCAGAGAATCCTATTTCAGGGAAATAAATCTTACTGGATACTCCAGTTATTTTCTACCAGGCACAAATAAATACAAGCCATCCATGTTTCTCATTGAATAGGGGATCTGAACAATCAACACCCATTACTAACTACAGGTTATTTCCTCCAGAAACAATGCTCTTTGGAAAGAGACGTGTGTTTATTACTCATGATGCATACAGAGTAACAGTCATTTTGAGATGTGAAGCATTCCGTACCATCAAGATATGTTTTTGCTAGCCTACGTGGACATATTGATAGTGTTGAGGTATGATGCTAATTCCACAGGCAAATGGATCTATTGTTATGATCTTGCTGAGAGCTTAGAAATTGCTTTTATATTTAAAACCTTATTTTGGGAGCTGTCAGGCTACAGATAATACAAATCCAGTTAAAGTATGCCAGAGATTTTTGAAATAAATCTGAACAGGTACACATGATAAAATATATTGTCTATAATATGTGTATGGTGTATTTAAAAACACATTTCTAGGTCATTCTTTTAAACCACAACAAATCAGTATACACAATTAAGACAACCATGCAATGTAACTGCTTCTAAACAAAATGAAGCTTCAAAGGAATGGAAAACTAATTAGAAATGGGGTTTGGGGAAGACAATAATTCAATTAGAAGTGAAGTTGCCACATGCCTATAATTAAACAGTTGTGTGATAATTTGAGTGTGGCTAATTCCAATGAAAATGTAGTCATCCCCTGAAATGCTTTACAAGTAGGTAGGACTTAAACATATTTTTGAGATTCAATGAAATATTCTGTGAATTAACCCTACAGGATGAGCAGACTGTAGCATAAAAAAGGAAACAAATTTGTAGTTGAACAAATGAGTTTGAGTCTTGTCTTGATCACCTATTACTTAAATAACTTGGGGCAATAAGTAAATGGAGGTAAATGGATGCTCAGAAAGCAGACTCTGGGATACAGTTAGCATTCAGAATATTTATGACCAACATTTGTTGACAATTTGAGAAAGGCAGAAATTGCAAAAAGGAGAAATCAAATTATAAAGCTTGTCTGAATAAAGCCCCAAATGAATACAGACAGAGCTCTGTTGTAATGTCCAGGTCTTTATATTCCAGCATCTACTAGGGTGAGAATCTCTGATGGAAGGGGTTTAACCTTGAATGAAGAGGTCTCCTCAGCTGAGAAAGTCTAGAACTCTCAACCATGGGAGAATGAGTGATGCCTGACAGCGTCCACCATAGTAACACTTATACACGGTTAGTTTCATATAACATGGAGATAACAATACCTACAACTCACAGGTTTGTCCTATTGAAAGATGCCTAATAAGTATTACTATTTAAATTTCAAAGGGGATATCATCCTTTGAACAGCAACTGGGAAATCATCCTACAATTAATTGCATAGAATAACAATAAAATTTTAGTTACTGAAGTCTGTCGGAAATATTGTATGTAATTAAATAATAATTACCATTCTTTATTATTTAATAATTGAAAAAAGGATCTAAGCAGTAAGTGAATCACTTCTCAAAATTTTTAAAGAGATCATTAGTTTTACTTTACTATTAATAAAAGTACAGCTGAGTCCCAGGCTGGTACTTAATCAGCAGTACTATTATTTGATACATTTAAAGTAGCTTTTGAGGTATGGTCAAGTATTGCCACATATTCAGTGGCTATTGTATCCATGCAGAGTTGGGAAACCTTAATTTTTATTAAATTAAATATGTAAATACCATTTTTTTTCTTATGCACTCCAAAACTTCATAGTGCTTTCTCAACCCCAAAATCAAGTCTTAATGCACTTTTGTTTCTACCTATAGGTTAGCAGTACAGGGATGTTTGCTGTTTGTTTAACTGTATCATAAAGAGCTTAGTCATTCTTTAATGATGGTGTTACTTCAAATATGGGCTCTATTTGTACTTTTTGAAAATGGGATTTGACACTATGAAAACAACACTATGTACTACAACTTTTATTATTTATTGTTGGATACTAATTTTAAAATGGATTAAAGAACATCATCTATAGAAAATATATTACCCATGTGTTCCCTCAAGGTTTTCAGCAGCCTAGTATTTCTAGGTTGGTGTGAGTTTGGAAACTTTTAGGTCTCACATAAGATTAATGGCAATTATCACTTAGTTGAAAATATAAATTCACTACACAAAAACATGATTTTGTCCTTTATAGATTCAGAACATAACACTGGAGATTTTTCTAATTATCATAGTCCTCAGAACTCCAATAAATTTGAAAAAAAATATTGATTATTAATGGGGAAAGTAATTTTACATATTCTATTTTCTTTATCAATGATAAACTTCAGCTTATTGCTTTCAGGAAACAGCAAAATTATCACTGACATGTATGATAATTATTGTTTATAGTCAAGTTTATCACAAAATTCATCATGTAGAATAAATTGTTGACAATGATGAAATTCTCCTGCTGCTTTGTAGCTTCAAGTAAAAATAGATATTTGCAGTATATTGTAATGTGTCAAAAGCTGATGATTTCTTTTGGATAATGAGAGATGTTTAGATTTATTTTACTATTAGTATTTTCAGTTGCTTCATGTGAATTCTATACCATTGCTTTATCTTCACTAACCTAAATAATTTTGTCTTTGGATCAGAATAAAATAAAATGATTTTTCAGCTACATTATTATTAAATTAAATTAACCACACAATGTTTAAGCATTACCATAGTGAGAACGAACCAGTTTTGAATGTCAAACCTTAATAATAAAGAACATTGTTTTGAGTGTGGGAGTTGACTTACTTCTACTACAAGACCAGTGCAAAAGACAGATGATGAAAGGACAAAAGATTTCAAAGAAACATGGAAAAAAATGGGGATCATGAGATTGTGCTAAGGTGGTAGGTTCTAGCATTTCATTCTCTAAACTTATGTTTTGAATTGGGCCACACCCTCTCCTACACTATCCATGTACATTTGATGGATGGTACTTGGAAATTACATGCTGCATTAGAATAGCATTAGAATGATGCTATGGGAATTTTAACAGGGAAAGATTTGCATTCTTTCTGCGTGATGCACTGAGAAACCTTAGTGATGCTTCTAAGGTAAAAAAAAAATGTGTAGAATGAAGAACAAAATCCTAATATTTTAGTACTTAGTTTGATACACATTTTCTTTACTATTCTGGTTTATAGTATTATGAATATTTCTAAAAATTAGATGTAGTATTTTCCTATGTCGAAATTAGGTAGTATATATTTGAAGCATATTTCTTGGAACACGCTCATTATTAACTTACTCAGAGGCTAATTTAGAGCCAATCATATTAAAATGGAATTCAAAAACTAATGAAAGGGCCTTTGTTTATTTTGAATATTACAAAATTACACACTCACACACAAATATCTGTAAGAGCAGAATTAGACAACAAAACTATTTTAAAATGCAGGATTTGCTATTATTCAGGTATGGTGAGACCATGATATCAGAAGATAACTAGCATTGGAAAAAATAATTTGTAATTCACAAGGAAAGGGGGCATCAAATACCATGTAGGGCCACAGAAGAAAATTAATATTGTCAGTCAGGAGGCAGATGGAGAAAAAGTATGAGCAATAGTCTCTATTTTGTTTTCCACAGGAAGCAATGGGCAAGACAAGATAAACAGACATAGGATTGACTAGTGTGGATAATTTCAGTGGGCTCTTAGGTATAGAAATTATTTCTAGTTTTCTCATTCCTGGAGATGGTGGTTAGGGAGAGGGAAGTGACCCAAAGTATAGGAGCCTAATTAAGGAGTTGGTAGGAGTTGATTGATCAGTTTCATATGAAGGCTCTCTCCCAGGAAGTTGTTTTTCTATCTCTAGGAACTGGCTGGACCAGAAAAAGATGTTCCCTTCAGGATCAGCAAAGGCTTCAGATTTCCAAATATCAGAAACATGTACTTAATAGAGGAACATTATAGAAAGCATAGAAACCAACCAAAATGCCAATACATTTAATATAAGATAAAGAAAACTTTAATTTTGCTATGAATTAGGAGTACAAAAAGTGTAGGATTTACATTTACATGCAAACCTGAATTTAATGATAAAATAAAAACACATTGAACCTCCATCCTTATGTTACATTTTATACATAAATAAAATATAGAGGGTTTTTTTTTTCTGTTGTTACTAACTCCTAGGATGTATTTGAAAATACAGTAGAATAACTTTAGCATATTGTGTTCCAGAATACATATACATATTTTATTTTGACCATGTAGTACCTGTAAATATCAAGTATTTGAATCCATCTATTTTTAAAAATTTTCTGCATATTTGATTATTTCTAGAAAATATACCACCATTTTTAACTATTGATATTTGGTTTTTGAACAATCACTCTCAATTTCCAGTTAAATATATATATATATATTTGCTAGATGTCATCAAGTATCTAGAGTTCTACTGCCAATTTTTCCAACATCTATGTATTATTCGGGTTCCACTTTAATCTAAATAGTTAGTATTTCAACATTTTTTAGTTGTTATTTATTTTATAACACAGAACTTTAATTATGTGAGTGATACTCCTTTTAATGCAAAAAATAAAATAGATTCTAACAGGAAGTTCCAACCTCTCAAATGATCTACCTATCACTGACCCACGGTAAATGTCTGATATGCTCTGTTTCTCCTAGCCAGTCTTAGCAACTCTGTTAACATTTTTATCTTTTAATATCACGGTGGTTCTATGAAGGCCTTACCCATTTTTTATCTGGATCAGAATTGCTCCTTCCAAAAAGGGTGTGATTGACCTACATGAAAAGGCAAGTAAGTGTGGATTTCTCTATAGGGGCACAAAACAACATATATTCTTAGCAACTTTCCATAGGAATAAATACATTATCATTTTAATCTAGATGGAAATTTTATGTTCTCTAAAACTCAGACAAGAGCTTTGAAAAGATATTATAGAAGGTTTTTGTATCTCTATTTCCAAATACTTCAGAATCAAGAGATATATTCCCCTAACCACCCTATTAATTGAATATCACTTTACCTTTTACCAATACAATTGTATAGTTTAGGTTGCCTAAAATTATGTGATAAAAGTATTCTGGAAAGACCAGCTTTTGGAGAGTTTCACTGACATTCTCTCAAGGTGCCTAAATGTGATATAATATTCCCACATCCTTGAACCTGTTCCTGGAACATTAATAAACTGTAATCATAATATAAATTGCAATATCTGAATAGGTATGAAGGGATTCTGGTATAGAACAGGTCTCAGCCAGTTTTTAATAGTTTATTTCTTATGCCACTCATTAAGAGTTTATTTCTTATGCCACTCATTAATAGTTTATTTCTTAAACAACATGAACAGCATTTCCATAGGAATCTACTCCCACATGCTTGGGGCATATTCCAAGACACTTTAAGATGTCAAATTTGGTTCCAAGGAAAACCTCAAGTGACCTATGATAGACCCTGAAAAAAAAAGACACCATTGTAACAGTTGGCAGAGTTCTATCCTCATTAATCTGTGTTAATGAAATTTCTTCAGAAAAATACTTTCATCAGCTGTACTCATTTTGGGTAAAGTGAAAGGACTGAAAGATCTTAACACAGCAGATTGCTCTTCATAATATTGTTAATTTTGGTAATAAAGCTTCATAGTCCACGATGTAATTGAAAATCTTCTTGAAGATTTTTCACTTCAGAAACTCTAGAAAAATTTGGAAACACCATTAATTAAGAAATTAGCTCTCAAAATTGAGTGATTTTGAATTTTTAATGCCCTTTTTTTATTTCACATAATGATTCCTGTTAAATCACAAATAGTATTTAACAACTGTTTTATGCAATTCAATATCTTAGTAGCAATTAAGGCAGATTACAACCTAAATAGAATCAGCTAAAGTGGCAACCCCCTGCTTCAGAACCAAGTAGATGAGGAAGTCCCTGGCTGCCTGACAAGAGTGCATATAATACTAAATATGCAAAGCTAGATTGAGAGATTTTGCATTTGGGATCTGTAGGCAGTGGCAATTCAGGAATATTTAGCACTAATGAAGAGCATCAGAGCAGTTCAAGTTAATTAGCATTTATCCTTCCTCCTTCACTGAGTCCTTCTATCATGCTTCATTCAACATTAAATCTAAGCATGTATTATTAGGAATAAAAGTGGGGCCTGAATTACCTATCCTTGGGAAAAATTGGCAGCTGAGCACCAGCTTTCCACATTCATTTGTCAACACCATCAATGTATTCACAGAGGCACTATTCTCTTCTGTTTAAAAAGATATTTCCATATTTTAAAATAAAATCCATGTGATAGTATTCAATTTATAAAACTAAATATTAATATCCCCAAGTACCAACAAATGAAATCAAATATCTGGTCTTACTTTTTTACTTTTCTTCCTCAATTAACATTTTAATATATCAGGATTATTAAGCAATATTTTTAAGATCACATTTGATATGATTAAGTTATAGTTGTGTCTTATTTTTATGAATTTAAAATATCCCTGGAGGTATAAGGTATATTACCATTTTCTGAAAAGAAAAAATAGTTTTTATTTGAGTGTATGAGTTGGAAACAAAAATGTTTGTGTTCTTACAATCAATTTCTAAACTTTTTATTCCTGTTTGAATAAAATAACAATTTTTACCTAAGATTTTTCTGCCTTAGATCATATATAATGTTTCCTTCTCCAGACTTCTCTATGCTCCTATTTATACACAAAGTTCAAATGCCTAGGAACCATCTAAAGTAAAGCTGCAATAAGTACATGGCTTGATTTGTTAATTACTTAAATCATTCATTCTTAAATATTGATGAATACCTACTAATCAGTATACAATGTAAGAAATGGTCCCCTTGAAGTATGGAAGTAAAATAAAAGAATTAGCTTTAATGAAAATTTCATAATGTATTTTTTTAGTTGTATTGTTTTGGGGGATTCCTTTCCCAATTCCTTTTTTTTTTTGCTCCATTTGTAATTTTGCATGAGAAAATTGACTTACTAAGTATTAGTCTTCTTGCAAAATTTTAAGGATTGATGTGATGTGCACAGTTCTATTAAATTCAATAGGTAAATATTATTATTATTAGTAATAGTAGTTTTACCTCAAAGTGTCAGAGTATTATTTTCACAATTGTCAATGTTGCGCAGTTATAACAAATCAAAAGTTCTATGTATTAAAAAATTAAATGTTTGGTAAGAGTTAAGAAATGGGGGAAAGGATGCTAGGAGAATACACAGAATGTATTGAGCTAGTGGTAATTTTCTCTAAGAAATGGTACTAAGAGTTTATTTTTAATGTTCATTTTTACACTAAAAGCATTAATAGTGTCATATGTGTAATACTTTAAAAGAACTGTAATTTACATTTTACAATTTAAGTAGCGTATTATCTATTCTTCATATCAAACAGCTTTCCAGATAGTGACAATATATTTTTTCCTCTGTGATTTATATTATATTAGAGCATTATGTTTTATCCTGGACAATATTGTATGACACTGAGAGGACTTGGATTACCGGTACTGAAGTCATTCCTTGGGGTCACCAATTGTCAGAAATATCAAAATGATATTTTGGAAGCCTAGAAGACAGCAAGTTTTTGCAGGCACAAAGGGAAGATTTTATGCTTTTTTTAAAAAAAATAAAACTTTTAATTTTGTAAATCCATTAATATGATTTGGTCTGTCATTCTCCTTATTAAAAAAAGAAAAGTCAATTTATTCTCAACCAGAAGATGTCATTCAAAGCACTTTTATAGTTGAGTACGTTGAAATGATCTGTTTTAATCTAGTTTAAAATATGTGTTATAGCCCAGAGAATTTTCCCCTCATTATCACCTCATAAAACAACTATGAGAGGAGACTAGACTTCTTACCCTAATGCACTTGTAATGAAGTGAAAGTTTTCTGGTTTGCTTTGGGATTTTTCCTCTTAGAGTTTTGCAACTCAAGCCCGAACACACCTTGGCTCACACATTAGTTTTTTCCTCCCCAGAAATTAGAAACTAGAAATCAAACAAATGCAAGGTGCCTCAGTCTCTGGCTGGGCACAAATCACGAGCCTCCACACAGCTTGTAGATTCAAACAGCAATTCTTTATTCCCGAACTCACACCGGCCGTCTACAAACACGCTCTGGGGGAATCCAGGTTCTCTGCCCAAATCTACTCTCTGCCCAAAAAAAAACTCCTGGGCTTCTGTCTCCCAAATATACTGTCTGACCCTAAGAACTCAAGAGGAACTCAGCAGCAGGATATGCCCTATTCTAAAGGGGGAACACCCTAATCTCCTATTATGCTAAACTGCCCTATTCTAAAGGGGGAACACCCTAATCTCCTATTATGCTAAACCACCCTGGTCCTTGAGCAAGGTCACCTTTCAGAAGTCCTTCCACTAGACAGCATGGGAGTAAGCTGGCAAGGAGATTGTCATACCTACTTGGCTGATGGCTCCCAGCAGCAAGGAATTCTTAAACAATTTGTAGATAGTCATATTCTATGAACATTAATGAAAACCACAGAAATCCCTGTTAAGTTTCAAGATATCTTCACAATAGTGAGAACTTTTATCATGTTCAATATAAAAACTTCAGAGGGTTCAAATAAAAGTTCTTTTACCACCAAAA
The DNA here is from genome assembly GCF_048772815.1 of Callospermophilus lateralis. Classification (NCBI taxonomy): domain Eukaryota; kingdom Metazoa; phylum Chordata; class Mammalia; order Rodentia; family Sciuridae; genus Callospermophilus; species Callospermophilus lateralis. The sequence goes on from NW_027512489.1 coordinate 261,817, forward strand.
AGTGACAGATACTTAAAATCAGAGAAACTATTTATATCCTCAAATATATGTAAAAATTGATGGATGTTTAAAAAAACAAAAATCATTGGAAAGAGAGACTGAATATTTGCTTTGTAAACTCTCCATTTATCTTATTCTAAATTATGCTAATTGAAAATCATTACTGGTTTAAATCCCACTAGAGAATTCTTATTGGAAATAGTGAAATTTTCAGTGATCTTATCTTGGAATCTTACATTGACATCTCAGACTTAAAAGTCACAGGAGTGGTTCATAATCTCTATTAAATATTTGGAAAGAGAAATAAGCAATTCTTAAGAGGAGTCATGATTCTTTAATTCATGCACTAGCAATTTCTGTGGCATAAATGTCAGAAACATGCCCTTCACCATCCATGGAAAAATTCCACTTAGTAACTCCCACATTATGAGCTGCTGAAGTCTTTCCTGAAAAACCACACCCACACAGTAATATGGCATATAAACTATGATTCCTAGAGCTATTTCACAGAACAACTTGCACAATAGTGACTGCACATACTTTTCCAATTAGTTCAATTTAAAGAAATTTTGTCTGCATATAATTTTAAAATGTTTCATTCTTCACTTTGTTATTTGTATATCAATATTTAGGTGTTCATTTAAGAAACAAATAAAGAAAGGAAATTAAAATAGTAGCCTAAAAAAGGCAGAGTATTTTTAATGTCACATCTTTTAAAACTTCTTTGGAGAAAAATTATATCTTTTTTGTCTTCTAAATAAATACCACTTAATCTTTGAAGATCCCATATTAGCTTTATAAGAACTTAAGTCTAAAAATACATGCTATTTCAATGGCAAATGTGGTATTTACTGAATTAAGGCAATTTCAAACGTTTTTCAAGGTCTATATTTATTTGAAGATGTTGTTGTGGAAGAAAAAATATACTGCATTTTTGTCAAATTTAATAATATTTCCAAGTGCACACCAAGTTTAATATTGGATTAAGGTATTTAGGCAAATTTGAAAGGAATAAAGGAAAATATAAGGAATTCTTACCTCTGGAATTATTAAGTTTAGAAAGGAAAAGTATACCTTAATTGATGAAGTTGTTTATGGACTCTAGCATAACTTATGTATTACATATTGTTTGCCAATGCTAGAGAATCTGTCTAACCGATGATGGAAGGAAATAGAGCTGTCCAAAGCTGAGGATCCAGTTATACATTCAAACACATTCACTAGTGTTTGAAGGGACAGCAGGAGCAGCCCACTAGAGTTCTGAAATATATAAAATACATTGCTAAATATATAAAATAGTCATTCTGTTATAAAAATGGTTGAATATTGGCAATTTCTCTGGTGTCGATCTAATGTCTACACTTGGACATTAAAACTGTCTTGGGAAATAAGATTTCATTTGGTAAAAGAAAATTGAGCGAGAGGAAAGTTTTGATTACATTTCATCTAGTGTTAAAACTAAGGATGAGAAGTCTGAGGGAAAAGAGAAAGAACATTACTATAACATTACTTTAGAAAGACTACGATACAAAGCAGCACTGAAATACTGGCCACAATTTTGCAGAGCGTATCCACCCATTTCAGTGTGGCAGTGGGAGAACTTACAGAAATAGTCCTTACATTACAAAAATAGTCTTGAGCTTATTCTTTTTACCCTTACATGGAATGACTAAGTGTTTTCATGTTTACTCAATTGGTCATTCATTAATTCATTAATTTACTCAACAGATATTTACTGAAGTTCCACTATTGTAGGAACAAAGGAAGGTGGTAGAGATGTACTTAAAAACAATATGCTCAATTGTTTATCACAATCTAGGTGATGACGAAAATACAGAAACCAAAAATTATGACATAGTGTGTATAATATTATCATGCCAGGATAGAATACTAAAAGAGTGCAAAAAGTGACACTTACATTAGAGTATCTAAAACTTTCTTAGCAAAAGAGATATCTGAGCCAAGAATTAGAATATTTTAAAAGTCTGAGAGTGAGAGCTCTAATCAATAGCCAACCTTTATGTTCAACTTACAGAGAAGGAGGAAATGAGACCAGAAAGTATTCAGGATTATCCATGATATACTAGTCTTGCAAATCACATTGTCTCAAAACTTTTGGATTTATCTGAAGAACAACAGGAAAGATAATGGATGAATTTACATAGAAGAAGGAGAAGAATTTTACTCATGACTCATGGTTTTTATTCAATTTCCTATCCTAATTCTCTCTTTGTCCAAAATTTCTTACCTATGTGCTTGGGCTATTTTATCATCTTGTAATAAGGAAGACAATAAATGAATTGGAAATACTGAAACTAATGCATAGACCCTATTATACTCTAAGTATCAGTTTTCACCAAATTTTTTGAATGATAGCCATTTATATAAGAAAAATATAAGGTTTAAAATAAAAGAACTTGAATATCATCTTTACAATTTTGCAAATCATTTATCTTTGTGGGTACAGCAACATCAAGAATTACTATGACTTACTTAAATTAAAAAGTTTTTTCTCAGCAAGAGAAACAATAAGAGAAGTAAATAGGGAGCCTACATCCTGGGAACAAATCTTTACTCCTCACACTTCAGATAGAGCCCTGATTTCCAGAATATACAAAGAACTCAAAAAATTAAACAATAAGATAACAAGTAACCCAATCAACAAATGGGCCAAGGACCTGAACAGACTCTTCTCAGAAGAGGACATACAATCAATCAATAAGTACATGAAAAAATGCTCACCATCTCTAGCAGTCAGAGAAATGCAAATCAAAACCACCCTAAGATACCATCTCACTCCAGTAAGATTGGCAGCCATTAGGAAGTCAAACAACAATAAATGCTGGCGAGGATGTGGGGAAAAGGGTACACTTGTACATTGCTGGTGGGACTGCAAATTGGTGCAGCCAATATGGAAAGCAGTATGGAGATTCCTCGGAAAGCTGGGAATGGAACCACCATTTGACCCAGCTCTCGCCCTCCTCGGACTATTCCCTGAGGACCTTAAAAGAGCATACTATAGGGATACTGCCACATCAATGATCATAGCAGCACAATTCACAATAGCTAGACTGTGGAACCAACCTAGATGCCCTTTAATAGATGAATGGATAAAAAAAATGTGGCATCTATACACAATGGAGTATTATGCAGCACTAAAAAATGACAAAATCATTGAATTTGCAGGGAAATGGATGGCATTAGAGCAGATTATGCTAAGTGAAGCTAGCCAATCCTTAAAAAACAAATGCCAAATGTCCTCTTTGATTTAAGGAGAGCAACTAAGAACTGAGCAGGGGGAAAGAGCATGAGGAAAAGATTAACAGTAAACTGAGATGAGTGATGGGAGGGAAAGGGAGAGAGAAGGGAAATTTCATGGAAACGGAAGGAAACCCTCATCGTTATACGAAATCACATATATGAGGTTGTGAGGGCAAAGGTGGGGAAGGGAAAGAACTGAACAACAACAGATGAGGTAGAGAGGGAAGATGGGAGGAGAGGGGAGGGGGATAGTAGGGGATAGGAAAGGCAGCAGAATACAACAGTCACTAATATGGCATTATGTAAACATTGTGAATGTGTAACTGATGTAATTCTGCAATTTGTATTTGGGGTAAAAATGGAAGTGCATAACTCACTTGAATCAAATGTATGAAAGATGGAAAAATTAAAATTTAAAAAAAAAAGAATTACTATGAGGCTGAGATTAGGTGTTAGATTGGCTAACTCTGGCACATGATATAGTTTCAATAAATGTTGGTTCAGTCTGACTCCATGGTATTTAGGTGAAGATAATCCTAGGAGACTTTTGAAAGTTTAAGTCACGATTTGGTAGTCCTGTCCATTTACATTATGATTTACATCTCTAACTCTCTCAATTGATTCTTACTTATAGAAAAATAAATACTACTTCTTAATCTTCAATACAGCGGCTCATTTCATTTTATCATTAGGGACAGCACTCAGGACCTCTGACAAATCACATCCCACAGCCATCTTGGATGTGATGGGCATGACCTACTCATGGACCTATAGTTAGCACCTCTTCTCTCTTTAGTAGACCACCCCAGATTGACTTACTGTAGTCTTGATCCTCATTATAAGAATGAGAGATTGGAGAATCCAATTACCCTAATTAACCAATTACACTTCTTAGAAAATTGGTTTGGGTAAAAAGGGGAGGGCTAATTTAAAAACATTTCAAATGAATGTATATACTAATAATTAGTAGAGCAGTTACTATTTTATTTTTATTACCAGGAAATATCATCACCTTAATTCATTTATTACTGCCTGCATCTAGGACTAAGTAGTTATAATAGGTCCTTGTCTTTCACTGATCTAGTCTCTCAAGTATATTTTTACTTGAAAGATTAATATATAGACCTTTAAGATACTTTTTCAAGGAAGGTGACCAAAACCATCTGAAGAAATGATACTCAGGGTGATTTGTGTGCTCAGCTGTCCTAGAAGGTACTGCAGCACTGAGCAAATTGGACTTTTGCATAAGAAGTCATTACTCACCCACTTTTTTGTCAGAAACCTTGAAGACTTCTGACTGTATCTCTCATCATTGATATATATGATCCTGGAAGCTCAAGCCTTTCTTTTCTCACTTTATACCTTGAAATATTGTATAGAAATCAGCCATCTCAGACTCCCAAATGCTTCTTATGGATTCTTTAGAAATTCCAGATTCTAATTAATTAACTTTTCCATAAGTCTTAGTGTGTTTTGCGTATCTATAACAATATATAATTTATAATGAACAGGAACATATTAGCTCTGGAGGCTGGGAGGTCCGCGATCAAGGGACAAGCATTTGTGGAAGGCCTTCTTCCTTCATCCCATGGCAGAAGGCAGAAGAACAGGAGACATTAAGAGAGAGGATGACAAACTTGGCCTTTTTTTTTTTTTGGTGCTGGGGATTGAACCCAGGGCCTTTTGCATGCGAGGCAGGCACTCTACAAACTGAGCTATATCCCCAGCCCCACTTGGCCTTTTTTTAACAGCAACAATTTTATCCATGTAGGTGAAACACTCATGACCTAATCACCTCATACATAGAAAAGTCCCACCTTTTAATAAGTCCCAACTCTTTATACTGTCAGAAAGGCAATTAAATTTCAAACATCAGTTTTAGAAAGCATAGAAAGGTAAACCAAAGCAACATATTTCAGCATCTTCTTTCATTTTTTTTCTGTTTTTCATTCTTTCATTTTTTTTTGTTTTCCCCCAGCTAAAGTTGAAATACCCTCATTATAATTACTCTCATGAAGCCATCCTCAGCTCTTCTACCATATCCTCCCTGACTGCATATACGAATCATATTTCTAATTATGGATGAAGTAAGGAAAATACTCAATCTCACTTGCACACACAGCATCTCCCATCTATTTAATAAAATAGAGGGGTGGGTAGACTGTCATTTCGGACTAGAGAACTGCTCTCTTTCTGATTTCTGTTGCTCTTATTCTGTCCAATTCCCTTAGTGCTCATCCCATTGAAGTTGCAAATTCTCCTTCTCTTCCAAGTTGCAATGTGTCAGACTAGAGGTGGTTTTAAGATTGTCATTTATTGTTTGAGTCTGGCTTTAGATCTGCCCTTACTGAATATTTTTTCTTTGTCCATTTAAACACTTCGAAGGGAAATTTCGAGAAGAGTTCAGATTACTTTGCTGTTGGGCAAGATTAATGTAAATATTATTTATATTCATTATATTCTTTCCAATTGCTATTTCTTATGGGACACTGCTAGAAGCTTAGAGTATTCTCATAGCCCCAGAATATTTTGTCTCCTTTTTTTCTTAAAGGAATTTCTGGTGCATTTCTAAGTAGTTGTTTAGAATTTAGGTACTGCTAAGAAGAAAATTTCATAAAAAATTGATTATAAATGTAAAATTTTATAATTTCCATTATCTGAAAATATTTGAAAATTCATTACTCTATTGGATCTTAAGTCTCATAATGATCCATTTCTTTTGAAATTGCTGTATTATGATTTTGATTCTATTGATTCTCTTCATCAACATGTTAATATTCCTCCTTCTTGCCTTACAGTATCTTAAGTTCTACATAATTTCCTACCATATTTTAATATCTTTATCCAAAATTGGGTGAGTTCAATTGCACATTTTCTGTCTATCCTAATCTTGAGTATTGTTTCTGGGTGAGGAGAGCATGTAAGATATTTATACTCTATATTCAGGCTAGAAGATATTAATTGGATACTAAAAAGTACTCTGGATCCTGTGCTTAACCCAATTTTGCATCAGGTATTTCAGTCATCTTGCATCAATCACTCAAACATATGCTCTAACACTATACTATATCCCATATCTATCAACAGACAAGGTCACCTCCTACTGTATGAAAATTTGGATGAGTCAACCTCAACCGTTTCCCTATTACTGAAATTCTCCTTGTCATATAATTACTATTATTTTTGTTCTTTTTTTCTCTTCTGTTAGAGAAAGACAATGTCTTTGATTTGTGACTACTTAAGTCATGCAATTCTCTAGAAATCTTCAACAGTAACTTCCCCTGACTTCTATATGTTTGTTTGAGTCAAGTCATTTCCATCACTCTTCAACTTTTCTTTATAACATTTCCTGAACCTCAATCTATTTCTTCTCTTCCAAGTTTCTCAGTTCCCATCAGCTTCATATGACATGGCTGAGTACCTTCTCCTCTCAGTAATTCCTGTCATTTGAATTCTGCAAACCTGTGCCCTCTTGATTATCTTCCTAACTCTGTGGTCTTTTCTTCTTGCTCCTCCTCCATCTTTTGCTACTTCTGTTCTCTCTCTTCACATACTGCAGTTTGGCAATTTTAAATGTGTTTCCACATTGAACTCTCACTTTCATGAAAAAAGACAATAAAAACTCTCTCTCTTCAAATTTCTTTTTCTTGGATCCTCTGACCTGCATCTTCGCTACTGTTTTAGCCAGCGTTGTTGCTGCTGTGATCAAAAGACCTGAAAGAAAAGTTAGAGGAGGAAAAGTTTATTTGGGAATTCACAGTTTCAGAGATGTCTGTCCATAGACAGCTGGCTCTATTCCTTAGAGCCTGAGGTGAGGCAGAACATCATAGAGGAAGATTGTGGTAGAGAAGAATAGGAGTTTAGGACATACCAAGAAGCAGAACTCTGGTCAACAAGGACAAAATATAAATCCCCAAAGGAATGACCTCACAGGAACCACATCCTCCAGCCACACCCTATCTGCCTACATTTACCATCTACTAAATCCCTACTATCAGATAATTAACACCAATTAGATTAAGGCTCTCATAACTCAATAATTTTATCTGTAAACTTTATTGCACTAATAATTGAGTTTCGGGGTCCCCTCATATCTAAATCATAACAACTACATTCCAAAAAGTTGGCTGTGTGTATCTGAAGAACTTCCAGTATAACATGTCCCTCCATCCAACTCACCTCTTCCAGTTTACTTAGTCTCACCAGGCAAAAAGATCATCACTCTTTCTTTTCACAATCAATCAAAACCATCATTTTTTTCCCTCCTAATGTCCCTCTCTTCTTCATGAGTATCAATTTTGTATCTACTGTCATGAATGAGTAAAAATATATGTATTCCTTGGCTGAGATCCTTAAATTATATGCTACAAACAAACAATATCAGACTAAAACAAGAAAAAAAATGTAAAAATAATTTAAGCCGGAGGTTCATTTCTGTCTTTGTTTCAGTTAGAAATGTTTTACTTCAGTTCTAAACTTGAAATTATCACTCCTTGTTTCAGAAAAACTTGAAAAACATCCAATTATCAGTAAAGCAACGATAACTATTTTCTCATCTAAAACACAACCCCATTAGTAAGTAAAATTGAACATTCTTTAATAGCAGACAACATCATGTATTTTGAGTAAAAATGTTTGATATTTATCTCTCAATCAAGCAAATCCTTTCCAAAAACTTCATTTCCTCTATATAAGTTGAGAACGAAAATAGTTCTTGACTTATTTCTCAGTACTCTCTCTCTTCCCTATCTTTCAGAAGAAAACATATTATTTTGGTAAATTGCACTTTTACTAAGAGGGGAAAGATTGAGGTTTTGAGTGTAGAGAGATGGGTGTTTTCCTGAGACAACAAGCTAGAGAAGAATCTTAAAACTCCTTGAAATCTTCAACTTTCACATCTGTGTCTTGCTACAATTTTGTGTCTGAGTGCGTCACAAAATATAGAACTTTTGGAGAGCAGAAGTTGCTGCAGTTCATCTGCTCAAAGGGACTAAGAACTCTGAAACTGAGAGGCAGAAGTGACAGTAGAAATAGGACAAGAGAGAGACAGAGAGTGAAATAATCATCTCACACTGAAAAGATGTCACGCACATGTCCCAGTATAAACACAAAGGGAAGAGCCAATCTGAGTGAAGAGTCACAGTGGTGACACTGAGCACTGAATTCCTCCTGAGAGGTCATGTGCCAGATGAACACACAGGTGCAAAATGCAGGGAAGATTCACAGACCGAGTTTCTTTGTTTGATCAATATTGCAAACAAAAGCAAACACAGAAAAGAGAAAAGAAAAGAGAAAAAGAAAAAGTGCTAACTCGGAATGTTTATGGAAGGATTTCATTATGTTTTCTCTTTCAAAGCATGTTTTAAGAAATCAGACATGGAAAGCATCCAATCACAGCATTGTTTCAAAGGAATAAAATTGTGCAATAGTTTCTTACTGATAGTGGTGTGACCTGTCACATCTCCATTGTTGACAGTGCTTGCTACACAAAACCAATCGAAGTAATCTTTGTGTCTCAACTAAACTCCATTTGTGTATGTCTCACTCTCTCTTTAGATGGAATGTCCCGAAATTGAAGATAACTTATTTACTCTTTTACAGATTCTGTAGTGTTTGCCTCAGTGTCTTGTATAATAAAGGTACTCACATAAAATTATCAAATCTAATTACTTGATGTTTCCAAGTTAAAAAGAGGAGTTAGTTTTATTTTGTAGCATTATTGAACAAATAATTTTTTTTTTAATTTCCAAAATATATTTAAAATCTCAGTTTCCATGCCATTGTTTAATTTAAGGTCAATAAGTATAATGTTGATATAGTAAAACTTTGGGACTGTTTAACAAATTTTACTTGAAAATTTGCTAGTGTAATGTCTAAAACCAGATGATGTTGCCCAACTTTGCTATTCCCAACAAATTATTTAAAATGTATAGATTATAGAATTATAAAATAAGCCAAATTCAAACACATGCTGTTCTTGATTGTTTTATCTTTATTATCCATTGACAGGTGGAGGATAGAAATCTACTGAATGTGTACTTCATATACATTCGTAAGTGAGGCACATTGGTGTACATATGTAATCCCAGCAACTGGGGAGGCTGCAGTATCATGAATTCCAAGCCAGCTCAGCAACTTAGCAAAGCCCTAAGCAACTCAGGAAGACCCTGTCTCTAAATAAAACATTAAAAGGGCCAGGAATATGGCTCAGTGGTTAAACACTCAAAAATAGATAAATAAATAAAGTTCTAATGACTTTATGTCTTATTTTAGGAAAATACTTATCTCATTAGATTAAAATTGATGTTTGTTTTTATTCTAAATATATATTTTAACTTAAAATCTCTAAATATTTTTAGTTTCCCTAAGTTTGGATCTTATGATGTCATTTAATTATTTTTCCTATAGCTCTCCTTACATTTTCATTTCTTTGCTACTAGATGCATTAATTTATTTATTCAATGAATAGTTACAGTGTATTTTAGGTCATGTCATGCATGTGTTACAGTGTTCACAAAGTTGAACTCCCTTCGCCATGCCCTCAATGGTTACTATTTGGATTACAGTCAGATATACACACGGCTACCTTACAATGTCTGACACTTCAGCAGAAGATGCAAGACACATGCAGAAAGCAGATACTTGTGCCTAAGGCCTGGAATTTATCACTAAGTAGTTCACAATTGAATTGAGACTCATATAATAATCAGAATTTGGTTGCACTTATTCCAGGCAAAATCACAAGGAAGAGTTTTCCAGATAGGCTTCTGCATAGAGGCTCCCAACCAAGAGGTGAAGAAAAAACATAAAATTGAAATATGGCTATTATTCAATTTGTAAGGCCATCATCCTTGGAGTATGATCTGTTCAGATCAAATAGGCGGGCATGTTTTAAGTTCATTAATTTAGAGCAAATGCCTTTTTGTAGTCCATTTGCCTAGAAGGCGAATTTTAAAGATAATGCACATAGGCAACCCATGTGGTATCAGAAAGCCTGACCAACTTCTTTCAAAATCACGTGAAAGAATGTGCAAGCAGAGACTGTGGTGGTGGGATCTAAGGGAAGAGTGATAAAATTTTTGAAATACAGCAAGAAGGTTAAAGAATATTAGAATGCTGAAATTCCCACTGAATTGGCAACAGATTATTACTGAGTAACTAATATGAGCCTATTCAGTGGAGTGGTGAGGAGTAAACCTGGTGGCAGCAGAGAGTGGGACGGTATCAGTGAGGCATTGAGAGACAGAAAGAGATAGAGCTGCAGGAGACAGGTTTGGTGAATATTTATGTTACAAATGTGTATCAACCACCCAATTCAAGATATAGAAAAATCTTCAGTTCCACAAAAGGCTCTTTTATATTGCCTACCAGGCAACACCTTCTCCCCTAAGATGATAACCATTACACTGACTTCTATTGTTATAGATAGCATTTCTTGATCTTTAACCTCATAAAACCTGGATGAATCATTTAGAACACTGTTTTGTGTCTATCTTCCTCCTATCAAGTGTTAACTGAAAAAAAATCATTCATATCATTGCTATAACTTGCTCTTTTATTTTCCACTATATGAATATAGCTGAAGTTTTATTTTATTTATTTTGGGAGGTGGGTACTAGGGATAGAACCCAAGGACATTTTACCAAATTTAAGCAGTAAACTACATCCCCAGTCCTTTTTAATTTTTATTTTGAGAAAGACTATCACTAAGTTGTTGATGATCTAACTCAGCTGAGATGTTGAGGCTGGCATAGAATTGGTAATCCTCCTGCCTCAGCCTCTTCCAGAGTAATTGGGAGTACAGGTGTGCACCAGAGCAACTGGCCAATCAGTGATACTATTAACATTCTTGTTCATATCTTTTGGGAGCTGTGTATCCTTTTGTCTCTGGCCTATCTATGAATGAAAGTATTAGATCCTAATGTGTGCATATGTTTGGGTTTAAGAAAGAAATACTGATTTTCCAAAGTAGGTGCATTAATTCATACCCCACCTGTAAGGTAAGAGAGTTGCTCTGTAACTTCACCAACAATCATGCTCTGCATCTTTTGCTTTCGTAAGTCTGGCAGTCATGTGCTCTATTTCATTGTAGTTTTAATTTGCATCTTTCTGAAAACTGTCTTAGTATGCTTTGTGAAGTGTGTATTAAAGTCTTTTGACCATTATTCTGTTGGGTTTTCCAACCTTTGAATTTTTAATTGAGCTTTTAGTGTTCAGCATATATTCTGAACATGTGCATTTTTCAACATAATACAGATATATTTTTCCATATCATGACTTGCTTTTTCCAGCTCATAATGATGTTTTTAAGAAAGAGAAATTTTTAATTTTAACAACATCCATTCTTTGTCATGCTTTCTATATCTTTGTTCAGCTAAAAGTTGAAAAGTTATGCACCTGTATTTTCATTTAGAAACATATCTGATTGATATTGTAACATAATACCATATATGAATAGAGTCTTTATATTTTATATAGATATCCAAGATAAACAGTATTATTTATAGAAAACAAATCCTTTTACCACTATTTTGCAGTTATCTTTGTTGTAAAATAGTTAGCAATATATTCTCATGTTGCCTGTGTTGGTTTGTCTATTCTTTTTCTAAAAAAAAATTTAATTTGTTTTAATTAGTTATATATGACAGTACAATGACTTTGATATATCATACATTTGAATCAGATGTGATATAATTTCTCATTTTTTTGAATGTATAGGTTGCAGAATCATATTGGTCATGCAGTCACATATAAACACACAGTTCTATTCTTGAACCAATACAATATTGCTGCTTTACAACTTACAGTAGTTCTCAAAGTCAGGTAGCCTATGTCCCTCTTAATTGTTGTCTTTTTAAATATTGCATTAGCTATACTTAGTTTTTTGCTTTTCTGTGTAAAAATCAGTACCACCTACTACTTATTAGGCATAAGTAACTTGAATAAACTTCTGGGATCATTTTTTTGGGAGTGATGTACAGAGTCGTTACATAGCTAGCAAATAAATGTCACTTTAAGAATAGTGAATTTTCCCACTCCTAAATGTTGAAATGTTTCTTTAATTTATATTTTATGTAATTACTGAATAATTTTATGCAATTAAAAATTTTAAATCCCTTCATCTTTTTTAATTCATTTCATATATTCATTCTGTCTTCTATTTACTTCCATATTATTAAAGTATTTTTATTCCATTTTTCTTACTAGTTTATGGCACTTTCACTTGTTCTATCTAACCAGACACAACTAATAGGGTTTTTGATGATGAAGGAATACAGAATTTTGTCAAATATTATTTATGAACATATTGGGACATTCGTGATTTTCTTTTTTCTTTCTTAATAATGAGGTAAATTGTTTCAATTGATTCTCTAAGGCTAAACCAACCTCAGTTTCTTAACTAATTATATTTTTCATGACATAGTAGGTTTTGTTGAACTTCATTATCCATACAGGATTGATTCCAGGACCCTAGAACATAACCAAAATCTGCAGATGTTCAAGTCCTTTACACAAAGTGGCATATTATTTGCATATACCTTATGCATATCCTCCCATATACTTTAAATCAATACTAGATAACTTGTATCTAATGTTAATATTACATAAGTCGTAAGTAGTTGTTATACTACTTACCATAGTATACTGTATTATTTTTAAAACACCAAGAAAAAAATCTGTATATATCCAGTACAGAATATTTTTTGGTCTGCATTTGTTGTAATCCATGTAGAACTCATGAACCTGAACAGAGGACTGACTGTATATATCTATATTTCACCAAGTTTCTACAAATTTTCAGATTCTGTATGTTGGTATTTAATTTAAAATATCTGAATCTACATAAGAAACCTATATGTGAAGGGGTTTAGTCTTTAATATTCCTATTTGAAATCTCTCTGTCAGCTTTTGGCATCAAAGTTATACTAGTCACATAAAGAAGATTGTATATGATTGACAGTATTTCTTAATATTTTGAAGACTTCATTATTGAAATCATCTATGCCTGGATATTTTTATGCAAAATTTTCTAACACAGATTCATTTTCCTGTAATGAATGCAGGACTTTTCAGCTTTTCAATTTTTCTGTATCAGTCTTATTAAGTTGTGCTTTACAAATAATTTCCTATTTATTCTAAGTCACTAAAGTAATCAGCATTCAGGTTTTCATAGTGCCTTCTTATTTAATTTCATTAAGAATTTGAAATTATATACACTATTCCATATTTGATGTTCATAAATTATTTCTTGTATAATTTTCCCTTGATTATTCCTACTAAATGTTAATTAGCATTATTAAGTCTTTCCAAAGAACCAAGTTAGGAAGACCAACACAGAAAGATAACAAGTTCAAGGCCAGCGTGGCAACTTAATGAAACCTTTCTGAAAATGAAAAATCTACAAAAGGGATGGGGATGTAGCCCAGTGGTAAAACACCTGAATTCAATTCTAAGTGCCAGAAAAAAAAATAGGACCAAGTAGATTTTGGGGTTTTTTTAAGCTTTTTTTTCTTTTGTATTGTGTGTATTCTTTTAGCTTCTCCCTTTTACATTGTTTTGTTTAATTTATTTTTCAATTATTTACTATACCAGTGTAGGCCAAGAGAATATCAAATATATCAGTGAACCCTTGAAATATTGTTAGTGTGACCAAGGAATTGGGTATTTAAACCTAAATTAACAGATTAGTTCTCCAGTTTCATTATCAATATTTTAAGTGCTTAACAGTCACCCCAGACTACAGAGCTCTAGATTTCTTTAGTTTTTTTTTTTTTTTTTTTTTTTTTTTGGTACCAGGGATTGAACTCAGGGGCACTTGACCACTGAACCACATCTCTAGCCCTATTGTGTATTTTATTTAGAGACAGGGTCTCACTGATTTACTGGGCGCCTTGCCACTGTCTCAGTCTCCTAGCTGCTGGGATTAAAGGCATGCGCCACAACAACAGTACCCTGTTATATTCTTTTATTTATTTATTTATTTATTTATTTATTTATGTATCTACCTATTTATTTACTTATTTTAGTTGTATATGGATACCATACCTTTATTTTATTTTTATGTGGTGCTGAGGATGGAACCCAGTGCCTTCCACATGTAAGGAAAACATTCTACCACTGAGCTACAATGCTAGCCCCCTGCTAGATTCTTAATTTACAAAATAGATGATTGCCTATCTGTCTTGTGTGTCTTCTAATATTTTAGATGATGCTGTTAATTTCACTGCAAGAAATGTTTGAGTTGAAACAGACAAGTGTTAATTTATCTTATTTTGACAATCACTCAGTTCATTTCCCCTATCTTGTAATCCTTCCTTTTGTTCAGTATTTATTTAGAAATATATTGTTTAATAGTCCAACTTTGGATATTTTTTTCCTAAGTATCTTTTATTATAGACTTTGATTTAATTCCACTAATTTGAAGAATTCATCCTGCATAATTTTAATCCTTTTCAATGTGTTCGTAATTTATGTTTCAGTTTGATGGTAAATATTTCTTGTGTTCTTGAAAAAATAGGAGTTCTGACCCCCACTGTTGTATATAGAACTTGATAAATGATGATAAATTCAAATTAGTTATTGCTGTTGTTCAAATCACAATAACACTCACTTTTCCCATTCTTCTTACCCTGACAAGCTACAAACTTAAATGTTCATCCCCACTGAAAATATTCTTCAAGATGTGAAAAATGAAGACAGTTATAAGTCAAAAGTCAATCAACGAATGGATAACATGAGGTATTTTCATATTCAATACTAATTTATTTCTTTTGTCCTTTTGAAATTACTGAGAATAGTATGCGTAAATCTCCAAATAGGATTATCTATTTGTCTAATTCTCCTATTGGTTTGTTCATTATTGTTCAAAACAACTCACATATCCAAGTTCAACATCAAGGAATAGAGATACCAATTACACACATGATGAGATCATGTGAAAAGGATTGAGGAATGGAAGGATAAAAATTGAAACTGATAATATGATGTACATTTTTGTTATTTTTTTACTAATTAAAATTCATTGGCCTCATGCATTTGGGAAAATGAATGAAATATCAATCTTTAATTTTTTAATTGACACATAAAAATTTTACATATTTGTGGTATACCATGTGATGATTCAATCCATGTGTATATAATGCAATGTTTGAATTGGGGTAAATATATATCTTATCAAATATCTATCATATAGTGTATAGTTTTCTCCTAATTTCTCATCTAGGGCTTAGAATCTTCTTGAAAGCTATTCATTTTATGTGTAGTGAAAACCAATGTAAAGAGTAATGTTTTACTTTATTTTAAATGAAAAATCTAAAGAACAAGTGCTTCTCTCACACAGAATAGCATTAATGACTCAGACCACCCTTGCACTGTGCCTATTTGATTTTCTACCCATGACTAAAGTGAGGAACAACAGAGCAGAATGATGAAAGAGAATAAATTTTTCAATTAGAAGTTCTGGATTACAGCCCCAGAGTGATAACATTTTAAATGTTAACTTTGCTGCTTAGCATAAGTCTCAGTCTTCCTCAACATGAAATAAGAATATAAATACCACTTACTTCCCTTTACCCCTATGAAGATGTTGAATCAAATGAAATAGCATGTACATGGCCAGCACACTCAATGACCAGGAATGATAATTGTTTTTTTCCAGAGGAGCTCTTTCAGAATCTAGAGACATACAGGCAGAAAGAAGTAACTAACTTCTCTTATAATGAGAGTAAAAAATGCCTTCAAAGAAATAATGGCATTTATTGGCTGTTGACAGATTTTTCTGGTCAGTGGTATAATTAAAGGATGACATAAGAATTAACCATTGCTAGATTAAATGAGAAAAATGATAAAGTTATTACAGTAATAGGAGATGTATGAATTTTTGGAATTCTAGAAATTTCTCCATGTCCTCTATTCATGATCATCAAATCTGGTATTAATCCTCTCACCCCTCTATCCAATGTACATATGATGTCCACGTTTTCAGTTTCCCTTAAAAATCAAGTTCTGACAAAGAAAATTAAGGCTGACAAGGACCTGATGCTTGGACCATTTGTAATTAGCAAAGCTATTAAAACATGAGTTCAGTTACTAGGAACAGAAATGCAACTATAAATAGCATCCACTAAATTAAACTCCAAAGTTATTTTCTTCAAATATCATTAGGTTTATATAAAATTTTGCATACCATGTAGATAAACACCCATTGTTTTTCAATGAAGGAAGAATGATTGAAGTTCAGAACCATGAACATGTTAAGTTACATAAAAAGGCCACTTTCAACTTTGCAATTTAGAGGCTCACTTACTGTTCATAACTCTCATAATTGAAGCCTTATTATATTATCCTGCTGCACAGTGTGAGTTCCTGTTATTTGTCTAATGTTTTTTAAAGAACAGTAATTTAATAACTCTAGTGATATTCATCCTTGGCGTCCAACAAATGTGCGATTCCATGATGCCTGTTGGAAGAGGCTGCGGCAGTCAGTGTATATTCCAAGCTTGCCACAAGGTGATGTGAAAACAACCCAAGGGAGAAAAAGAATCCAAAAGCCTGTGATGTCATTTGCAAAAAGAAAGGACATCAAAATTTAAGGATATTATAGTTTCATTTCTCTTGAAAGCACTTTCAATTTATTTTTGGTCCTAAGAAAACGACTTTTTTTTTCTTATAGGAAAGTATGAACCATGTGTTTCAGTTTCAGGGAAACATTGTTAACTTTTGTTGTCTGAGCTGCACACAGATATACTAACACTATATTTGCCAATCCAAACAAACAGAAACCCTAAAGTTAAAAATAGCATATTCAGACCACTACTGAGAATAAGTCATTTTCTTTCATTTTTAATTGAGTCCTAACTGGTCATTAATTGCATTTTTTTTCTTTTTTCACATGCTGCCTTCACTTATTTTGTTCACAAAATACTACTTGAAAACTCAGGCTTTGGGGCAAAACAAATTTAAAAAGGTGTTTAAATAACCAGCATTTATAAATATTAAAAACCTGGCTCGTTCTTCCTTCCTTTTCACTTCTTTCTTTCCCTTCTTCCTTCCTGCTTCCTTTTTCTTTTTAGAGAATATATATTTTAAAGAGAGAGAGAGAGAGAGAGAGAGAGAGAGAGAGAGAGAGAGAGAGAGAGAATTTTTTAATATTTATTTTTTAGTTTTCGGTGGACACAACATCTTTATTTTATTTTAATGTCGTGCTGAGGATCAAACCCAGTGCCCTGCGCATGCCAGGCAAGCACGCTACTGCTTGAGCCATATCCCCAGCCCTAGAGAATAATTTTGCATAATGTTTTATTTTTGTATTATTAAAATATAAATCAGATATAACTTCTGAGGCTAGTTTGAAGAATTTATTCTTTTATTTCAGATTTTACAAAGAAATTGTTGAGATGTAAGTACTTGTTTAATTTATTTAGTAAGGAATGGGCAAAGAGAAGACACATAGGAGAACTCTTTTCTGCTAATGCCATTTCTGTAATTATATGTACACCCCAAATTTAAGCTCCCTAGTGATAGCAAAGTAGATATCAGAATCCTAAAATACTATAATATATACATATTTTAAAAGTTTCTTTTTTTTAATCTTGGAAAGCAAAAGCTGATATGGGAAGCTATTTGTTGATTCTCCTAGTAACTGCATAAGACTCAAATCAAGATACTTGATTTAACCTTGAAACTTCATTGTCCCCCCCAGGTCCTTGTCTTTTAACTTATACACTTTCTCTGCCATATGTGATTATGGAAATACGTTTTATTGTTAAAACCTAAAAAGAAATACCTTTGTTCAGTAGTCAAAGGATGATAGAGACCTTAGAGGACAGAGTTGTACCAGTTACATACACTATGCTAGAATAAAAGGAATGTCTTGTCTCTGGGAGTAAAGCAAGCGGGATTTCTTTCAGATCACAGTTTTGGTATATGTAACTCTCACTTTTAAATGTGGTTTGTGATCTGTAGTAGCCCTTATCCATTATTTTAGGCAGAAAATACACCTTGATTTTTTTTTCCTCCAAACACATCAAATAAGAACTTAAATATTTTAAAGCTGTTTTAAAAATTAAAATTCAGTAATGGAGACTTGATTCAAATGGATTGTCTATACAAAAACCAAAGTAAAATCATTTGCTAAACTACATAATTTTCTTCTCAAAAGATTCAAACCCAGGCATTTCTTTATCATAATATTTCCTTTTGTAATTCTATTACAATGTTAGTTGACTGAATCTTATTTTTAATGAATTTCAAGAAAAAGTTATTACATTTAGCTGCTCAAGTTAGCTTTTTTTTTTTTAGGTTTGTACATTTGTGTCTATTGTCCTTCAGTTACTGATCATTTTATCATACAGATTTCTAATATGATACGTAAAGTTTCACATCTTTTAAAATTTATTTTCTTGTTGTATATTGATTGACAGGTTGCATTTGCTTTTTAAAAACATAAGTATGCAAATCATTTACAGTAACATGATTCTGCCACATGAATGCATGTAAGGAGACGGGAAGAGAACACTCACACCATTGCTTCCCACACAACAGAGGGACAGGGACATGTTGCCAACTGTTCTCTTACTTTGTAATGAACACTTGCTCCATGCTCACCTTTGGAGTCACTACAGCATTAGCTGGAGTCACAGTTTCTGTGGCCTTCACTTGCTGGTAGTGACTAACAGCAGAACCAAAATCAATCTCTGTCAGCCTTGTAATTGAGCACTTCCCTAATTTATGAGACAGTTTTCCCATTAACAACAAAATCTTGAGAATTAAATAAAAACAGACCTTCACAAGTGCTGCCGCGTAGGTGAACGTGGGATAAGCCTTGATAAATGCACGTGCCTTCTGCAAGCCTGACTTTGAAAAATTCCGTGTCAGAGTTTTAGGACACATTCTGACAACAATTAGGAACACTGAAATAAATAGTTGGCAATTCTTTTTTGTTATGACAGGTGATGTAAAGCCGTCTTTACCCAGAAAAAGCCTGTTTTCATGAATATAAAATGCAGTGCCCAGCCATCTCGCTGTGACTGGGAATCTGGAGGCACTTCTATTATAAACCAGAGTAAAATCCTTTTGAAGATTTGAAAAGTTTACTTAAGCTGTTTTCACCTCATTATTTGTAAAATTCCAGTGCCACTGCAATTCTATGCTTCACATGGAGCCCATGAAATGGTTAAAAAAAAAAAAAAGCAAAATGTCCAGTTGAAGTTTATTTTTAGCATAAAACAGCTAACCATAGTATTTTGTGAAATGTTCTGGCAAAATCTAAATGACTAACGAATGCTGACTGAAATGCTAAGCTTTTAATGTTTAACATAATTTAATGTAGTTAAAAATTTTAATGATTCATCAATTAGTAGCATAGTCATGTTTAATATTCAAATTACATGAATATGTATATTTGCATTGTTTTAAAGACTATAAGCTATAACACGAAATTGACGTTTCATCCATTGTGCTGAATCTATATAGATATAAATCTACTTGCCCCCATTTGGTCAGAAATTTGAACAAATCCTGTCTGTAGATAGGATCATAATTCAAACCAAGTTTGTTAAATCATTTAAAAACTCATTGGTAATACTGTGTCTCATATAGCCACTATATTTGTCAATGAACGGAAGCATATTCAGATCTTAGCCATAGCCCCAAAGGGCACGGGCACCCAAGTCTCCCTCTCACATTTCTGGACTATGTGGCAATCAGATGGCCACAGATAACATCAGACAAGGTGTGATTTGTACTAGGAAGAAGGGGAGAACACAGATTTGCTCTGCTGCACTTATGTAATTCTTCAAAACACTAATTATCTACTTTACCTGTTCTAAACTATTTAACAACCTCTTATAATTGGAATATAGCAATAGCAAAGCAAAAAGCTACTCAGAACATCTAAACTATTTGAATTCAGAGTACTTGCATTTGACACATTTTACAGTCATTAAAAAGGCAACCTAATTAGACCCTAATTAGTTTTTGCCCTGTATAGACTTAATATGTGTTTCTTGATTTCTGAATTTATTAACTTTTTAAAAATGAATGCTAATAAGAAAAAACAAATAGATGTTGCCATAGGCTAGCAAAGTGAAAACAGCCTCTTAGGCAAGTCAGACTACAAGAGAGGTAAATAAATACACAGAAAAATCAATTGTTCAATCAATCAATCATGATAACTTGAAGCTATTTAACATACAGTTGAACTTTCTACTCATCCTTGAAAACACAATTCCAATATCATGCCCTCCATAAAGCCTTGACTCTCTTTGTCAGACATCACTATCTCCTCTGGGCTTTGGATTCCCCAATATTTTTTACTTACTTTCAACATCGCATTTATAACACTCATTCATTTTCTAACCTATAAACTTTTGTTGACTGGCGATGGTTTGTTTCTTATTTTTGTAACTTTCTCTACTCTGTGCTTAGCACAACGTTTGTCATAAAAGAGATGAAATGGAGGAATCAAACCACATTTTTAAAATATCAGATAAAATCCCCTATTAAAGCAGAAAGTCCCCTATTATGAGAGAAAAATACAATAACATATTTAAAATTATCAAACTCAAAGTGATAAAACTTGCTTATTCTGTTTGTGATGGTAGGGATGTATAATTCAATTTAGAAATGAATGTTCAGATTATGACTTGGTTTTCCTTATATTAATTAAATTTTGAGTGATCACAAAAGCTCAACTATGTACATATATTTGCATTATACTCTTATGCATTGTGTAATATATTAATTATATTAAAATTAAAATGCCTAATATTATGCACATTATTAATTTATTATATTATTATTAAATATAAAAATAGAAATAATTAGCATGCCAATGTGGCTGTCATATAAATTTTATTTTAATTTAGTTTGTAGAGCATAAATACAGACATGAAAAATTTTAAAGTTCATGAGTTAACCGATGTACAACTTTCACTTGGGGTCTTTACCACCATCTTCCATTACTTCTAAGAATGGTCACAGAAAACATACACAATCAAGCAGATGAGTTTCCATGTTCTGGAATACATCTTGAATCCTGTGCTTTAGGGCACAATACCTCAGTGGCCAGTTATGGGACATTATGGTTTAGAATCTCAAGTGTATATCCACAAATTGAGTGAGTCATCTCTGTCCAGGTCACCTAGCTTCCAATTACCCATGCTGGATTTGACGCATAATTTTCAAACATACAAAAATACAAAGCAAATTTCTATGGGTCAACTGTTTAAAATCTTCAGTACATCTTCAATTTGTTACATGAACAAATTCTTCTGACATAAGTTACATTTCTTTCTTTAAAATATTTGTGCTCTAATATTGATAATTTTGTATTATGAATTTTTCAGCAAAAAATCTTTTTGATGTTAATTTTTCTATTTCAAGAATTACTCTTCCTGTCAAACCTGTTAGGTGTGTAGGTACACATCCCTAATCTTTGGAGGCTGGGAGTATCATACTTTTGGTATACGAAAACATATTAATATATGTTGTTTAAAAAATTAGAGTATTAAAATCACATCACTTGATACAAGAACTAAACTACATATTAAATTGCTTGCCTAGACAAAGGCTCTACAAAAATAGAAAATATTTGTTTTTCTGAAAAAGTCAAAATATGGGAAGGATGGAGACTTCAGTTTTATTAAATTCTAAGGGCAGAAATATGTAGATGTTGGATGACACAAAGCCAGGGCTTGCTTCCTTTAAATAAATTAAGACTGCAAAGGCATAAACTCCCTGAAAACTGGGGTTTATAATGGAAATAGAAACTGACCCTTAACTACAGTGGCACTAGCGGATGCCATTATAATCAGCTCCCCTAGATGCTATGGTGTAAATGTATTAGCTGTGCTAAGAGACCCACTCCTGCTGTAATTATTTTAGGAACCAATAAGACAGCTCAGAAATCAATATGCTAAGACAGATAGAGTGAAGGACCATGGCCAGCCCACTGGGAATAGATTAGTCTGGCAGGTCCCTAGCTGATCCATGAAGAAGAGGATATCTTCGCTGTTGTAGAAAGCCATTAATTGTAAATTTTCCTGAACAAGGAACTTGAAGGGAAAGCTTAGACTGCGTTGTTCATACCACTCAATGAAAACTGCAACTCTTATTGATCAAGAGTTAAGCTTTTTATTTTTATTTCAAAATCCATTGGTGCAAAAACCTAAATAAGTGTTCAGAGGGATTTTTGAAGCTTCTCCCCCGCTGCCATTGAAATTCTTCTTTGGTTATTAATTTGCATCAATATTTAACATTTTTTTCTGGATCAATAAAATCATATTTAGACAAGGGTCTTCCCCAGTGACAAGTTTCCTGGTGTGGCATCAATTCTCTAATTAATATTCATGTGCTCTAAAATATGGGGAGAAAAGGCATATGTTCTTCTCAGTCTTTTCCCCAAGTTTACAACTGCCAGACTATTAAACATTTGCCAGGTTTAACATGACTAAATTCATGATAAGGAGAAAGGGTTGCTGCAACTTACTTTACCTATTCCTAATTGAGTTCCTTTACATTATAAATCTTATCTAAGTAATTTTATTAATAGACAGAAGCAGGATAATTTAGCGGTTTTGCTAAAAAAGAAAAATAGAGAAGGGAGAGAAATGAAGGAAGAGAAAAAATGAAAGGAAGATAAAGAAGAAATGAGAAGAAATCAAAAGACCGACCTTTTGTGGTTACAGTTTGGCACATCTGCTCATGCCCAATCAAGCTTTCAAACACAGAGTAGTAAACAAAAGGAGCCATCAAGCAAGCACAAAGTCAGAGACTTAAGTGGTTTGAATGAGTGTGCAATTTCTGCCCATATGACCATCCTGACACAATTGCTCTAATTTTCTTTCCAGAAATGACTGATAAAAGATTTAGGTAATTGCTATGGAGACAGACTTCCTTCCATCACTAGGTATCTTGAATAATAAAGCCTCAGGGTCATAAGATGGAGTGTCAGATTCTGCAGAGTCCTAAATTAATACTTGTCCCTGCTTTGGCTACACTTCCTGTACATCTAATGAAGTGAATGTAATTTATTTTGACAATGTATTGAAAATCACTTGATCAAATGACTATTCTGTAATGAACACAAAAGGCAATATAGGCTTGGAAGCTATAAACTCCAAAATAACATAAATATATATCAGTTTCTCAGAGCACTTTTTTTCCCTAAAAACTATGTATGTGGTCAGAATAAATATGAAAAAAATCATTTCTAAAAGCATATGAATATAAAATAATTTTTTTCTCTCTCATGGCTGAGATTGACCTGTCTCCATTCAGTACATGACCTTTTCCCCTCTAATCAAACTGAATTTGTCTGGTTGATCTTTGCATTGCTAAGTATTAAGTAGCACACAGAAAGAAAAACCAAAGACCCATGTATAAGCTATTGCTTAGAAGAAATTTTTGAAAATATAATAGATCAGCCTTGTCAGAAATTTTACCTTCACTCATGAATAGTCAATTTACAAGGAAATCTTAAGCATGTCCACTAAACCTGCACAGCATCACACAGATTATAGCTTCATTGTTTTCTGAATGTTCTGATATCTTCCATAGTTAATGAAATCAGCTGTGTGCCAATGAAAACTCTCTACACTGACATTTTAAATGATCAGATGATTACACAATTTGTTCCATTGGTACACATGTAATACTTATCTAAAAGATAGTTTCTTTGTCAACATAAAAAAAAATCTTAGGTCTTGTGATAAGATTTCTAATTTTTTCCCAAGTAAAAAAAACAATACCTAAAACATCCAAACAATTGAATTACACATATAGTCCCTGGTACCAGAAGCAATTGCATAATTTCTTTCTTTAGCAAACCAGTAGAACACTTTCAAAGCCAACAAATATAGTATAATTAAAATATTTAATTTGCCCTAAAAGGAAATGCACTTGGCACTATCATGGCAAGATGGTCAAGGCAACGCAAGTGTCTATACAATGGCACTGTGAAAGTACAATGTAGTGCTTAAATACAGCCAGGCCGAAGCCAGTGGATAATGCTCAGTAATGGGTTAATCAATACTTATTATGGTTTTATTGGTTCACTGAAGAGAGAACAGAACCTAGTGAGCACAGAGTCGAAAAAATCACTGCATCTGATTTAGATAACATCTACTCTCCCTAAGGGATTTCCCTATTCAAGAATCCAATTTTCCATGCCTGGTTGACAAGGTTTGGATCCAAGGGAATCACATAACTCTTTTTCGGACCCAATAAAATCCTAATGGATTTGTCTGACTGGCCAGGAGACTTCTAGTTTTACTAAGCTGAGGTGTTTTGTTGCAATTAGCCTTTATTCCACTTGCAGTTGAAAAACTAGGCTATTAGGAGTCACCCCCTCTTTATAACTGCTGGAGTCATGCTGGGATATACCCACTGGAAGGAGGTACTGTGCTGTATAAAAGAAGACCCTTATGATAAATTGTAAACATTTGAAAGCTTCTGAAAAATGGTAATCAAAACAGGATTCAAATGAAAAATGTGTTAAGTCCTACTAAATTGCACACTTAAAATCCATTTATTGGTCAGTTAGCCTTTACAATTTATTTCTCATTCAGGTAACCATAATAGAAAGGAACTTCTCTCTTTGAAAGAAGCTTTGAAATATGGACCTTTTGCTATCTGAGTTTTCTCTTTAAGAACTGAAGTTTTTTTTTTTTTTTTAAATCACTCAGCAACAACAAAATCTTACAGACAGTTGTCCCTGTTCCTGCTCCTTTTTCCTGGAGATGATGTTTTTAATAAGCAGCTAAGTTGTTCAAGCACACTGATGTTTGATCTTGGTTTTACTACCTTGGTGGCTGTTAAGAAATCAGAAAAAAGCATGTATGTTTGATGATTTCAAGTCAGAGCTGAAATGTAGCTGAAGAAGAATTTTTAAATAATAAAAATTGTATTTTGAAGCAAACATTCCTTTCATACAAATAGCACTGTGCAACATGTTTCCTCTAGAATTGTGTCTGCTTTTTCAGAAGATATAAATGACACTTTAAATATGTTTAAATTGAATGGACTTCATAATCAGATATATGTTCACTTATGATGTGTCTTTGAATAGACATCATGATTTACTCTTCTTCTCTGACTTGGAGGGGTCTCAGTGACACTCTGAAAGCTCACATGAGCTCACATTACCAGCAACCCAGACCAAAACTTTCAACTCCAGAATCCCCAGCTGAAAGGTTATACTAATTGATTGCAAAAAAATGTGCTATAATAAAAGACACATTACTACCTATGATAATAACTGTTTAAAAGAGGAAATATGTGTATGTTTAATCATATAACATTATTTTAACAGAGATTAATAATATCACATTTATTTCTACTTAAAATTTAATAATGACATTTTAGCTCAGTGACCATTAAGAAGACCAAAATAAAATGCTGTCATATAAAAATTATAGAGGAAAGCTGAGAAAAAAAGATAAAAAAGGAGGAAGGGAGGGAGGGACATAGAAGAACAAGAAATTAATTGAACAAAAGGAATTTAATAAACTATTACCATGATTATTTCTTTCAAAAAATAATTTTAATTTCTTTTATTTTTTTTTACAATTTTTAAGAAAGATACATCTGATACAGATTTTCAAAAGTGGTTATTTCATTAAAAATTGGAAATATTGTAGAAGAGGAGTGAAATGGATCCATTGATTGAGCTAGACATATACATGTTTTATAATTATTATATAATTATTTCAATAAATTTTCTAAAGTCAGTTTCATTTAATTTTGTAAATTTAAAAATGAAATATTTTATCAGGGTACAGTGGCACACACCTGTAATACCAGTGGCTCAGGAGGCTGAGGCAGGAGGACACAAGTTCAAAGTTAGCCTTGACAACTTAGTAAGATCCTCAGCAACTTATCCAGACCCTGTATGAAAAATTCAAAAAAATAAACAAAGGCTGTGGATGTAGCTGAGTAGTAGTGTTCTCCTGTGCTCAATTCTCTGGTACCAAACAAACAAACAAATAAAAAGAAATATTTTATTTGACTCTAATGTATTTACCTCAACTCCACCACACACTGAAGTGTTTCCATGGACCAAGAATGTCAACAGAAGTTAGTTTTATTCAGAATATGTGAGAAATATTGTTAAAATTCAAGACAGAACAATTCAATACATGATTAAGGTATCCCTCATTCATATTTTTTTTCACATTTGCTTATAATTATGACCTAGTTTATTATTATAGTACTTTAAATGATTTAGTGTTGTTGGTTAAGAATTTAGTAATAATTCTAGTTTTAAATCATATTAATTTATTGTCCAAATATGACTTTCTAACTAATATTATTTTTAATTGCTACTAATTATATTTTGTCTATACTACAGCTAGCAATGTTTCATTCACACATTACAATAATGGAATTTTCACTTTTAATACAAATTTTTCATTTATAAAGACAATTTAATACAAGAAATTTATTTTCAAATAATAAATACAGTAATTTTGGAAAAATGAAAAAGGATTCTAATTTTAAAACAAGTTGGCTTAAAATTAATATGCAAAACACATAAGTAACATAAAACACTCAATAATAAAAAAAGAACAATAATTCAATTGAAAACGGACAAAAAGAAGAGATTCAAATGACAAACAAATTTATAAAAAAATATTCACTTCATTAGCTTCTTGGATAATGCAAGCCAAAAAAATGAGATACCATCTCACCACAAGAAAAGGGAATTTTTATACAGTGTAGGTAGAAATGTAAATTAGTACAATCATTATGGAGAACAGTGCAAGGGCTCCTCAAAAAACTACAAATAGAACTACTATATTATCTGCCTTTTCAACTTCTAGGTATACAACAAAAGAAAATGATATCAGTATATCAAAGAGATGATTGTATACCCAAGTCTGTCACTTCCCCTATTCAATAGATAAGATAGGAAATTTACTCAGATACCCAACAATGGATGAATGGATGAAGAAAATGTTGTATGTATAAACAATGGAATATTATTCAGTCATAAAAGAAATGACATCCTACATTTTGCAGCAAAATAAATGGAACTGGAAGTTGTTATACTAAGTGAAATAAGTCAGAAGCAGAAAGATAAATACCACATGTTCTCCTTCATATGTGGATAGAAAATATGAAAGTTGATTTAAATAACGTAACATCTGAGAAGGTTGTGGTAAGGGGATACAGAGGGAGGTTGAATAAGAGGTATCAAAACACAGATGACTGTAGGTTATTGTAGCTCATAATAACCTATTATATAATTTATGAGTAACTGGAAAAGAGGAGCTTGAAGGCTCCAAACACAAAGTAATGATAAAGAGATGGAAGCATATTTTCCCTAATTTGATCAGTGTATATGTATACATGTATTGAAGTATCACACTGTACCACATAAACATGTACAGTTATGGGTTAATAAAATATGCTTTAGGAGAAAAAAATGTTAACTATTCTGATTTGATCATTAAAGTTGTATACAAGTATTAGATTCTGGCCCCAGAACGTATAAATATGTACAATTAAAAAAGATGGTCCAAGACATGTGTTTGACTATCTTTTCTCATGAAACATAACTATAATATCTGCAAAAGAATGGTTAAATATGTGACTCTAGAAAAGGAAACAAAAATTTTACATAAATGAGAAGATACAAAATTTGAACAAAATTCTGGAACACAGAGAATAAATGAATGTCCACAGAGAAACCAGAGCTCTGGGATTTTCCCAAAGTGACAACAGAAGCATTTCAAATTTCATGGGTCATTCCAGAGCCTTACCATCCTCTCCTCACATAATGGACTCTATTTCCCTTCTCTTGAAATTGGGTGGGCTTCTATGAGGATATGTGGAATGATACACTAGAGGGAAAGTGACTTATAAGAGTCTGTGGGGCAGTTTATCCAGTTATCAACCACAACTAAGGTTTCAGCTGACAGCACCAACTGGTAGTCATATGAATGTCCATATCTTCTGGTGACTCCATTTCCTAACATTTGCCCCAGCTGTTGCTCAATGGAGCAGAAATGAGCTGACCTGTTAAACCTTCACCATGGAAGAAAATCAACATCAAAATTAATCTTATTTTTCTTTCAAGTTACTAAGTTTGGGGTTTTCTTTCTTTCTTTCTTTCTTTCTTTCTTTCTTTCTTTCTTTTTTTCTACCTTTCTTTGTTTTTAGTATCCACATAAAATCTGATCTGATCTAATTTTGCTAATTAAAAGTACTGTGCTTTTGAAGCAAATGTAAAATTTATTCTTTGCGGGTCATGTAGCAGGTGGAAACTGGAAGAGGTTTGAGGAAATTGATAAAGAAATATGAAAAAATCCTCCTGGTGGTTATCAGGATATCATTCCTGGTCCTCCATAAGGCTGTTTCTGATGGCTTATTGAGATGGGAAAGTGAGTAAAATATGGTAGTATTTGCCAGTAAATCCAGTGACTCTGGAGGCTGAGGCAGGAGTATTTCAAGTTCAAAGCCAGCCTCAGCAACTTAGCAAGGCCCTGAGCAACTTAGCAAAACCCTTTCTCAAAATGAAAAACTAAAAAAGACTGTAGATATGGCTCTGTAGATAAGTGTGCCTGGGGTCAATCCCTTGTACCAAATAATAACAATAATGAAAATAATAATAATAATATTAAATTGGAAAACATCATTGAAAGCAGAAAAAAAGGGGACACTTGTTATGAGCTGAAACAAAGTATAAACATGCTGTGTCTATGGTAATGTGGAAGATAAAATATATACCAAAAAATTGAATGATATAGCTGAAGGGGTTCCTAGGTAGAATATTGAAATCGTCACTTGTTTTTTTTCACTGACTTTGATAAACTGAGAAAGAAAAAAAAATGAGCTCAAAAAATTTCATGTGAAATTAAAATGAGCTATAAAGCAGCCAGTTTTTTATTCAAAAATTAAAAAGTCCATATTATCAGACTGTGAGATTGTCTATTTGACAGATGAACATCAACTGTCAAATAGAAATATGACATCATGTTTATACCTTAGAAGATTAAAGGATTGCCTCAACAATACACTCAGATAAAGTCCTCTATAGATCTTCTCCATTAAATAACAGTATTAAAAATCTTAAGGGTACTTTGTATCAGATTACTTATAGGAAACCAAGTATGGAAGAGGACTTACCCCTAAAAAATGTTAGGAATGATGTGACTATATAAACAAGGGATTTAAACCACTGAGATCTTAAGGGACTAGAATGGTTAGAAACACCACCAACTTGGATGAAAAATGACAGTGATATTACCAAATTAAAATTGATCTTCAGATTTCTGAACCAACATGAGTACAGAGCAAGTTGATAAAATTTTTCAGCTACAAAAACAGCTATTCTTTATGTAAATTAAGGCAACTCAAAGAATAAAACCCAGTACCCAAAGGTCAGAGCAAAATATTATGGAGAATCATTTTCAAGTAATTGTACCAAGGCCTAACAACTGAATTGGAATATATACCTCGGGTGAATTTAAGAATTATTATGGAATAATGAATATTTTGTACCTCCAACTTCCACTATTTTTTAATGCAATTACCCTATAACTGACTCGCCATTGTGTGTTGAGCATATCAAGGGCAAATAAGATGTCTCTTTTCATTAATTGGTCCACAGATTGAGAAGAACTATACTTGACAAGTTTTACCCAAGGGCACAAGTATGAGAAAGCTTATCCACTACCAGATCTAATTTTATTGACAACATTTTAGATTTAAAGCCTAAGACTGATGCAATAACAGAATGAGATTGTGTGTTTTCTTTAGGGGAAGGTGTGATCAATTGTATTTTTCATGTACAGAGGAAATAAATTATTCTTACTCTAAGAATTAGAGTAGACGGTATTTTCCAGCAATACTATTGCAGGATTTCTTCCCACACGCACTCTTCTAGAAATTTTCTACTGCCTACACTCCAAAAATGAAGTCACTTTCTCCTGCCTTTGAATTTAGGTATGCTTTTGTGGCTTGGTGCAAAACTACAATGCTGTAGAATTGACTTAGAAGCCTGGGTTCTAAAAGGTAAATGATAACCATTATTTGGTCTTTTTTGTTTGAAAGCTAGCCACCATGTACTAAGGAATCCCAGGCCATGTGGATAAGATATAATATTCAAGCCAATAGCCTCCAAATAAGTTCTTAAATAGCACACAAGTGAGAAAATAAGGTTTTATATAATTCCAGCCCAGAGACTTCAAGCTGCTCCAACTAATACTTAAAGGATTGAAAATGAGCTGAGCCATAACTAAACAGAAATATAGCAAGCAAACTAATTGTTATTGTTACTTTAAGCCACTGAGATTTAGTAAATTTCTTACACATTAATAATGGGCAGAAAGTTTAGAAAAAACACAGAAAACACAGCCAAGTGGGATTGGAGAACAGATTTAACTTTGAAAGTTTGTTTGGAGTAATGATTTTCAACACGAGGAAAATAGCATTACAATTAGCCAGGAACTTATCATAAGGCAAACTTCTAGACCTGGCCCAGTCATAGAGAATTCAAAAACTCTAAGGTCAGTATGACTGGGCATTTTACCCTTCAGATTAATCTGATTCAAGTTATAGAATCGCTAGTTTTGGCCATGTCTGTGAGTTCCCTCTTCAGAGTCACTGGCAGTGAATCCATCAAAATCCTCCTAACATTCCATGCAGGTAATATGTTTTTTTCTTATCCTTTCACTGTCAGTGTGTCTTTTCCTATGAGATGAGTGTCTTGAAGGCAGCACATTGTTGGGTCATTTTTTAAAAAAAATCCAATGTGCCAGTGTATGTCTTTTGATTGATAAGTTTAGGCTATTAATATTCAGGGTAACTATTGAGGTATGATTTGTATTCCACTCATTTTGGTTTATTTTTTGTCTTTAACTTGACTTGGCTTCTCCTTTTTTTTCATTTCCTCCTCATGTAATATATTGCTGAGGATGTTACATAATTCAGGCTTTCTTGTTGTAAATTCTTTTGTTTATCATGGAAAGTTTTTATTTCATCATCAAATATAAAGCTTAATTTTGCTGGATATAATAACATTCTTGGTTGGTATCCATTTCTTTCAGAGCTTGGTATACATTGTTCTAGAACCTCTTAGCTAACACTCACCTAAAGATATTGTCAGGAAGAAACAAAGACTGTTACAATGTGGATGAATGTCACAATAAAACACTTCTTATATCTGGGGTTATGTCTCAGTGGTAGAGTGCTAGACTAGTGCATGCCCAGAACACCCCCTGCCGTCCCCCAACACACACACACACACAGACACACACACACACACACACACACACACACAAACACATACTTCTCACTCAATTGATATGTTTTAATATTTGAAGTGTTTCAAGGAAGTCTTCCCTTTCTATGTCATAGGAGAGATGTGTCATGAATAGCCAATCTTCATAGACAATAGTGAAGGAAAGTCATGTCAATTGCTTAAAAAAATCCATTAAAACTTGAATTTTGTATATATTATTATTTCACTTTGGTAAAAATCTATGCAAAATGGAGCACCTTACCCCAGAGAAGCAGAGAGAATTCGGGAAAGAAGAGAATTTACAAAAGAATGATTATAGACTCAGAGAGATTATATCTGCAAAATCAAAGATGCCTCAAAACTAGAAAAATTGTAAGACATTAAAAAATTGAAATTGAAGAAAACTAAGTAAAATTAAACAGAATGGAATGAACATAAAATTAGTATGTCCTGATATGCATAAAATGGCAGAACTGATAACAAAAAATGCAAATGCTAAATGTATAAAGCCCAACAATGGAAATTCAAAAATTGGTAAAACAAAAGTGAGAAAAACTTCAAAAAAGTTAAAGGTATTATATTCTTTTGATCTGCACAAGTAAGACATGGTCCAAAATTGAAAGAAGACTTTGGATTCCCAACATCTCATAGGTAGGAAGAAAACTAAGATTTTCTCAGTTAACACAGCCAATTTATTGTGGGATAGGAAGGATTCAAAGTTGTGAATAAATGTATCAGATGGCAGAGCCAGGAATTGAGTGGAGTCATCACCAGGGAATAGGTTTGGCTTTTAATCACTAATATCATGATGTGTGGCTGGCTGGATTTCAGAGTTGTTTTGAGCCACTAAATACTCAGTCTCCTATTCTCTCTCATTTTATTTTTATGTTTTTAGTTGTAGATGGACACAATAACATTATTTATTTTTGTGTGGTGCTGAGGCTCAAACCCAGTGTCTCACATGTGCTAGGCAAGCACTTAACCACTTAGCCACAACCCCAGCTCCTATTCTCTCTCATTTTTAAGAGTGCCTGTGATAATCTTATGCTTGTATCAGTAGCATTTGTTGGGTTTGTAGGAGGGAGGTAAATTTTTACTGTAGTTCATAGGCTAACAGATAAAAATCATACTGTGTAAGTTATTTGACTTATCTCCATTGAAAGAGGTTCTGTGTGTCCCTCTCTTTAATTTAGAAATGTTCTGGGGTTTCTTGACCTAACTGTAGTGCAATGGAAGCTCTGCCAGTTTCCATGTCTTGACCTGAAGAGACTAGCAGTTCCTTCTATCTACTTCTAAGCTCACTGCTTACAGGAACCACTGCTACATGAGAAAATCTAGGCATTCCCATGGAGAGTTCTATTTATACACAGCCTTAAGTCTTGGACATCACCCACAGCTGGATTCTCAGGGAATACTCAATTGTCAGCCTTCTGAAGGAAACCATCTTGGAAGTGGATCCATCAGCCCCAGTTGAGCCATTCCAGCTGATACTGTGCATATCAGAAATTAGCAATCCATGCCAAAACCTGTACAAATGCAGATTGTACAAAAATAAATGTTTTGGCTGTGTTCTAAGACAATTGTTTTTGGCATAATGTTTTATGCATTAATAAGTTTTTAGCCGCTGGGCACGGTGGCACATAATCCCAGCTGCTTGGGAAGCTGAGACAAGAGGATTGTAAGTTCAAAGCCAGCCTCAGCAATTTAGCCAGGACCTAAATCCGAACCTAAGTGAGGCTCTGTCTCTAAATAAAATACAAAATAAGTGTAGGTGTGACTCAGTGGTCGAGTGCCCCTGAAATCCCTGGTACCCCAAACAACAACAAAAGTTATTAGAACAGAACACTAAATATTGTAATTTATTATACAGTAATATATAAGAGGAACAACATATATTAATGAAATTTCAGAATTTTTATATATTTGAATATATATATTATGTTTTATATAAAAGGTCATATATGTTTATATACAAACATGTGCACATACAACCATGAAATGAGATGGGAAAAATCAATAAATTTACAAAAGAATAAAAATCTAATGGCTTTTGACTTTTCTTCACCACACAAAATTGAAAAATACAATAGAGCAATGCTTTTAAATTCTGAAGGGATAATTTGAATGGAGAAAATAACTCTTTTTTAAAAAATATGTATGCCTTTAAATTCACAATCTATTTAATTTTCATAATCACTCTGAAAGATATTCAATGAATTCAATGTTCAACCAAAAATGTAATTCGTCATAACTTTATAGTTACCTGAATGTGCTCCCTTAACAGAAATTAAATGAAGCTCTAACATATTGTATGTAATTAATTAAGTTTTCATGTTATTACATTAAAGAATTATTTCTTTGTTTTAGATTCTTCTTAGTACAACAGACTATGGATTTTTGAAAACTATCCTTTTTTAACAGTATTTTCCTCATGGATCTCAGTGCTCTGCTATGATAGTAAATAGAATGTTATAATAAAATTCCATTAGAGATGAAGAAAGGGTGGCAGTTAGAATTGAAGGTGTGTAATTCTCTCAGACTGTAGCTGTTCTCTTCACCATATGCCACATTTTCAAAAATGACACTAAGGATAACATCCCTATCAATGTTGCAGAAAGCTCATTTTTGAGCTGTATTTTTGGTTAAACCAAAGCACAACTCCCTCAAATACATCTAATTACAGAAGTAATTAAAGTTCTTGCCTTACCTGTGTAGTCAAGGACATAAGGACTTCTAATGGGAACAAATCTAGATATAAAGGCTTGCTGTCAATTAGACCTGATGGCTTAGAGAAAATAATGAAGGAGAATAAGGGTTGGTTTACAGCTCTGTACAATAACAAATACTGTAATTCAGCATCTCTTTCTTTTCTTGGATCCTACCCAAGAGTTTGGGAGAAGAAAGACAAGAAGATTATCTGGGTAATTTGATCTTACGACTATCAGGGGATAATGGTATTCTCCATCAGATCTGCACTAGTGCTTACCTCCAAAAAAAAAAAAAAAGGACTGCTATAAATACAAGCCCTTCAATCTGGGAACAACACAACTGTTCAGTTTATTGTCACAGATTCTGTCAATAGAATGGAGACCAAAAAAATGGAAAAAAGAAATGTGATTCTGCTGTGGGAAGTGTTTTCTGCATGCTCATTTATGAGCAAAATCATCTTTCCAAATGAGAATGGCTTCCTAAATATGGCAATATGTTCAGAATATCTTTAAGCTTATATTTGTATTATATTTTAATCATTGTTATCCTATTCTGATAAGGGAAGAAGTATTATACACTTGGAAAGAGCTGAATTCATGTACTGGGAATTGTTAAGATATCCCTAAAATAAAACATAAAAAGTTTTAGAAAACATTTTTCCTTCTTGCACAATCATCACTTGAGAATATATTGACCTAAAAATACACATATTTTACGTATTTTTTGAAATAATGTTCTATAAGCTTTCAAACTTGCCACTTGATGCCAAAGGAAATCTACTTACCTATCTTCTGTAATATAATTTAAAGTTTTGAGAAAATATAAATAAATCTACATTTGTGTTTAGAAAATGCTGAACTTGAACTTCATATTAATTACATTAAAGACTCCTTTATTGATCATCATAAATGCCAAGCATTCCATCAGGAATTATTATTTATGCTTTCTTTGTCTTTCTCTTTTCCTGTTCTATCACTTTGATTGCAACAGAGAAAAGTGTACTTGTTTATTGCAATACTTTCTTTATCTGTGCAGCTATTTCATCAAAACACGTGTTGCTCTGAAGGTATTTTATATGTATGATTTAGATCTATAATCAATTAACTTAAATAAATAAATTTACACTTGATAAGCTTTGTGGGATCTTGTCCACACCAATGAAAGCACTAAAGCCCAAAATCACATCATTACTTCCAGCTTGTCTGGTTGGGACATGGATTGGAAAACTGGGTTAGTTCAATTAACAGTATCAGTTTAAGATTTTTGTCAGAATGGAGTAAATCTACCCTAGGCTAATCATCCCACTCAATACATTTCCTAAATTATTTAAATATATTGAAGTCTTATCCAAACTGAAACATTTCAAAACTATGCAAATACTGTAGTATACAGAAAATTATTGCTGTGTGTATATACATGATAGCATGACCAGTGTGATTCTGCAACTTGTACACTCAGAAAAATGAGAAATTACATCCCATCTGATTGAAATGTATGATATGTCAAGGTCATTGTACTGTCATGTGTAACTAATTAAAACAAATAAAAAATTTAAAAAAAGAAAATCAAATCTATTACCTTTCTATTCTTTATATTAAGTATGAGGAAAAATATAGATTTTTACAAATTCCAAATCCTTAGGATTTGTTCTTTATTATTAATATACATTTAAATATCTCTACTATGCATAAAACACAGTTTAAGATAAATGTTTCTTCCAATTTATCATAATTCTACTAGGTATAGAAAGTCATTAGATTTATGCAAAATAAATATTTGAACATAATATTCCAACAAATACTCTAACAGACATAATATTTATAATAGTATGTTAATATTAGAAAGACATAGTTTGCAGGACTATGGAGAATACTTATGTACATTTGAACTACATATATAACTAACAATTTTTAAATACAATGCAACTAAACAGAAGATTCAAAACATATGAAGATTTCTGTTAACACCTTTGATGACATTGTGGGACAGTAAATCTTCTGCCAGACATATAATGTTTTTATTGTTATTATCTTAATTATTTTACTTCATTTTTCTAAAAGATAAACAATTAAAATAAAAATAAAACGGGTTTGGTACTTACAAATTTTCCTGAAATACCCCTTTAACCATGGCATTTTCTATTTTCATCAAGTACAAATCCTTCAGAGAATTCTGAAGGCTTCCACAGTCTGACGAACTTCACCTGAAGGTCTTTTTTTTCCTAATTCAAGCTATTATTTTCTTTGTGTTTTAAGTAAGGTTATCTCTCTGCTGTTGATTCTTTTATTTTCTTTTACTGATAACATCTACATTCTCCTTTCTCCTGCTTTTCACATCTCTCCATATCATCTGTGTTCTTCAAAGTCCAGCCTCAAATCTCACCTAATAGATAACACACAGTAAATAACTGTTGTTTATTTGAAAGACTCAAACTACAAAACAAGGACTACAGACTACAGGCATGTATGTTAGGGACGGTGAGTTGAGCATTGCATGTGAGAATAATCAAAACAAACATTATACACATTATATAATCATTGTTGACAAAATAATAACAATACCTGTAAGTATCTAATCATCTTAAAATAAATAAAACTGTAATACTATATCTAAGGTAATCACAGAGAATGGGTTTAATCAAGTATCCCCACTGGGTAGTTTCAAATATTCCATGTGCAATCTTGATTTCTTGTTCATAATATGATCTTCTAGTGCCATATTAGCTTGATGTCAAGAACTCTGCCTGTGTAACACATCTAAGGGGAGTGTGTGGCCTAATGGATGGATGATTGCATTTTATCTTGTATATCTTGCAATGTTCTCAAATATGGTATGTTTTTCTTCCTTTCACTTCTTTCCCAATTGCCTACCTACTTTGCTTTATACTAGTTCACAAGTTGGAGTTGGAATTGACTTTTGATTTTTCAAAATCAAAGTACTCTGAATTATGTGTAGTAACTGAGCATAGTGGCAAGAAGTATACACAGTATATACATGGGGTAAGTATTTATTTTTGCAACACTAATTGAGCACACCGAGTTTAAGATCAGGAGCAAGATTAAAAAATCACATTAGTCAATTGAAAAATGAGAACTAGATTTAGACATACTTAATTGTTAAAGAAACCTGAGTGGGTTGTTAAAACTGATATAAAATAGACATGTTTTAATGGAAAATATATGAAACAAAATTGTGGAGAGTAGTGACATTGAATGGGAGAGCAGTGTCTGAAATTGGGGTCCCTGATGACTTCATGTCTGTGGCATGTTTGGTGCCTGGGAAAGTTCTTATGCTAAGGTGCAGGATGCCTATTTGCTATAGTCATCTCTCCATGAGGAGGCTCTGTGCTAGAGTCTTATGAGCCTCAAACTTGATTTTAGGCACTCAGTTCCTGATAATAAAGAAAATCTTTTGCTAGACAACCACAATGTTTCACCAGCTCTGCTGCTCCTCAACCTGACCACATAACAGTAACTTTAAACAATGGACTTTCTTGAGAGCTACAAAAAGCTCCTAACATTGCACATGGCAACTGTTGAATGTAACTGAGGAATAAGCTGCATAATGTTGTTAACTCTGTAACATTAAAGAATACAAAGAATAATGCTTGCATAGTCTTTAATCTGATTAATGAGACATATATAATAAAGATTGCTGGCATAATTATTTTTTTAAAGAGAGAGAGAGAGAATTTTTAATATTTATTTTTTAGTTTTCGGTGGACACAACATCTATATTTTATTTTTATGTGGTGCTGACAATCGAACCCAGTGCCCCATGCATGCCAGGCGAGCGCATTACCACTTGAGCCACCTCCCCAGGCCATGGCATAATTCTTTAGATCTACTTCTCCATCAGATAGCAGTGCTCCATCCAATCCCACCTGTTATCTTTAAAACAATCTGCATAAGTGAGTCTTTATTTTTCTAATCTCCCATCACCCCTCACTGAAACCTGCTGGTTTGGCTGCGCTGATAGCAGCATAAAATGACTAGTTGTTTTATTGGGGAGCATCTAAGAGGCTACTAGATGTTTTGGTCTCAAATCCTCTGCCTACTCCAAAATAAATAAATAAATAAACTATTCAAAAAATGTTTGTTTATGTGAGCTATAATTACTGATGTATACCACATTAGAGATAAAATAGGCACTTAAATATATATATATATATATATATATATATATATATATATATATATGTGTGTGTGTGTGTGTGTGTGTGTGTGTGTGTGTGTGTATCTTATGAAAGAAGCACAGACATCTTATTAAATTTGTTTGAAAACTATAATCATGGTCTGTTATTACCATTTTTATCTTATGAGAAGGAATTACTACAGCATTACAATTGTCTCCTATAATCCTTAGGCAGCTAATTTCAATTTCAACTTTTGGCAGTTCTAACTATGCTTTAACTGTCTGTCAGTGAGCCTTCTTTTTTTCAAAGAAACAGTCTCTGGAAATTTACTTAAATTTAAAAAGATGAGTTAATTGTAGACTGTTATGGAATCTAGGGATCTGCTGTGCCTTTTCTCTCTCTCATGGGCCACATGTTCTCTCTTGGCACTTTTTTTTCTCCCTCTGACTGTGTGCCTACTGATTTGCTTAATTTTTCTCTGATTCATTTTTGTCTCATGACTTTTTCTGTACATTCATACTCAATTTTAATATGTTGAAGTCTTCCAAGATACTTTTGGCAGTTTAAGTGTACTATATCTTCATATTCTGACATTTATTTTGTTGTAGAAAAGGTAGATGTCAACTAATTTTTGCTCTTTTTAAACTTTTTTTTTCCTGAAAATGCTTTTAAAATTTTCTCTCTACAATTGCTTTTTTGAAAATTTGCTATGATTTTTGCTGTATTTATTTCATATGAGGATCAGGTGATTTTTTAATCTGAAGTTTGTTTTTAGTAGCACCAGAAAGTTCTCAACCACATTAATTTTTTCTAGCCTTGCTTTTTTCCTCTCTTTATGAAATTTCTTTTATATATATGTAAGCCCTTCTCAATAATTATCCATCACTCTACTACTCTTTTTTAAATATG
This sequence comes from Callospermophilus lateralis, assembly GCF_048772815.1. Lineage (NCBI taxonomy): Eukaryota > Metazoa > Chordata > Mammalia > Rodentia > Sciuridae > Callospermophilus > Callospermophilus lateralis. The sequence goes on from NW_027512489.1 coordinate 301,077, forward strand.
TTTCCATCCTTTTATTTTCTGTACTTTAAAAAATCTTCTTTGTACCCTATGTATTATGTAATCCCAACTGTATCTATGTCTCATAGAATGATGAACACATAATTTAAAATTTAATTTGTGGAATTTAAAAATTACAGAATTTTCATGTGAAATTTCTTGTATATTCCTCCAGTACTCTGTCAAAATTCTCCATCTTATCTTGAAATTTCTAATTATATCAAATTCAGCCATTTTAAATTCTATGTCTCAGAATTCCATTTTCTGGATTATTAGAGGCTAAATTTCTATTTTATTGTTTTTCTTGGTCATAAATCTTGTAGTTTTATTATACATTTTGTTACTTTGTTAAGGTATCAGGGTTTATTATATTGTAGAAATAATTTGAAGCCAGAATAATTATACCTTCTCCAGAGAGAATGCACTTTTGTACTTGCAGATGGCTACAGGCACTAGGAATTTCAGATCACATAATCTAATTCCAAGGAGATAAGCTGAAACTGCTTCAGTCCCTGAAATGACTAAACTATTTCTGATGAACCCTTACCCCTATCTTGTAGACCTTTATGACCTAACATAAAGCCTGAGGGCCTTGGATTCCAGGTTTTGTCCTCAGGCTCCCTAAGGTTTGCAAAGCTTTGTTTCATTTTTCTATTTCAGCCATCTTTTCTGGTAATCAGAAAAAATCCCCAAAGTAAAGTAATCTGCCAAGAATAAGCAGTCCAGAACAACAGATTTGCCTCTCTAAATTTTACCCCTTCTAACTCTCCTATATTTTGACTCCATATTTTCTTATTAGCTTCTTATCAACCCAATGTCTTTAGACAGACTTATTTTTCCAGATTTTCTAGTTGTTTCCAGTGTGACAGTTTTTTTGTAATTTCCTAGTCCACTATTCTGCGAAGCAGTACCTTGCAGAGGACATTTTAAACTGTGTTAATCATCAATAAAATAAAATTAAATTAAAAAAGAGAAGATGCAATAAAATATCAACTAAAATTACAAATCATGTTCATTACAAATATATCATACATTAAAGGACATAGTATTTTTCAGTTTTTCAATGAAACATTAATGTTATTTAATAAGGATTTCCCTAGAAGAGATGTCAAGATTGACAAGTATGGTTCCTTCTAAAATATTGAATGCTAGTATCTTTTAAAGATTAATTTTCCTAAAGACTACTGAAAGAGAAATTTTCACTTTCTTCTATAAAAGACTTTGTGCAATTAATCAAAGTTGTTATTTTTTAAGATAAGCAACCAGTATATTAAATTAACTATTGGTAAATATTTAAGCAACATAAATTAAATGGAAAGAATAATAAAAGGAATAACAGAAATTTGAATGGATGAACATAAGAATATTGAAAACAACTTATAGCTGAAATCACATGAGTGAACATACATCATTATAAGTGTTTATTCTTTTGAAGTATTGGCTGATTGACTATTTAACTCCCTATATATAAGAAGGTTTAAGAGATGACTTGCATATACAGTCATCTTAGTTTCATTATTAGCAAATTTTCTGAGGTTATATTAAGTTATAAGAATGTTTGCTTAGTAAACAACTTAATCTACTTGTTTGTAAAGAGGTTAATATAAAACAAAGTCAATATTTGCTGCAGCTACTTAAGAAAAAAAGTTTACACATAAGAAAAGATTAATTTATCCTGGCTTTCTAATAATTACAAATAGAGTGCTTATAAATTTTGCTGATAGTAAACTTTAAATTTAAAAATAAGATTGGAGTTGAATAAAAAGTGTGCATAGGTTTTTTTCTAATTATTTCATACCAAAGGCACATCTTAGCAATTCAGGAATATTTTTAGATTAAAACTAGGATATCTGGAGTTTCAAACAGGAGTTTCAAATCTCAAGATAAGTTCAATAGGAACTTTCCTTTTTGAACTTAAAAAAAGTTAACTTTGAGGTCTTTTTTATATGCTCAATATTCAAACTGGAAAGGCCCTCACTCCCACCCATGTAACCAGACAATGAACAGCAAATGCAAATACACATTTTTTATAAATGCAAATATATATTTTATACATATATGTATATGCAAATATACATTTTCTAAAGCCTTTCAAAGAAATGAGGGTATAAGGGTAATAACTAAACTCAAGTTTGGAAAAACATAGATGTGGGCTGGTGATGTGGCTCAAGCGGTAGCGTGCTCGCCTGGCATGCATGTGGCCCGGATTCGATGCTCAGCACCACATACAAACAAATATGTTGTGTCTGCCGAAAACTAACTAAATAAATAAATATTAAAAAATTCTCTCTCAAAAGAGAAAAAAGAAAAAAGATGTATCTATCACATAAGCAATAGATGAAGCACTTGTTTACCTGGAACCTGTAGATATCATACAATTGGGTAAAACATTCCCTAAACTTTTATTTACTAAATTGTTGAAAGTTAGTATAGATGCCATAATAGTTATAGACACAGGGAAATTAACACCCACGTGTAACACTTTTCAAGAGACCTCATGGGGAGACCGGAGCAGGAAGCCGTGACAGCCGCCCAGCCAGACCGGAGCAGGAAGGCGCCAGCCGCCCAGCCAGACCGGAGGAGGAAGTCCGGTCCCGCCCCGAGCGCTAGTCTCCAGGAAGCCCATCAACCCTTAAAACCCATCAAAGTGGGTGTGGCTACCAGCACAGTTGCGGCTGATCCAGGTACCCGGTTTCCAACTCCCCCACCCTTAGCTGCGATAACTCAAAATATTTCCCACAAGCTTTTGGGGATTGTAGCTATCAACACAAAACAACAACTGTAGAGGCACCTGGTTTCTACCTCAGAGACTAGACTAGGGAAGATACTAATGGAAGCTCATTTCCCTTCACACTGGCTATACCCACCACCCTGAATACAGAGGCTCAAACTAGGAATAGACAACGCCACCTACTGGAAGCAAGGAAAACAGTGTTCTGAGAGACTTTTTTTTTCCTCTCTTTCTCTTTTCTTCTCTCTCTTCCACAACTTCAGCATATGTGAAACCAAGAACTGAGCATGAACAACTGAATTACCAAAGTAATATAATATAGAGGAATTGCATATACTCCACCTCCCCCTTATTTTTTTTTCTGTATTTCTATCTTACTTCCCTTTCCCTTCTCTTATTTCTCTTTTCTTCCATATTACTTCTTTTCTTTTCTTTTTTTTTTTAATTCATATTCTCTCTATACCACTTTCAATCTCCTAACTTTTGCTATCTATACATAGGGTAACTATCTAAATAGGAGGTTGAGTCTATACATTCTTCCATAAATTACCAGTTGAGTGGTTAGAGTTCTCCAAAGGTGCTAAGTTAGTTTAACCTCATTCCCTCATTCCTTTCTCTTTAAGTATAACATCCTTCATCTGAAATTAAGTTTTCTATATGCCACCAGATATGGTACGCCTTTTATGAAACTAAGGAATATATTCTTAAGTAATAATTAAATCCAATATCTATAGTCTTAGAATCTAACTATAAATGTATTAATAATGAAAACTTGTCCTTAGATAATGTACTGTTGATATTGGGATCTGTTAACATTGTCTTTCTCCAAAAAAGAGGGATATTGGAGCTATTCAAAAACAATACAAATATATAAGGGGAAAAACATTAGCTCAACAGTTTCACAAAGCTAGAAAGAATCATGAGCAGTATGAAAAGACAAGGAAAGAAAGGACCACAAACAATACAGGTCAATTCAACATTAGATGAGGTAATATCTGCAGCTGATGGAATGTCAGACAAAGAGTTCAGGATATACATGCTTCAGATGATCTGGAGTCTCAAGGAAGACATTATTCATCAAATTCAGACAATGAAAAATCACTTTGACAATGAATTACATAAACAAATCCAAGAAGCAAAAGATCAACTCTATAGGGAGATAGAGGATATAAAAAACAAACAAACAGAAATCCTGGAAATGCAGGAAACAATAAACCAAATTAAAAACTCAAATGAGAGTATTACCAGCAGAGTAGAACACTTGGAAGATAGAACTTCAGACAACGAAGACAAAGTTTTTCAACTTGAAAAGAACATAGACAGCTCAGCGAGAATGTTAAGAAATCATGAGCAGAACATCCAAGAATTATGGGATAAAATCAAGAAACCAAACCTAAGAGTTATTGGGATACAAGAGGGTACAGAGGTCCAAACCAAGGGAATGAGTAATCTATTCAATGAAATAATAATAGAAAACTTCCCAGACTTAAAGAATGAAAAAGAAATCCAAATACTAGAAGCCTACAGGACACCGAATATACAAAATCATAAGAGATCCACACCAAGACATATAATAATGAAGATGCCCAACATACAGAATAAGGAGAGAATCTTAAAAGCCACAAGAGAGAGGAAGCAGATTACATTTAAGGGTAAACCAATCAGGATAACTGCTGATCTTTCAACACAGACTCTGAAATCTAGAAGATCCTGGAACAACATATTTCAAACACTGAAAGAAAAAGGGTTCCAACCAAGATTCATGTATCCAGCGAAATTAAGCTTCAGGATTGAAGATGAAATAAAAATCTTCCATGATAAGCAAAAGTTAAAAGAATTTGCAGCTAGAAAACCAGCTCTTCAAAACATCCTTGGCAAAACATTACAGGAAGAGGAAATGAAAAATAACAATGAAAACCAACAACGGGAGGTAGTACAATAAAGGAAAAACTAAGCATAGAGGAAAAACTAATCATGTTAAGTATCATACATCACCAAATATGGCTGGAAATACAAACCATATCTCAATAGTAACCCTAAATGTTAATGGCTTAAATGCACCAATCAAAAGACATAGGCTAGTAGAATGGATTAAAAAAAAAAGATCCAACAATATGCTGCCTACAGGAAACTCATCTGATAGGAGAAGACATACACAGACTGAAGGTGAAAGGTTGGGAAAAATCATATCACTCATACGGACCCCGGAAGCAAGCAGGGGTGTCCATACTTGTATCAAATAAAATAGACTTCAAGACAAAGTTAATCAAAAGGGATAAACAAGGACAATACATACTGCTCAAGGGAACCATACACCAACAAGACTTGACGATCATTAATATATATGCCCCAAACAATGGTGCAGCTACGTTCATCAAACAAACTCTTCTCAAGTTCAAGAGTCTAATAGACCACAACACAATAATCATGGGAGATTTTAATACACCTCTCTCACCAATGGACAGATCTTCCAAACAAAAATTGAATAAAGAAACCATAGAGCTCAATAATACAATAAATAACTTAGACTTAATTGATATATACAGAATATACCACCCAACATCAAGCGGATACACTTTCTTCTCAGCAGCACATGGATCCTTCTCAAAAATAGACCATATATTATGTCACAGGGCAAAGCTTAGCAATTACAAAGGAGTTGAGATACTACCATGCATTTTATCTGATCATAATGGAATGAAATTGGAAATCAATAATAAAATGAGAAAGGAAAAACCCTACATCACATGGAGATTAAACAATATGCTACTGAATGAACAAAGGGTTATAGAAGACATCAAAGAGGAAATTCAAAAATTCTTAGAGGTAAACGAAAACTCAGAAACAACATATCGAAATCTTTGGGACACTATGAAAGCAGTACTAAGAGGAAAATTCATTTCATGGAGTTCATTCCTTAAAAGAAGGAAAAGCCAACAAATAAATGACCTCATACTACACCTCAAAGCCTTAGAAAAAGAAGAACAAATCAGCAGCAAATACAGCAGAAGGCAAGAAATAATTAAAATTAGAGCAGAAATCAATGAAATCGAAACAAAAGAAACAATCGAAAAAATTGACAAAACTAAAAGTTGGTTCTTTGAAAAAATAAATAAGATTGATAGACCACTAGCCACACTAACGAGGAGAAGAAGAGAGAGAACCCAAATTACTAGCTTACAGGATGAAAAAGGCAACATCACAACAGACAATTCAGAAATACAGACGATAATTAGAAATTATTTTGAAACCCTATACTCTAATAAAATAGAAGATAGTGAAGGCATAGATAAATTCCTTGAGACATATGAACTACCCAGATTGAATCAGGAAGATATAAACAACCTAAACAGATCAATATCAAGGGAGGAAATAGAAGAAGCCATCAAAAGACTACCAACCAAGAAAAGCCCAGGACCGGATGGATATACAGCAGAGTTTTACAAAACATTTAAAGAAGAACTAATACCAATACTCCATAATCTATTTCAGGAGATAGAAAAAGAGGGAGAACTCCCAAATTCATTCTATGAGGCCAATATCACCCTGATTCCCAAACCAGAGAAGGACACCTATAAGAAAGAAAACTACAGACCAATATCCCTAATGAATTTAGATGCAAAAATCCTCAATAAAATTCTGGCAAATCGTATACAAAAACATATCAAAAAGATTGTGCACCATGATCAAGTAGGATTCATCCCTGGGATGCAAGGCTGGTTCAATATACGGAAATCAATAAACGTGATTCACCACATCAATAGACTTAAAGATAAGAACCATATGATCATCTCGGTGGACGCAGAAAAAGCATTCGACAAAGTACAGCATCCCTTTATGTTCAAAATATTAGAAAAACTAGGGATAACAGGAACTTACCTCAAAATTATAAAAGCTATATATGCTAAGCCTCAGGATAGCATCATTCTAAATGGAAAAAAACTGAAGGCATTCCCTCTAAAATCTGGAACAAGACAGGGATGCCCTCTCTCACCACTACTATTCAATATAGTTCTCAAAACACTGGCCAGAGCAATTAGACAGATGAAAGAAATTAAAGGCATAAAAATAGGAAAAGAAGAACTTAAATTATCACTATTTGAGGATGATATGATCCTATACCTAGAAGACACAAAAGGGTCTACAAAGAAACTACTAGAGCTAATAAATGAATTCAGTAAAGTGGCTGGATATAAAATCAACACGCATAAATCAAAGGCATTCCTGTATATCAGCGACAAATCTTCTGAACTGGAAATGAGGACATCTACCCCATTCACAATATCCTCAAAAAAAATAAAATACTTGGGAATCAACCTAACAAAAGAGGTGAAAGATTTATACAATGAAAACTACAGAACCCTAAAGAGAGAAATAGAAGAAGATCTCAGAAGATGGAAAAATATACCCTGTTCATGGATAGGCAGAACTAACATCATCAAAATGGCAATATTACCAAAAGTTCTCTATAGGTTCAATGCAATGCCAATCAAAATCCCAACGGCATTTCTTGTAGAAATAGATAAAGCAATCATGAAATTCATATGGAAAAATAAAAGACCCAGAATAGCAAAAGCAATTCTAAGCAGGAAGTGTGAATCAGGAGGTGTAGCGATACCAGATTTCAAATTGTACTACAAAGCAATAGTAACAAAAACAGCATGGTACTGGTACCAAAACAGGCGGGTGGACCAATGGTATAGAATAGAGGACACAGAAACCAATCCACAAAATTACAACTATCTTATATTCGATAAAGGGGCTAAAAGCATGCAATGGAGGAAGGATAGCATCTTCAACAAATGGTGCTGGGAAAACTGGAAATCCATATGCAATAAAATGAAACTGAATCCCCTCCTCTCGCCATGCACAAAAGTTAACTCAAAATGAATCATGGACCTTGATATCAAATCAGAGACTATGCGTCTGATAGATGAAAAGGTTGGCTCCGATCTACATATTGTGGGGTCGGGCTCCAAATTCCTTAATAGGACACCCATAGCACAAGAGTTAAAAACAAGAATCAACAAATGGGACTTACTTAAACTAAAAAGTTTTTTTCTCAGCAAGAGAAACAATAAGAGAGGTAAATAGGGAGCCTACATCATGGGAACAAATTTTTACTCCTCACACTTCAGATAGAGCCCTAATATCCAGAGTATACAAAGAACTCAAAAAATTAAACAATAAGAAAACAAATAACCCAATCAACAAATGGGCCAAAGACCTGAACAGACACTTCTCAGAGGAGGACATACAATCAATCAACAAGTACATGAAAAAATGCTCACCATCTCTAGCAGTCAGAGAAATGCAAATCAAAACCACCCTAAGATACCATCTCACTCCAGTAAGATTGGCAGCCATTATGAAGTCGAACAATAACAAGTGCTGGCGAGGATGTGGGGAAAAGGGTACTCTTATACATTGCTGGTGGGACTGCAAAATGGTGAGGCCAATATGGAAAGCAGTATGGAGATTCCTGTTAAAGCTGGGAATGGAACCACCATTTGACCCAGCTATTGCCCTTCTCGGACTATTCCCTGAAGACCTCAAAAGAGCGTACTACAGGGATACTGCCACATCGATGTTCATAGCAGCACAATTCACAATAGCTAGACTGTGGAACCAACCCCGATGCCCCTCAATAGATGAATGGATAAAAAAAAATGTGGCATTTATACACAATGGAGTACTACGCAGCACTAAGAAATGACAAAATCATGGAATTTGCAGGGAAATGGATGGCACTAGAGCAGATTATGCTAAGTGAAGCTAGCCAATCCCTAAAAAACAAATGCCAAATGTCTTCTTTGATATAATGAGAGCAACCAAGAACAGAGCAGGGAGGAAGAGCAGGAGGAAAAGATTAACATTAAGCAGAGTCATGAAGTGGGAGGGAAAGGGAGAGAAAAGGGAAATTGCTTGGAAATGGAAGGAGACCCTCATTGTTATACAAAATTACATATAAGAGTTTGTGAGGGGAATGGGAAAAAATAAGGAGAGAAATGAATTACAGTAGATGGGGTAGAGAGAGAAGATGGGAGGGGAGGGGAGGGGGGATAGTAGAGGATAGGAAAGGTAGCAGAATACAACAGTTACTATTATGGTATTATTGAAAAATGTGGATGTGTAACCGATGTGATTCTGAAATCTTTGTAATGTTTTGAATAACCAATAAAAAATAAAAAAAATTAAAAAAAGAGACCTCATGGGAATCTCACAAGAAAGACTGAGGACAGGATAAGATGCCTGAAAAGGTGTGTCTGATTATGGCAGATTGGAGAAAAGAACAGCTACTTCAAGAAAGGCTCAAAGCCTTGCCCAGGATGCCAGGCGTCTTCTTCACCACAAGACCTGAACCACCCCACCCAGCATACAGCTTATACACTGGCCCACAGGACCCAGCACCTGGCCCTGACCCACCTGGTGCAGGCCAGCTGGGCCCCCTGGATGTGGCCAACCAAGCCCTCCCCACATATGGCCAGCTCATTCACAACCTGCCTGCAATCCAGCTTTTCCAGCATGCCAATTTGCTTGCAGTCCTGCAGTCTGACCCTCCAATACTAATCTCTCAAGAAGGGAAACTGGGAAGTCTTAAACCACAAACTTCAACCCAATTGCAGTGAGCAAAATAATAAAAAGAAAGGATGCAAAATCCCATGGCCCATACTCCACACTTATGTCATATCTCAAGAAGAAAAAAAAAACGAAAATCAGGTGGGCACAGACACTGAACACATATGCTATTTTCACCATATAGATATGACTTCTTAATTTCTCCACATTTCAGCAAGATTTGTTATTGTTGTTGTTGTTGTTGCTGTTTGTTGTGGTTGTAGTTCTGTTTTGCTTTTTGTTTTTGGTTTTCTATATTGGGTTTTTGTTTTATTTAAATGTATACTGACTGATTAAAGAATTCCTACACATATTCATATTTGTTTCTCTCTATATACATCTACCCTTCCCTCCCCCCCTTTTTCTTGAAGGTATTATTTTACATGCTCTGTATGTCAAGGGTTAGGGTTTTTGTTTAGCTCATTTTGATTTTGTTTTGTTCCATCTTTGCCACTACCCTATCTACTATTTTTCTTCCCCCTCTCATATTAACAACATATTCTATGTTACTTCTAAATTTTTAATTTTTTTTTTTAGATTTCAACATTCAAATTTGTAATAAGGTACATATTTACAGATATAATCCAAATATACAAAGCTTTTGGAGTGTATGATTTTTAAGAGTATGGTGGGGTCCTGAATCCAAATTTTGAGGACTGTTCTCCTAGTGGAATCCATCACCTTGACTGAGCATCCTGTATCATCTCTTATGTTCTTGTTCCAGTAGAAAATATATAAGGAATGCATTCTTACTTCAGAAGATGATCAAGTTGTCTTTGTGCACTACTCAAAGACAGGAATTTAGGAAAGGAAAGGAAAGGTATTTAAATTTTTTAAAAAAGTTTGTTTTTTATAGTCCTGACATTTAATATGGTTTTGTAAGGATGATCAATTTCATTAAATAAATTTTACTTAGAAGGTTTTTTTAAAAAGCATTTGCCTTTCTCTAGAGAAATAAGGCCATACAGATTAAATTGTACATATATTCATACCAAATCTCTCCTTTCTTCTGTACAGTCTTGTCTGATTTTTTGAATCTGATTGTAATGAGCATAAGACAAGAACACCTAAGAGTTTGTATGTTTGGAACATAGATGACTGAAGTCTTTATCCTGATCAGATGGCATCTGAGCTTATTCCACTATACTGGTTAAAGCTGAAGGACCAGTCCCTGACCATTTCAGATTCCATTTAACTCTTCCCCCTTCTTCTACAAGACTGCACAATCTGGGTCCTGCATGTTTACTCTCTCTACCCCACCCACTTTTTACTGGAGTCCAGCCTCCGTTTCTATTTTCTTATAGGACCAAACTCTATTCATTCTTAATGAAATAGCTTTCCTATTTTCATTGATTACTTTCTCTTTTATATCTGAAATAAAATAGTATATTTTAGAAGACATCATTCTTGATAATTTTGTCTGTAAGGGTGCCACTTTTATCTTCTTAACCCATTGGTCTCGGTGTCATCACTTACTTTTTATGCTCCTTTATATGAATTTGAAAAGTTCTAGTTATTCACTTAGTTCTTGTCTTTCTCCTATAAAATAATGTAAATTCTCATGAAGGAGGGATGCCTCAAGTCTTCTTAACTACACATCTCATTAAGTAGTAATATAAATTAATTGGTAGATTGATGAACCAAGGTTGAATTTATAAATAGTATATTTAAATTGTGAGAGCAAATCTACTAATTAGATTTATCTTGGGCAAGTCACTTAAGTCTACAGGTTTTCAACTTCATAATGTAAATAATTTTTCCAAATTGCCATGAACCTTAAATTAGATAACTTTATATGTTAAAGCATTTTACTGAGTCAAACTATCACTAAAACTATTTAGATGGGTTGTAATGAAGAGTCAAAATAACTATTATCTGGCATTCATGCACATTAAGGAATGTTAATAAAAAATCAATAGCCAACATGAATTGAAAAGTCATGATTTTCCCAAAAGAGTAAATAATAATTGACTGTAGCAAGAATTCACTAATATAAAAAGATTCATTTCAGAGAATAATTTTCCAGTAGTTGCTGGAATATCTTTCAAAATTTTACCTTTTGAATGATAACTATTCTAGGTTATAATCTTATTTGAAATTAAAAGAAAAAAAATTTACCTATTCTAGAGCTCACAATCAAGATGATTCCTACATAGCCATAGGATAGAAGACTTGAAAAACATTGAGAGATCCATCATTGATTGCAGTCTTGAAAAATGCAAACATCTGCAATTCTTTTAAGATTTTATTTTAAGTAAAAAGACTACCTCAAAACAATGTTGGTCATTGACTTGGCTTTCTATAATGAGATAAAGACAACATAAACCTGGCTAGAATGCTTAATTTGCATTTTTACACATCATCTCAAGATATTATTTCTTTCATTTTCAAGAAAACAATCCAAAATTCTTATGTCAATGCTCAAATAAGAAAGAAAGAAAGAAAGAAAGCCACAAGGTTACATAAATTTAAAGAAAATGATAATCATTAATTTTGAGAGATTTCTACCTGGTACTTAGTGGCCTCCAAGATACTTCTAATTCATCTTTAAAATACTTTAGTATAACAAATGTAAAAATAAAGGAGGGTATTTACCTACTGAAAGCTAAGGAAACCATTAATTCTTTTGGTTTAGCTACAATTCCAGCAACTGAGAATTATATCTCAGACCAAAAATCTGATTTTATGCAAAGTAGTATTATAAGTAATAATCTCTTAATAAGTGTCTTATCTCTTAAGAGATGGTAGATAAAAGTTTTTCAAAGTATTGAGTTGATATATAGGGCATTATCATAAGAACTTCTAGAAAACAAACTGAAAATAAATAATATAATCAAATTCTCTAGTTATTTGCAAATGAAATACAAATAGCCTAAAGTGCAAATAATTGGACCATGGCTATTCATTTTTCTATGGACAAGTGTATAAACACAATTGATGTAATATGAATCTGGTGTGTATGCATGTCCATTAAAGTGAAGTGTCATTGACAACACTGTACTTGATTAAGAAAAATATAAACCAAATCACAATTCTTCCTAGATGCTGTCGTCCCCCTTTAGATAGAAAATCCAAATAGCTATATACCATTTTCCATTATGGAACAGTATAGAATTTTTTTTTCCAAAAAACTGAACATATGTAGACCAACAAAAATAAAGTTACATCAATGCTACTCATGATATGAATATTTGATATCTAGATGTATATTTGAAAATATTGAAGCATATACATTGTAGTCAGAGCCATGTTGCTTAATTATTAGAATCACATTATTTTATATATTTAACTGAAAGTCACTAGTTTACTTATGTATGTGAATCATTCTAAGATAGTTTGATTTGGCATACTAAATTATCCTAAACAGTATCTGTTTATCTGAAAATTGGGAATTTGAAGATTACAGTGAACATTTTCAATAATAGTTTATAAAGTGGAAAGAGCTTGAACTTGGAGGTCATATATGTTTTAATTTAAGTCTAAATTATCCCACTAAATAAGATGAAGTCTTTCTCTAATTAGGTAGATTCAGATTTGTTGCCTGTACAATGGAGATAATAGCACTTAATTAATGGGAGTAGCAAATGGAGTGTTTATAAATCTTTAATATTTTTTTTCACCAGTGTAAGCAATATAAGAGTATTAAAATGTCCTCAGCTATTTTTCCTTAAAAACATTTGTTAAAATAAATAAAATAAATGAATGAATGAAAATAAATGTATAAGAAAATTATGGTCCACATATATCTATTGAGTGCCTAAAATATGGAACAACTAGTTGCAGATATAAATGCTGTTGAAATTTATAAAAGATAAAAATAAGACCATATTTAAATGTTGTTTATCTAAATTCTCAATAGTGAAATTCAATAGTCTCATGAAAAATATTCTTTAGAAAATTTTCTGCACTATCTCATCAAGTTACTCAGTTATTGCATCTAATTAAAAATTTACCATGAGCTGTGCTTGGTGGTGCATGCCTGTAATCCTTGCAGCTCAGGAGGCTGAAGTAGGAGTGAGACCCTATCTCTAAATAAAATATGATGTGGCTTCATGACAAAGTGCCCCTCAATTCAATCCCTGGTAAAAGAAAAAAAATCCATGTCTTCAAAAAAAAAGAAATTTTATATATATATATGTGTGTGTGTGTGTGTGTGTATGTGTGCACATAAATATATATTTATAGGTTTTCTGATGTTCTGATATAAGACCCTCGGGTAAGAAATACTCTATTTAGTGTTGGACATATTCTGTGATATAGATAAATATTTATTCGCTGCTAATTTCCACATGTGGAACAAATTCTGTACAATTTTTTTTTCAGTGAGAAAAATACAAGAGACTGTGCTTAAGACTATTAGCAGAATAAAATTATTTTCACAGACTCCTACTCAAGTTCAAATTCTAAATACTCTTATTGTCTAGTTGAATAGAGGCAATATATTTAAGCTTTGTACTTTTTAGTATTCTTAGATATCAAATCAGGTAGTCACATCTATTTACATACACATGAACACACAAATGCTGATTGAAAGTAGTGGGGACACAAACATTATCACAACTGTTTGAAGATAAGACTATACAATACTAATATTGCAATCATTTCCAGAGTACTATTTGTTGAGCCCCAGAAATCTGATGAGCAACAATTTTCTAAGACAAATAAAAAAATAAATCAAGGCAATCACTAGAAAAAATCAACAATGCACAGAGAAAGAAAAGTAACAGAGTAAAAGAGAAAAAGGCATTCAGGAAACAAGAAAATGTTTCTCTCTGACTTCTCTTTTGATTCGTAGGTTTTAAGACTGTGTTGATTAATTTCTACACATTTACTGAAAATGGCAGTAGTAAGTCTTCCTCTATCAGTAATTACATTAAATGTAAGTGTATTAAACTCTTTAATCAAAAGACATAAATTTATCAAATCAATGAAAATAAACAAGGATCCAACTATTTGTTGTCTATAAGAGACTCACTTTAGATTTAGGGACAAATGTAAATTGAAAGTAAAAAAATTGCCAATGATAACAATAAACAATAGCAAGGGTGGCTACACTAATATTAGAAAATGAAGTTTAATTTAAAAAATCTTACAGAAAACAAAGGACATAATTAATATTTAAAATGACCAATTCCCCAAAATATAACACATATAAATATTTATGCACCAAACCTCATAACTGCTAAATATATGAAGTAATCTTTGACAGAATTCAAAGGCAAGATAGACAGTAACACATTAACAGTAGAATTCAATATTCTGCATTAATAATGGATGGAAAAATCACACAGAATGCCATTAATACAACAAATGACCAGAGAGTAATTGAGCCTAAAAGACATATATAGAACATGAAACACAACAAAAGCAGAATATACCCTGTCTCTACATAAAATACAAAATAGAGCTGGGAATGTGGCTCAGTGGTCAAGAGCTCCTGGGTTAAATCCTCATTACCAAAAAAAACAGAATATATATTTTTCTCAAGTATACATTGAACATTCTCCATAGAACATTTTAGGTCATAAAGTAACTGTATAAAAAATTTGAACAACATCTTAGGGATATAACTCAGTTGTAAAGCATTTATTTGCCTAGCATGTGTGAAAACTTGTTTTGATCTTTACCACTGCAAAATTAAACAAATTTAAATTAATAAATTAATTTATTTCGATTTGAAAATGTAAGTAGATTAAAATAATATAAAATATTTTTTGAAACTAGAAATTAATATTATGAGAAAATAAGAATATAAATATGTAGAAATTAGTCAACACAGTCTTAAAACCTAAGGATTAAAAAAAGAAGTCATAGTGAAATTAGAAAATACCTAGAAAAATTATAATAAAAATAAAGCATACCAAAATTATGGGTTGTAGTAAAAACCATAAGAAGGAAGTTTTTAACTATAATTGTATAAGCTATGAAAAAGATTTTAAATCCAAATTAAATTTAAAATTCAACAAATTTTAAATGAAAAAAAACTAAAGTTAATAGCAGAAAGGATATAATAATGATTATAGCAAAACAAAATAATTAAAGCTAACAGTTCACTTTTTAAAATCCACAAAAATTGACAAATACTGAATTAGATTATTAAAGGGAAAGAAAAAAGGGAGAAAAGATTCATGTATTCAAACTCAGAAGAGAAAGTGTAAGTATTGTGCAGTAGTTATGGTTTGGATCTGGAATGCCCCCACCCCACTAAGTTCATGTGTTAAAAGACTAGTAGTACCTTAGTACTAGTGCAGCAATGCTGAGAGGTAGAGCTTCTGGGGGAAGTCATTAGATCAGGTGAACTCTAACCTCATCAGTGAATTAAACCATTTACTAGATTAATAATATGAATGGACAACTTGGAAAACATGAAAATTGTAGGTATTTGAGGCATGATTCGAGGAGTACCTCACTTAGGTCATACCCTTGTGGACTATATATTATTCCTGGAACTTCCCTCCCTCATTCTCTCCCTCTCTCTTTTTCATTCTGCTCCTTGGCTGTCATAAGTTGAGCAACTTTCCTCCACCACATCCTTCCACCTTGATATTCTGCCTCACCTCAGGCCCAGAGCTATGGAGTTGGGTGACCATCACATAAGACCTCTGAAACTATGAGGCAAAATGAACTTTTCCTCCTTTAAATTGTTTATGTCAGATATTTTGGTTACAGCAATGAAAAGCTGACTAACGCAAAAACCTGTGTCACATAAATTAAAAACAAAACAAAATAAAATATTATAGAGAATAGTATAATGTAAAAATGTATATGCCAATAAATTGAAGCCCTGGAGGAAAAGGATCAGTTCCTAGAAAGGCATAACTTTCACATCTCAGAAAACCTAAAACATGAAGAAGTAAAAAGCACATACACACATACCAAGAGTGAATAGGAAGATTGAAGCAGTAGTCAGAAAAATCAATAGATGGCTTTGTTGGAAAGTTCTGCCAAACTTTTAAAAGAGAATTAAAATAAATCCTCCTGAAGTATTCTAAAAAATTAGAGGAGACAACACTTTCAAGCTCATTCTTTAAGATCAGTATTATCTCAGTACCAAAGCAAGACAAAAACACTAAAAGTAAGGAAGACCGAAGACCAATATTTCTAATGAACATTAATGCAATAATCCTCAAAAAAGTAGTATAGAAAAACAATTTCAAGAGCAAGTCAAAAAAATTATGTACCATGACCAAGTTAGAATTAAAAGATAGTTCAACTGTAAAAAATAAATCAAGGTGATACATCACATTAACAAAATGAAGAACAAAACTCATATGATCATCTCAATTAATGCAAAAAAAGTAAAAAAAAATTATAACCCTTTCATGATTAAGGAAAAAAAACCTAGGATCTGAAAGTAACTCCTTCAACAAAGTGAAGACAATTCATAAAAGGCAGCACATGTAACACCATATTCAAATTGAGTTAAATTCTGAAAGCTTTTCCTCTAAGAATAGGACCAAAACAAAGGTGCCTACTATGACCAAATTTATAAAACAAACAGAGTATTGAGGGTCCTTGCTGAAACACTTACATAAGAAAAAGATATAAAGTCAATTTAGGATCAAGTAAAATTATGTTTACATATAGTATGCTTTTATAAGTAGAAAATCCTGAATATCTCATACACACACATAGACACATAGCTGTTTGCACAAAATCATGAATTCAGCAAAGATTCAGGATAAAAAAATCAATGCATAAAATCAGTTTCAGTTCTATATGCTAGCAATGAACCATCAGATAATAAAATTAAAGAAATGGAAGAGGGAGGGGAAGAGACAGGATATGAGTTTAGGAAAGATGGTGGAATGAGACATAATTACCCTAAGTACATGTATGAAGATGTGACTTTGTGTACAACCAGAGACATGAAAAATTGTGCTCTATATATGTACTATGAATTGAAATGCATTCTGCTATCATATATAACAAATTAGACTTAAATAAATAAAAAGAAAAAACCCTCAGGCCAAAGGACACAACCAATAGCCTTGATACTTTTTCAATGCCTGATTAACATAGATTTAAAAAAAAGAAATGATTCCATTTACAATCACTTTTAAAGTAATAAAATGCTTAGGGATGTATTTAAACAAAGAAGGGAAAGACTTGCACAATGAAAACTGCAAACTATTCCTAAAACAAATTTAAAGAGACAAATACTCTGGAATACCTTCCATGTTCATGGATAGGAGGATTTAAATGCAAGTCAAAAACCTCAAGGATATATTATCTCACATCTACTAGGCTAACTATAATTAAAGAAAACAAAACAAAAAGTGAAGGACATAGAGATAATGGAATCCTTTTCCACTCTTTGTGGTATTTTAAAATTACACAATTGTTGAGTAAAGTAGTTTAGAGAATCTTCAAATATGACAAAATAATGACTCTATAATAGTGTCACTATATGGTATCCTCCAAAAAGTTCATGTTAGGCAATGCAAGAATGTTCAAAAATGGTTTAAAAACTACAATGTAATCAGTTGATAAATCTATTTGATGGAGTAATTATTTGAATTGATTACTGAATTACAAATTGATCATGACTGAGGACTAGGGGCCACTGGGGTTGTGCCCTTGGGGAATATATTTTGCTCCTGTCTCCTTTTCTCTCTTTCTGCTTCCGGATGCTGAGCTGAGCAGCTTTCCTTTGTTGTACCTTTCTATAATGATGTCATGCTTTGCCTCATGCCCAGAGCAATAGATTATTCCAACCATAGACTAAAACTCTAAAACTATGACCAAAATAAACATTTTTGTCTCTAAATTGTACTTGTTGTATACTTTGGTTACAGTGATAAAAGGTGACTAACACAGAATTATTACCAACAAGTGGGGTCATTGTTGAGACTAACATGACCTTGTGATTAAGAAGCCTTTAGATAAGGGTTTATTGGAGGAGTTTGGAAAATTTTGGAGATGTAGGCTAGAGATGTCTTAAAATTTTGTAAGCAGAGGTAAATAGCAAAATCTGATAGGAACACAGAAGACCAGAAGACCAGTAGCAATGTGGCCTGTGCTCAAGAGATTTCAGAGGGAAATGAGGACTCTATTGAGAATTGAACAAGAGACCTTTCATATTATGTTTCATGTTACATTATAGCAAAGAAATTGTCTGCATTTTGCCTTGTGTGAAGCAAAATTTAAAGGTGGCAGACTAGTTAATCTGATACAGAAAATTTTGAGGCACCACAGTGCCGCAGTCTGGCTGGGCACAAATCACGAGCCACTCACAGCTTTGTAGATTCAAACAGCAATTCTTTATTCCCAATCTCACAACGGCCTTCTACAAACATGTTCTGGGGAAATCCACATTCTCTGCCCAAATCCACACCTCCACTGGGCTTCTGTCTCCCAAAAAATTCTGTCTGAATCCCTAAGAACTCAAGAGGAACTCAGGCAGCAGGAAACGCCCTATTCCAGGCAGGAATAATCTTCCTAAACCGGCAATGCCCTAAACTCGGATTATCCTAAACCGGGCACCCTAAATATGGATCCGCCCTGGTCCTTGAGCAAGGTCACTTTTCAGAAGTCCTTCTATCCACTAAGCAACATGGGGTTATGCTGGCAAGGAAATTGTCATACCTACTTGGCTAATGGCTCCCAGCACCACAACATACAGGAATTGGCATGTATATTGTTGGCAGCTTTTATTCAGATTTACTGTGAAAGTTGGGAATGAAAATCAGAGAGCAAAGATCTAAAAAATTTGTGGTTTGGCTAGAGAAGAAGCATATGTAAAATTGAAGCTAAGTAAGTCATCGTTGTTGAAGAGATTACCACCACTAAGGAGAAGCTAATTACTTTGTACAGAGACAATAGGAAAGATGCCTTGAGGGCAGTTCAGGAATCTGCAATAACACACCCACATGGGCTCAAGGATGTTAAAGTGAAAATCACTTAAGAGAGAATGAGGGCAAACTGCTCAGACAGAAATCTGTTTGACACCTAAAAACATGTCTCCCTAATATGCATTTCACCATGTTCATCTGTCCAAGAACTCAGAATCCACTACAGCCATGGTCCAAGGGTGCCTGGTTCTGCAGGAATGCAGGATGCTAGAATTAAGGGGGTCTTGGAAGTTTCCACAGAGACTTAAAGAAGGTCAGAGTAGCTAAGTACAGTGTAGCAGGGTCAGAATTCCTGCAAGCAGCCTCTGAAAGACTAATAGATGAACCTGTTAGGATGAGGGTCAAGCGACAGTGGAAACCCCTGGAATTAAGAAATGCTAGTAATGTGGAACATGATCAGAGGAAAGCCGCTTGTGACAGGTAGAGCAAGTTTAAGAGCAAAGCCATGTGGGTTGCAACCAGCAAAGACTTAAAGGCAGGGCTACCTGAGCCCTTTGGAGATTACATCTTGCCTATAAGTTCCCCAGGTGCCAGAAGTGGAGATACAGGATTTATTTGTCCCACTGGGTTTTGATCTTGATTTTGTCCCGTCCCTTATTTCTATGCCTGCATTTCTCCCTCTTGGAATGGTATTTTTTAACTCTGTGCTGCTGTATATTAGATGTATGCAATTTACTTTGATCTTTATAGGGACACGTATTCAAGAGTTTTTCTTGAATCTTAGAGGAAACTTTGAACTTGGAAATATGAGATATGTTGGAACAGTTAAAACTATGGGAACTCTTGAAAATGGACTAAATTTATTTTTGCATTATGAGATGGACATGATCTTTGGGGAATCATAGGTGGAATATTGTGTTTTGGATATGAAGTATTCCCCAAAAGTTTACATGTGTGACATACAGGAAGGTTGAAGTGAAATGATTAGATAATAAGAGCTGTAACCTAATTTGAGTGTATTACTGGGTGGGGAAGAGGTGACTACATGCAGGTGAATCATGGAGGAATAAGGGGATAATATAATATATATATATGATCCTTGGGGATTATATATTGTCCCTAGGTGCTTCTCTCTCTCTCTCTCTCTCTCTCTCTCTCTCTCTCTCTCTCTCTCTCTCTCTCTGCTTTTGCCTGCTATGAGCTGAGTTTCTTTCCTCCTCTATGCCCTTCTGCCATAGTGTTCTGCCTCATATCAGGCCCAGAGCAACAAAGCGGACCATCCATGGACTTAACCTCTAAAACTGTAAGACCAAAATGAATTTTTACTTCTTTGAGTTGTTCTTGTCAGACATTCTGGTCACAGTGCTGCAAACTTGACTAACACAGAATGAAGAAGCTTTTACATCCATATTTTCAGGAACATTATCCAAAATAAAAATGAGATAGAAACAACTGAATCCTATTAATGAATAAAAATACAAACAAACCTTGGCTTATACATATAATGAAATATTATCTAAACTTAAAAAGAAAATACTTTCATGAGCTTCAAGGATAATCATGGGCATATTTTGCTAAGGGAAATAGGCCTGTGTGAAATGGAAAATATTGTATATTATCACTTGTAAGAGGTGTTCAGAGTATTGCAATGCATAGCAAATAGAATGTTGGTCACTAGGGGCTGAAGGGAGAAGATTATGGAAGTTGTTAATTAATGGATATGTATTTTCAGATTTACAAAATGAAAAACAGAGATCTGTTTCTTGAAATACTACTGACATATGTACTTAAGATGATAAATTTTTAACTTAGAAATAAAAGATATTATATAGATACATAATACATGAAGTCCTTAACTTATGATTGTTTAGTGTTTTTTCCCTTATGATATAAAAATGATACAAATTCAGTAGAAAACGTATTTCAGATTCTGAATTTTGTTCTTTTCTTGTGCTAGTCATATTTTGTTCTAGTCAGACTTTTCACTGCTGTGACCCAAAGACTTGACAAGAACATTTAGAAGAGGAAAAGTGTATTTTGGGATTGCAGTTTTAAAGGTCTATAGATGGTAAATTCCATCCCTCAAGGCATGAGATGAGACAGAATGTCATAATGGAAGTATGTGGGAGAGGAAACCAGCTGTGAACATGGTACCAGGAAACAGAGAGAAAGAGAAAATCCCCTCACCATAGACAATATAAGGCATGCTGCCAATGACCTACCTCCATGTGCTGCACTCCAAATGCCTACAATTAATCCCTTTCAGTGAATTAATGCACTGATTTGGTTAAGGCCTTATAACCCAGTCACTTCACCTTTAAGCTTCTTCACATGGTCTCACACCTCATAACAAAACCATAACATATACATAGTACAATTCTTTCTCTCATTTTGCTGAGCAGTGCCAGTGAACCACATATTGCAGTTAATCTCATGATCATAATGACAAAGAACAAAATAGTATGCAGTATATTGTTTCCTAGGCTATGATATTCACTAGGCTAAGTATATTAAATGCATTTTTAGCTTGTAATATTTTAACTGTATGATAATTTTATTAGAATATAACCCAAACATAAGTTAAGGAGAATTTTATGTGTATAATTGTATACTGTACATCCTTATTGTGTGTGTGTGTGTGTGTGTGTGTGTGTGTAGAATGTACTAGAGGATAGATAAGTAGACAGATGGATGGATAGATAGATGATAAGAACACTAGACAAAAATATGTCGATATTTTTAAAATATTCAGGTTGAAAAGGAATATGAAGGGTATAATTCATATAACTTACATCCTTATTTCTATCTCTGAATATTCTTAAAATTTGTGATTATTTAAAAACCAACTGATATTCAGTAAAGCATTTTTCTAATCATATACTAAATATGGCTTTAGGGCTTTCAATAATGCTACGCTGGCTCTATATACATAGCTTCAGAGATGCACAAAGATGCACTAATTCCATCTTTATTTCTTTGCTTACAATGCTGTCCTATTTATTGCCAGCTGTCTCAAGATTGTTTGAGATATCTTTTCCCATGACTCCAATTTTCTACTTCATCTCTGGACTTGAACTTAATGAGTGCTTTGCATCTTTTCCATTCATATAACATCTGACTGTTTGCAGATTTGAAGTTCTTTTCTTGACCACAAAAAGACCTTATGTAACCCTATACTAAACTGTCTATCTTTCAATGAATAAATATACCTACCAATTGAATAAATGTGATATGTTTGGCTTGTTGCTACTTTGCCTCCATACTGGAATACATATTAAATCATTGTTGCCATGACAAAGGGACATAAAATTTGAAACTGCCAACACTGACTGCATCCACCCAATTTTCATTCATGTTATTTTAAAAAATGATAAAAAGGGATAAAAAGGGGATATGAATCTATTTTCCCCCAAGATGATGTGATTTTAGTACTTAACATTCCTTAGGTAAGATCATTATTCTGGTGACAAGCCTGCCTATCACTATTATCATTAAGTTCACACATTTCCATCTTGCACAAAAGAATATTGAAAAGTGTCTTCTTAATCCAAATATGCTATTTCTATATCAGTCCTCTAGAATATCAACTTAGTCATTTTGTCAAAAATAGGGAATGAAGACAGTCTACCATACCTTTTTTCTTGGTGAATATGTACTGACTTCTGCTAATGATGACCTTTTTCAGTACTCAAAAATCATCCATCCATTTAGAATTCCCTTCAAATATTTTACTGAGCATGAATGTCAAGATCCCGGGTCTATAGTTTTAAGACTCTGCCTAATCTTTTCAGAAACTTGGGACATTTGCCTTTCTTTACTCTCATGGCAGCTCCCCTATTATCAATAACTCTTCAAAGATTACTGACATCGATCTTATCTTCAAAATTACTCAGTGCCCTAAATTAGATACTTTCTGAACCAGAAAAGCAAGTCATTCAGAAAAAAAAAATTTAGACCTTTTCTGTCATGTCTCTGCAACTTTTGTGCTTTAATTTCTCTTCATCATTTAGTTTCATCCTTCCAACATGAAGAACATTCTCTTTGACAGAAAAGAAAGGAAACAAAAATGAAGTTAAGAAGATAGTCTTTTTGTCTTTTGCTATTCGCTATTGCAGTATTTGGCCCAGAGAGAAGAACTCTTATAATTTTGTTCAGAGCATAACTTAAAACTTTTTTTTGGTAGGGAGTTTGAAAATATTAACCCATTCATAAAAATCGACTTTCTTATTGTTATTCTAAAATACACCTAATGTCTTCTCATATTCTTTAATTTTCCCTCTTTTTTATATATTTTAACTTTAATTGTGTTTATTAAAGAATGTCATATACAAAATTTTTATCTTCCTAGACAAATTTTCCTATTCTTTTGCACCAAAGTTTTTCTTGACTCCATGATCAAGATACTGTTTTAAGAGCCTCTTTCAGACCAATCTCTTCAGGTAGTCTGCTAAGAATGACGTCTCTGAATATATTGAATTATTCTTATTAAAGTCTGAGGTTAATGAGTTTAATATTAACATTTTTCTACATCATTTGTTGACCTTTAATAGCTGTGGAGAATCCCACTAGGAATAGTATATGTAAAACTACACCTGGTGTAATCAGTTTCTCCTAAAGTCACAATCATTGTCACTTCATAAAACAGATACTCTATATTGGTTAATTTAGATTTATATTACAGTTCTCATTTTCTCCCTTTTTTCCTTGAAATACAAAGTCATTCCAAAAGAAAAAATCAGTATTTTTTTAGTACCTGAAGGAACACACACACACACACACACACACACACACACACACACACAATTTTTCTACACTCTTGCACAGAACAATTTGAAGACTAGAAGTACATTCCTCCCAAACTGATGAATTCTCTGACACCAGCTGATTGTCCTACAGTTCTGACACTGTCTACCTCAGTTCACATTAGCTCCTAAAATGGAAGGCTCGGGGTTATAAGTGCATTCCCAGTTGAGATGCCTATTACAAGTCTGATTGGGTATAAATTGGGGGTTTCTCAGGATTCCCCCTTCATTATTGACAAATGGTTAGAATGGATCATAGAATTCTGGGAAACATTTTACTTAGGTTTATTGATGCATCATAAAGGACACAACTCAGATACAATAAGATGGAAGAGATATATAGACAAAAGAATTGTTAACTGGGCAATATCACTCCTCAGTTATGGTCTTCTTGAAAGAAACATTTCAGCCAAGAGACTTAGAATAAGCAGAAAGGTTTTATTTAGTAAAATGGAAATATATTTTAGAGTGTGTGCAGTGGGCCATCCCAAGATATTAAGTTGTATGAATTTTTTCACATGGTTGGGTTTGGTGTTTGAAATCTCCCTCCTGATATATTATTATATTTGGACAATAATCACATTTTCTGCCATGGGTTAGTATCTTTATGCTCTACACATGCTCCAAAGTTGGAAAATCCCTTAGGCTGGTTACACTGCTTCTTTTCAGTGTTAAGAAGGTAGTCTCTCCATGGCCACGAAGAAATCAATTTTATGGGCAAGTTATTTGATCACCTGAAATGGAGTGAGTTTTCTTCACTCAAGATGGAGCCAGTTCTATTCTCTCTCCCCCAACTCCCCTGCTCATACCACCTTTCTACTCTTGCAGTATAAGGAGTAAGGCAGAGGCCTCTATGGCCCATCTGGGCATTATATAACTCTCAGTCCCTTGGTGGACAATAACCTTGAAGATCATAAAATATTTTTTGGGAATTTTTGTAAAATTTAATCTCAGTTCCCCTTACTTTCCTGAAGGTTGGGGAGTGGGACTAAAATTTCCAACCTTCTAATTCTCTAATCATTTGATCTTTCTGGTTACTGGCCCAATCCTGAGACTATCTAGGGGCTCCACCCTTAGTCACCTCATTAGCATAAACTTTCCTATGGTATGAATGAGCTCATTAGGAATACTAAAAGACACTCTTATCATGAAAGAAATCTCAAGGGTTTGGGGAGCTCTGTGCCAGAAACCAGAGACAAAGGCAAATTATTTCTTGTACAGCCTTACTGTTATTTGAAATTCCCCCATGGTATCATTGACACTTTCGCAGCTCAGTTTTGAGATCTGTATCTCACTAAGTATTTTTAATAAAGGTGCTCACATGCCCATTTGCAGGCAGCTTTAAAATAGTCTAAAAGGTAAAGCCAGTTAAATACCAAATATTTAAGTGTGTGAAGTTGAGGCCAAAGCTATGAATGACATCTTTAATATCTACCCAGATGGTTGTGAAAATAAGCCATATTTGGGAAACATTCATGTATTTATATGATACTTCTATATAAATGTAGCTTTTATTCTGCCAAATTCTTTGTATTTTGATATTTTCTTCCAGAATTTCACTATTAAGTTCTTGTATTTCCAAATGATTTGGTAGTACCATTGCTCTCCCATCATGTTCATTTATTCTCATGTTTACAAATCCTTACTGTATTCTATTTGTGGATCTAAACATGATCCCATCAACCTGTAAAGTCAAAAGTATCCTCTTCAGTAAATATTTATTCTGTTTGCCCATTGTTAATATCTTTTTTGTTTGGAGATTTCTTCTTAGAAATTAAACTGTGACTTTCTTCACTCATGTACCACACCACGTAATGTAATGCATTTTATTATCTTTGTCTCCAATCAATTTCAGCTTTTATCATTTCTTATTTTAAAGCCCTCTCTTTCCTACTAACAAGTCCCCTAAAAATCATATCATCTTTCTACTTGTTTTTGTTGTTCTTGTTGTTTCTATTGATATTTAGTTAGGTAGTGAGGAGAGCATAAATATTTTTCTGCACGAATCTCTTATATCTGAGACAGTTAAATTCCTCAAGATGTTTTATTTTACCCTTATAAAAAGTAAAATTTTATATATTTGACATATTTGAGGTTGAGGGAGTGAAATAATAAATGGTTTCCATCACTTCATAGATATCTCATAGCCTAGAAAAATAAATTTCATTTATACATATGGGTTTGTTTACATTCTACTCATGATTCATTCATTCAAAAAAATTTTTTAGCATTTTGTATTCAGCATTTTCTATGAGTAGAATGTCACAAGGCACAAAAAGGAAAATCTCTTAGGTAAACTAAGTGTACTGACCTAATGGAGATTCCAACAAATAAAAAACAATTACCACAGAATAATAAATTCTATTTTAAGGAAAGGCCTAACTACTGTAGAATGGACACTCAAATTCTACTGGAATCCAACAACAGTAATCACCATCCTGAGAGCAATCAGAAATTTACCAAAGATTCCCCTTATTTAAAAGACAAGAAAAATCTCTCTCTCTGTGTTTTTTTTTTTTTTTCTCTCAGAAAGCTTAGAATCATTGCTTGTGGGGGAAATTCTCAAGTATGTTTGTATCTTCTTTATTTTCCCTTGTTTTCTCATGTACTCAGTTTGCAACTCTGGCCTTGATTTCTATCACCCTTGCTCATTTAAGCTTATTTTTTTATAAAACTATAAATGATATTAATCATATAACAAGTTCAGCAGTTCACAATAATAAAATATTTAACTTTATATCTCACATAAACTTCACAGTATGTGATTTTTATCTCTGTTTTAAAGATGAAAAAATTGAGGCAGAACAGTTAAATTTAACAAGATTTGCCAGCCAATTAGTGGGGAAAATGCACTATTTATGGTTTTATTTATTCCACTATATTATATCTCATATCTCCCACATGGATAGTATATCAAACAGGAATGATACTCCAATTGTGAATAACCTGACATAAACTAACCAAAAAAAATTAAATAAAATGATTGTGTTTAACATGGAGGAGGCTGAGTAGGAAGTGGTGATTGAAATCAAATATGTGAAAAACAACATTTGTAATACAAGTAGTATTGTTCCAAATGGAAGTTTTATTCATATTTTGGATCAAGAGATGGAAGAGAATTTTAAGTGTTATTAGTATTTGTCTTGAATGACATTTCATTTGTCTTCAGCGGGGCTGCCAGGCAATGTGTGAAATTTTCAGGTCTCAGCCTATGTGAATAAGTATGAATGCAGATATATAAAATGGAAGTCTTCATTAGGATATTAAGGAACAACTGTCTTCACAAAGGAAAAAAAATCCTATAAATAGATGCCTATTTGATAGGACCCTAATGTCAAGTCATAATAGCACTATTTGAGAAGAACTTTCCTGATTTTTCTTTTCTGAATTCATTTTTAAATGAAATGAAATACAGATAAGAACAATATTTAAAAAATCACTTGTGGACATTTTACTTGTAATTGAGGAGTTTTATTTCTATCCATGTTTAATATATCATTTCACAAATGAAACTTGATAAGGAAAATTTTATATGTGAACTATCTGAGGTGACTCACATCACACAAAATAAAGGTCTAAATGCAAAGTAAAAATAAAAATGACATGTACCTTTTATATTTTTAACACAGAAAAAGGTATCAGTTATTTAAAGGACATTTGCAAGATTTACTATAGAGTTGGATGTAGAATATTAGAGAAGGAGTAAAGATGGGATCTATGAATTGGGGCTGAAAAGCAATGTATTATAATTTATTATGATGGTTAATCTGAGGGCCCAGCTGTTAAGAAGTTCGATATAAATCAAACATCTCTATAAAAATATTATATTTCAGTCCTATAGTAAAAGTATGTATGCAATAATTAACCTTGATGAGTACTTAGAATCCACAGTACACCCTTTAAATACATGAACCCTGGATTTTACAAAGTTAACAGATTTGGAGTCAGGCAATCTTGCAAGTTGTATTTCCTGGCCCCATGAGCTTTGCCGACAAACTCCAATTTTTGTGTATTTGGAAATGGAGTATGGCATCTCTGACTCAAACCTTGGAGAATTAATGGATGTTCCATGGTAATAATGTACCACAAATAACATAAAGCAGATAATACAAAGTTTAATTATTCTCTTATTTTTTCTGGTCACATGGATACTATCATAAATTTGATCACTGAGAAATCTAAGTAATGTTCACAATAATACTTACCACTAAAAGACAGAGCTACCAGGGAACTGATTTCATATTGCTGTTTTCCTCCATATACCTCTCTGTTTCCGAAGGCAGATGTGCTATAAGCAGTCTAATAAATACCCTTGATCAAATCTCAGTCCACAACTGGCATGTATTAATTTTTTTAATCTAGAACTGTGAAGATGATATTTTTTCTTTTGTTTGTTTTCCAAAAAAAGCAAAAAGAATGATTCTAACGCTATTTATACCTATTATAAAGAATTAACCATACAAAAATTATTTACATAAAGATAAGAATAGGCTTATTGCTATACACAAAACACACCTATTGATTCCCTCAGTGTGAATGCCTTTCAGAAATTCCACATTCCATCTTATTCATGCTGGAGGAAAAGTACATATAAAAATTGGGGTCTTTAATGCTAATTTTATGCACAATTATTTTTCTTTCATTTGTGCTAAGAATAATTTATATATATGTGTGTGTGTGTGTGTGTGTGTGTGTGTGTGTGTGTGTGTGTAGACTCGTATACACACACACATATATATATGATTTAAATATTTCATCCTGGATTATCAGACTAAGGAAACACATTAAAGTATTACCAGTTTCAAAACAACCAAGAAAGTTTTTGTGTATCTCTTATTTAATTGGGACTTAGGGACCACAGTCAAGTCTAAATTGCTTTACTCTGTGAGAAGAGAATATAATTATGATAACTATTCAGAAAATTCAGGGAAAGCAAGACTTATTTTCAAAAACTATTCAGAGAATTTCAGGGAAAGCTGGAACTGATTTGATATGCTTGTATATCTGAATATGAATGCATTTGCACTTAGTTTTATGGCATATGTATATGTGAGGTGTCTAAATCTGATGAACAATAAAATTTAAGCCACCTATAAGAGTTATTCAATTAAAAAGCATGAGAGTTGGAAGTATAGCTCACTGTTAAAGTAATTCTTTAGCATGGGTAAGACAATGGATTCAATCCTTAGAACACCCCCCCCCAAGAAAAGACCTATTGTTAACATAGGGGTAAAACTCATGTATAAGACAATGCAAGAATGTTCAGAGATGAAAAGATTAGATTAAGAGAGCTGTGACTCTATCAGTAGATTAACCCATTAATCTGAATTAACTGGATGGTATCTGTAGACAGGTAGAGTATGGCTGGAGTAAGAAGTCACTGGCAGATTTTTATTTTGTCCCTGGTAATCAGAGCACTCTCTTTCTCTCTCTCTGCTTGCTGGTGGCCACATCCTAAGTTGCTTTCCTCTACCACACCCTTCCACCAAGATGTTTTTCTTCACCTCAGGATCAGAGGTGTGGAGTCAGGCTACCTTGAACTGAACCTTAAAATCTTAAGCCAAAATAAACTTTATTTCTCCTTCATGTTCTTCTTATCAGGTCTTTTTGTGACAGTAACACAAAAGCTGACTAAAACAACTATTAATCAACATACATGATGGTATGTTTTAGTTAACTGTTGCATTGCTTTGTCCAAAAACCCAACAAGAACAATGTAGAGAAGGAAAAGTTTATTGGGGGTTCATTGAATTTTGCTCTTAAAGACTATGGTAAACTAGAATACATCAGTTTTCATCCAAAAATGGTAAGAATTAATTTCCAAATTAAGCACCCTCCTCTACCTATTGATATTTGTTAACTTTGACAATAATTTGATTAAAAATTAGTTCAGGCTATGCCAAAATAAATAATTAACCAAAAGTGAGCTATTTCAATGTAACATGTCAGGTATTTGTCCTTCTAGTAAAAAAATGATATAAACTCCAATAAAACATCATAGCTTTTCTTAGGGGAGCAAAGTTACCTTTGAAAAAGCAATTCTGATTTCATCCAAAACTTAAGAGAATTTAAGTCTCAAGTATTTGTGTGTTTCTATGTCAATATTTTCTAATCATAGTGTTTATGATAAAAAAACTGTAAAGAAAGAGAATGGTAATTTCCTATGAATATAATTAGAATACAAAATGCAATATAATATATATGTATATATGTACTTATATATATTTGATAACTAAAAGCAAAAGGTAGCTGCAGTTTAGTAAAAAAACAAACTGAATCTGCAAATAAGTATAGGAGGAAAACTGTTGCTTTTCCCAGGCAAATCTACCTGTTGTGACTGATAGTTTGAATTAACTATACTGTGTTAACATTTTGGGGATTTGTTTTTTGTTAAAGATACCAAAATTTACAATAATTTATATTTCCTCAGTTACCCAGTGAATTTAAGATATGCCAGTGACTTGTGGCTATGCATGAATATAATTTTTCTGGGGGATATGATGAGTAGATGGTAAATATACATCTCTTTTGAGTTTGAAATATTTGGTTGCTAATGATCTGGAGATGAAAGGCTTTAGAACCCAATTATAGTTTCTTTTCCTATCCAAATATTTTTTACATAACTTTTTAAATAATGAGCCATATTTTCATGTATATTACACAATCATGAAGGGAATATAAAATGAGCAAGATACCTTTCCCAAACTGCTTATATATTTTATGAGATTACTCATTGGTTTTGAGTGAATTTGTTATACAGTCTTCAGGCATTCTTAAACTCACAACTTAAAAGAGGAAATGAGCTACACATTAAAAGTGAAGTAAGAAAATAATACACTTTTAAAGGATTTTGGCTTTGTAGCCAAGATTTTACATCTTCCTCTTTTGAC
Source organism: Callospermophilus lateralis (assembly GCF_048772815.1). NCBI lineage: Eukaryota > Metazoa > Chordata > Mammalia > Rodentia > Sciuridae > Callospermophilus > Callospermophilus lateralis. Next base: position 331,909 of record NW_027512489.1, read on the forward strand.
TCAATGAGACCAGAATCTCCAGTATTTTAAACAAGCCATATAGTGTGATCAGAGCAACTGCAGAGATACCGTATGAAACATCTTTTAAAAAGTCTGGTCTGAGGAAGTTTTTTAATGCTATTGACGCTCTCCCCACTCTTTAAAACTTGATCTCTGTTGCTAATATAATTTTTTAAAGCACATGAAAAATTTATAGTCAATAAAAATTTTTCAAAACCAAAACATGCTCAGTATTACTGTTAATGGTTTCTCCTTTCCCTCAGTTTATAGAATATTATTTTATTGGTTGAAATAGGGTATTGATTCCATGTGTTAAGCTTTCAGACTTTTCTCCTTTGATAGAAGTTTTTTGAATGTGGCCAACTACTTCTGGATCTTGAAGTTATGAATATGACTATCTGCATAATTTTCTAAATAAAGAGATATTTCAGATGGCAGTATATATAATATGTTCTTACAAGTTGCAGGCTCTGATAAAAGAGATTCCATCAACAGGATGGTAATTAGACTTGGTGGCACAGAATTTTAATATTTTAAAGTATCAGCATTTCCTCATGCTATAAGAAGCAATATATTTAATGGTTCTTTCAGTCTTTTTTATTTTTATTATTTTGCAGTCTAGAATTTAGCTGAAAATAATTTGTGCCCAGTTAAAATTTTTTCACTTTTGTATTCCAAAGATAGACCATGTATGGGTACATTTTACCAGTTATTGAATTTTTTAATGACTTTCCACTTAGGGGCAAAATCATATTACCACTTAATACAAGATTACAAAGAAAAGCCTATTTCTGAAGGAATTTTAACTTTATGAAAGTAGCAGTGTCTGGAAATTACATGAATGGGCTTCATTCTCCCTTTCAGGTTTGAGTGGATGAGAACACGGTGCTTCACATATGGAAGAAATGTCTCCCTCTGCTCATCTCCATCCAACTCAGAGTTTCCTTGAATAGAGAGAATTATGACTTCGCTTAGGGAAGAGATGCAGCAACTCAGTGTGCTTCTGTTACACTACTTGGATAAAAAAGCATTATTCAATTTTTCCTGCAATTCTGGGTAAACATTTTATTAAGGATATTTTCAAGAATGTATACAAGTAGAGATAATAATATACTAACCTATATCTACCTATTGTCATTTTCCAGAGTTATAAATATATGACAGAAAAGACTGTATCTATAACCCTCACATTTCCTTCCCACAGGTTATTTTGAGTAAAACTCCAAACTCCCTATAATTGGATCCATAAGTATAATCGTGCACATCCCTAAAATATAAGGGATTTAAAGACCATTTAATTGATTAAAAATATACAATTATTATGTACAACATGATGTTTTAAAAAACATAGTTTGATACCTCTTCACACCTAAAGTGTTTTAATTCCTTAATATCATTAAATTTCTCACCAACTTACAAAGTTACCGCAATATTTTAGAGAGTTTGTATGGAACTGTCCAAATCGATCATGTATTTAGCAATCAGTTGGTATGTTTAATAAGTCTTGTTTAATTTATAGGACACCCTGTCATTCCTTCTCTTTTTTCCCTTGAAACTCATATATTCAAGAAACTATAAATTGGCCTGCAGTTTTCCACAATCTGAGGTTTACTGATTGCCTCATCCAGGCATGTTTTTAAATATGCTTCATTTTACACTTTATATCATATAAATTGTAAAGATATAAATGAGAAATAAAATTGGTAAGAGTTAATTTTTAATAAGAACACTTTATAAATGAAACCAATAGAATTCTAATACAAAGAATATTATATCGAGCTGTCTACTATGATCATTGACTAAATTAATTTGTTAGATGTTGAAAAACTTTGTCAATCTTTGTTCATTAATTAGCTGAAATGTTCCACAAAGAATAATCTTCCCTCACCTATCATTAAGGTATTGTGAAGTCTAGTTTCATTAAAAGTCAGTATAAAACCTTACTATTTCCTTTTTATGAGTACTTTATTAAATATGATTTTTTTCTAGTGTTCTTCAAAGTTAAATTGAACTTTGTTGGCCAAAGTTAGATATCTTTTCAAGTGAAAGGGAGTATTATCAGTCATTATATTAGGAGAATAAAATAATCCAGACTGCCTGCCCTTGGTAAAACAGAACAGATAATCATTTTAGGCAAAGGTGATTATCTATCCATAAGGTTTCAAGCTTTGGTTTTTGTTTTGCTATTTAAATTATCCTCATAAACTCATATATTTAAGTATACTTGATATATTGCAATACTTGCAGTATTTATATCATTGATTCTCAGATAATCGTGACAGAATATGATGCTACAAAACTGTACTTATTTACCTCCTGATACAAGATTTTCCAAAACCATCTTACATATTTCAGGCCACAAATCAGGAATTAGCCATTTTATAAGTAGCTCTTTTTTTCCTCACTGTTAGAAATGATATTTAGGCACAAAGATCTGGGCACCCGAGTGTTTATTGCTAATGGTTTGGTTGTTTATTGATCTTTTTATTTTATTTTTTTACTTTTTCATTTGTTTTAATTAGTTATACATGACAGTAGAGTGTATTTTGACACATTGTTCACAAATGGAGCACAAGTTCTCCTTCCTGGATGAACATGGTACAGTGTCACACCAGTAGTGTATTTATATGTATACATAGGGTAATAATGTCCATTTCATTCCACCATTCTGCCCATCCTCACACACCCCCCACTTTCCTCTGCACAATCCAAAGTTTCTTCATTCTCCCCACCTCCCATTATGGATTAGCATCTGTTTATCAGAGAAATCATTTAGCCTTTTGTTTTGGGGTTTGGCTTATTTTCTTAGCATGATATTCTCCAGCTCCATCCATTTATCTTCAAATGCCATGATTTTATTCTTTTTTATATGTACCACATTTTCTTCATCCAATCATGTATTGAAGGGCATCTAGGTTGGTTTCATAATTTAGCTTCTGTTAATTGATCTTCTACAACCATTGATGTGGCTACATCACTGTAGTACGCTGAATTTAAGCCCTTTGGGTATAAACTGAGGAGTGGCATGACTGGATCAAATGGTGGTTCAATTCCAAGTTTTCTGAGGAATCTCCATATTGCTTTCCATAGTGATTACATCAATTTGTAGTCCCACCAGCAATTTGAATGTACTTCCCCGCAACATGCACGCCAACACTTACTGTTGCTTGTATTCTTGATAATTGCCATTCTGACTAGGGTAAGATGAAATCTTAGAGTAGTTTTCAGTTGCATTTCTCTAATTTATAGAGATGATGAACATTTTTTCATATATTTTTATATATATTCATATAAAGTATCTTGAAATATTCCCTCTTTGGTGGTTATTAGTTTTGCCATCTCTTTGTTATATTAGGTTAATTTGTTTTATTTTGCATTAGATTTTTATGGGTGAATTTTTAAAGATATTTTTAATTGTACAAAATATTTATATGACTTCAAAGATAAATTTATAAAACAGATCTATTCAGAGGTATCTCACATTCATTACTTACAAAAATATATAACTACATGCACAATTCTTTTATCTTGTCACAATAAAAATCATTTTTTAATATTGTAGTTTTCTCTTCTCCCTTTTCATTTGACATAAGAAAATATGTCTTGTGTGTTTGTATTTTACCAACTTTTCTGAGAAAAGTGTCACATGCTATGTACATTTTCCCCATTTTGCTGTATTCCTTTAAGGAAAAACACTAAAGTTATTCTACAGTCATATGGAGCTACTCTTTCTTTTTTTCTTAATTCTTCCTTCCTACCATGCTTTCTTCCCTCCCCCTTTTTCTTCCTCCCTCCCCCTTCCTCCCTCCCCCTTCCTCCCTCCCCCCTTCCTCCTTCACCCCTTCCTCCTTCCCTCCTTCCACTCTCCCTCCCACCCTGCTTTCCTTCCTTTCTTCCTTTTCTCCTTCCTTCTCTTATCTTTCTTCTTTTAGAATTACTTAGTGTTCCATGTGTGACTACAACTTATTATGTCCTGGTCTACTACAGATGGACATGAATCTTTGTTTGGTCCTTTGCTCCTTTATATAGTACTACTATAATAGTTTGCCTCACACATCTCTCAGACATTTGTCAGCATAAGTTAATGCAAGATTCATAAAAATGAGATTTGTATATTAAATGGTAAGTGTGTATACAATGTTACTAGATAATATTCAAATACATCTTTGTTGGATTTTTATAACTCTTCATGCCCACTAAGAGTGCTTATTTTACCAAAAACTCATCAAAAATTAATATTATCAAAATTTTGAATATCTGGGAGATGGTACATTAGTATACATTTAACTTTCCTTTCTCTTGTTATGGTATTTTAGAATTTTGTTCATATAGGTTTTGTACATCTTTTTGTGATGTTAATACCTAACAATCTATCTCTAATGTAGAGAAAAAGTGTTCTCTTTCATTTTAGATTTTACTCATTTTTATATGCATATATAATTATAGATTTTATACTGACTTTACATGATAACACTTCATCAAATTACCTTATTTTTTATAACAGCTCTCTTCATGGATTCTTTGGGCTTTCCAGATGTATTAATTTAATCTTGTAAATATGGGGAATTTCCCCTTTCTTTCCATTTATTATGTCTCTATGCACTGTATTCTAATTTCATTGCTTAATATTTACAGTGCATTTTCTGGGTAGTTCTCATCTTAGTATTATTGTTGACTTTAGTACGAAAACTTGTGCTTCCACATTAATTAAGAGGTTGGTTGTTAAAGTGTATATCTGATCATGTTAAGTACTTTTTTTTTCACTTTCCTTTCAGTTTCTTCTATGATCATTCAGACCATTTTATTCCAAGGTAACTTACTTTTAAGTTTTAATCTTTAAAAAATTTTCTTTTCAATACAGTCTGCAAGGCAGTCTCGTGGTTTCAAACCATAAGTTTCATATCACCTTTATGCATAAAATGCATGCACCATTTTAAGCGTCCATTTTTATGAGTTTCAACAAACGCTTTAGAGTTCTTTCTCTATTTTTCCCAATGTTATTAAGGAAACAGCCTTGTACTTTATGAGGATTGGTGCATCCTCCAGGTTCATCTGAATCCTTTTTTTTTTCTTTTCTTTTTTTACTTCTAATATTATTTCCAGGCCCATTTGGATTGTGCTTCCCACAAGCTATCATCCTCAATACAGGGATTTTTGTAACTAAGTTGGCTCCAGGATGTCCTCCTTTGGCAGTAGGCAAAGTTGATGTTTATCATAACTAATTCAATAAGCCAAGATGGCATAAACTTATGATTACATGCATATAACTGTGTAAAAAAAGGGAGAAGCATCTATTTTGCTGGAGTTTTTCTCACCCTTGTTGACTCATATGCCATAAACCCGATTTCTCCCTACTGTTATGTTACAGTACATGTTAACATGTACATTATCATGGTACATTTATTTTATTACTTTTTATGTGATACTCTTTTCTTGGAATAGAATATTTTCCAGAATAACACATTATGTGTAGTATCATATCATCTTATCCTTTTATGGTCTGTGAAAGGCTCTCATATTGTCCTTGATTTCATTAACTTTGAGAGTATTAAAAACTGTTGTTTTTAACTCAAAGAACTATTAAAAATTCTACATTTTAGAATTTTGTTTTACTGAGATTTGTCAATGTTTTTCTCATGTTTCAAAGGGTGTTATGGGTTCTGAGATAAAGACAATGGGGGTAAAATGGCTCTTTCATCATATTAAAGCAGGGTATATACTATGCATATGACTAGTTACTGATTATGATCATTTTGACCACCTGGCCAAGGTATTATTTTTAAGGTTTCTAGATGATAAAATGCCTGTTTGCTCCATTTCCATTCTCTGACTTTTGAGAGACAAGTCGCTAATCGCAACCCATACTCAAGGCGTGGGAATTTAAGTTCCATCTCTTCAAGCAGGGATAGTCATATAAACTAACTGAAGTTCTTTTTTGCAGAAAATTTACCTGTTCTCTTTCATTTTATACTTAATAATTTGTTTTATTTTTCTTAAATGAATCAATTATGCATACAACTGAGGTTCAGTGAGAAATTTGACCACATTATACAGCTTGTGTTGATCAAAACCAGACTCCCTTTATCTACTATCCCATCCTAGTGACCCATGCTCTACCTGCCTCCTTTTACCACTCAGCCAGTTTATTCAAACTAGGATGAACTTATTAGGTTACAGTTCTCATAATCTAACTATTTTACCTCTAATATTTCTGCATTAATGGGAGCTTTGGGGAGTGACCTTATATCCAAATCATAACATTCTGCTCCCAACCCCAAAACCCATGTTCATCTCACAGGACAAACTGTATTTAGCTCATCTCTAAGAATCCCATAGTTTTGATAGTTTGAGTATTGCCGAAAATCCAAAGTTCAAAGTCTTACCTGAGACTCAAGATAAACTCTTTGATGTAAGCCCCTGTAAAAATCAAAAGTTATATGTGCCTAATATTCAATGGCACAGAGTAAACATTCCATTCCAAAAGGGAGGAATAGGTGCACAGAAAGAAGGGAGAGTCCAACACCAGCTGGGCAAACAGGTCCTCTAACTTTTATTTGCATACAGCATCAAAGACACATGGCTGCAAGATGTGCTCTCCACAGGACTTGGGCAGCCCTGAACCTTTGCTTTGCTAGTTGCAGCCCCCATGACTTCTTTTTATCCTGGATTTCTCTTCAGCCAGAACTTTTTTCTTGGGAGATAGGCCATGTTACTAAAATCTCTTTATTTCTCAGTTGACCATACTAACTTCAGCTTCACCTGCAACGCTTCATTCATCACCCTATTAAGGGCATCCCACAGGAACTCTAGTATTGTTACAATTTGCCTGAGCTCCTAGGCCTTCCTTCAATATTTTAGTGAAAGATTTCATGACGACTTAAATTCAGCATCCTGCATTCCTTTAAAACCAACACCATTTGGATGATGTCAAAGTCTGCTGTCAGTATGGGAATTTCTAGACCCCCTGGGATCATGGGTGCAAGAGGCTATAGGGGGATATAGTCCTTCCTATGCTAGTATGGTTCCTCCATGATATTTTATCAAAGGGATTTTTTTTTCTTTCTACATCCTTAAGCTTGCAGGGAGTGTGGTCTTGCAAATTCCTAAAATGCCCTTGAGGCAATTTTCCTATATCTCTGTGTAAAGTAATTGGCATCTCTTTAGGGTCTCTAATCTTTTCAATAAACACAACTTTCTTGACCCTAATTTTACATGCACTTTTCTTATCAAATTGCAAGTTTTTAAAATCCTTTAGCTATGTTTTCTGATGTCAGTTCTTATAGTAAATCTTCCAAAAGCTGACACCAATATCCAGGCCACTGACTGAATGCTGTAGTGCCTTGAAATTTTTTTCCACCAGATAAATTAGTTTATCATTTTTAAATTCAGCCTCACACAAAGTCTCAAGACATGGACAGAATGTAGCCAAATTCCTTTCCATAATATGAGTGGCTTCTAGTCCAATTCCTAGTAAAGTCCTCGGTTCCCTTTGAAACCGCATAAGTATAATCTGCAGAGCTGTCAGCATTTTGGTCTTTTGAGCTCCCACCAGATTCACCCATTAATTTCCACTTATATCAATCTAAAACTTTTATAGTGTGCATCAGCATATTTTATATAATGCCCACAAACCATCTCCATAGGCTTATGATCCACTTTGATGAGGTTAGACACATCGATAACCCCACTTCTCAGTACCAATTTCTGTTTAGGCAACTTTTTATCACTGCAGCCAAAATACTTGCCAAGAACAACTTAGAGGAGCAGGTTATAAGTTAATTTGCGGCTCATGGTTTCAGAGGTCTCATTCCATAGGCTGGTGAGTCTATTGCTTTGGCCCCAAATGGCCAAAGAAGGGGCTGGTGGAAGAAAGCTGCTAAACTAATGATGGGGTCAAGAAGCAGAGACAAAGAAAGGGTGGGCTCACATGGAAGGTGTCCCCTTCCAGATGATACTCCCAATGACTCCCCTGCTCCCAACCTTCTTTACCTGCCTAGAGTTACCACTCAGTAATTCTATTCAAACTAAGTTGGACTTACCAGGTGTCACCTTTCACAATCTCATTATTTCATCTCTGAATATTTCTTTATTAACAGGAGCTTTTCAGGAAGATCTTATGAACAAACCATAACAGCCACATCACATTACTTATTTTGTTAATCAGAATGTTCCATCTCTTTCATAGAGCATGTGCCAAGTTTTCTACCGTGTCTCTTTGATGTATTCCTATTTTTCTTTGTTTTTGTTTTTATTACTCATGTTCTTACCTTTCTGTCATTAAAAGTGACCTAGCTTCATTCATGTATTTCTTGCCTAGCCCTCAACACAGCCATTTCACCAAGGAGCTCTGATTTCTTTTATTTATTGGTCATGAGCATTAAAAATCATTATCAGAACACTTGACTATATCCTTTTCAGGGGGCAGACCTAGGAGAAATATGGGAATGCATACCAATTCCTGTATATGTACACATCTATAATCATTTATTTATATATATATATATATATATATATATATATATATATATATATATATATATATATTTAAAGAAAGAGGGAGAGAGAGAGAGAATTTTTTAATATGAATTTTTTAGTATCTGGCGGACACAACATCTTTGTTTGTATGTGGTGCTGAGGATCGAACCCGGGCCGCACGCATGCCAATAGAGTGCACTACCACTTGAGCCACATCCCCAGCCCATTTATTTATATATTTGTATTTATATAGAGATAAATAAGAATTCATACTGATATATTTGATCCCAATGCAATATGATTCACTCTAGCTTTTCCCTTTTGCTTAAGTCTATGTCCCTCTCTACTAGTAAGAATCCTGGTTCCTACTGTCCATCCTAATTTACTTGTTTGCTTGATTTTCAGAACACATATTCACAGTTACAAAATTTTCTATAGTCACATGAGAACCAATTTTACCAACTACAGTACAGTGTTTTATTGTAGATTATTTAATTTTATTCTTATAGTTTCCAGTCAAAATATCATTTTTCAAAGGTATTCAAGTTATTATTCTTGTTTCTCCACACCCTTCAGTAAGACATGTTGTATTAAAGGGCTAAATATATACTAATTTGTTATGTAGCAACAGAAGATTAATGTGTCCTTATCCTGAAAGTAAGGTTTTTGTTTGACTAGATTTCAAATTTCATAGGCCCTATATTATTTCATAATTATTCAAACTTTGTGCTTTTCACTGCACACTGGAGCTTGTGAAGCCCATCTCCTACTTAGGCTATTGTCCAAAGTACCCCCCTAGGCCTTTAAGGGGAAACTCTTGGTGAATTCGCAACAGGCCATATCTTGGTGATCCATCACCACACAGCACTGTTAGGGATTTGAGAGATACTTTGCCATGAGCTTTTGCTATTGATAATTTTTGGTGGGTTTGGATTTTTCTCTTATTACTATTTCCATAGATTCTTGAGGAAGCTCAAAAACTATATTTCTATCCCTATCAAATATACTCAAATCTTGGCATTTTTTCCTCAAAGGTATTTATTTTTTATAATGGGTTCAAAAGGGATATTTGTCATTCTTTACTGGATAAAAAGAGATAACAAAGGTTCAATATAATTCCAAGGCACACAGTTAATTACTGAGGCAGAAATAAGAAATAGGGGTTGGCAATTAATTTCATAAGTACACACAACACAATCTTCTGAGTCTCTCAGGCCATTATGAAATTTCTTCTCTCTTTTGGTGCAGGAAAAGAAGTTTTCCCTCAATATGTATCATTTTCTCAGAATAAGTTAAGTAGGTAAGTAAGGTAGTAGTCCAGAGTATAGATTTTCATAAGCAAAGTCAGAAAAATATGTCAAATTTGTGCATTTCATTATCGTGATTCCTTAGAACCTTGATTCATTTTTGTTTGTGGTATTTTAACTTAATACCTAGAACAGTAATCTCAAATTTAAATTGTTATGGATCATTTTGAGAAATTTTAAAAATTTCAGATCCTGTAAATCTGAGGTGATAACTGAGAGTTTGTATTCCTAACAGGTGATACCCATGCTGCTGGACCCTGGAAGTCACCTTGACTAGCAAGGGGTTGGAAGATCCATTAATGGTCTTACATAGCGGTTAATTTTTCTGATTTTATTATATATAAGTAGAGAAAAAAGAGAGAGGAGATTTATATTTTTTATGAGATTTAAAGTAATTCTTGCACTAAAAATGTTAGGGACCATTAGACAACAAGATAAAGTTCAATCTTGATAGGATAAATATAAAATACTCTTGAATATCCTCATTTTATTTTTCTCCACTTCCTTCTGAGGATAGTGAATTCTAACCATGCTCAATATTTGTCATAGCATCTGAAATAATACATAATTTCTAGGTCTATCACTTTAAAAACAATTGAAATCTTCTTTTGTTTTCACAAATCACCTTTTATATGTGTCTAGTCATTGCTTCAGCTAGCATTTACTAAATAATTATAGGTATTATAGTATGTACTAAATATTAGATATATAAAATATGCAGTAGACTCTTCCTGTGACATCACTATAATTATTGTTACAAGATAACTTTACTTTATTTGAAGATCTCTCTTGGAACCATCCCTTTGGTTGAATGAAGAGAGAGAGAGAGAGAGAGAGAGAGAGAGAGAGAGAGAGAGAGAAGACAAAGTAGGCAAGCATATAAAGAACCAGAGTAAAAAGAAAAAAAGAACTGTATTGGACAGTCTAAAGAATTCTGCTGTTAGAAATTTCACAACTTCTTAGGTAACATATCATTTATAAAAGACCATAAGATATTTTCATTTAAAATATGTTTTGAAAGGGATGATCTATAATATCCCAAAGTTCTAAATGGCAAGATCATATTGGGGACTTGTGTTATTTTTTTCTTATAAATGCAATAAAATTATTAAGAATAAAAATTAGCATAAAGGTCTTTTCAAAATTTCTGATTTGAAAGGAAGCTATCCAATAAGATGGGACAGCAGTAAGCAAGAAAATAAATATTCAAGATGGTTGAGTGGGACTGTCAATATTTTATTGATACAAAGTTTCATTCCCAAAAGGCTTCTGATCACTGGATTTATAGAGATGTCAGAGAAAGTGTTTAAATATTGGCTTATCATATATAGTGGGTTATTTTCATGATGGAATGGTAGTGCAGGGATTTTTTTCTGCCACGCATGTACCTTCGTTGCTATTGTTCTCATGCATATAGGAGATATGGAGGCATTGTAGGAGACACTACCAGGAAATTTTACCATTTGGTCAACAAAAACCTACTTTGTTTTGTTGTCCTTGTGATATGTAATCCATGGACTGAACTAAAAATTAATACTTCCTGTACAATACTATTCTTTTATGAGAAAGTCTGGTATAAGGCAGATTGATAAATAAGAGCAAATAATGCTGCCTGACATCATTTACAATACTACTTACAAAATAATTCATTAAATACATGTGTAGGCATTTGAAGTTTCACCTACTGGGAGGCTTTACTGTAGAGAATATTCCTTGTCCACCTCAATGTGTTTAATTTGCTTCTGCTCCTCATGCTCAGGTCTGGCCTCATTATTTGCATGCTATTCCTGGTGAATTGGAAAGAAGTTGCATAGATACCTTGCCATTATTAATCACTGCCTCTATTGTCAAAAGCTATTTGTAGATATTTTATCTCATTCTATCTAAGAATTATTCTGATGTATTTATGGTTTGCTCTTTTTTTGTACTATAATTTGGTACATGAAAATGGTGCTCTACAGAACAGGGAATAGTGAAAGTAATAATTCGTCTACACAAATTAGACTCTGATGTACTACTATTCTCTAATGTCTCTCATATTCGTCTTTGCATCACCAACCACTGTGGGCTTTTTCAGATGTGCAAAGAAAATTGCAACTATTTAAAATAACCTAGAGAGGGAGAATGATAGGCAATATTCTAACTACCTGAGCCCTTTACATTTCAGCACCCTTGTTGTCAAGGAAACCACTTGGGACTTTAGGGAAATTTGTGGATATTTAAAATGGATTGTGCCTGTATATGGATAAACATTTGCACAATTCACATTGCGGAATAGAAAGCTTCCAGCCCTGCAATATTAATCCTAGAATTTTAAGGGCTAAGGATGAGAAATAACAAAATGCAAAGGTTTATTCACTTTTATTCCAAAGTGTGTGAAGTGTATATTATTTCAGATGATTATAAAGCTAAGATGTTAAAAAATAGTCTGTCTGGAAGAGTAAACCGTGCAGTAAAAACCTTATAAACATTACATGGTTATTTGCATTTGTACTTTGTGATTTTTAACAATGCATCATCATTTTGACAATTAATCCCAAGTCTGATTTCATTTTAAAGTCTTAAGGGTAAAATAGATGAATTCCTTGCTGGAGCTCTACTAGAAACTGACTAAATTCTATTAAAGTGCTGACATGAATCTTCATTCAAAATACTGTAAAATGCAAATATTATAAAAGAAAGTAGATAGGCTGTCATATCAAATCATGAACAAGTTTTTCCATTTCTGTGTGTTCGTATCTTCTTATTTTTATCCCTTTACATATTTCTGCTGAAGATGGTATATAGTGAGACAACTGACTGCTGAATAGAAAGCAGCTATACAAGTGGATTCCTAAATGCTGTTTTTACATAAATGTGTAGTTAATTTTTGGTCTTGCTCTCCCTGGACATGAGGCTAAGTTTTCCTTACTCTCTATCCACTTCTTTCACATGGGAAAGTGAGCTTCACTCTGAATATTTGGAGTATACTTTAGTCTTCACCAGTACATTTTAATGAACTGCAGAATATTTCTGCAAAATATCTGCAAAGAAATGAATCTCAACCAAAATAATGTGTATGCATTGTGATAACAAATATTGAACTGATAGATGTATCCTAAGAGCTCCTAGCTTTCAGAGTTCTAGAGTGTAAATAGTGAAAATTCATGAATTCAGAAGTAAAAGAGTATAATGGCTAGCTTCAATTTTACCACAGGTTTAGGACCATGTGAGAAGTGTCTCACAGCTATATCTGTGTAGAGAAACAGTATTAAAACATAACGAGTATTTTTGTTCTGTGCCTACAATAAAAGGTTTCCATGTAAAATTAATTTTATTTTATGCTTGAATTTCACTATAGGTAATTAAACAAAAGTTTTGTTTACATTAAAGGTTTAATGATAAACTTCAAGAAGGCATAGTTAAGTTCTGTTAAATAAGTTAAGCTCAAAAATTATGTTTCACATTTTTCCTCAGTTCTCCTTATCTTTCAGTATATTAGTAAGTCATTTTAAATTTCAGGTTTTGGGGCTGGGGATGTGTCTCAAGCGGTAGCGTGCTCGCCTGGCGTGCGTGAGGCCCGGGTTCGATCCTCAGCACCACATACAAACAAAGATGTTGTGTCCACTGAAAACTAAAAAATAAATATTAAAATTCTCTCTCTCTCTTTAAATAAATAAATAATTTTCAGGTTTTTACTTTATTTTTCTTTCAGTTGTTGACTATGAGGCCTTTACATTTTTGGTTATATATAAAAGCTAAATTAACTAAATAGTATAAATGGTGACATCTTTAAACTTAATCTTGACCTAGGTAGGAAAATCACAAGAATAATATATAAACTTGTTTATCTTCTGAGGCATATAAAGAGGTGAAATTTTTTAAATGCTAATCACTAAGAGAATGAAAAAGCAAAAAGATCTCAGTACCATATATGAATATCCATTTTTTGAGTGATTTTATGGCTGCACTTAACATGTGAATATTTCAAAAATAAAAATTTTTAATTTTCCTATATTAATCAATTCATCATTTCTCAAACATTTATCAACTAAGTCCTGTGTGACAAGCATTTGTCCTACATACCTAGGACACACTTTTTACCTTCTTAGAATTTCCATTCTATTGGAATGTTGGAGTGCAGATAACAATAGTAAATGCATATGAAGTCAATTATAATAGTGAACACCATTCTGAAGATAATGAAACAGAAGTCAAATTCAAGCTTTGCTGTGAATTATGCAAATGAGTTGGACGGAAAATTACTTTAGAGAATAGTTTCTCTGCATGGAAGGATGGGATGCAATGGCCCTCTGGCATAGGCTTGGAGAATTTGAAGGTCAGCAAAGGACTATGACTGGAGACAAATAAAAAGAAGATGGTCAGACAAACAGGAATGACCAAGATCAAAATAAGACTCTCATATAAGAAGTCTAGATTGAGTTCTAAATGTCACCATTTATGCTATTTAGTTAATTTAGTTTTTATTAAATTACAATTAAATTAGTTCTAAATGTGATTGAAATACATTGGAGGGTTGTAAGTAAGTATGAAATAACTGGACTTATTTTTTTTTTTGAGAGAGAGAGAGAGAGAGAGAGAGAATTTTTTTAATATTTATTTTTTTAGTTTTCATTTATATGTGGTGCTGAGAATGGAACATCTTTTTTTATATGTGGTGCTGAGAATGGCATGTGTGTGGCCTGGGTTTCTGTTAAGGTCTGTAAACAAGTCAGGATGGCACCTGGTATTTTGCCAGAGAAATGTTAGAGTCTGTAAACAAGTCTGCATGGTGCCTGGCAAAATGCCAGAGGGTGTGGTTTGTGAAGTAACAAAAGCGAGCCATTAAGTGTGGAGATTCCTTATTGGTTGACTGCTGTATCTATTTTATGCTAATTAGGTAAGCTGTGTAAAATGTATAAATACCCCTCCTGTCTTACAATAAACGGCTCCTACTCCTGCTGCATCAATCTACACAAGTAGTTTGTCTGGCTGGGCACAATTCAGGAGCCACTTGCAAAAGAAACTAACTTTATTTTTAGAACCACACATGCCAAACAAAACAGCTCCTCAGGAAAAAAAAAAAACCCTCAGAGCCCAACTGCCACCACCGGCTTTCCACAAGCCACACACCACAACCCAGCCTCTTCCTCCCACAATCCTCCTGCTCTTGAGGCCGATTGGGAGGGTCACATGGGCGGAGCCAAAAAAGTCCCCCAATGAGCAGCTCCGTGGTCTGAAAGGACAGGGAAACAGCCCAATGAGCATCACCGCAGAGGAGCCAATCAGCTAGATGTTTCTGGGGCTGCTGTGAGCCAATCATCAGCTGGCAGTCTGGAAGTTTGCTGGCAGCTGGAAGTTTGCTGGGGCCCCTTTGGCTGTGGCTCTCAACATCTCCCCCTCTCTCTTTAAACAACAAGCATGTGGCTTAGGGACTGTGCCTGCCTTAGGTTGTCCAATACTACATATGGTCCTTACCCATCATCGGATGAGCTAACCTAAAGGCGTCAGCCTCTTGTCTTAGGTTGGTACCATTGCAATTGGATCTTACCTGTCACTGACTACCGGTCCAGTATACAGCCACACCTGTGGAGAGGTCTTTGTACCAGCGGGGGGGTTTGGTTCTTTGCCTCACCTCTGTTGGCCCCCAAATTTTAGCTGAACGATCATGACAAGAAGAAGGGAGGAAGATACACCAAGCCAGCTGACAGCTCCTTTTGGAAAAAATTGTACCACTGATGACACCATCAGCATAAATACCCCAACACTACCACAAGTTGCTGCACTAACACATAGTTCACAATGCATACAAGTGAGTTCACAATGCATACAAGTGACACATAGTCCAGGCAAGTTCTGCAAGCAGTTCAGTGATGGCTATTGCAGAAGCTGTAGATTGGTTTTATCTTTGTCTTCACCGGAACTGGGATGAAGATAGGAATTCTGGCAATAATGGCTAAAGAAAAAATTATGTAACATTCCAGAAGACACTAAAAGAAAACAATTTTCTTAACAATTTACATTATCTTTAAAAGAATTATTAAATATAATGAAAAGGAAAGGTGAAAGTAAACAAACAGATTTGTTAACCTCCTTTTTTGTTCACATATTAAAACAATCCTCAACAGTTGTTTACCTAATTTAAATTAAGCCATTTAAATCACGTGAATGAAAAAAAATATTTGGATCCATTTTTTCATGAGCGCTCATCATATATGACATATGGACATATGTACAATCAAACATATAACACAAAACACAAGTGTGCACACATAATACATATGACACATAATAGTAAAGGCCTTATAACTTTTTATAGGTGAAATCTCCATTGCAATGTTTAAAAACTCTGTAGTCAAAAAATAGAACTGATCAGCAAAACATTAACCTTGGTCTGTATGAGCTCAAAAAAAAAAAAAAATAGAACTTCATGATATGGGAAAGGGCAATAATAGAATAGATATTGAAAAAAGCATTCTGGTTCTGTTGCAGATGTAAGAATAACTAAACTGGAGTTCTAGATATCAGCTGTTATGGATTTGAGCCAAATCATCTTCTTTTTGGTCTGTAGAAATCACTTTAGCTAATCTCTCTGGAATCCAGATCAGCTGCTGTTCTCCCTGTGGAAACACATAAACAGACCCCTGACTCCAGGCAATCACTGGGTCAGGACCTTAGTTAATCTCTCTGGAATCCAAATCAGCTGCTGTTCTCCCTGTGGAAACACACAAACAGTCCCCCGACTCCTGACAATTACTGGGTCAGGACCTTTCCATTGTCTTGTTGGAATATCCTTCCAAAGTACCTTGGGCTTATGTACATTTTTTGGACACATATGCCTTTCCGCAGCACTAAGCCCTGATGAATCCAAATTTAAAAAGTTTAGAGTAAAAAGGGTTATTTTAAGTTTATCTTTGGGGAATATATACCCCTTCCCAATTCCTTCTTTTTGCTTTAATAAGTACATTTTAATAGTTTGATGAGTTCTTTCAACTTCCTGTTATATGAATAATTCCAAATGATGAGCAAAATTGTTTAAAAGAGGTAGAAGTATAAGCAGGAGCATTATCTGTTTTTAACTGTTTTGGAACGCCCACAGTGGCAAAATTTTGTAAGCAATGAGCTATAACATCTTTAGTTTTTTCACCGGCATGAAGGGAGCCCATCAAAAATCCAGAAGAAGTATCAACTGTAACATGCAAATATTTTTATTTTCCAAATTCTGGCAAGTATGTGACATCCATCTGCCAAATATGGTTGGGTATCAGTCCTCTAGGATTGATTCCAAAATTAACTTGTGGTAAAAAGGTCACACAATTTTGACATTGTTTTATTATTTGTCTAGCTTGTTCCTTAGTTATTTTAAAATGCTTTTGTAAAGTATTAGGATTGACATGGAACCTTTTATGAAAATTTGTAGCTTCTTCTAGTGTAGAGAAAATATGTATGTCATGTGTAGTTTTATCTGCTAAATCATTGCCCAAACTAAGGGATCCAGGCAATCCTGTAGGTGCCCTGATATGTCGTATAAAGAATGGATCTTTTCTGTCCCAGATTAGTCTTTGTATAGTGGAAAGCAAAGAGAAAACAGTAGAGGAAGGGGAAATCCTACCAGCATTATCAAGGGATACTATAGCATTAACTATATACTAACTATCGGAAAATAAATTAAATACAGAATCTTTAAACATCACAAAAGCCTGTAATACTGCCTTAAGCTCTACCTTTTGAGCTGATTGTTTGGGTACTAAAAATGTAAAAGTTTGATCAGGTGTAATTATTGCTGCTGTACCATTATTTGATCCATCAGTGAATATATTTGGAGCATTCCCGATAGTTGTTTTTCTTGTCATTTTTGGAAAAATTACAGAATGCGATGACCAAAAAGACAATAAAGGATTAGATGGTAAGTGGTTATCAAATGAAACATTAGATTTGCATATGATTATTGCCCAAATATTTAACTCATTACCTAACTCATCAATTTGATTCATAGTATATGGAGTAATAATTTTATTGGGAGAAATTCCAAACACTCCCTTTGCTGCTTTTATTCCTTTGAGTATTAATTGTCCTACAGCCTCAGGATACCTAGTAAGAATAGTGTTAATAGGAGAATAAGATAAATGTATCCACAATAATGGACCTTCTTGCCAAAATACTCCTGTAGGAATATTTTTTGTTGGTAGTACAATAAATAATAAAGGCAAACTTATATCAATTCTATCCAAATGCATATTTTCCATATATGTTTCAATGATTTTTAATGCCTTTCTTGCTTCGGGGTGAATTTGGATCTGATGGACCTTTTAGGATATCAAATAAAGGTCCCAACTCTCCTGTTGGTATACCTAGATAAGGCCTTATCCAATTTATGTCTCCTAATAACTTTTGAAAGTCATTATGTGATTTGAGTTGATCTACTCGTATTTGAATTTTTGGTCGACGGACCATGGTTGAGGATAATAGAACTCCTAAATAATTAATTGGAAAATTTAATTGTACTTGATCTATTGCTATCTCTAGTTTATAATTTTTTAATAAGTTTTTAAGTGTGGCATAACATTCTAGCAATGTGTTTTTAGCTTTGTGTGCTAATAATACATCATCCATATAGTGAAATATTTGTAGTTCAGGATTTTGATTTCTAAGTGGCTGGATTGCTTTGTTAACATAAATTTGACACATAGTTGGGCTGTTAGCCATCCCTTGAGGGAGTACTTTCCATTCATATCTCTGATCAGGACCTTCATGATTCAGTGCAGGGATAGTAAATGCAAAACGTGGACTATCCTCAGGATGAAATGGAATTGAAAAAAACAATCTTTAATATCTATAATTAAAACATACCAAGTTTTTGGCAAAGCAGACAATTGAGGAATCCCAGATTGAGCAGGTCCCATAATAACCATCTCATTATTAATGGCTCTTAAATCTTGCAATAACCTCCATTTACCAGATTTCTTTTTGATGACAAAAATGGTAGTATTATGGGGAGATACAGAAGGTTGTATATGTCCTTCTGCTAATTGTTGTTTGACCAGATCATGGGCTGCTTGTATCTTTTCTTTAGTCAGGGGCCACTGAGGAACCCATACTGGTCTTTCTGATTTCCAAGTAATTTTTATTGTCTCAGTGGCCCTTTCTGAAAATCCAACCCATGTCTGTCTGTTCCTTGATCTATTTGTATTGGTGTTGCTATACCTTGTTCTTGTTTTTCTAATCTTTTTCCTTTTCTAAAACCTTGTCTAGTCATAATAGTGGGTGCATTTTGGTTGATGTTATTTGTTAATGTCAAACCTAATTGATCTAAGACCTCTCGTCCCCATAAATTTATAGGAAGATGATCCAATTCATATGACTGTATAGTTCCTTCACATCCTTCAGGATCCTTCCAATCTAATACCATTGCACTTCTATGGGGATTAGTCGCCACTCCTAGGCCTCGAAGTGTTTGAGTGGCTTGTTGTAATGGCCAAAGTTTTGGCCATTCTTGACAAGAGATGATGCTAAGGTCTGCACCTGTATCCAGTAGCCCATTAAATTCATGTTCTTCAATATTTAGTTTTATCATGGGGCGAGAATCTAAATTTAAAGACAGCATAGCCCAATCTACACCTTTGGAGCCTAATCCCTTGGAACCTCTTTCTACAGCACGACTGGAAAATTTATCATGTAGGCTTGGTATTATTAGTAACTGTGCTATTATATCTCCTGGTGAAATTACTGATATACCATTTGGAGAACTGGCTTTAATTTTTATTTCACCTTCATAATCGGGATCAATTACCCCAGGACTTATCATAAGTCCTTTTAGTGTAGAAGAACTGCGTCCCAATAATAAGCCTACTGTTCCTTTGGGAAGAGACCCTTTCACCCCTGTGGGAATGATTTGAACTCCCATCTCTGAAGTTAGTACTGATCTGGCAGAGGTGCAGATGTCCAACCCTGCGCTCCCTCTGGTTTGTCTGATGAGGGATCTGATGGACAATGTGTCCTGGCACTACCCTGATGGGGTTGCTGGGTTCCTCCAGTGCTCCGTATATTTGTGGTTTTGGGCCCTGGAGCATTGGCCCCCCCGTCCATTTTTTGGCAATGGAGTCCGATGCCTTTCTCCACGATATCATGGATAAACACTTGGTCCTTGTTCATTTTTTGATAATGGAGTACCCTCTATGGTGGTTTGAGAACGGCATTCATTAGCCCAATGTCTCCCTCTACGGCATCATGGGCAAATACCCGGTATTCTACTCCTTTGATACCTAGTTTTGTTAAACCCTCCTCTTAGGGGGCAATTCCTTTTAAAATGTCCTGTTTGTTCACAATTGTAGCATGTTCTTGGCTTGGCATCTAAAGCCTGTTTTACTGCAGCTGCCACAATTTGCCCTAGTTCATTAATGTCTCTGGCATCTAAAGCCTGTTTTACTGCAGTTGCCACAACTTGCTCTTGTTCATTAATGTCTCTACATAATTTAATATGTGTGTTTAAATCTTCATGTTTCCATGGTCTAATGATATCTCTGCACCAACAATTTGCTTGGTCATAAGCCAGTTGTTTTATTAATGGCATTGCTTGTTCTGTATTCCCCAAAACTCTGGTAGCTGTTTGAATAAGCCTATCTACAAATTCAGCGTAAGATTCATTAGCTCCTTGTATTATCTTAGATAATTGACCTTGTAAACCTCCATGTCCTTGTAAAGTCTTCCATGCCTTAACTGCATCTACAGCAATTTGTAAATATACACCAGGATCATATGCAATTTGTTGCTGCTGATCCTCATAAGGTCCCATTCCTAACAACATATCTAGAATTTTCTGAGGATAACCAGCTGCTGCATTTTGCCTAGCTGTCTCCTTGCAAAATTCCTCATTGGCAACTTTCCATAACAGGTATTATCCTCCATTTAGCACAGCTTTACACATATTAGCCCAATCTGCTGGTGTTATGTTCAAGTTGGTAAAGGATTCGACCAAGCTTACAGTGAAGGGTGCTTGAGTACCATAGGTTGTTACAGCCTCTTTTAACTGCTTCACTGTTTTGAAATTTAAAGCATGGTAAATTCGCTGCCCTCCTAACTCAAATACAGGGCATGTTAATACTTGAGATCCTGTCTCAGGATCCGAACTATCAACTGCGGGGGTTGGGGGCCTCTCAGCATATGGAGGTGGCCTTGTCAGTTGGACACTTATATTCTCTGGTGATAGAAAGGTGTTAGTAGCAGTCTCCTGTAGAGGTGGTGCTGTTGGTTAGACACTTAAGCCCTCTCGTGATAGAAAGGTTTTAGTAGCAGTCTCCTTTTGTAACTTTCCCCCTGATGGTTTTTTCTGCTCTAAACTTTCTTTCTCTGTCTGATTAGCTCAAAAGACCTTCTCTTTTACTTGAATCTTTTCCTCTTTCTGTCTAACTTGAGAGACCTTCTCTTTTACTTGAATCAATATGTCTTCTCCTTCCTCTACATTTGTCTGAATTGAAGGCTTTGAACTAAGCAAACCAGATAACAATGCCCACAATGGCAATGTGCCAACTGCCAGAGTTCCTGGGCTGTTCTTTTCTATTCTTTTTAAATCTTCACCATGATGGTTCCATTGTGATATATTTAACAACTCCTCCTTAAAAAGCCATGGGCTACATTTTTGTATTGTATCAACGTATGCCCTGACTGCTCTTGATTTTACTGAGATGCCTCCTTCCTCTAACAATTTACTTAACACTCTTTCAGTTTGTTTTTTACTAATTTCTGATCCCATATTTCTATTATAATACAACCCAACAAGATAACGCCTAAGAAAACTGAAATAGAGTGAAACAAAATTGGAACAACACAAAATCATTATAATAGCCTCCTGAAATGTCCATCCATCCTTTCTCCCTATCTGTTCCTCAGATGTGAGCGGTTTTTCTTCCATCTTACACATCTCCAGGGACAGGCAACTTAAAACAAAAGTGAAGCAAAACAAAAGAAAAATCTTAAAATGGCTACCCATCCTCTCGCCTTGCCCTCAGGGGCAAGCAGTTTACTTACCCTCAGTCACTCCCCGTGCGAGCCACGAAACGCCACAGTCTGGCTGGGCACAATTTAGGAGCCATTTGTCAAAAGAAACTAACTTTATTTTTAGAACCACAGAAGCCAAACAAAACAGCTCCTCAGGAAAAGGAGCTCCCCCCCATTTACGAACTACTTGTGTAGATTGATGGAGCAGGAGTAGGAGCCCTTTGTAGGACAGGAGCGGTATTTATACATTTTACACAGCTTATCTAATTAGCATAAAATAGAAACAGCAGTCAAACAATAAGGAATCTCCACACTTAATGGCTCGCTTTTGTTACTTCACAAACCACACCCTCTGGCATTTTGCCAGGCACTGTGCAGACTTGTTTACAGACTCTAACATTTCTCTGGCAAAATACCAGGTGCCATCCTGACTTGTTTACAGACCTTAACAGGAACCCAGGCCACACGCATGCTAGCCGAGCGAACTACCGCTTTAGCCACATCCCCAGCCCCATAACTGGACTTTTAAAAATTGCTTTATGGGGCACAATGGGGTACAAGAATACATCCTGGGAGAATAGAAGGAGAGCTAATACAGTCCTTTAGTTAGGAGAGCATAGAGGTGAGAAGTAGTTCAAATCTACATATATATCAAAAGTAAAGCCAAAAATTGTTGCTGATGGGATGGAAGGTATGAGAGAAAGAGCAAAACTGATAATTAGGCCTAGGTTTTGGGTCTAATAACAATTATGAAGATGATGGGGCCTGTGTTAGTCAGCTTTGTTAGACCTTGAAGTGAAAACTTCTGTAGAGCAAATGGAATAAAATCCTGATAGAATGATGCAAAAAAAGAGAAATTATTTCCTTTGCTAGACATATTGTGAACTATTTTGGCTGGCAACATTTTCTGAACCAGAACACCTGAAAAGTTTGTTCAAAATATAAGAAACATCTCTTTCAAAGCACAGCTGAATTGTCTGAGAAACAACTACAATGAGAAACCATAAAGAATAGTGATTGTAAAAGTATATACTCTGAAGTTCCCGCTCAACCCTGGAAGCCTAAGCCTGAGTTTAATGACCAAGAAGCATTAAGAGACAAAAACATATCTGAGAAAATTAAAAGTGAGGTTAGCAATCCAGTGTAAAGCCAGGGTGCTCTACATTGGGTGCAGTTGAAAACACCCACTCCAAAGAAAAAGACTTGATTAATTTGGCCTTTGTCATAGATAGGATTGGTGGAGAAAGAAACTCCTCGGAACTTGAAAGAAGAGCCAGCATTGGTGTGATATGAGAGCCAGAACACACACCAGAGAATTTTATCCAAATATTTTTTTAAAAATATAATACTAATTTTTCAAACTATAGAGCCATTCTTCATCCTATCCCATACCACTGTCAGAGGAACATTTACTTCTTCTGACAAATCTCTTCATATATAAATGTATCTAATTTTACGAATGCTCTATAAATCTTTACAAGCATATTAAATTATCTGTTGAAAATATTAATATTCAAAACATCTCAATACCTAATATTCATTTTGTAAAAAATTGTGAATGTAATAAAATAAAATCCATCACATAGTTGAAATTTATCAAAGAGCTAAGCAAAAAACAGATCTTCATTTAAAAAGATAATTCTCCTAATACAAAACTAGGAAAAGATAATGGAAATAACCATCACCACCAAATTGCACTGTAGCAGAAATAAAATGAAATGCTTCCAATTACAAGGCAATCTTTGAAAATCATTCTCTATAGGAACAAAATATTAATTTGCCTATTTAAAACTCTTCATGGGATTTAGAAAAACTCAAATAGAAATGGAAAAGGATGGTAAAAGAATAGATTAGGATAAAAAAATCACTTGATGATATCAAGAGGAAAACAGGTAAGATTAAAAGATAATTTTAGCAAAACTGAAAACACAGGAGCAGTATTAAAATGTTAATCTGAAGCAATGAACAGTGAAATAAATATATAGCAATAAATTCTGATAAAATAACATCATACGCAGCTAAATTGAAATAAATATAAAAATATAAAATAAAGAAATACATGGAAAAATATTAAATTCCCAAAACTGCCAAAGAAAACATAGAAACTTGACTAAGCTAAATTTCATTAAGAAAATTGCGATAAAAATAAAGATATTCAGGCGAAGATGATTTTGTAAGTGTAAGTTACATATTGTCAAGGAAGAAGAAATAATCCCTATTTCATGAATTGCCATAGTAAACAGAACAAGTATAAAAATATTAGTTAACCTATTCCTTCAGGGATAGAAAAGAAGGCATACAAAGTAAGACCTATCTCAGCAATAGGAGGACAGTTAAAAGCTGGCAACTCTATTTTTGAAATAAATCATTTTAATGAATTGAGAAAGGAAATTCTACAAAACACTATTAATATAAATTTCAAACCTTAGTTAAGAGTTTTATAACTGCCCAAGACTATAAAAAGAATTTCCTCTAGGTCATTCTACCAAAACTTGCAGCAAATATTATGTTTAATTGAGATAAGTTAACCTGTTACCTTTAAGATAATGATGAGAACTGTGACTACTCTTTTATTAATAACAATGAAGAAAGGGAAAAAATATCCAGTTTAACAACCAGTGTTAGGATTAAGACCCAATTATTTTGGATTTGGCCATGATTGTAAAATAGCACATGCTGCTGGTTACATCTCTGAGCTCAGAAGAAACTCCTGGGGAAAGAGAAGAGACTAGAAATTTCTGAATTCACAGGTCTCCTCAGCACTGTAATTTGTGGGACATGAGTAGTAGTTAGTTTTACTGGGTACAATTCCAGATGTCACTTGAAAGCTGTCCCTTAACTTCATGTAACCCAGAAACCTTGAAGAGGTGGCTGCAGCTCAGAACAGAAGGTAGATGGAAAAGTCCCAAGACTATGAATCAAAAGAAGAGGCTTGGATCTTTTCTCTTCTCTACCTTACACTATTGTATATGCCAATTTTTCTTGCCATATGTTAGCAGCTACATATAATAAAGGTTCATATCTCTTGTGAATGTGTTTAACGACATAACATCAAGACAGTATTAAAAGGCGCCAGGGAGAAAAGCAGAAGAAAGTCAATGTCCTTCTTCGGCAATTACCTATTTGCCATTTTACCTCTGAACAGTTAAGATTGGTGAAAGGAGACTGTCCCATCAATGTTCTTTCTCCATGGGGATCAAAAATATGCTTAATAATATGCTAAACTAGCCTGGGAAAATATTAGTAAAAAATAAATCATAAAACCCTGTAAGCCAATAGACATGGAAATTATATATCAAGTATGAGTCATTTAATATGAGTACAAATTATTCTCCTTTGCAGATTTTATGATTGTCTATCCAGAAAATGAAAGAGAATCAATGAATCAATGAAACAAATATGAGCATTCAGCAAGATTGTTGATAGGTACAAGATTTGCTTAAAAAATTAATGAGTTAGCAGTTATAGTATTTAATAGGAACTGGAAACTAACCTAACCAGAAATGCACATCCTTTATGATAAATATGTTCAGATTATTAAAGATAACCTAAATAAATGAAAAGATACATGATGTTCATGGATGGCAAAACATAACATAATAAGATGTCAATCAAATTACAATTCAATTAAATTGCAATGAAAGCTCTAGCAAGATTCGTGGCATTACATTGAAAAACTGATTCTAAAATTCTTAGGGAAGAGTACAGTTTCATCCATAGCTAAGGAACTTTAAAATTAAAGAAAGATAATTTTTCTCGCTGGATGTTAATATATTTTTAAAAGTTTAAATATCACAAAATAAAAGAGAATTATTAATAGAAAACAAAGATCAATATATCACTGAAAGAAGAAGAATTAATAGGCTTTACATAAATTATTAAAGAAACATAAGAACTACTTAGTAGATGTTTTTTGGGAAACTGGGTCACAATTTTTTAAAAAGCCAAGGAGATCTATACATTATAAAATACAAAGAATTGATGAATTAAGGATTTCTATATAAAACACAACTAGAAGAAAATATCTTTTTGGTCAAGAGGGGAAAAATATTTGTGTTTCAGTCATCTTTTGTGTCACTGTGACCAAAACAACTTAGAGGAGGAAAAGTTCATTTGGAGCTTTCAATTTCAGAAGTCTCAACTGACTCTATTACTCTGGATCCAAAGTGAGGCAGCATACCAGGTCTGTAGGACCTAGTGGGGGAAAGCTTATCAGCTCACGGCAGAGTCAGAAAGCAGAGAGAAAGAGGGAGTTTTGTCAAATAGAAAATACTCGTTTCCAAAGCAGCATGCCCCCAGTCACCAAAGACAGTCATCTCCTCCCTTGCCCCATCTGCACAAAGTTATCACCACCCCATCAGTCCAGTCGAACTAGGATGGACTAATTAGGTTACAGCTTTTGCATTCCAAATATTTCATCTCTGAATGTTCCTGTGATAATCAGGAGTTTTGAGGAGACACTTACTATCCAAACCATAACAATTTCTTAGTCAAAATTCAAAAATCATATCCAGCCATGATGGTGCAAACTTGTAATTACAGTGGCTCCTGAGGCTGAGGCAGGAGGATTATTTAGAGTTCAGAGCTAGCAAAAGGAGGCACTAAGTAACCCAGTGAGACCCTGTCTCTAAATAAAGTACAAAATAGGGCTGATGATGTGGCTCAGTGGTTGAGTGAGTGTACTGAATTCAATCCCCAATACTCCCAAAAAAGAACTCAAAAATCACAAACTAATGGAATTAGATTTATTAATTTAGCCTTCTCAAAATGATAAAAAAAACCCTGCTGTTTAAAAAACTATGCTCTTAGATAAACATAAAGAATAATAAAAAAACAAAAAAAATTAAATGTCTAGAGCTTACAGGAATTAGTATCTAAATATTCAAGAAACTCTTCCAGATCAGAGAAACACACACACACACACACACACACACACACACACACACACACACGAAATCCAATGCAAAATGAATGATCAAATGATCAAAGTATATAAATAAGGAAATCCAATAGAATAATTATCTTATGAATAAAGAAGTTAATTTTTTTTCTAGTCAACAAAGAAGGATGAGAAATGAAGAAAACCACTAAGATCACACTATTTTTCTATCAGTTTCAAGGAAACAAAAGTGAATATCACAACTCAAAAGAAAAGTTGGAGTTCTAGAACCCACTTCCAATCTCACTCATGTGGTTGATGACAACATCATCCTCCATAAAATGTTACCTCAGAACATGGCAGCTGGTTTCCCCTTGGGTGAGTGATTCAAGATAAACAGAGAATAGGAACACTGAAGATGAAGGCCAGTCTTTTGAAAATCTAATATTGAAGGTGACATCCTATTGGGTATGACATATTTTGTTAGAAGTAAATCAATGAATTCAACCATACCAAAGGGGAGGAATTTATAGCAGGGCATGGATACTAGGATTCTCTAAGAGATTCTCTAAGAGATTCTCTAAGAGATTCTCTAAGAGATTCTATGGGGAAAAAATGGAACTCCAGTGATTTATGCCTTACATATGAATGAATTTTATGTTATGTGCCTTAGTGAAAATGGAGCACCCTTAAGTAAGAGAGATGTTACACACTATAAAGATGGTAGTAATTTTTAGTTTAGTTTAGTTTTGTTTTGTTTTCCAGAAAGAATGGTCTTCCCAGTGGGCTTTTTTTTCCCCCTCAAATCTTGTCTTCCCTGTCAAAATAGACGAATTTCTGTTGGGGATAAAAAGACCTCCAAAGGTTCATACACGAGACATAATCAAAACCAGAAAGTTCTGAAATGGCATAGCCTACAGGTCACACGCCAATAGTATCAAAAGGAAATGAGTGATAAAAGAATCAGCAGGAAAGAAAATAGTGATGGTAAAAAAAAAAGCATGGTGTGAAAGAAAAATAAATGTAAAATCATAGAAATCCAAAACAAGAAACAAAACATGATTGTCCATTTACAAAATGTATTGACTACCTAACCATAAAAGAAATCATAATATTAAATCATAATATGATATTATTATAGGAATAATGCAATGTCATAGGGAATAATAATAATCAATCAGATAATGTACTGACTTGTGGCTAGTATCTTGCTAAGTACCCTTATGTTGGTAATTTTATTTTTTATTACAATCTTTGAAAACATTTACAAAGTCATCTCCTTTTGAAGGATTAGAAAATGCACTGTCAAACTCAAATGGCCAAGTTCTTGATTTGGGACACAATAAATTATACAAAGTTTGGAGTCATTTAAGTATAATTTCAACCCAAGTTCTAGGGCAGTGAGAGATGAATCTAGTTTTTTAACATAACTGAACATGTTTATTCAATAGCAAAATATGCATAATAATATATGTTTTAAAGGTGTTTCAAAATTAAATGATTTGCATGATCCAAGAAACAAAATATTAGTGAGGTGACTTAATTCAATTTAAAAAAACATCTGGTCTGTGAAGACACTGTTAAGGGAATGAAAAGACAGATCACCACATGGAAAATGGTATTTGTGAAACACATATGATGAAGATCTTGTAGGAAAACAAATTCTTTAAACTCAATAAAGAAAACAAACAATCCAACTAGCACATTATATGATAGACACCTCACCAAAGAATATATAAATATGAAAAATATCCACATGGCAATATTTTTAACATCCTTTGTCATTATAGAATTAAAGCAATAAAGAGATATCACTGCATATATGTTATGATAACTAAAATTCAAGAAAATCTGACAATATAAAATTCTAGACAATACAAAGAGTAAGAGAAACTTTGGAAGACAATTTAGAAGTCTTCTATAAGACTAAAATACCATAAAATACAGCAATAAAACTCAGGCAATTACCAATTTGAGAACATGTCTAGACAAAAATCTAGACACAAATGTATGTATTCATGATCATCAACAACTTGAAGCAACCAAGATATCATTTAATAGGTGAATGGATAAACAAAATATGGTATACATCAATACAATGAATATTATTTAGAGTTAACTGCAAGTTCAAGTAAGAGCAATTAGGCTACAGAAAGAAGTAAAGAGCATTCAAGTTGGAAAGGATGAATTTAAATTAATTATCCATGTTTTCAGATGGCATGAATCCTATACATGAAAAAACCTAGATACTCCATCAAAAAAAATTGTTGAAACTTACAAAGTCGCCAGATTTAAAAATATAAATAGTAGCATTTTTATATACTTATGATGAATTTACTGGAAAGGAAACTATGAAACAATCCTATTCACAATGCCTACAAAAAAAATAGGAATAAATTTGCCAAGGACATGGAAGATATCTGCAATGAGAGCTACAAAATAATGATGAAGGAAAATCTGGAAAACACACACACACACACACACACACACAAATGGAAACATATTCTCTGTTCATAGATTGGAAAACTCAATATTACTGAAATGATAATAATACCCAAAGTGATCTTTCAATTGAATGTAAGTCTCATCCAGATACCAAAGTCTCTGTTCACGGAAAGAAAAAAAATCCTAAAATTCAAATGGAACCACAAAAAAACTAAAACATCCAAAGTGATCCTGAGTAAATTTGTAAAAAGGATGGAAAATGGAGGCATTACAATAGTTTACTTGAAAATATGCCACAAAGTTATGGTAACTAAAACATCATGGTATTGGCATATCACAGACATATAAATGAACAGAACAGACTAGAGATAAACAGAAATTAATCCACATTCATACAGCCAACTGATTTTGATATAAATACCAAAAAGATGCAGTGGAGAAAAAAAATGGTCTCTTCAATTAATAATGCTAGCAAAGTTGGATATCACTATGTGGGAGAATGAAATAGATCTCTTCTTCTCACCATACACAAAAACATTTGAAAATGGACCCAAGACCTAAGTCTTAAATATGAAACTACTACAAGAAAACAAGAACACTGACATTGGTATAGCCAACTATTTTTAAGATAGGAACCTAAAGCACAGGCAACAACAGACAAATGAGATTACATCAAACAAAGAACTTTCTGTACAGCAAAGGAAATAATTGACAGAATTGAGACAATCTAAATAACATTTGCAAATGGTACATCAAACCAGGGACTGACATCTGGATTACAGAAGGAATTAAAAAAATGAAGAACAGAAAAGCAAACAATCCAATTATAAAGTGGATAAGAATTAAACAGACACTTCTAAAGAAAGATATACAATAAAAATCCAATAAATATATGAAAAATGTTTAATATCACTAATCATCAGAGAAATGTAAATCAAAACCACAATGATATATCATCTCACCCTAGTTAGAATGACTACATCAGAGAGACAATAAAACATGGTGGTGAAGATGTAAAGAAAAGGAACTCATACATTAGTGGGAAGGTGAATTAGTACAGCCATTATGGAAATTTCTCAAAAAACTAAAACTATAATTATCATATTATCTGGCCATCTCACTACTGAGATGTCTTTATAAATCTTTATACCGAAAAGATACTTGCATCACACATTTATTGCAGGACTATTCACAATAGTCAACCCAGGTGGCCTTCACTGGATGAATGAAGAGTGATTTTTCTCCAAAGAGTATAGAATGAAAAGAGGATAAGGACATTAGAAGGAAGAGTAAGTTTACAACAGAGAAATATGATGAACACTATGTTAACTAGATAATCAGGATTCACAAGACATACTGATAGCTTCCAAAAATCAAATTTCAATGGGGAGGCATCCTGCAATATCCTAAACAGTATTCTTCAAAGCTGTCAAGGTCATCAAATACAAGAAAAGTAATGAAAATGTCACATCCAAGAGGAGTCTAAGGAGACATGACTAGTAAATGTAGCAGAGCATCCTGGATGATATTACAGAGGAGAAAAAAATGCAATAGATTAAGAAAATGAAATAAAGCTTTGACTTTAGTTAATAATAATGCATCACCCTGGATTCATTAAGTATAAAGAGGCATCATATTAAGTAAGATGCTGGTGATAGAGAAAAATGTGTGGAGAAGTATTAGGACTCTGTATTAACTGCTATTTTTTTTCTGTAAATCTAAAATAATCATAAAGTTTATTAATAAATATTTTTAAAATAATAAAATTGTTAAGTACTTACTATTCTCTTTAAACAGTTTGTCACACAGCAACAGCTCAGAAAAGAACAACAGAAATGAGTAAGAATGTAGCTTCCATGGCTAGCAAATGATTATCAACTAAAATTTAAATATCATTATACCCATAGATTGCATTATCAAGGAAGGAGAGTGGTGTTAGGTTTGTAATTATTAATGTAATTTTATCCAAATCACTATTAGATCATTCTCAAAGAAAAGTGTTGTTGTTGTTATTGATGTTGTTGAGTAATTCATCCTTTCATTTTTTTTTTTGCTAAAATAACCTTTTCTTGTAAAATAATTTAAGATATTATTTTCAGGGATCTAATGCCCTAAAATGAACCATGCTGTCGCCTAGAGACAGTGTCACATTACATCACGGGTGGAGCAGCATCTATGTGAGGAAAGTAAAAACCAGGAAGGGAAGGGTCCTGGAAAATAGATTGAATTTCAAATGAAAGAACAAAATAGAAAAAATTACTACCCTTAGTTAGTAAAAGATCATAATCCATTGTTCTTTCCATATGAAGAGCTCCTAGTATGCTAGTGATGACAAATTTATTTTTATCATCAAAGAGGCCACTTGATTAAAATACTAATAATTTCCTCTTTTCTTCAAGAAAGCTTTAAATGGAATCAAAAGAAAAGTTATGGATTAAATCATACACATGGTTATGCTCATCAAGCAATTTATTCTCCATTTTTCAAGTCTTTTGATGGGATTCCTATCTAATATCTGATATTTATAATTATTGGTGGGAGATTTAACTTTTAGTCAAGAAGATCTAGAATATTACTACTTGTGAAAACAAAATGCATTTCAGCAGTGATATATTATATTTAATTTGTATAATCAGAGAAGTTCAGTTATGAGAATGTTTTATATGAGAAATATGACTTAGATATGGCAGGAGAATGGGAAGAAAGAATAAAATTTTAAAGTACTTTCCATTGAAAGTTAATTTCCTTTTTAAATTATTTAAGAATATGAAAAGTGTTTGAAGTAGCAATTCTTAGAAAATGTGTCAGCTTACCTAAAGACATGAAAATAAGATAAAATTGACTAGTGCTGTATTTTAATATCTAGTATTAGTTATCTAACTTAAAAAGTATAGTTGCTAATTTATATACTAATGAATAAGCAGGCATTTTTCACAAAATTAAGAGAGAATTAATATGTGATAGACTCTGAATTTCTTTTATATTTAAGTGGAATTGTCTAAGATCTGTAGCCATTTTATAGTACAAATAACAAGAACCAATTCTGGAATATTATCTTAGGATCATATATTTCTTTAATGGTCACTATGAACTGTACAATTCATATCCAAGTCATAAATGTTGGCTGTTTCTAAATTTGTCTGCTTCACTGGGCAAAAATGGGAAGAACAAAGAAATTCAGCAAGGCTTCTATTCTTCAGAGAATAAAAAGAGGTGCTTTTTTCTTTCTCCAGTTAAACCAAGAACACTTTTTCTTTCTCTCTCTCTCTTTTTTTTAAATTTATTTTGTTATTTTAGTGTACTTAATAGAAATCATTTGGCCTTTTATTTTTTATTTAAAAACTAAAATTTATGAAGCCACAGTGCTTGTCAAGTGATAATTATATATGCGTGTGTGTGTGTGTGTGTGTATTTTTAACAAAGAAGAGACATGGACAACGAGAGACAGAGACAGAAACAAAGAGATCAGGCTCTTTCTCTATTGTTGTCTTGACAAACTCTGCTTATTTGTGAATGCATTGCTATGGCTTGTTGGAATTTTAGGTTTGAATAGCACCCTACAACTTGCCCCCACATATGCACTAAAACGTCAAATTAATTAATTATTAACCAACATTGGCTGTCTAGGGCCTTCCTGCCCATTACATGTGATACATGAGATATGGTGCCTGTGTTAATCAGTTTTCCATTTCTTTGACAAAATCAACTTAAAGGAGGAAAGATTTACTTTGGCACACGTTGTAATACTTTTCAGGCCATGGCTGTTTGGCCTCGTTTGTTGTTGTTTGTTTGTTCTTAATTTTGCTTTGGATCTGTGGTAAGGCAGTATATCATGCCAGATGCATATCAGGAAGGAACCTCTCACCTCATGATCAACGGCAAGCAAAGAGAGACAAGAAGAGACCAATGTCCTAAAATGCCCTTAAAGGACAGGCCCTGAATAACCTAACTTCTCTCCACTTCTGTCTACTTTAGTCCTTACCTCCTGAAGGTTGCACTTACTCCCAGTAGACCCACAAGCTGGCAAACAAGGCTTTAACAAATGAGCTCTTGGTTTTCTAGATTTAAGATCTGACCCATACCAATGGACTCAGACAGGTGGGGGTCTATAATACCAAAGATGCAAAGTTACATGCAAATGCCATAACAAATATTATATTTTAATATCATGAGAGTTAAATGAACCTTCTCTTTTTCATTGACTCCTCTTTTCCATTGTCTTTTGTAGGGTGTCATGGATCTTCTTATTTCTCACTCCCTATCTCTCTTTCCCTTTATGTGTAATTCAATTCTATTAGTGCAATAAAGTTTTTAAAATTAAAAATTTTAAGAAGTTAATTAAAAAATTACATCAGTAATTTCAAATGACATTGAATTGGAAGGCACGGGTTTCTGCTCTTCCGTTTAGGCTGTATGTACCCACATACGAATAGGGACCCTACCCTTACCAAGTATAACTGTGCATCTCTCCTAGATGCAATTTGGTAAAAGGGACTACCTGCCTCTGAAGCAGCAGTTTCAGCAACATTATGGCCTTGTAGTTTTCAGAAGGCCACAGACCTACTTTAACTCATTCACTGAAATAGGCACAGGAGAAACTGATCCATCAGCAAGAATAAGCTTCCATTCCACACAAAAGTCAAGAGTAGGCAGTCATCTGAAATATGGACTGAATGGGGAAAACAGATCCTCAAACAACAAAATGTTGCTAGGTTCCTTTGAAATAAATATTTAGTGATTAAAATAATCCATCCTCACGTGGTTCACTAATCACCATAAGAGTCTCTTCAGAGCTCTCTCTCCCCTCCTCCCTGTCACCCTAAGCCATCTTCCTTCACTGTGCCCTATACACATCAGTCTTCTAGGTCCCCAGATCTCTACTCTTGCAGCGAATGAAAGACTTTGGAAAATTCCTTTTCTTCTAATTGAAATGATCCCCCTGGCCTCTGCCCCCTGCTCCAAGACCCTATGATTCTTTACCTTGTTTTCTTTCTAGAAAACTCTTTCTCATTCTTTTTCTGTCAGATTAAAATACAGTTACTCAGAATCTGTCCCATTTTCTTTTCATTAGTCTTACATTTTATTCTTTCACAGCACTGAGACTTTCCTATAACGTCCTCACTACTATATTAATATAGACATTATAATTTATGGCTATCAGTGGGATTATATTTAATGATTTTTGACCTTGCATAAACTTCATGAAGACAAGATTTCTCTTGTTTATCACTGTATTTTGAATGTATAGATAAATGTGTGCTATATATAAAGTGTGTTGAATGTGTAGATGCATGAGAACAAATTAAAGCCTGGTGATGCCAATATTAATGAGAAAGTTAATATAAATTGTCTTGTGAGCTATATAATAACCCTTTAGATATGCATCATAGCATCATTTTGCTATTATCACCTTGATTATTATCAGCTTGGTAACACTATAACTAATTCCAGAGCAAATTGACAAATATACAGTGCAGTTCAAAGAACTGTTCTAAAACATTGCTATTAAGACTTTTGTAACAGGTCAGTGTTTTATTTGTTGTTTTGTTTTAGTACTGGGGATTGAACCCAGGGGTGTTTAATGACTGAGCCACATCCCCAGCCCTTTTTATATTGTATTTAGAGACAAGCTCTTGTTGAGTTGCATAGAACCTCACTAAGTTGCTGAGGCTGGCTTTGAACTTAAAATCCTCCTGCATCGGCCTCCCAAGCCACTGGGATTATAGGCATGGACCACCATGCCCAGCTAACACATGTTTTTTGCTGTGAGAAAATTTGTGAGTGGGAAAACCCCAAACCTCAGGCTTTTCTCTTATTTATTTGTTGCTGCTCTTTTAAATATTTCAGGTAAAAGCAGGTTGAAGAAGAATGCTAGGAAATAATTAATAGAGTAACACAGATGCAGAGTAGAAGAACCAGTCTCTAAATCAATGTAGCATGCTGTCAGTGATAGGGGACTCTTATTAGTATGCCAGGCTCCTGATAAGCAACTTCGAACTAATCTGCAATAGTGATATAATGTATTCTGCGTAGTATTTGCTTGCCAGAATCCCATTTTCTTTCTTCTGCAATTTGTTTTCTCATTCTCCAACTTCAAAATGTCATTCCACAGCCATGGCCCTCCTACCTCCAGGTAAACCTACTTAGGTTTACATTAATTAACACCTCTGGAGTATCCCAATACTCCTCCTTCCGTCATGGGCTGGATCCTGTACTGCTTTTCTGTACTTAAACTTCATCACAAAGTTGCTCATTTTGCTCTTGCTCTGTCCAGTGTAACCTCTTATACACTCAAATTGTTGGAGACTATATAACATTTACATTGTAGATATACAAAACACTGTAGAGTTTGGACAACACTAAAATCATTTATATATTCATGCCCTCATCTTGGGATATCACTACTTGGCTATTTGAATTTTTTTATTTTAGTGTTTCATTCATAATGTATTTTAAAGCTATATTTTAAATTTTGAATATTTGTTAGTATGAAATTGACATTTTTTATTGTTCTGTTTCAATGCATGATTTTTTTGTATGTGTGACACACAAAGAAAGCATTATAATATACTAGACATTGTAGTGGAACCAGGAGAGCTGGATTCTCAGGCACTCTTACAACCACCCACAGGACAGACGAGGAGACATTTAACTCTTATGTATCTCTACCAGGAACTCAGGTTAAGTGATTATGAAGTGTTTCCTACTCAAATGCTCGATAATGCCATGTGTGCAGTGTTTTCCGTAGGGAGATGGTCTATATGGAACAGAAAACTGCCAGAAACTGCCAGACTAACTTAATTTGACACTTGGATATTAAAACCTCTGCCTTGGCATAGAAGACTGAGTTCTGTCTTCATAGAAATGTGGCTAACTGGACTCTGCTTTTCCTCAACTGTGATATAAGCAGAGCTAACAACATGAGATCACTTAGGCACTTGAACAGTTTTTTGAAATTTTAATTGTTTTTATCATACAATGAAGATGAGCACACATGCATATAAAAAGTATCCCATTAAAATTCTGATTTTATTTTTTTTTAAGAGAGAGTGAGAGAGAGAGAGAGTATTTTTTTAATATTTATTTTTTTAGTTTTCAGCAGGCACAACATCTTTGTTTGTATGTGGTGCTGAGGATCGAACCCAGGCCGCACGCATGCCAGGCGTGCGTGCTACCACTTGAGCCACATCCCCAGCCCAAACTTCTGATTTTATACACATTTATATTTAAAGGGAAATTTATTTGAGGTTAAAAGGTGAATAAAACCAATTATTAAATAAATAAATTTTATTTCTTTAACCTACATGATAATTTATGGCAAAAACTACAAAAAGTATCTGCAAAAATCTGAAGACTGAAAACCCTGGTTATGTGCATCCTAAAGGGCTTAAATGGGATCCTGACCTGTTGTCTTTTGTAACTTTTTTCTTTCTCCTGCATTCCTCTGATGCTGCTTTCCACAGTTTCAGAGAATATACTCTTTCATGTAGTCCAGTGTTTTGCAGAGAGACAAAGAAGAGTTTGTTGATGATGTTTGTTTTGACTATTTGTACATTTGACTTTATCATTATTACAATTCCTGCTAGCTCTGCTCCATTGGAGAATATAACACACACAGGCTCTTCAACATTAATGGGTTTTCTACACTACTGAATTTTACTGTGACTTTGCCCTATCTCTAAAAAAAATTGATCTGACAGCATAGGCAACACCACCACACAGGAGCTGACAGTCAGTGACAGTCACTGGGAGGAAGAAGAGCTACGGAAAATAGCATTAACTAGAAACCTTATTCAGCAAGACATCTGCAAGCCTACAAAAGGTCTTATTATTTTAGGGAACATAGCTTCATTAATTAACTAGGGGTTCAAAGCTGAATTCATCACTATTTTGCTAATTTCAAGACCTGTTATTTCAAGTTCTCTTTGTGAAATTATTTGTATCCAAGTTTTAAAGAATTTGTTCAAGGTCCATTTCACTTTCGAAGGTAGGGTAACTGAAATTCATTATCTTTTCAGCCCTATTCCCAGACTAACTTTAATCAAAGAGAGTTTTATACTGAAGACATACAATTTCTATTTAATTAGATAGGCTAAAGCATACAGATGAGCTAATATTTCTAGTGCCATCTTTAAGGCTTTTTACAAGTGCCATTGTGTTTTACAGTGTCACAGGAAAAAAAAGGGAAGTTAAATCATAATTTTTATTAGGGCTTTAGGGATTAAAAAAAAGCAATTGCCTTGCATTGTAAACAGAACTATTTAAACTCCTTCTCCCTTAAGTAAAAAGTATAAGAGTGGTTTTTAATAAGATTAATACATAAAGGTTCTTTCAGTATTTTCTTGATTATTAGAAGATGACAATCAAGTTAATTGGGAAGGTAAGTTTAAGTGTAATATCTAGATGCTCAAGAA
Organism: Callospermophilus lateralis; assembly: GCF_048772815.1. Lineage (NCBI taxonomy): Eukaryota > Metazoa > Chordata > Mammalia > Rodentia > Sciuridae > Callospermophilus > Callospermophilus lateralis. The sequence continues at coordinate 369,402 of NW_027512489.1, forward strand.
ATATTATGAAGCCAAGGATCAACCTGATTCCAGGCGCTGAGGACATTCAAGTTCTGTCATCTGACATCCTCGATTTTTCTGTGTGGGTATTACCTATTTACTGTTATCTATTTAAGGAAAACTTAATATTGAAAGCTACAAATGCTATTGATTCAATATTGAATGAATTCTGATAAATGATGCTCTCTGATTTTACTCTAGTCTTTACAGTATCTATCAAATAGTTTCTTAAAATGTCCTACAGTTCCTGTAACATGAGGGATGCTCACAGCCAGTAACATACATTAGTGTTTTATGTGGATGATATTCAGTCTGCATCCTATCTTGAGGTTTTAATCAAACTACTATGCTGATCATAAATCATTTTGGAATTTTCTGACTTGAAATTTGTAACAATAAATCCAATAATATTTTAGAGGCCAATTGAAGTCTTTGCTTTAAAGTTTCATTTAAATTTGCCCAAATGCATCTTATTCTCAACTATTTATCCTTTTTTTTATATGTCTGGTCTACTGATGTAATTTTGTTTCTATTTTTAGAAAAGCAAGTGCAATATGTTTGAGAGGTATAGTGGTCTTTACTGTATTATCAACTTTGTTTAAACTTTACTACAGAAAATATATTTTCTCTTTTAGTTCAATAGTTTATTGTTATTTTAATATAAATAGTGAGGTTTCTACTAAGAAAAAAATAGCTTTTTACTTAATACTAACATAAAATATAAAAGAAAATTCAATGAGCTAAATAGCCAATAAATCAATTAGAATTTATTGAGCACTTAATATGTGCTAATAGTAATGTTACAGAAGTACATGCAATACTTACAGATGTGAAACTGCTTATTGGTTTGTTCTATCAGTAAAATATGAGACAAGTGGAGAATGTTCTGAAATGATTTATTACTGAGAATTAAATTACATGCAAAGAAAGTATTACTTCCCTTTAAATTAGAAGTAAGATAAGGACAGGGACAGGAAACATGCAAGAAAACTGAGGAAGATGTTAAAAGGAACAGAGATTGCTCCCATGATGAGAAAAGTACATCTGGTTTAGGTACATTTCAAATTCTGAACTAAGTAACTAAAATGAAATGCAAACTCTGTAGCCTCATGTCAGAAGAACTATAGAACTACACTGAGGTAGCTATCACTGGAATTTGAGTTTGCTTCCACTTGATGGTGTTATTTTGTTATCCAAGATTCAATATCTAAGATCAATTGATTATATTTTTTTTAGAAATAAGCAGTCACTGGTTAATTTTATTATTTTCCAAATAAAATAAATTTCAATTCTAATGGATTGACAAAATCACTAGAATACTTAAAACTATGAAAATAAAGCAACAAAAAGAAAACAATTTAAGGACAACTATAAGAGAGAAAAAATGCAGACCTAATAAAATCAATTCGCTGCATCTATATTTAATTGTTTTTAATATAAACTTATGACATATTCTATATTTCATTTTTCCCCTTAAATCCAGAAGCATCCAGTATCCCTTATAGAAAATCATGGCTTTACCAAAAGCTATGAATGCTAGCAGCTTTGGCTACCAAATTCATTCAACTTTTTATCTTAAATGGAAGATAATGTTTATTTTCTTCCTGTTTGTATTTTTACAAGTACTAGAAGTACACATGTTCTTACATGAAATCTTGAAAATGCAAGGTAGTAAAAAAGAGCAGAGAAATCATAATCCATCTTCATTGATTTGTTTTCCAAATATTTACCTAACACTCAACCCAGCCAGCACTGGCAATTCAACTCTGAGTCAGATACCATAGCTCACTCAAGGCTGCCAAAGTTTAGCAAAGAAGACAAACACAAAGGTTGACATTTTGGAGCTGAATAGGTTGAAGACCACAGGAGCACAGAGGTCTATATGTAAGCTAGGCAGAGGATGAGCAATAGAAGAACTGAATCTGTAGTACTTTTCTCTTTTCCTTCTTTCCTTTGGTTTATAGGAAGGAAGGAATCACTTATATGTTTTGACTGAAATCCAGATGTGAAGAAAGAATTTTAAAATAGAATACTAGAGCCCAGAATTCAGATGCAGAAAGAAACACAAGTGAAAAGTTAGTTTAGAACAGCAGTGGTACAGACCCCCATTCTCCAAGACCAATAATTATTCTTTTTGATGTGATAGAGGTGGGTTGAAGAGGGAGACTAGTCAGATACTTTCTGAGATGAATGATGAAGATTTGAAGTAGTCATTGAAAGGAAATGGGGAATGAGTTGATCAAGGATCAATACAAAAGACTATCCTGAAAAGTTGAGGGTCTGAGTTTTTTTGGGGGGTTGGGCTACCAGGGATTAAATTCATGGACCCTCAACCACTAAGCCACATCTCCAGTTCCATTTTGTGTTTTGTTTAGAGACAGGGTTTCACTGAGATGCTTGGCACCTAGTTGTTTTGCTGAGGCTGACTTTGAACTTGCGATCTTCCTGCCTCAGCCAAGTGGCTGGAATTACAGGCATGAGCCACCATACTCAACAAGCATCTGAGAATTTTAACATTGGACTTGCAATGATAAAAAAAAGTACATAGTCGGTATTAAAAACCTATTCGCAATTACTGTTATTATATCAGTATTACTCTATTATTCTTTTTTATTAAATTAGCACTAAAGTATGGAGAAGAAAGAGAGTGGGAAACTGCTGTCAAGCTCATTTTTCTCAAATATAAATTAAAGTGAGAATAAGTTAACTATCCACCTTATTTTTAAGTTGCTAGAATTTTATAAACTGATAAACTCTTTTAGGGAATATTCTTTGTGTGTGTATGCGTGTGTGGGTGGGTGTGTGGGTGTGTGCGCGCACAGGCATGCATGTGCACACGCGCCAGGGAAAGAACCTGGGGTGCTGAAACACTGAGCGACATTCCCAGGCCATATATATATATATATATATATATATATATATATATATATATATATATATATATATATCTCAATATGTAATATACAAAATACATATAATATATTATATGTATAATATATTATATAAATATTATTTAGAGACAGGGTCTTGCTGAGTTGCTTAAGGACCCTGCTAAGTTGCTGAGGCTGACTTTGAACTCATGTTCTTTCTGCCTCAGCCTCCAATCCCCCAGGGTTATAGGCATGCATACTGGCTAGGGAATATTCCTCCTAATGCATACTCTTCATAGCACATATCTTCAGAGTGTTTCTAATAAGAATGCCTTTGTTCTCAACTCTTCATGTTCAAAACTTACCCATCATTTGAAGCTGAAATAAAGTCAGCCTCCTATATAAAGTCACTTTTATTTCTTCACTTATTCCTTGAACTCCCATTTCAGGCAAAAATAACCCTTTCGAATGTAAACATCCAATATTTTATCATAGAGATCAGTTTCAAGACAGAGGATGATATTGAAGTTAGTAGTGATCAGACATAACTTGGTCTATTTCCTGCAAGCACATAGGACCCAGTGCTAGTCCCTATAGCTTGGGACAGCCCAATATTTGCTTTGCACAGAGCTAGGGCTCCTAAATCAAGGAATTACATTAAAAAAAGGAAAATGACCACCTTGAATAAATAGTTATTTTTATTCCTAAAAATACTGGGGCTGATCGCAAGGGGGGAATATAAAATGGATGTCAACAGGAGGAGGTCAAAGTGCAGAGAAAGGTGTTATGGAATGCTGTATCTACTTTTAACCTGAGAGGCAAGAAAAGTTACACTTGTCAATTTAGTGTGTAGTTTTGTAAATATTTTGTCATTTTTCAAGTATTTAGAAGAATTGATCATAATCTTGTGTAGAGGAAGTGTTTTAAAAAAGAATTTATTAATTCACTACATTTTAAAATGCACAAAAATCTCTGCCTTCAGAGGACAAGTTAAAAATCTATCCTAAGTATGCCGTAAGCTTTCTCTTGGCACTGAATCATTTTACATAATATCAAAATGAGTAGTTCTTGTTTACAACTCTAGGTAATAATTTAATATGAAATTTCATACAAAACCTGGTGAGTCAGTTCTGGTATATCCATTTCCAATTGATTGACATTGTCCTTGATATGTACATTGTAAGGAGGGCTTTACTTTATTTCAAATTTTAACATTTGGTCCAACAAATACATTTTTATTTCCCAAATTAGACAGGGCTATAAGAAAATTTCAGGAAATTTTATCAGAGAAAAGGCAATTTAAAAGAGGATTTTAACCATAACATGTCAAAACAACAATGACCATGAATGTAAATACTAATTTTCATATATACTATTAGAAAATAAATTCTTTGCATTTTATCTTTTCAGTACTACTTCTGGGCTCTAATTTCTCCCCCACTACCAAAGAATTGCAGTCTTTGTGTTTCTGCCTGATTTTTATAACTGGAGCCGATACTACCCACACTGTCAGTCACATATGCTAGATTGGAAATAAGCAAACTGTTGAAAACAACAGGGATATTTCAAATAATCACCATGGCATATTGGGAGATTTGTTTGGGTAAATTGGCACAGCATTCACCAGTTCTGTTTATATTATTTGCCTGCTGATTTTGTTACTGTATTTCTTATTGTTTAATATATAGCAACAAGCTCAGGCACCTGCAGAGATGCCCCAAATCAAGCAGTCTCCAACTACAGAACAGCATTTTCTTAATTCAAATAAAAATTTATTTTCTCCAGTTTTTCAAAGATTATGGCACAGCATGCCCAATTTCTACAAAATTTCATCTAAATAATATTGTGTTAGTAATGTTAATTTTCCAAGCAAGATTACTCTGAGGAGGAAAAATAATAAACAGGCTTTCTTTTTATTGGGACACACACAACAAACACAAGCATCTTCTCCCAGACCACACCAGGTGGGCCTGCTTCGCTTTCCAGAGGAGCAGCAGCATAACCTAGTGGAAAGACCCCAGACCAGGGCAATAGGTTCAAGTTCTCAAGACTAACCTTGAGACTGCTAATCACTCACCAAAGCTGTGCCTCTAGCACAGGGTTAATAAAAATCTGGCCAGCGTAATTAGCTCACAGAGAGAAAGGGAAAGAAACTGAAGATTTAGCATTAGGTAGATTCTAACATCTAACAGAGCCTTTTAAAAATCATAATCAAGAGAAATCATATGTGTAATCATATTTCAACTATTTACTGTTCATAGTGTCCACATCTACACATGAAACTTAAAACTCTGAATGAGTGCATACATATTGGAATAAATTTATTTGTCTCAATAGTTAGTGCTCTATACATGATTTTGATATTTTAATTTTAAAATATTTTAAAATGATATACATGTATATGTGCATTTGTGGGCAATATATACATAATGTGTAAATAATAAACCTATATGATATAAAATCATAGATCATTTTTAAGTCACACAGCACATTTTCTTGAATTTAAACCTAACTTTATTTTGGTGTGACTTAGGGAACATATTTTAAATTTGTCCTTGCAAGGATTATGATTTTTAGCAAATGATTTAATTTTATGTAATGTAGTGATATTTTCATATAAATCATTTCAAAGATTTATCCAGAAAGTATTTAGGACCAGTAAGGAAAAAAAAATAGTGTACTTTAAATTTCCTTTTTCCATCAGGAAATGAATTAGAGTGTTTATCTTCACTTGAATACAACTAAAATTATTCACAAATATGTGATTAAAACATAAGGGCACTGACGAATCTCAAATCTTATCCATATATTAAGAAATAAAATCTAGCTGCATCGACAATCATAAATATTCTATATTTAGTCCAATTGAGACATATTGCATATCTCATTTCTGGATATGGAAATTAGGAGAAAAATATACTAGAGTATCAGTGTATGAATACAGGAGGAATAGAAAAGGTAGCTTTAAAATTATAGCAATCACCTTTGCCATTTCTATCCCTTTCTGGATAGATCTTTAGTCAGTGGTACATAATTTCACTGGGATTAATTTGCCAGCATTCTGAAGACACTTATCTTATTTTCTGGAATTCAGAAAGGGATCAGCCTGCACACAATCTATTTCACTTATCTTTCAGAACAGCAGTACATGATAAAAGGAGATTCATGTTGAATGAATATATTTGTCATTGTCCATGGTGCCTAGATTATATGAATATGACCCGGATGATTTTTTTTTTCTGAACACAATGGGACATACTTATGCATAAATAAATCCTATGCAATTTAATAATTCTCAGTCTTATTAGTTCTCATTTTTTTTCATAATTGATATCCTTACCCTTGTCCATAAGTTATTTGCCTGTAAGAAGAATATTTTCTTCAATATAAAGAAAAAGTGGAAGCTTCCTTTAAGCATTAGTACAATAAACAATTATGTGGTTTATTTCAACTTAATTATGTTTGGACCAATTTTAATTACAAACCACCTTGTTAAAATAGCATCTATGTCAATGTCAAAAGATACATGAGTGCTATTTTTTAGCTGTATAGAACACGCACACACACACACACACACACATAAATATATAGTAGAAAACTCTACCTATGAGAAGAATTTCTAAATATTCTGTTCTTCCTTTTACTCAAGTGAACGTGGTTTCTATGGTATTTTACTATGACAGTCAGGCAGTTAATTTTCTTCGACTGATTTTGTTACTGTAAAACATATGTTCATGTAGAAAAAAATAGATATAAAATGACAATTTCATTTTACTTATGAGTTTTTTATAAAAAATTGCTGATTTTCTAGTAACATCTAATAGCAATAAATTTTTTAAAATCTCCTTAAATTCTCAGAGTCTTAAAAACATTTGATATACATCAATACATTGCATTTAATATTAAAGATACCACAAAAACTTAAAATGTCAACTGTTAGTTCATAGAAACCATTTAAGCCACTTAGTTCATTTAACATGAATCCATTGGCATTTGATGACTTTTTTGATACATAAGATATTCCTATCTCATCTTCTATATTTCCGACTCAGGAATTAGTCATTGGTTAGTTATCTCTTGTTCTTTTCTGTGGGAATTAAAATTTATAGACCATAATCTGAATGTTAGTAGTAAAAATAACTTTTTAAGGAAAAAAATTATTATTACCAATTCAAATTTAAATTTGGAAAGGTTATTTTGTTGATTTGTAGGTAAATGATTTTCTCATTTAATATACAAAGATGATACCATTCATATAATTAGTATGACATAAGATCATAACTTTTCATTGATTCTTCCACACTTTGTTTCTAGTTCTTTTGTGATTAATGTTACACCTAATCAAGATTAACTAACCTGGACTACTGATGAGTTGCATGGCTATGGAAAAAAAAATAGTGGTCCATGCAATATGATCAGATTCATTGCACAAAATTCATAGTTTGTATGAGTCAGAAATTATCTAAAAGAACATTGTCATTGGATAGTGCTCATATTCTAATATTCAGGGAAGGGGAGTAGGGGATATGAAAGGAGCAGGTGTAGAACAAAACAATGAGTCAAAAATACTGACTAGAAATAAGAGAACTGACTACAAGGAGTCCTGAGGGGTTTTGGGGAAGTGAATAAAATGTTGTATTTGTTGATTTTTCCTGGGGCTTAAATGTGTATTTTCATTAGGAACATTTCAAGAGATTAATAATAGTATATGCAAAGTATACTTAAATTAAGTTAATTTTAAAAAGTCTTACAGAGAACTTATTCAAAATTCGTATAGTATCGGAGGTCCTGGGTGGGGCTCTCCTAAGCAATTCTGTTAAGAACAAATGACCTAATTTTACAAGTGGGAAAGTGAGTAATTGAGTGATCATAGCCATAAAGTGAGAAGCTAACCAAGACTAGGATTGGTTTCCTGAGTCAAATCCAGTGTTTTTCCTACATTAAGAAACTTAACCTGTTTGCCATGTGGTCTATCTTTGGAATCATCTATGATTCCTGTGGTAAGAGAAATGTTCAAAAACTATGGTGAAAAACAAGAAATCAAATTGAAACTGTTGTCAATTAAAATTAACAATGTTTTAAATCTATTTTGAAAGAACCCATGGCTGCTATATTTTTAAGCAGAGGCTCATGTTTATGTATATATAAGAAAAAGCTCAAGGTATTGGATGGTTTTCATGCATTTGAAAATTATGTATCAGTTTTTTTTACGATTGCAAGAGCTTTCATAAACCGTTCATTAGATTATTTTGCCTATATTAAGATTTAGAGAACGTCATTAAGTGAAGAGATAAGGCAATATATGTAACTCTTATATGAAAAATGTGAATAAGTTTGGAAGAAACAAAAAACAATAAGTGTATAAACAGCATCAATGTATTTGACATTTGTACAAATATCATGGAATTGAGGATATGAGCAAGTTCAAGAAAATTTGTATTCCATGATGATGGAAACAGACATGTGGTAAAAAATTTATATGGTAAAAATATATATTCACTTAAGTGTTCTCCATACCTAACATTATTGATGGTCTGATGTGAACTATGTTTACAAAAGACTTGTTCAAATAATGTTTCCTCTGTTCTTTACATCACGGGGTCAGGTACCTTCACTTCACCCAGACTGCCACAAGATGGCACTCTGGAACCCTTGGGAGTATAAACCAGTCACCTCCTTTTCCTGGTTCAGAGAATTTAGAAATAGTAACTACATCCTCAAATAAAAAAAAAAAAAATTACCTTTCTGTTTTTTTTTCTTTTTTTATTTTCTTTCTTTCTAGAGAAATAAGATTTTTTTCAAATCTTTTCTTCAAAATTTTTTGCAAATTTCCTTTATGGTACTTATTGACCATATTCTCACCATGGTACTTAGCTTTTACAGTATATTCTTGCTACATTTTAAAATATTCAGTAGTTTCTGCTCTGCTAAGTATCTGCGGCACATATTCCATAACAGTAAGTTCTTAGTAAATATAACAACAAAAATATTGTTTATGATAATTATCTAGGATTATTAGTAAATGCACATGCAAAAAAGAAGGAATTATATTCTAACTCACTTTTTGGAATACTTTCTGAAATTCTTTCAGTGTAGTATTTTTGACTGTAAATAAACTATTTTTTATTTATGTGATTCCTATGAGTGCCAATCAATGTATGGATTTCATGATTACAAACACTTGTAGAAAGAAAAAAAAAGATGTCTTCAAAATAATGGCTTTTTTCACTTGATTACTCTTAAATTTGCCAGTTATACACATTCAAGGCATAGTGTTAAAAAAAACTTTTTGAGCCTTCCCCAACTCTTCTATAAATTCTAATGTGTAAGTAAAAATACATGAACCTCTGTAGCCTACTAAAAGTCATGATGTCTCTATCTACCTCTTAGGATATGCTTTAGTCAGCTTTTTTAATGCTGTGACTAAAAGTCCTGACAAGAACAATTCGAGGAGGAAAGATTATTTAAGGGCTCACAGTTTCAGAGGTCTTGGTCCATAGACAGCTGACTCCATTCCTTGGGGCTCAAGGTGAGACAGAACATCATGGGGGAAGCCCACATGATGATCAGGAAACAGAGAGACTTCACTGGCCAGATACAAATATATATATACCCCAAAGGCACATCCCCAATGACCCACTTTCTCCAGCCACACCCTGTCACTTCAGTTGCCATTAAGTTAATCTGTCTCAGGGAATTAATCCACTGATTGGGTTAAGACCCTCACAGCCCAATCATTTCTCCTCTGAATCTTCTTGCATTGTCTCACACATGAGATTTTGAAGGGCACCTCACATCCAAATCATAAAGGAATACATGGGCCAAGGATGTGTTTGATGTTTATAATTTATATTTTACAGTCTTTGATGTTATATTTGTGGTCACACTTTAAATATGGAAAGAATAATTACTTAAGACACTGTAGTTAAAGTCATTAACAAATCCACTAAAAGTGAGATATAAAATGTTTATATTACTTGAAAAAACAATCTACTTGTTAATAAAAACTTCTTCTATCCTATTACTCAAAAACAAAACATTATCAATGACACAAAACCAGCATAGGCAAAAACACAAAATATCATTTACACCTCAGCACCTGCCATCAGTGGGCAAGCAGAAAAACTGGTTAGCCTGTGGATGCTAAAAAAGATTAAATATGTATTGCAGATATGACTTTTATTCATGTTAGAATTATATGCATAAAAGCACAAAGGTAAAATATACAGGTAGACATTTTAATTGGAAAAACTCAATGGACAACTTTGTAACTTAGCAAATTATATAAGTAAAATTTCTGTTTAGTATGATGGAATTACCTCAACAAAATTCATATGAGCCTCTGATTGCATTCTAATTGAAACGAAATGAGCAACTTGGCATCATTCTTGATTCCTGGATGGCAAGCCAAGACATTTTTGAAAGATGAAGACACTTATGTATCTCTATATATTATCTGTATGTTTACTACATTAGAGATAACTGCATTCACCTATGCTTTTGACTTTATACATGCCTTTCTTTCTACCTTATTTGAGTAATAGTCACTTCTTGATTTTTCATTCAGATAGAAGTATTCAGTGAATTCAGAATTCTACTTTGATTTTGTTTTTGTTTTTTGCTTTTCAATAATGAAGTTTCTGAAATATACTCTGTGTAGGACTATTTAGCTAAAGCATGTCTTAATGAAAGGATGGAAAAAGAATCACCAAGGCTTTACTGGGAAATTTCATAAGAATGACAGACATGAAAGAGCTAAAGGTAACAGATGTTTCAACAAAAGCAATATAAAACCCAGATGTTTGAGACATTCACATATTAATTGTACAAGTGAGAGTCATATTTTCTTTTTTCCAATAATCATTACGCTTCCCCTAATTAAAATTTAAAAAAAATAAGTACTGTTGGTTAGAGAAAGCAGAAATGGAAAAAGAAAAACAACATTAATTTACTGTTCCTTACAGTTTTCTATGATTATGTGGCAAATTCAAGAGAGAATGTAAATATTCATACTTTGGGAATAAATATTTCAAAAGCATTACTGAAAATAATATAATATGAAAGGAAAGAAATATTTTACTTTCTCAAGTTATTACTTTGGACATAATATGGAACTAGGCTAGCTCAGTTAATTATTCTATAAAATATGTTCATTTCTGTATGCCTTGATAGGAGAACACAAGTTTTAGAATCATTTAAAAATATTTCCTTTGAAACAACAAAATACTTTAGTCATGTGAATACATGAATGTACACAAATAAGAAAAAACTACTGCCTGCCTTATAACATCTTCAACTGATGTAAAAAAGTTTTATTTATAACTTTAATATATTTACAATATTTTACTTCAAATCATCTAGGAAATTTGTATATATATGCTTGCATATTATCCATTGCAGAATGAAAATATAAATACAACAGTATTTTAGATTTCTCAACCTGAGGTTTGTCCATAAAGTTTATTTCTAAATAAAATAATTTTCAAGAGATTGTTGAATACATTTCATATGCAATTTTTCGATTTTTAAATAAGTATTCATGTTGAAAAAATGAAGGAATGGGAGAGGAAAAAAGAAATAACTGCACACTATGCAATAAAAAATACATTAAAATTACCCTCATGTGTACACTAAAAATTACACTTATTTAAATAGACTTAATATAATGTTCTGAAATATAATTTTATTTTCTTTATGGTGGGAAAATGCAGTTTTTCTTTTAATAGACTATGTATTCCAAGATGATTTTAAAGTATTTTCACTTAGGAAAGTTAGCTGCTATCACATATGAATTTTCAAAGCTTGCCAAAGCTTTGGAAGGAATGATGAAAATTACTATTGCATGACCTTCAGGTTTCTTTGTTTCATAAATAGCTAAGATAGCATTTTTGTCATTTTTCTTTCAGCTCTAGTCTTTCATCATAAATATCAAAGCAAGCAATTATGCCTTCTTAGATCCCACCATATTTTGCCTGTTTTTCTATTGATGGTGATGGTGTTTTCTCTGTTTTTCAGACTTTTATATTGTTTATTGAAAATCTGAATATAGTTTCATAATTTGTTGAATAAAGTTAATACAACAGACACCAGAATGGCAATATGTAAATCAATGGTTGTGCAACTGATGTGATTCTGCAATCTGTATATGGGGTAAAAATGGGAGCTCATATCCCACTTGAATCAAAGTGTGAAATATGATATATCAAGAACTATGTAATGTTTTGAACAACCTACAATAAAAATTAATTTTAAAAAAATAAATAAATAAAATTAATACAGTGAACATAAGTAAAGGCAATGACTATTAGATTGATAAAATATTATTAAGGCAATAATGATACTTTTATCAAAGGCAGCGTCAAATGCTGAAAGATTGCTCTCCTAAGCTGTGTCACATGGACCACATCCATACAAGAATAACTTGACCTACAGGTAAGACTTTCGTATTAATGATTGTTATGAGAAGCAGCCTCATCTGTAGCTGATGCAGACTTCAGCTTTCCTACACTAACTTTACCTCCCTTATTAAACTCCCCCTCTGAAAGAATCTTTTTATTCTATCTCAATATGGTCCAAATATTTTACCCTTGATCTATGGTTCCTGAATATTTATTTATTGTAATTAAATTAAAAATATTCTAAAGGATACAAAGTTGTAAATTGGCACTAGTTTTCTCGTTGATTCCAGAAGTCAACTAATGACATAACACAAAAAAACAAATCAAGAAAACAATTATTTTTTCATAGATTCTTTTCTGTTCAGTATTGGATTCAATACTGAAAAGTTATGTCAGATGAATATGTGCATTAAAAATCTCTTTCCATATTTGTTTCCATTAATATTTCAGATATTGCATTGATGGTAAGATAATTTGTCCCTCAGTGTAATAGGAATCATTCACATCATTCACCTTAAGAAGGAATTTCAGTGTAGTTTAACTCATGAGCTGGATAAACACTACTAAAATCACTGTTTCCTCTCTTATTAATAAATATCCTTTGACAAGTTCCTGAACCTCTCTAAACTCCAGTATCTTATCTTTAAAATGGATACAATAATACCTCAGAAAGAAATTGGAAGTATTAAGTGAGAATGTGCAGGTGAAGAATCTGGCCTTCGCAGGCAAGTAAGTTAAATTCATTGTTATTTATTAGCTATTATTATTTTGTTGATCTTGTCAGTTTGTCATAGTCAGTTAATGCATGTGAGAAAATTATGACATATAATTATGCAAAACAAGTATATTTTATGAAGGATGCCCTTTTCTAATTGCCTCAGTAAAAAGAAATGCTGACTTTAGAAAGCTAATCTAAGACCAGAATGCTATCTGCTGCTTTGATCTAGAATTCTGCAAGGGAGGATAAGGAAGAATGAAGCACAAAGAGAATGAAGCAAGAAACACCATGAAGAAAGAATAGCTAAAGATTGAATATAAGTAAATAAAGTGTGTTGAGCTTGGTAGGAACTGGGCAACTTTCAAACACATAAAATACAAGGGAAGCACCACAGTCATCTTGGTATTGAAGAATAGCTAAAAGAAAAAAGTGTGAATAAAGAATGAAGTGTTCTTACAGTGGCTACCAATAATCTGTTAATTTCTGAGTTGGGGAATTTAAAAATGATACTTTCTATTGTACACCGTGGCTAAAGATATAGTTCGTAGGGGAAGATAGCTAGATTTGTCATATGGGTGTGCATTCAAGTGCACCCACACCCTTACCACCTGGGTCTGTTTCAGTAAGTTAACAACTCCTCTGATCTTGGTTGTGGTAAGAAGAGAAAGAGCCATGGAAAAGAAAAAGAGGGAAGAAGGAACCATCATCAGGAAGTGGCACTAATATTGGGATGATGGAAACAGTGATAACCCAATACTTTGAGTGAAAAACTTGAGACATCAACAAATCTATTATAAAAGAATATTAAAGGGCTGGGGATGTGGCTCAAGCGGTAGCACGCTCACCTGGCATGCGTGCAGCCCGGGTTCGATCCTCAGCACCACATACAAACAAAGATGTTGTGTCCACTGAAAACTAAAAAATAAATATTAAAATTTAAAAAAAATATATTGAAATTTATAATCAGACTTTCAGAGTATTAAAAATTATACAGTTACCATAAGCATCTAGTATTATCAGTACTTCTCAAAAACAAATGTATATGTTAGAAGAATAAAATCAAGAGGTAGCAGAATATGTATATAATTTATTTATTAAAATAAAAGTTTGAGTATACACAATAAAATATTGATAGCCTTTAAGTCTGGAAATTGTAAACAGGAGGAAAGGTGGAAGAAATGTGGGAAATAGTTTTCACCATGTTTTTGTAAACATACTTCTTTATTTTAATTATTCAGCAAAAAAAGGAGAATAAAGCACCATTTAACTATTAGCAAGTTGTCTACATATACATTGACTTTATCTACCTATACCTTATATTGCAATCTTTGAAAACGCCAATATTTCATTTAGATTTCAAAACTTGAGAGGCTGCTGAGTCTTTCTAACAAAATCAAACAACAATTAAGTATCATAACTTATCAATTATACATTCAAAAGATTCATAAGGTTGACAATGCCCAGCACTGAAATGTATAAATCAATTTAAAGGTTAACCTGACCATATGTATCTATGTTTTAAAAGGACAAAAATTTTTCTTCAGGGATTTCACAACTATTCAATGGAAATAAATCACATAGTTCACTGTATCTTTAAAGTACATTGCAGCAAAATTTTTTAATTAAGAAAAAATTTACATTTTCTTTAGTCTGCAATTATTAATATGTATATATGTATAAAATAAAGAAATATCCTTATATATGTTTATATGCATATGTATAATTATGTTAATAAATAAATATGTGCTCATATAAATAAATATATTAAACACATATACTTATTACATTATATATATTAAATTTATACTTATATACTTATTTATATACATATTTATTCATATGCATGTTTATATATAAACATGTATAAAGGCAACACATATAAATAAACATATATTTAAATATTTCATATATCATACAACGAGATACATTTCAGTAATTAAAAATAAAATGGAAGTTGTTTATGCACTCATGTAGAAAACCTGTTCATGATGTTTTGATGTGAAAAAGTCAGGAGGCAACTTATATAAGGCATGATAATATTTGCATTATGTTTATAGTTGGGATCCATAAATTTATATGAATTACCAAATAGTGGTGATTTTGTCTGGCATGTGAAATTATAGGGGTATTAACTTTCTTCTTTTACAATTTTCTACTGCTTTTGGAGATCTTTTTAAATTAAGTTATATTATTTAATAATTTCAAAACAATAGAAAAGACCATTTTGGAATAAAGAAAAATGAGATCATGTTTTGCTGGTAGCAGGCCCCTCCTGGCCCCCGGGACCCAGCCCCCAGTTCCTTGTTCTGCATGTCAAAGTGGCCAGCTCACTGGGTCACGACGCAGGTTTGCAGTTTCCTGTTTATCTGCCTTGAGCACATGTGTCTCTCGGAACATCTTGACCTGTTCAGAGCCTCCTGATAGGGGACAATGATGCTAACCCAAGGACTCAGTTATTACTCTTCCCTCCTTGTTTTGAATCATTTCTCCAGCTGTTTCAAAAGATATATAAGGGGAACAAATTTGGCAATAAAGCAAGCGCACGCTTCCTCCTGGATGAAGAACCTTGGTGTCCTGTGTATTTCTTAACCTCGCCATCCCTCGCCGCCGGACTCGGCTCCTGTAGCCAGACACGGCAATGTTTCCTTCTTGCAACCTACAGAACATTAGAGAACTTAATCACTGGTGAAAACGTCTATTGACAAGTGAAGAGTAGGGACAATGTGAGAGGTGCAAGAGACAGAACAAAGACCAGGAGTCCAGGGTAAGAAAGCCAGTCTCCACCCACTGGAATATGATTAAGGACATGCAGATCAAGGGTGGAGCACAAAGATGGGAGTACAAAGAAATTTCCTAAAACAGGACCTTAGCAGGCCAGGAAAATGAGAAATGAGTCTTAACTCCTCAAAATAAGAGGGGCGTGGGAAGACTTAAGATTCCAAATGAGGGAGATTTCACATCATGTGATAGTATGGAATTTTCTTTCTTTTTTGAGGGGGTGGCAGAGAGCCTAATAAAGGTAATAATGGCATCTAGTAGAGGGCATCAAAGAAATCAGCAATTTGTATAGCAACTGAAACAAGCAAATTTTGTTATTTTGGAACAGAAATTCTAGCGTCTCAGGAAATAAAATAATTATTTAAAAAGAAGAAGAAGACAACACCAGAAACTGAATCTGACCTAACTGTTCTATGTACATATATGAATGTACCACAGTGAATCTCACCATTGTGCACATCCACAGACACTAATTTTAAGAAAAAGAACTATAAATTAATAGCAGATAGATCAGTAGAGTGAGGGAAGGGAAGGTGGGCGGCAGGAGGGAAAGGGAAGTACTGGGGACTGAATTAGAACAAATTATATTCCACGCTTTTATGTCAAAGTGAATCCTATTGTTATAGTTAACTGAAAAGGACCAGTAAAAAAAATAAAAAAGAAGAACAAGACAAAGTGACAAGAAACTGAAATATTATAAGAATTTAACTTTTCAAGAGGAAAACAGAACTAACATTAGTTTGATTCTCTAAGAAATTTATTTAAGTGTGATATTTTTAGAACTTTAATTAAGCAAGTAAAGCTTTCTTCCCATTCAGGAAAAATGACAAATTAGAAATTAAAGTTATCACATTTGAGAATACCTGGAAATTTTAAATGAAAACTATTTAGAATCATGGAAATAAAAAATAGAAAGAATATGAGAAAAATAACATTCAAATGGCAGAGATTTTCAGATTCAATGAAAGACATAAATCCTCAGATTCATGAAACATAAGAAAGTTTCAGTCAAAACAAATGAAAATAAATCTACTTCTAGACAAAGTCTAGTGAAATTTAAAAATTACAAATACCAAAATATAGCACAAAAGTAATTCACGATCACTGTTTAAATTTTTTTTTTAAATGATAGTGACCTCAGTCAGGAGCCCAGTGCTTTATGTATTCCCCTTGGTGCTCTTCCTGAGAAAAGATCTGATACAGCATGAGACAGAGAAAGATGCAAAGAATAAAAATCACTTTTGAAAGTTTGGAATTTGTTCTTCAAGGTATGCTTATACAGAGAGTATAATAGAGCAAGAAATGCAGAGTCAAGTAGTTAATTATTACATACAAAGGTAAAAAATACACAATCTTAAAGGGAAACTGCTTTTCCTAATTTTTGTATTTACTTGTTTCCCATAGTTGATTTGAAATTTCTACATTTCATTTTAACTAGAAAACATAATTAGATCTATGTTTTAACAACATTAATAATTAAATTTTATCTGTAAGCCCCATGTACACCATACAGCCCAATTTTATGCCCATCCTTCCTCACATAATTTCTCAAGCCCAAAGACAAGATGAGTCCTAGAAGTGGACACAAAGGTTAGTCTATATGGTGGGAATAATGGGCTCTATTTTCAAATGTGACAATAATGACTAGCATTAATTACTCTATGTCAGGCATCATGCTAAGTGCTTTACATGGACTGACACTTTTAATTCTTAGAACTCTATGATGTAGATGTCATTTTTAATCCACAGATAATTGAGTCCTAATTCAATATTTGCCTTAGTAAACAATTACTATGGAAACGATTTAAACTAGAGCATATTATTCCAAAAGATGTGCAATCCAACATTCCTCTCTGAAATCAATGATTTGTCATTATTCTTGTTTAACCTATAATTATGTTCTTTTTTTTTCTTGTGTGAACTGGGGGGCAGGGATTGAACTCAGGGGCACTCGACCAATAAGCCACATCCCCAGCCCTATTTTGTATTTTATTTGGAGACAGGGTCTCACTCAGTTGCTTAGCTTCCAATTCTGGATCCTCCTGCCTCAGTCTCTCCAGCTACTGGGATTACAGGCTTGCCCCATTGGATGTCTTTATGTTAACTCAGATATTTTCTTTCTATATGTTTATTTAAAACTTTTCACATACTTTCTGATGGTTGATGAGAGAAAATGCTATTCTCAAAAAATGTGCTTTAATTTAGATTATCAATTAATACATTCTTAATTAAATCTGATGATCTGTACTCATTAACATGCAACAATGTCAATAATTGTATCCTATAAGTAAGCCAATTTATTGTAGGGAAGAGCTTCCTCAATTTATAACATTAGAAAGTTTCAGAGTATATTTTTGTCCTAGAAAAATATGACAAACCAATTCACACTTGAATTTGAATTCTGTGAGTTTACAATATGTATTTAAAAATGTGAAAGAAAATTCATTCCAATAGAGTCCCCAGATAACAAGCTTTTAAAGTTTTCTCATATTCCCGAGGGAGTCCTGGGTTCTAGGACTCCCTAACAAAGAATTGAGTGAGATGCCAGAGGCTGCCAAGCAAAGCAGATTTATTGAAAGCAAAAGTAAACTCTCTGAGACAGCATAGTGGGCAGAGCCACCAAATAGCTCCAGGTCCCATCTACACAGTGGAACTCTCTTTTATTGGTCTGTGCTAGCTCCTCCCTTTATCTTCTGGGTGGATATGAGGGTTGACTGACACCTTGGTTGACAGCAGAATATGACAAAATTTCTTCTCTTCTGCCCATGCGTAAGTTTCATTTCCTCCCTAGAAAATGCACAGAGGGGAAGCAAACAGTAATATGTTAACTAGAAACAAATTAACTTTAGGTCATTCCCTAGTGCTATAGCACATGCTCAAGACTGGGGCTTTTTCTTCAGGTTCTTGAATTCCCCTCATGGTTGTCTGGCTTCCTTCCTTTAACCAAGATAGTACAGTTTCCCCTCACAAGAAGATGTTAGATAGTGCTGAGGGGCCCTAGTCCTTCCGCCTTCCTTGTCTCCTACATAACTGTGCCTCCTCTCCCATACTTTGGTTTTGAATGAGACTTTAATTGCTTAAAGCTGAAATAATTTCTATATATAGTAGCCTTTCTTTTATGAATTAAACTTTTAGTAGTTGATGTATGTTCATTACCTTGAGTGTGATGTGTGCATGTGTGTTTGTGTGTGTGTGTCCAAGCTTATCAAATCTTACATTTTAAATACAGCCATCTTATTGTATATCACTTATACTTCAACTAAGCTGTTGTGGTGAAAATAGATTCCTCCATTTTTATTTCTTAGCTTCAGTTGCTTCTTTAACTTAAAACAGGCACCATTATACTTTCTATCTTTCAGATCTGTCACTATGGTCAAAAGAAAAAATGCATAGCATTTTTTACAATAACCAAGATATAGAAATAACCTAAGTGTTTACTGATAGATAAATGACAAAGAAAGTGTGGTTTCTACATAGAATAGAATATTATTCAGCCTTAAAAGAGAACATCTTGTCATTTACAATGTGAATGAACGTAGAGAATGTTATGCTAAATGAAATAAGCCAGAACCAACTGGACAAATACTGCCCGGTTTGAGTTAGGTATGGAGTTTTAAATAGCCAAACTTAATATTAACAGAGAATAGAATAGTCACTACCAAAAGTCAAAGGTTAGGGAAAATGGGAATATGTTGATCAAACTTGTACTTATAAGATAAATGAATTCTGTAGACCTAGTGTATATATATATATATCCTGGTGACTGTACTTAATAATATTGTACTATTATTTGAAATTTGCTATTACAGAAGATCATAAGAATTATTATACACACACACACACACACACACACACACAATCATACACACATAATGCCAGGCACAGTGGTGCATGTCTGTAATTTCAGCAACTCAGGAGGCTGAGGCAGGAGGGTTGCAAGTTGAAGGTCAGCCTCAGCAATTTAGCAAGACCCTTTCTCAAAATAAAAATTACAAAGGGCTGGTGATGTAACTCAATAGTAAAGTGCCCCTGGATTCAATACTCAGTAGCAAAAGAAAAAAGGAATCCAGCAAGGGATTGGATATTGCCTTATATACCAGCAGTCACTGACCACATGATCACCATTTTTGTGGTCATCATGTACATAGTATAATCCTAATAAAATATCATCTCTATACCTTAAATATGTATAATTTTTGTTTGTCCATCATTCCTCAGTAAAACTTGGAGAAAAGAATGTTGCATGAAATACATGTAGCACTTAGTAAGTGCTCACTAAATATTTGCTTTTATTTTTTAGTATTTTAGATTATACAATACTTGCTTATTTTTACACCATTACTCCAAATATTTAAAAAATATAACATTATAATTCTAAATTTACTTCTTATAACTGCTTCTTTATTATTCTTGATTTGAAAAAAATGTGTTTTCTATTTCTGCTTGAGATTTTTTTCTTGTTGCTTTTCAGTTTTTATTTTTTAATATATTTTTCACCACCACTAAAAGGATACCCTTACTATTTTCATTGAGGCCTATTTTAATTGAAATTGCATTAAACTTGAAATTATTTTGAAGAAAGGTTATCATTATAAATATGTTGTTTGCAATTAGCATTATAATTACTTTTATCAGAAAAAATTAACTAATTAAATCATGTAATTATTTTTTGTCAATATGATACCAACAGCCTGGTTTAACTTATTGTTTAGCATTTACTCAAAATTGCTCTACTAGTTTGGATTTAATATACTGGTTAATTAGGTGAAGCTGAATCATCTGTTGTGAATTTAAAATTGCTTCTGTGATAGTTAATTTTATACATCCTGCCATTTGAGCCTGCTTTAGAAACATTCTGAGGGTGCATGACAAGCATCATTGCCTTTAGTTATTAGAAAATCATTTTTTCCCAGATTCCCACTGAAATCAAGCAAAAGACCAAGCATAAATTATGGAAAATTTCTTCAAAAAGTCAACATATTCCGCTGATCTCTCTGTATCATAGTCCACAGTTAGGAGTTAGCACATCAAAAATAGTTCTTAATAAAGACCAGCTATTGTAGCATCCCACCACAAAATTATAATAAAATTGAGGTTTTTAAATGTGCTCCTGTAATAAAATAATCAGAACGCATGGCCTCAGCTTATTATGGCACCTGCTGTGGCTCTGACTAAAGTCAAGAGGCTGATAGATGAGTTTTGCCTATCTGGGTCTTAAGGGCCTTGAAGTCACTTAGATGGATGACTGCTTAGCGAGAACAACATAACATTTTTGTACAAGACAAGAAATCTAGCTTGGCACCAATAGACTGCAATGCTTGCCTAAACTCAATATTCAGATCATGACTATTTAATTTATCTGTCAATGACTTGCTCCTGATTTGCATTACACCTATTTGGCATGTCTACACAGGCAGTATAGTACAGCACTTTTATTTTCCACATACTGTAAAAGGAGTATTCTGAGCATTCAAGAAACAATATTTTTTAATTCTACTTTTTATTTCATTGAAGCACTTATGTTTTAATTGCTGTGGCTAGAAATCAGATAAAGGGACATATGAAATGAAACCCATAAATATTCCAATAACTTGGCAGTCTCAACATAATTTAAATTAAGATATGGTGCTACACCAGCACATCAAACAAAAGTAAGAAAGGAAAATAATTGCAAAACAGGTCTAATACTAATAGAGAAGAATAAAATTTTAAATTTATATCATAAAATCCCATGTGTAACTTAAGAGGATATAAGGCAAGTTTTTTCAAGTTTTTGAAATAACATGATCCGTATAAATTATAGAACTATGCTAAATCATGCATTTATTATATACAAATAATGATTGGCAAAGGCCCTGGATATATAAAAGCAATGTTTCATTTTGTATTATTTTCATAATCTGTGCTCAGGATAAAATATTATTCACTAACTTCCTATTGATATCATAGATGTATCTAAAGCTTTAGAAAACTGAGAACCTGCATACAAAATGATAGGAATATAATTTGTGATAAATATAATCTGCTGGCTGAGAGAAAAATACCACAGACTGCATGATTTAGACAACAGAATTTATTTTTCATACTTCGGGATGCTAAAAATCCCAACCATCAATGTATTTTCTGACTTTTCTTGGTATAAGCTCACATGACCTCATATTTGTGCATATAAGCAAAAAGACAGAGTGGACTCTTCAGTGTTTCCTCTTGGAAGAATATTAATCCTACTAAAGCTATAGCCTTATTTAGTTCTAATTGCCTTCCAAAAGCCCTGTATCCAAAACTCATCACATGGAGAATTAAGACTTCAAAATGTAAATATTGAGGGGGGGGCGGTGGGGGGAAAGTCTATACCATCTAAAAAGGGATCAATTGATAGAAGCATTTATTATTTTAAAATACAATTTTTATAATAATCAATTTACCATTGTATTGATAATCTTGATGCAGTTCTTGCCATGTGGTAATTTCTAATCAAGGGAAGAAGGTGAACATATATGGTCATAACTTTCATATGAGTTCAAATGCATACCATGATGGAAATAAAAGCTCAGTGTTATCACAGTGCAAAATTTCAAAAACATTGTGTTGCCTAAGGAAATCGGAATCAAATATGAAATTCTAAAGTATGCATTATCATAATAGACAATATAGCTTTAAAAGCCCCACATAATGATATTATTATTTTTGTGATAAGAACACTTAACATCCACTCTCTCATTAATTTTTAAGTATAAAATATAACAAACCCTATATTTATTTCCAAACTCATTGAACAGTATACATCAAATGTGTACAGCTTTTTAAAATTCAATCATACCTCAGTAAAAAAAAAAAAAAATCCATTGAATTTTTCTGTTCATATATTTGCTAAATATGAAGGTTTGGAACAAATAGACCTATCTCTCTTCACTAACCAGTCCATACTATACACTATGTATTTTAGTTTTTCCTTTCTTACAACAAAAACTTCTATCATCATTGCAAAATGACTTTTAAAAATTAAAGTCAACTGCAAAGAAGAAAATCAAAATGCCACTAATTCCATTCAGAGTTATCACTGTATTGTCCCTCTGACTTTCTATAAGTAATGTTTAACACATACAAAAATATAGTTTTGTTATCAGATCTTTTTTTTAAAGAGAGAGAGAAGAGAGAGAGAATTTTTTCTTAATATTTATTTTTCAGTTTTTGGTGGACACAACATCTTTATTTTATTTTTATGTGGTGCTGAGGATCGAACCCAGCACCCCACACATGCCAGGCGAGCACATTACTGCTTGAGCCACATCCCCAGCCTCTGTTATCAGATCTTAACTCCTAATTTGACTTCTTTTCTTGTCAATATGTTTCTTCATGTGGATATGTATTTTAATTGATTAATTACATAGTAGTAGGATGCTTGTGTTATTCCTATTTTTCTCTGATATAAATAACATTGTGATGAACATTCCCATAATTAAATCTTTCACACATTATTCATCCATAAATTATATTTCTGCAAGTAAAATTACTGGACATAGATAAAGCCCATTTTAGAGTGTTTAATATAGTTTACCTTAGCTTTCAAAAGTGGTGTGTTAGAGAATGCTATCCACATAGCATGAACGCCTATTTCTTGGAGCCCCCCTGGGTTATGGCATCCCGCAGGAAGTCTGTCTGTTGAAAGAGACAGAAGCCAGGTTATAAACCAAATTTGGAGAGTCAAGTATTTGTTAAACTCAATTTTGTCTGTTGTGTTCTCTCTAAATCTGTGCCTTTTAAACACCAAAACATTTTGTCAGATAATAAAATTCAGTAGACAAAGCCAATTTATTATTTCTTGACCATTTGCAGCATATGCAATTCATATAATGATAAGAAAACATTTGTGAAATTATAAAAGTAAAACATGAATTCTTATCAGCCATGGCAAATAATTTGCCATTTAATAAAAGAAAGGGATGTCCCTCTACTGTAATCTTCATCCTGCAGAACGAATTGCCATTAAGATTGAAAACTGAATTGTCACTGTGATTCATTTTCAGTATAACTTCCCAGGATGGCAAACAAGGATTTAGTGGTATCAGTAAGTCCTACTCTGAATTTTACTTATATTGGTACCATTAGTTGAAATCCCTGTCTGTGGAAATTAATAAAAGAATAACGATAGGGGTAAATTGAAAAGTGTCCAGCTGCTTTCTATAGAAATTCAAACATTAACTGCTTACAATCATCCTTTAAATTTGCTTTCTTAAAAACATCTGAAAAAATATTTAGTGTCTCCCATAGAAAGTATGACAGTATCTGCAACATTTGAATCTTTCCAATGATTTTTCCCGGATTGGTTTAATATGATTCGGGGTGGTCAATTAAATAAGCCCCTCCATTGTTCTGGCTGAATAATTATTTTATTTTCCAAGCCTACTAATCCATTATTTTAATTAGCATTAAATTCATTAAAAAAAATCCAAATAGGTTTTAAAGGATCTTAAAAACCCTGAAATAAATACCACAAATGCAATTATCAGAAAGAAAGACAATAATAATTCTCATTTGGGTAATAAAGTAGAACTGCTTTCACAGAAAATAATTAGAACAATAAAACCACACTTCAGACATATTTGGAAGTGTTTGAATGCCATTTATATTAATGCCACCTCTAGGAAGAAACTTGGAATATAGTTGAAAAGGAAGACACCTACTCATTTATTTATTAGTCTGTTTGACAGGGTTCATATGAAAGAAGTAATCTAGCATATACTGAAAAATACCAAAAAAGGCTCTCAAAAGTGAAAGAAAGAAACAAAAATTCAAACGTTCATGCATATTTGGGGAGAGGTGTTTAGGGAAACATCTCCTGAACCAAAGAAATTATTTTGATGTTCCAAGAAAATAAGGCCCCAAAACGGGGTGGTGGGAAAGTTTATTTATATGTTAAACTATATATTATATTATCTATTTTTAGGGTACAGCATCTAAACAGAGAACTGTACGAAGGAGTCAAATGCACTAATAAAACAATAATGCTTACACAAACAATACTAATATTTTATAACTTTTTTCTGTATTTACTCTTTTAATTTTCTCCTCACCTATTGATTTTTGGTTCACATGTTTATTCCCTGTTTTAATTCATTGCCTTGATACTTTGTCCAAGTACTTTTGCTATTATAAATAATATTATAATAAACACAACTTCAGCCAAATTTCTATGCATATTTTACACGTCTCTTTTATTCAAGAATCATTCTCAGAATGATTAGTGTGACATCAGTGCATGAATGTAGAGGTAGAAGAGACAGGTGAGCTTATAGGGAGAACAACGCCCAGTCTCACTTTAAATATTTTATAAGGATTCCTCAAGAATCAAGAGAATGAATTATTAGCAGCAGCTCAAGCAGATTGATGTGAACTCAGGTGGAAGGGATTGGCTCTGATGCGATCTCCTGCCCTAGCAAACAGGTGCCCACTGGAGAGCATTATTAGGAAGTGCTCTTGGAGTAAGAGAAGCAGGCTTGGGCAGGAATGGTGAACTTCCATGCAGACTCACTTATTCAGTGCCTCAGCCTTTCCCATAGGGAGCTCTGAAGATGATGTAGCTCTTCAAAGTTGTCTGGAATACAGGTAAGGCAGCTGAGCCTTTACATCCTTGATTTAATTAGTCATGGAGATGAGACATTTGGACTAGGACAAAACCCAAAATTCCAGGCAGCTGGGGAGACGGGCGCCTCAGTCCTCAAGGGTAGGTGTGGGTAGTGCCTCAATAGCTACAATAAATCCCAGCCCTCACTTTCTTTTAAAATTAGAGGGCTGATTTTCATAGTAGCATGATTTTTTATAGGATGTATTTTCTGCTCAATATTTATAAATGATGAATATTTACAATGTTCTGTCCTTGAGATAACCTTTTTACCTCTGACTGGTCACCTTCTCACTTCTGAACTTCATAATGTTGAGGATTCATAATCTGAAGAGTGTTTGTTCCTAAATTCAGAGTTCATTCATGCAGACAATGTTAAATAAATTAACCCCAGCACTATAGTATTCTATTATTAAGCATGACATTTTTCCTCTAAATCATATCTCCTAGACGGTACCAAAACAAAAGAGAGAGAGAGAGAGAGAGAGAGAGAGAGAGAGAGAGAGAGAGAGAGAATGGGATTTATTGTAAATTTTGGTGTGAATCCTTGTTATTACATTTTTCTAAGAAGCTTAATACAAGTTTTATTTTTAACCCATTGAGATAGATACTTGCTCTGAAATGACAATGATGAAAATTAAACAATATTTGGAAGTTTAATACTCAAAAATATGTTTAGTGTTAAAGAATATCAATGACACTTATGAATACAGTTCTATATTCTAGATAGCTCCCCCAAAATGTAGCATAAAACTAAATAATAAAACCAATTTAAAAATGATAATTTATATTAGCATTATGAATACTAATGAAAATAATCACTTCACACATCTCTTCAAATACTTATTCTAAGGATTTCTAAATTATAAGGCCATTAGTACACAATGCATTGTTTTAAATATCGGCATTCTTTCTAAAGTCATGTCATGTTATGGCACACTAATTTGTATAGCAAGAGAAAAATATCACATTACATTCATGACTTTGAACCTTGCACATGAATATTAATGGTCTCTTTGTTTTCTTCCATTCAGAGAAAACCAATATTTACTTTAATACTTACTTAGAAAACAAGACATCATCATGTCAACTGAAGCATTTATTAAGCATGCATATGCTTTTTTTTTTTTTGAATCATCTGGTACGGGGCTCAAATTCTCTCATAGTGGTGGTGTAAGATGCAAGAAAAATAGTAAAAGCACAGCTTATGTTATGTTATGTTATGTTATGACAGATGTTGTGTTTAGGCACACTAATCCTTCCTATAATTAGCCTATCTGCATTTCGGGGTCTAGGTCAAGCTCTTCATTATACTTTATATTGATACCCAGTGATTATGATATTTACATATCCTAAATAAGTCTTTGAAAAGCATCATACAGAGAAATCACTCTTCCCTGGAGTATGGTAAATAGAAGGTGATGGGCTACATGAGGAAGTTAACTCTATGCTCACTAATCCCATCTTAGACCTTATGGAGATCTCTGATCCATCCACCATATCAATTTCTCAACTCTTTTTATCTCCCAACTTTTTTCAGGTATCACTAACCTTCTTATCTAACACAGATTTCATTCTCTATAAATATCTTTACTTTTTAAAAACACTGTCAATTTCCTTGCTTTTTACTCCCACTGTTCTCAGTGGAGAAAGCTCCAACCTTAGATGATTCCTATTAGCTGTCTTCTCAGAATCATCAGAGTTGGTGGAGAAAAGTAATACAACCAGTTCACTAGCTGCTCTTTTGTGCCAGGATGACATACCAACAATGAGCACTCAATACTTTTCTCCCTCTTTGTAAATTTCCCAAAAGCCAAACATTCCTAACATCCTTCTTCCTCTCTTATATGACCCACTCTTCCCTACTCTCACTTTCAACTGATGGTTAATTATAACCAATTCTGATCTTATAATGAATTGAAAACATTGCAACCCCCAAAATGAATTTCTTCATATTTCTGACACCAAATTTAGAAATCTACTTGCATATTCAAATATTTTTTGTTTTTTCTTTCCTATTTCACTAATGACAACAGCCATCTTTCTTGCAACAATTTTAGTTCCTTCTCCTGTACTCAACACAGTCCCTTCCCATCCCTTTCAAGGATTTCACCACAATTCTACTCAAGGAGTTCTCTTCCTGAAAGCATGGATTCTCTTGAATATAATTCTCTCACTTTCTTCTGTCTTGTTCTCATTGCTCTTATAAGGATGCAGCCAAGTTATAATGAACCATGTTCATTAATAAAATAACAAGAAAACTTTTCATTTAGTCCTAATATCCTTTTAAACACTATGTCATTTTTCAGCTCTCTATCCAGGCAAGGTTTCTTAAAGATACTTTCTTAATTCACTGATTTAATTTCTTCACTTCCTATTTACTCTGACCCAGTGAAATCTCATTTTCACCCTAGCACATTTCCTATGGTTTGGATATTGATTGTCCCCCAAGGTTCATATGTGGGAAGGATAGTCATTGGTGTGCAGTATGGAGGTGATGGAACCTATAAGTGATGGAGAATACTGTAAAGTAATTAGGTCATAGGACACCACCTGGGTAGAGATTAATACTTGTCTTGTGGAGCAAGTTATCTGTATTAAGACTAGGATGTTATAAATTAAGGGTACCCTATGTGTTTGCCCTCTTCTGTACACAGCCATTTCCATTTCTACTTGAGCCCTTACTAGACACCAAACAGATTTTAACACCTAACTTTGGACTTCTAGCCTCTAAAACTGTGAGCTCAATAAATCTCTTTACTTTATAAATTTCCAGTCTCAGTTATTCTGTTATAATAAGAGAAAACTAAACTAAAACAACATTATTAAACTGTTTTTTTTCCAGAACATTAATTATCTTTGTGCTACCAATTAAAAAAAAGAAATTTTTCCATCTTCAGTTTAATAAACTAACTATTCCCTTATTCTATAAAACAATCCTGACTGTGCTTCTGTGATACCATATTTTCGTCTTCTTTCTCTTTGTTATTTCTGTGTATCTGTCCCTAATTTCTATTTCTCTGTCAGATCATAAATGATGTTATTCCTGTGGGCACAGAGCTGTGTCCTTTGATTTTTTATTCCTATACCTTACTCCTGATAATCTCATGTAATTCTCTAATATTAAATGCTATTATATAGTGACAGTTCATAAATTATATTTACACCAAAGAACATTGTTGGTTCCCATGACAGAGGGTAAAAAGAGAACATGTTCTCTCTCTCTCTCTCTCTCTCTCTCTCTCTCTCTCTCTGGTACTGGGAACTCAACTACTCATCCACGTCCCCGGCCCTATTTTGTATTTTATTTAGAGACAGGGTCTCACTGAGTTGCTTAGCGCCTTGCCATTGCTGATACTGGCTTTGAACTGGTGATCTTCCTGTCTCAGCCTCCCAAGCCACTGGGATTATAGGCATGTGCCACTGCTCCTGACTACAGCTTTTTCTAAACCCAAAACTGATGCTTACCTTTTATTTTTCAAAGAAACTCATTAAAAGCAAGTCACATGACTAAGCCTGACATAAATATAGTGGGAAATCTAATTCCTCCCCTGGGATGGGCAATGAAGTCTAGTGAAAATTTTGTGTATTAGGGCTCCAGGATCTGGTGGCAGCCAAGTAACCCTAATGAAGGATTGAGTTAGGAAAGTCCACAATTAAGAGAGGGGCAGAGTGTATCTCAGAGTTAAAGGGAAAATTCAAGTCAAAGAGAATTAGAAAAGGTGAACATTTGAAATCCCAAAGAGATTTCATGAAGTGAGTGCAAAGGCCCTGAATGAAAGACTGGCATCAGGGTAATGAAGCCAACTTCCAACTGCAACATGTCTACAGGTACAGTTTGGAGCTGAGGCAGTTAGTGCTTCTATAATTCTCTGAAAGAACTTTGGCTCACTAATTCTTACTCCTACTTTTAAGGAGTTTGATCCTTATTATGAAGCACCAAAAAAAGAAATTTGTGCAGATCAAGGGTTATGAACATGGAGTCTTGGAATTTGAAAAAAAAAATCTTTATCTGTATGAATGTATAACTGAAGTTCAGTATTTTATTCAAAGTAAATGGAGGCAATTGTTATGATTTAGATATGCAGTGTCCCCCAAGAGCTCATGTGTGAGACAATGCAAGAATGCTCAGAGGTGAGATGATTGGATTACAAGAGATTTAATCTAATCAGCAGATTTGTCCATTGATAGGGATTAACTGGGGGATAACTGTAGGCAGGTAGGGTGTGGAGGAAGTAGGTCACTAGGGGTGTGCCTTTGGGGTTTATATTTTATCCCTGGTGACCAGAGCTCTCTCTGCTTTATGGTTGCTATGTCCTGAGTTGCTTTCCTCAAACATGCCCTTTTACCATGGTCTGTCCAGAGCTTAGAGTTGGCTGGTCATGGATAGAACCTCTGAAACTGTGAGCCAAAATTAAGTATTCCTCCTCTACATTGTTCTCATTGGGTCTTTTAGGTCCCATTGACAAAAAAAAAAAAATAAAGCTAATGAAAGCAGCAACAAGACACAAAGTATTAATAGTAAGAGTATCAGTGTCTTTGTCACAAAATCAGATATTTTTATATCACATTATAATTGTTGTACTTATCTAAAATGTCTTTTGTGTTTATGACTACTTGAAATGTTGGCACTTACACTTACTACTAGATATTATTTAATGCTAATAAATAAGCACATATATTACAAAAATTATTTTTTAGTAATAATGACTTTTTATAATTGGCTTCCTTTGTAACTATGTATTGTTTTTGATGATGCAAAAATAGTTTTAGAGCCTTTGATACAGATTTACAATTTCCAACTATTCAAGAGTTCACAGTTTTGGCAATGAACTGCTTTTATCTTCTGAATTTGGAGGAAAAAGCTTCTAAATTTCCATTAAATTTTAAAAATTAAATATATTCTAGTAAATACTGAAACTTCTGAATTTATTGTTCTCAAAAAAAACATGCCAACCTTGTGTATGCACAAATATATCAGTAATGAAAGTTTCCAAAAATCAATGACAATCTAAATACTGCTCCTAATTGCCTCAATATGCAACGTGGAAAGAATCATGGATCAGGAATTCAATATTCAACAGCTCCAACTCTACCTATAAAAAAGTAATTCCTTGGACTGAGGTTTTTTACCTGAGTAGACTGGGCTGAGAAATCTCCATGGTTTCATCCAATTTTATGACAGTAAATTTAGTATTTATTAAAGACATTATTTCTGATCTAATTAATACCATGATGAGTAGATTAAAAAATGCCAAAGCTTTCAGTTTGACATAAAATAACCAGATTAATTCAAAAAGGGAAATAAAATATGTACATACATTTTTTGACTAACATAATTTTATAGCTGCAAAGATTGATTAACTATAATAGTTAATAATTATCTACTTTTAGGTTGATTTACTACTATAAGATATTAACTCAGAGACAAGCAGCTTTATAAGAACCTGACTTTGTTCTGTAGAAGTAGACAATCTATGTATGATAGACCTCTTTCCAAATTAATGTTTCATGGAATAAGTGCTGTTGTTCAGATATGTCAAATAGACATTTCCTAGAGTTGCAAGATCAATATGACATTCTAGTTAAATAATGCTTAAAAACACTAAACTTCAAAACTAGTGAGAGAATCCACTAAACTTTACCTAAAATTTAAGAAATTTACCAAAGTTTAAGAAATTCATTGATGATGACAAGCTACAACTCAGAATAGTACATCCTGTCTCCTTCATAATGAATTCTCCAAGTCCTTAAATTAAAAATTGCTCCTCAGAAATGCCATGATACAGAACACTTGCAGACTGACCTAGGAGGGCCATCTAAAAATTATCAAAGATAGGATGGAAAAAGGATTCTTATAAAAGCATTTGAAACATTTTCTTTCTAAAGTTGACAAAAATCAATGGTATCCAAATGAAAGGCCTCGAAGTCTGTTAGCCAAGCAAGATGGAGTGAAATGCAGTTAATGTATCTAAAATTGTAGAATTGTTTTTAAAAGTGCCTTTCTTATTACATTAAAATTCAATTTTCAAGATAGAAGCATTGTAACATGACTCTGTGTGCTGCATTGTGTGTACAATAAAGCAAGCAATATTAATCCCTTCCCCTGACGACCTCTGGAAATGAAAACCCATTATAGTAATAATATTTGTACTTAGGTCTTGATGTTTTTGTGCTGAATTTGAATGCCACAAAAATGATTATATGTAGTGGTTGATGGGGACGTATATGCAGGTAATTACATAAATAATCCTCTTTACTTAGGTGCAAGGTGACCTTTTAGATCAGGCAGAAACTAGTTGCTACCTAATAGAACTCATAATAATTGTCTTTACTGCTAAGGCATGAATCTTATTATCCCAAAAATTGATTGGAGACATTTTGCTTTCCACGGGGAACCAGTGACAGAATTTGACAAGAATCCCTGCTTCTGCAAGACCATTGGCCAGATGTCTCTTTTCAACATACAAGCACCTACTCAATTGGTGAACATCCCAAACAGGTCCAAGGATCTGCCTTGTTGCTTTGCTTAGAACAAAAAAAGGTAACCACCAAGCTCCTAAAGACAGGCTTCATAAAATTGACATTTAAATGCCAGAACAGGTATCTGGCATAGAAGAGAGATTTCTCTGGCTAAACACTAACCCACCCTGATTGATCCTCTCAAGCAACCTTTCCATTTTCCTTTAGCCATGATAAGTATTTTTAAATGGTGGAACAAAAGATCTTTACATTATTCAAATAACTTATGAAAAAAAACTTCCCCTCTTGCCTTCATTTTCTTAATGGTTACCTCTTTTATTTCATTGCAAATTAACTTTTACACCTTCAATTGAGCAGAATGCCCACCTTAAAAATGACTAGTTTCCTAGCAAAATGCATTATCTTTCCCAGTCTTACTCTACTTGGCAACTTTTAGGAATTTTCCATGTAATCCTATTTTCTTAAAATTCTCTTCTATCTTCCTCAGGCTCTCAGTAGTAATTCTTTTTTTAATGAGCAAGTGCTTAAACTCCCCTGGTTTACCTTTTCTATTTTAAGTTCTCCTCCTCTGACAACTAATGTGGAAGAAAGAAAGAAAGAAAGAAAGAAAGAAAGAAAGAAAGAAAGAAAGAAAGAAAGGAAGGAAGGAAGAAAGAAAGAAAGAAAGTAAGTTAGTTAGTTCACTATGATTTAATCACTGAGATTAAATTAAATTCAAAATGCCTCCTAGCATTAAAACCCCAAATAAATTCTAAATTTATTTTTATTAATAATATCAATAGCTTCTTGTTTATTCAAGCTCATCTCAGTTTTATTCTGAATTACTCATTTTCCATTCGGACATGCAGCTTTCATTCTGTCCTGTGTTTCCTCTTATATTCATTCTTTTTTTTTTTAGTTTCTCAAGACAATACAATGATCTTGACATATCATACATTTGATTCAAATAAGGTATGACTTCTCATTTTTCCCCGTGTACAAATTGCAGGATCACATTGGTTATACATCCATGAGTATACATACAGCAATCCTAGAGTCAGTCATTCTTGCTACCAACAATCTAGTTCAGGTCAACAATTTATTCTCTCTGAGGCTTCATGTAATCATATGCTTAGTTATGTCCCTGAACCTGCAGTGCAATGCCTTGTCTATAGCTGACTACAATTGTTCAATAGAGAAGTGTCTGAAATTAATGAATTTTTCATACATAACCTCATATGTTTCCAAACCACTTTTAATAAATTTTTCTTCCATCAAAAACAGGTCTGAAAATGCATTATATTGCAGCTAAAAAGCAAAACTGAATATTTCAAAGGTTCACATTACTTCTTGAACAAGATCCCAACCTGTCTATTCTCCAAAATCTTTCCTAAAATTAACCTTGTTTTCTGAACCATGATCCCATTTGTCTTGCTTTTTATTCCTGAATTCCTGATATTAACATGTAAACATTGTTTAACATTTCAGTACCCATTACACTAGAACTCTTACCTACATTTTGCCAGTCTTCTTTCCAGTAATTACAACTTTGACTCTGACTCTAAAGCAGTGAGTTAAAGTGTGTGTAATTCCTAAGGAAACTGAACTGCCAACATGGATTCTTTACCGGTTGGCATTTCTGCAACCTCACTCTGCAAATGTCTTTCTATTTGTGTGTATCAAGACCAAGAATAGCCATAAATTGCAAACCCCAAGGTGCATTTATCCACTAATTTACTTTTGGCACAAAAATGAACGAGTTTCCCATAAGAGGATGAATTTGATTATCAGGTCTCAGTTCTACTTTGTCTACTTTATCTAAAGATATATTTCTGCTGCTAAAATACCTTAAAACGTGCTTCCTTTCATTCTTATAAAAATATGAAGTTCAATGTATTAATTGGTAAATATTTCTTATAAACTCATGGGACTATAGAATGATTAAAAGTATCATTTGTTTTTTTGGGGGGGCATTCACTATAATTTTTACATTATTTCATACAAAGAAAGTATCAAATATTTGACAGATAAATCTTATATTCCTTTATCATCTATTTTTAACCCCTGTCTTACAATTATGTGGAAATTGTCTTTTTGGCTCTTGACTTACAGAGGAAGTAGGAACAGCTATTTTATCCATGTTTCCTGTTACTAAAAATATTTCCAAAAATAACTTGATATTAAGAAATTAAGAATCACAGCAGTAAAAGGTCATAGAAAAGATTGAGCATTATTGATGAACTTTCACATTTTGATAAATTTTGAGAATAAATTTTTCTTTCCATAGGTCATTATATAGTCGCTTAATATATTTTAAAATGGCAATATTTTCATGTATGTGTAAATTATTTGGTGATTGTGTAGTTTATAAATTTTCTACTTCTCTTAATTAAAAACTAAAAAGCATAGAGTTTTAGGAATAGAATAAAAAGTTTCAGTAGTAGTGCAAATTTTCATTTTGCCAAAACAAAATCTAACAGAACTTGAAGAGTTATAAGGGGAACACAGGTCTGAAGAGAAAAGACTGTGAGAGAAGTCTTTCAAATCGAAAGTCTTTATTTCCCTGGATTTACATTCTCTGGGTTTTGTTGTTGTTGTTGTTGTTTTGTTTTGTTTTCTTTATTGTTATTATTAGCTATGTGTGATCACTCACCTACATGAGACATTTTTCAGGATACATTCTCTTAAAATAGGTGTGACCAGGTGATTAAATTGCTGTGCTTCTCATCCTCTTTATAAGAATTTCCATCAGTTGTGATCCAGAGCTGATTTAAATGAAAATTTTAGAGAAACAAAAGAGATGTAAACAGGGAACCCCTATGAACTTATGGAAAAGAGCCGCCTGCTTACCATCAATTGCTTCCTTAAATGTGAAGTTACATAAGGCATATTTTTCTGAATATTTGCACCTTTATATGGTAAATTTTTTTGTTTTTGCAGCTTACCTAATACCCTTCTTCAGTTATCAGGCTAGCTATCTGGGCACAGAGAATATAGAATTTCAGTGATTAATGGGACCTTAAAAATGGTTTGCCCACCAGAGCATGGTGGCACACACCTGTAATCCCAGTAGCTTGGGAGGCTGAGGCAGGAGGATTACAAATTCAAAGTCAGCCTCAGGAAAGGCGGGGTGCTAAGCAACTCAGTAAGACCCTGTCTCCAAATAAAATACAAAATAGAGCTGGGTATGTGGCTTAGTGGTCAAGTGTCCCTGAGTTAAATCCCTGATACCCGCCCCTGCCCCCGCCCCACCAAAAAAATGTTTGCCCAATCACTTACCTGCTTGTTGATAGATGAAAAATGAAGCAGTTTTCCTTAAGTGCGTATATCCTACAATTTTAGGAAGACTTTTGTCAACAAATTATCTAAAAGTTGACTCACCATGCCTTCCCCCATTTAAGCATCAGTATAAAAATGTCTGCCAATGAGAGCAACCAATTTGTATATGCCACTTAGACATTCATGCTGTAGCACTACCAACCATTCCTATGCAGCCTGTTGTGGTTTGTTTATAAGGTGTCTTCCAAAGGCTCCTGTGCTAATGCAGGATTTAATGCAGGAATATTTAGAGGTGACATGATTAGATCATAAAAGCTATAACCTAATCAGTCCATTCTGGTTTGAATGGACTTACTGGGTATTAACTGTAGGACAGTGAGACATGGCTAGAGGAGGTAGGTCATTAGGATTTTGCCTGGAAGGGTTTATTTTCCCTTTGGCCCCTTCCCCTAACTCTCTCTGCTTCCTGGCCACTTTGAACTAACTACTACTCCTCTCCTATGCTCTTCCACCTGCTGTTCTGCCTCTCCTTGGGCCCAGAGCAATAGAGTTGGCTGACCATAGACATAGGCCAAAATGAACCTTTCCTCCTCTATGTTCTTGTTGAGTATTTTGGTTTCAGTGATGAAGAGCTAACTAACATATATGTATTTCCTTTCTTCCAAATGAACACAATGTAATTGTAGTTCCAAGAACTATTCATTTATTAAAACACTGGATCACAAATAGTTAATAAATATTTGCTACATAGAAGGAACTGTGCTTAGTCAAAGAGATAGGCATCCCTAAGGGTTCCTGTCTTCATTCTTATTTAAAAAACCATCATTAAAAAAAACTGAATGAGCAAGTCTAGTCAACAGTATTAAGGGGAAATACAGGCTGTATTGCAGTATGAAACAGGAGGATCCAATGTGGCTCCCTGATAAGAGTGTAAAGTCTGTTGTTTTGAATTTGCTTTGATACAATGTATTGTAGCCATAAAGTTCTCTAATTCTTTTTCCTTTCATTTTGGCCAATAGTAAAATTTTGAAGACATTGGGGAGAAATGTAAAGACATCATCTTCCACAGTGTGGTATTATCGCAGCCAGGGAGTAAAACAGCATCAGATTTTATCTATCTTTTTTGTGGGGAGCAAGCTGGAGAAAAAAATCATTTAGTCAAAATCAGAAATGGAGCAGGAGAACATGCAAAAGCAAATTTTTGGCAGTCTACCTAGAGAATGCATGTTTTCCAGCTGGCCGTATGTAGGCTAAATAAGTATAATTATGTCATTCTTTGAGTGTATGATTTTCATAACTTTGAGTTTCGGGGTTATTGGAAAAATGAAATATGTGTGTGTGAAGGAATTTTATGAAAGCTGTATCCATTTTAATATGAAATACTAATTTTGTAGATTGTCATTTGATCTCAATAATTGCAAATAATGTGTAATAATGGGTTTCACATTTCTAGACAAGAAAATACTGTGAAGACACTAAATGAGAATGTGACTGAAGAGATATATCAAACCTAAGTGTTGATTTGAAATTTCAAACTCATGATTGCTAAGGCAGTAACCACCACCACAATAATAATTCTAATAAAGGAGGGAGAAGAAGTAAGTAGTCCTTCATCCTCACCCTTTTAAACTCATATCTGTACTGTCAGATGTTCTGCAAAAGAAATGAAAAGGGAAAAAAAAGGACAGATGGCAAGGCAGAACCCAACATAAGCTTGGATAGTACTTATCAAGAGGAAAACGCTTTATAAATGGAAAATACTATAATGAAATAGGTTAATTCACATTACAAGGATTTAGAAGTCAAGGTCCATCTGGGTGTAGCAAATATGACTAATAAAGATGTTTTCCCACTTGGGTTATAAGAGGCTCAAACAATGATTCAGACCACATTCCAGAAACAAGCCATATATAGAAAATTCTTTCACTTTTCAAGGGCAGTTGCAGGTTTTGTAGGCAGATTTTCAGAAATAATAGAGAAGATGCTTTTAAGCAAAACTTCATCATTGACTTTAATAATTGCCAAAGTCTTCACACTAGTCTTTGTGTGTTGTTCCATCTACAAACTCATCATTCTTTTAGAGGTACCATTGAAACTCAAGAATGACATTGTTATATCATAGTTACAGGTTTTTGAAGGGTTCAAATAAGACTCATATATATGTCTAATAACCTCTCCCCTCTTTATTTACCTTTAAATAAATACTGGAAGCCTAGAAAAACTACAACTTGCTCTCTTTGGGCACTGTGAAACACAAGTAAAAATATATTTTGAAATAGAGCATTGCTCACACAGATTGTTATTGATCATGCAAAACAAGTCTGCCTGTCAAGGTGCACATTTTGTGTAGAAAATGCTTTACTATGTGGACCATGTTCTTTATTGATGAAAAACATGCACCTGCTTGCAGCTATGAGTCCAAAGGCCCAATTTGCTAAAAATTGGTGATCCATCAGATTGATAGGCATAAAGCAATCTGCACTGTTGGCGCCTTGAAATTTCTTGCATCAGTCACCAGATCATGATTTACTAATAGGGTTTCAGGGCTTGCAAAATAGCACAATTCTAACCACATATTAATATTTAATCTTGCATTTTAAGTGCACCTAACAAAAGACCCTAGAGCTGCTGACAGGACCCTAAATTGTGAATTTCTTAAAAAGGGAATTGAGCAGGTCCATAGTGATTTCATGAAAAAAGAAAAAGGAAAATAAATGTGTTTCCACATTTCTTCTGTAGACCTCACAAGCTAGGGCTCTCATTTTTCTTAGAAGTATTTATCATGCATTTTTAGATGTTTTACTAGAGAATCACAAGATTGAGTCTGGTGGCTAGCTGCAAAATCCACAATTAGATGATAGCAGATGCATTTTGGTTAATAAATTTTATATTAGACAATTTGCTCCTAAAATAATTCATTGGCACTTCCAAAATGTTGCTAAATGAGAGAAGATATAGGCTATAAATCACTTGAATCACCTTATTACTTGCTTTTAAGTAACTAAATCTGTTCTGAAGTGGTAAGTTAAAGAAGGTTCTCAGACACATGGGTTTACTTTGCAACCTTATTTTCAGGGCTCAAGATGATCATCAATGCCAATTTCCAGAGATATCCAGATCAATTTCAATGAGAGACAGGGAAAGTAGGGAAAGCAACCTTACCTGCCCATGTTATTAAAGACATGCAATTACCTTATTTAATGTGTATGAGGTGTATAGAGCATAGGTATGGTGGTACCTCCATTTGTGATGAAAATATACCGTAATTTATGAAAGATGCTTCTGTAATAACAGGATGCCACCTGTAATAACAATGTTTATTAGTGCACAAACGAGGGTTATAAATGATGTTGCTTATCTATGGAACAAAACACAAAGACAACTTATTAGCAAAAGATAAATTGCTTAACAAAATCTCAATGAGATGCTAGGTTTGTCATGAAGAAAAAAAAGCTTTTTATTTGCACAGACTGCCGCAGCCCGGCTGGCTGGGCAAAATAACCGGGGGGTGACGAATGATTTGTGTAGATTGATGCAGCAGGAATGAGAGCCATTTATTGTAGAATAAGAGCAGTATTTAAACATTTTACACAGCCTATCTAATTAGCATTAACTAGATACAGCAGTCAACCAATAAGGAATCTCCACACTTAATGGCTCGCTTTTGTTACTTCACAAACCACTCCCTCTGGCATTTGGCCAGGCGCCATCCAGACTTGTTTACAGACTCTAACATTTCTCTGGCAAAATAACAAGTGCCAATCTGACTTGTTTACAGACCTTAACATTAGACCAATGCCTTTATAATCCATTTAAAATAATATACTTTCCACTAGGTGGCTATTTCTGATCAGATCATTTTACCATTTTAATTACATTTTTAATATCCTGGCTGCATAAACAAAGATAAATTAAAAGCCCTGCACACTCTGGCAGCTGGCTCAGGCATAGTCAGTAATAATATCAGCTTTTGTTTGTGCCTTCCCTAATTATATTCTGAAATCTAGGCTTTGTCAATCAATAATTTTAATTTTAGAATCGCCTTTTGATCTTGCATTTCATGTTTGTTTGGGAAAATGATCAGTAGGACAAAGCTGATAATTTATGCAGAAACAATCTCTCAGCAGAGCTACATGCACATTCCTCCCCATCACCAGAAGCCTGCAGACTAAGCTTGACACAGGTCTAATTAGCATGCAGATATGTGTCGCCTCATTGGCAATTCAAATTGCTTTTTTATAATGTACCTCAAATTGTGCTACTCAAACATTGTATTTGATTTCCAAAGCTCCCTGGGCATCCCATAATGTCTCCCTTCATCCTGGGTATGAGGCATTTATTGAACAATCTGCTGAGACTGGCTGTCTTTTCAAAAACACCCAAACATCATATCCCTGGGACCAGCTTTTCTTCTTGTCAGAGAGCAACTTGTTCTGCACAATTTCTCGTGCCATGTTTGTGGGTTTGGAGATGAAGCATTCTCTCATGAGTTGCTTCTCCCATGTGGTTGATCCATAGAGGGCTTCACTCCTATGCCACTCATTTTTAAAGTGGGGGAGGAGGTCTGGTGAGCACACATTAATATGCGGCACATAACCACATCTCTGAATGCCAGTCTTCCATTCTTCATTAAACAAAAATGGCTGGATTGCAGCAATTGTTTTTCCTTTCTCCCACATACATATGCACACATACTCACATTTGCTTTCTTGGGCACACTTCCTTACATGCACACCACCACATTCACACACACCTATGCACCTACCCAAGACACCGAGAGCACATCATTGTCAGGATTGAGTTAAGTGTGAATGTTGTCTGCTGCACACATGATAAATAAGGGGATTCCAGCATACACTGGGGCTTTTTTATTCTCCTTTTTTTCTACCATGCAGCAACAAGTGGCAGAATCAATGGTGTACAGTTATTTAGCAATGTAATTCATTTCACTGGCTTTGGCTCCTAGCCAGATCTGCCATCTGTCTCTAGCTCTCCCTCTCTCACTCTCTCACTCTCCCTCTCTTTCACTTGAATTTGTCCTACATTTCGTAATGTTACGTGTCTGCCATTCTTATCCTATGCCAGAAGTACAACACCAGTCTCAACCCCATTCTGGCGTGGAGTTCTCTGAGTTCAGTGGCACTTGGGATATTCCACTTCAGTGCCATGGGAAGAAAAGGGTAAGCAAAAAAGCAAAAGGATTAATGCAAAAAAAAAATTACAATGTTTTGGTATCCAATTGCTTCTGCTTCAGTCTTTCATCCAAAGCCTTGAGATGGATCTGCCTCATCCAGGAAGTTTTCCTGCTTCGTTAGAGTACCTTCGTTTTTTTTATCAGATACTGGCACTCCACGCCAGTGCTCGGCTTCATGGAATGCCTGCTGTTGGACACTTGCAGAGCTCTGCCACCAAGCAACCTCCTGCATTGGAAATCGGGGGACTACTCCAGGATCTTATGAGTGCTTGCTTGTTTGAAGCTGCAGAAAAGGGAATAATCAATTAAGTATTGATTTCTTGTAAGATTTGGTAAATTTCAAAGGCAAGACAAAGAGGATGGCTTAAGGAAACACTACAGGGACTTGGCGTAAATTAGACTACTAACGGAAGCGCAGAATAAAATAACACCTCAACTGAAGATTTCCTTGGAAGAATTAGCACTAGCTATTGGAAGACAATGGTGGATTTAATAAAAACAGCATGCATGCAAGAATTTTACTCGTGAACCAGAAAAAGGAGCTAATTATAACCACCTTTTTAATGAAGCTAATTTGAATGGATGCAAATGAGCTTTATTTATGGAAGAAGAAGCAAGCCTTACTGCATGCTCTTGGGATCATCATATCTGCTAAGCTTTGCAGCTCCTGTTACCTTCAGTAATTTCTATTTCTGGAGAAGGTATTTATATGTAAACAACAGCTAACCATGCAAAAGATTCATCGGAACAATATACTATGGTATATGAGATATAATCATAATTTTGCAGCCTCTCAGGATTTCCCCTCACTTGGGGGTTTTGCAACCTTTGCGTGCAATGGGTTATGGTAAACAATAAATGGATGATGCTAAACTGTTGTGATTTTTCAATGTGTAGTTTATTAATTTTAGTTTTCTTAACATGTTGATTCTGGATTATTTGGCAATAAGTCCATAATGAAAGGGAAGGAATTGTTGGGTGGGGTATTTTTATGCATTTGCAGTCTTCTTAGAGATCGGAATGTGTAGGTCCCACCAGCCCATGAGCTCTATAATTATAAAAGAATGGTAAAAATTTTTGACAATTTGAAGAATTGGTTTTATAATGGGAACAATGTGTTATAATCAGTAAAAGGAGAATTGTTATGTTTTTTTTTTTGGTCTGGGTAGAATGTTCTTGAGTGGTTAACTCCTCTGCTGCTGAGGAGAAGTAAATATAGCTGGCAAGAAGGGGAGAATGTAATGACAATGCTTTCTTTCTATGCATCCTCACATTTCAAGCTGAAGTGCATTTTAAACATTTCCTTCCATTTCTATTATTTTCCTTTCTATTTTTTTTTCTTTTCATCATTTCTGTCTTGCGATCTACATTCCCTGAGCAACCATAGGAACCAAGTTACATTAAGCTTCAACACAAAGACCTTGTAAGAATAATGAATCCTCATTTGCATCGACATTTGTATTCAGATTTGCCAGGCTATAAACTTGGCAGATCAAGTGGAATATTAAGTAGAGGCTTCCATGGTAAATTGTGGCTCTTGAAATTGCTAAGTACGCCCTCCTCTTTTTCTTTTTCCTTTTTTTCCCCTCTATCTGTGGTGGCAGGTGAAGTCCCATGACTACTGGCTTCTTAAGGAGAGCATTGGCCCCTTCATCTTTCAGTGCATGATGTCAGTTCCCAGCAGAGGAGGGAAAAACCAGTACCAGGTATTCTGGTCGAAGGTATAAAATGACACGTGACCAGAGCATTAACTCTAGTGGCCCAGCAACAGGAGAGAGGGATCTTTAAGCAACGGAGGTCATGGGAAAATTAATTATTATATGTGAACCAAGTCTGATTTTTCTTTCATGTTCCAAATACATTCATGTCATAAAAGGTCACACACAGTTTTTAAAACTTCTAAAGGTTATCGAGGACCCAGGTAGCTCTTTACTTCCACAATTAATCCATTGTGCCATTCTGACTTATCCTCAATGATGTATTCATGCACATTCTAAAAATATCTTAAATCCCTTATTTTAATAAGACATTGTGGATAGATTGATTTAATCCTTAGTTTTGCTTTGTTCTGAAATGGTAAAACAGGAATAGTTACAGTTACTTCAAGCAAACTTATGAGTTCAGAAATTTGTCTTAGAAGGTCATTTCTATAGCACAGCAAAATGTAGACTTTGATTTCCATGCTCAGGCCAGTCTACATGATGCCAAACAAGTGAGTAAATGGAAACATTTGTGCATGACTTAGTTTTTCATGCATCACCCATTGTTTCAGACTCATTAACAAAGCATAATCTATGTTCTACTAACAACCTCCCACTTCTTGCCATGCTTCTCTCCCTCAAGAACTCTTCACAAGTGGAGAACAATAAAATGTATTAAAATATCATCCTTGTAACAAACTTATCATGGACATTTTAATTCTATTTTTTAAACATAGCAATTCTATTTTTTAAACAATGCAAATTATGAGATGTCGTCTGGATTTATTATGCAGCCATCCCTTTAGATGTAAGGAATGGTGAACTTGTAGCAACTCCTCCAACCAACTGACTCAAAGTAATTCTTACTTTAGGTTCAGGTAAGATTTAATTATATGTGAGTACATAGAAGAATGTTTTGTGAAAGATGCTAGACTTTTTTTTCTCAAAAAACATGTACCAACAAAGATTTTGACTAAAGGATAATATTTTATTAGCTTCCATAAACTTGTTAAAATATTTATAAGAATCTTGTCATCATGTATGTTAATATGATTTATGTTAATATGTCGCAATGATTCTAAAGTATGTTTTAGATATTGTTCATTATAACTGGGTTATAGGATCTGAAGTGATAAATACAAATTATGACTTTGGGGGATTTCCATGTTTACATTCCACAATCTGACCATTTTTAAGAAGGAAAATAAATTATTAGATAATTTGATACTAATATCACCTATACTGAAATACAAAAAGTACTACCACTACCAGGAAAAAATTTACTTTCATATTTATTCTTTCATATAAAAAATTATAAGCATGATAACTGATGTAAAGTTGCTTTGATCTAGAATAGTTAGAGATGAAAATAGACAATATTTATATGGACTTCTCTGGGAGTCTTAATGAGAGCACCTTATAATGTAGTCAATTTTAAAACAAAATGCAAACAATAGAGACTAATATATTACTTTGGGATAAGGTAATTTATAGAAGTCATGCAAATTCCTTAATATATCTTTTGTAAAATTATTTTTGCTATTTCAAATGGATCTGAAACTCAACTTATTAGACTTCTAAATTCCATTTTTACTAATGTAGAGATTGAGTGTTTACCCTTTATTGTAGAATAAATAAGAGTAAACTTCCTTGTATTCAAAGAATATATTTTGATTGTATATTCAAATAGAATTCAGAAAGTAAAAGATTCACATTTATACCTTCTTTCAACACTGCCCATCAATTTGAAACTGCCTTCTTTAATAAGTGCTAATGATTTGGTTGATTACATTGTGCATGTACTTACCCTGCAGTTTTGGGAATCAACCACTGATGAATCTCTATCAAGAAGAGAAATTATAGCATTAGCTCATTTGCTTTCTGAACAGCAGGAGTGAGAATTCTATCCAAAATGGTATTAGTGATATTTTTTAACATCCACTCAGAAAAGCATGTTTTATTTCTTGCCTTGCTTCTCAGTGTTTCTTAAGTAAGGCACTCGTGTTTATTAGCTATGGTCACTCTTTTTATGTACAAAAATACAATTGGATGTATAATTTAAACCATAAATGCAAAACTAAAACCAAGACAGATGTAAAATTAAGGTTTTTAAATTGAAGTTTCTTGTCCAAGTTTGAGAGTTAGCGAGCATAGGAAAATCGCCTAGCAGCATGAGATCAGGGCAATTTCACTTTTTTTTTTTTTTCTTTGTATCAGAGTACTTTGTACTAACTGGTCAAAATGCACATTACCAAGGGGTTTCCCTACCATAACTTTGTTAGTCACCATTAACTAATTAACAAAAAGGTTGTTAAGGCTCAGGAACAATGCCCAAAGGACATGGCTGGGCATCTCAGGGCAAGCCAGTCCTTGCATGGATTAGAGCAGCAGAGCTCTATGTGTTATACTGAGAAACTGGGCTTTGCTGAATTTAGAATTAACATATTCTATTGGTCATTTGTGGGGTGGGAGGCTGAAGGCTTGGCCAAACTCAGGAGGCACTTGGAATCGAGAGACCTAAGCCATGACACTTAGATTCCATGCACACTTTTGACTTGATCTTGAAAGTCAGTGCAAGAT
This sequence comes from Callospermophilus lateralis, assembly GCF_048772815.1. Classification (NCBI taxonomy): domain Eukaryota; kingdom Metazoa; phylum Chordata; class Mammalia; order Rodentia; family Sciuridae; genus Callospermophilus; species Callospermophilus lateralis. Next base: position 414,003 of record NW_027512489.1, read on the forward strand.
TTCCACTTCTAATGAGGGGAACCAGTAAACACCGCAGTTTTGATTATATTTTCTTGAGTTTCTGTAAATAATTAGGAGATATTTATAAAGTAATAATTACTTCTCAACTCTGTGGGGATATGAATAGATAGATATGGAGATAGATTTCAATATCATTACTTTTCTCTCTGATTTTCAGGTGTACAGACAATTCTTGATTTGGGAAATAATAACAATTCTTAACTACAAATGCTTTGAATTAAGAATAGAAAATTCTCTCTCTCTCTCTTTAAAAAAAATAGAAAATGTATGTGTACCTGGTACCTCTATGGCATAAGCACTTTTTTACATATACATGGTCAAAATATGTTTCAGTAGTAAGAGTGAACGGTTGGTGTATATAGATATCATGATGTAGATGGCAGAAGACAGAAATCAACCCAAATCAGTAGGATCAGAGAAAAAATATGCTGGCATATGGTATCATTTGATGGTCTCAATTTCCAATTAAAAGCCCAGGTTTAGCATTTATATTTAAATATTTACTCTGCTCTTTTTATAGATGATTCAGGCAGATGTCATCCCAAGAGTAAAAGACTTGACTAATTTTTCTTATCATTTTGAGATTGTTTGAAGGATTTTGCTCAAATCATGAAAGAATATATGATATTTTGTGATGAGTAAAATGGCATAAGTGAATTAATGTGTATTTAATGATTTACCTGAAGAGTTTCTTTTCATACTATTGTCTCTTAAAAGTAAATCAGAGTAAGATTTTATACAAATGATATCTGCTTTATGTTATCAAATGTTGCTCTTAAATTTTTATCCAAAATTTCAAATTGTCTTTTTAAAAATAGGTCTGTTTCTGACTGAACTAAAATTTGTTCGGCATAATAACTTCCACCTAGGTAGCCATAAGAAATCAGCTAAAATTTCTGTTTATATTTCAAAATTATTGTCTTTTTCAAATTGTACCACAGGCGTGCTTCCCAATCCATTGTAGACATAAGATCAAACATCACTCCCTCTTTCTACATAAACACTCATGCCAAATCCAGTTTTTCTTTCAACATAATAATCATGGGTTGGCTTCTTTCTCACCTGTTGAACATTCTGACATCAATAGCCATGGCTCAATTTCAGGACCCAATTTGAGATTGATTTCTTCTCAGGAAAACAAATTTTCTAATTTTCATTCAAGTACTAGGGTAGTCAGCTCTGATTTCACATGTGTGGGAAGAGCATCCTGCCAGGGATTTTAAAGTACACACAACCATCTCCACAGCTTCCTCTGGGTGCTATGGACTTCTTCCCTGTGCATACAGTAACTACCTCTCAGGTGGGTCAGTTTTACATTCTTAGCCAATGTCTGTGCTCTTCATACCTTACCTCTTTCTTAAATGAACTTACCTCCTCCACTTAAATATTTATTATTCAGAATATTTCATGCTGTTTTTTAGTTTCCTGTTTTTTTACTATTACTGGTGCTTTACAAGTACCTGCCCTTACATTTAAAACCTTATTTTATGAAGCTTTCCTAATCAGAGGGCTAGAAAAGAAAACTATTACCATTTCAAACAGCTAAATTTGCATCAACCATCAGCTTCATGTTTATGATATATTTATTCAAATCATCATAGTGGCTGTGAGATTTTTGTATATATTAATCAGAATACCCCCTTGTGTGAATGTCTATATTTATTCAGTTATTCTTCCAACACAGTCCCGTTGAGCCCCTATTTTATGACATGCACTACTGCAGATGCTCTAAGTCTATAAAAGTGAAGTAGACACAGAACACAAACCTTACCATAGTGAATAATGGAAAAAAAAATCTGGCCAGGAAGATGCACATAAACCCAAGGTTAGGCATTTTTGTCCATTTTTATGGATATATGAAAGATAATTTGAGATTCAAATTACAATTTGAGATGGTCCTAAAAAAGTATGTTAACATCAATAGTATACTAAACTAAAATAATTCTATTTTCCAAAATAAAAAAGGAAAATATCTTCGTACTCACTACACTTTTTGGAAGCTCTTCAATGTGCGGCTTAACATAAGATTCTGAACTGCATTCAGTCTTTTGTTTAAATTAAGGGGATGAAGAAAATCCATCTTCTGCAAATATAGAATTGAGAAAGGTAAGAATATTTTAGTATAATTTTTAGCTAAGGGTGACTCTCCTTCTTTAATATATACCAAATGTCAACAAATAGTAGTCTTTTAAAAGTTAATTTTAATATGATATATGAAACTGTATCTATGAACTTTTCATTCTTCCTTATAATAAAATCTATTGCCTATCTGGCATTCTTAATGAATCTTGGATGTATGCCTCATTTTATAACATCATGAATTGGTCCTTTAGAAAATGTTAATTCAATGAGTTATGCAGATTTTTCAAATGATGATAAATCGTTTAATTGTATAGTATCAAAAATAATCATATTAATATAATCATCATAATCTCATCAGAAATATGATTAGAGACTAGAAATCTGATTTTTTGATGTGCCAGATTCACTTTGTAATTTTCAAATAGATGTCTACAAAAAAGGGCTAGCTACTTTAGCTCAAATTCAGTCACAAGTGCATTACTTTGAAGTGACCATCCTAATTTATGCTTCAATAATCAACATTTTATGGGCACTTCCTATTCTGAAATTCACTGCTTAATTAACTGATTAATCAAAGATCAAAGATGCAGGGGTGTGCACATGCACACAAGTTTGTCACCCTTGCATAAAATAAAGAATATAATGACTTCTAGTATAGTTTGTTGTAATCTTAATTCTGCTAAGAAGCCAAGACTTCCAAAGCTTCAGCACTGCATGCAAATTTGAACCCACTGAAAAAGATCTGTAATAACATTATTATTACGAAAAAAATTTTGACATTAAGGATTATCTGAAAATACTTCACTCCGGGTGCTGCAGAAGTCAGGTCATCCATTGTGAATCAGTAACCTAGAAAAACCTAAAACACAACCATAGTGAATATACACTAATTCTCATCTAATTTTCAGTATTATCTAAAGTTTAACTGAAATTCATTACCACCTATGATAATAACACAACATTTGTAAATTAAAGCAAAGCATTTTATGTATACAAACAACATTATATAGATATATATGATGTTATACATATCATGTGTAATATAGATACATATATTCAAATAGTATGTCTACATCTTTTTTGTTTAATATTTCAAAATCCAATAAATTCTCACTATTTTTATGAAAGAGAAAATTATAGCTACAAATGACAAGTTTATCAAGGTCACAAGACCAATAAATGACAAGATCTAGATTTATATCTAGGTTTTTCTGAAATCGAGTGTTCTCATTTAATCATAGCTCCTCAATGTAATTCTTTTACAGCTTCCTAAAAAAAATATTTAAAAAAGTGAACAAATCCTATACAATTAGTTTTTTTTAGCAAGTCTTTTTTTAAATTTTATTTATTCTGTTATATATGACAGTAGAATGAAATTCTGTGTTTTTACTAATTTTTTTATTTATATATGACAGTGGCATTTAAGCATTATGAGAACATTCTCCTCTCTCTCTCTCTCTCTCTCTCTCTCTCTCTCTCTTGTGTGTGTGTGTGTGTGTGTGTGTGTGTGTGTATCTCATACCCATTCAAACACTTTATGGCATGAAAGTCCCATTTCACATCTATTTCATCAAAATTCCAAACTTTGCTATAGTTAGATGATGTCCCTCAATATGCCTAGTTAGTATTCTTAACCATTATAATAATCCCTAGCTGATTGGGTCATATATACATTTCATGGTTCAGTTATTCCAACCTTCAAAATGACCATTTCAAAAAAGTCTTGCTGTCTAATAAACTGAGTACAGATCAGCTGCAAGTGTGCTGACCCACAGGAACTTTTATAAGTTTTTGGAGTGCAAAAGTACAGAGAGGAGAAGTTTAAAGATAATTCTAAAATGTATGAAGGGCTCTGATATAAAACTTTGTAACTCAGGACAACTGAAGCCTTAGATCCTAGCCTTGATGTTAACTAATTAGCTATGTGAGCTAAGGAAATACTTGCCATCACCAAGTTTTGATTTTCTAGTGTATTTAATGAAAGTAAATTACTGTATGAGCTCTAGCTTCCCTTTGGATTTTAATATTGTATGATTTTGACATGGAAATAAAAGTACCTCTTTGGCATTCATAATTTATAGTTTTCTTAACTTATAATTTCTCTTCATGCCAGTCTGACTTCAAGCTCCATACTAAATTTTTAAATAAAATTCATTGCCCAAATTTACATATAAAGGCTGTATAGAAACACTATTTTACCAGTCATGTAAGCCCCTTAAGTATTAAATTTAATAAAATATGCTCAGATTATGTTTTCTTCCACTAAACAAAAATGAATTCTTTTATGATATTTATGATATAATAAATTTGAGATGGGACTTATAGAGAATGATTTCCTCTCCTAAACATAAACTATAATCATGCTGAAATATTAATAAGAAACCAACAAGAGCAATGTTAGAATGGGGGAGGGGAGAGAGGCAAGTTTATGTTTGGGATTATTGAAATTACAGAAGAGGTTTTACAGAGACAGACACAGAATCACAATTATCTGGCCTGTAAAAAATTGTTCTTATTTCTGCAGCCAGGATAGAAAATAATACATAGAATGAGCCCCCCCCTTTTTTTTACAGAGAATCCTCTTTTTCATACTGAAATATTTGCTGTTTGTTTACAAAACATTCATCTCATTGAATCTAATATTGAAATCAGAGACATCCTATCATCCCTCAGAATGCGTTTTTAAATTAGACTGTCCTCTCATACCTGGACTTTGCCATATGCAAACCACAAGACTGTTGTAGATAGCTTATCCTCTCCAAAACTCTATGGGGAAAAAAATATAATCATGTTTCTCTGGGCAGCTGGAGAACATTTATGCAATACCTTAAGGATCAGATCACTGCTCTGCCTCCTGCACAGCCTTATCCTCTTCTGGATAATGGGAAGTGAACATCACAAGAAAGGGTCTGGCACATAGTAGGTATTTACCACATAGTGGTTCCCTGGAGTATTCGTACCTATCCCTAACACCAAACTGAACACTTTTGAAAATGGAAAATGCATATATGATAATGAAAACAAATATAGAAAATGACAGTTTTGTAGCTATTGTTGTTGTTATATACATAAAACAAAAAAAATGGGGGATGTCACTGGCAATCATTAGTGAACTATTCAATTAAATTAAGGTACATAAATAAAACAGAATACTATGTAGCAATTAAAAATAATAATATTGAGGGTTGGGGATGTAGCTCAGTTGGTAGAGTACTTGCCTTACATGCACAAGGTCCTGAGTTTGAATCCCCAGCACCCAAAAAATATATAATCATCATCATCATCATCATCATCTTATTATAGGGTGATTTCCAAGATATGTTAAATTAGAAAGCAAGATGCAGGAAAAAAAATTATATATATATATATATATATATATATATATATATATATATATATATATATATATATATAAAATGCTCCCATTTATGTCAAGACACGTAAATACATATTATTGAGAATGAAAATAAAGAATCACAACTGATAGAAAATAGTTGACTGGAAGAATACTTAACTTTTACTGAATATGTTTCTGCATAGTTTATTTTTTTTAACATGAGTACATTAGTTTTAAAATATACACTAATTTTAATGTAAAACAGAGGTGATTTATGTATTCATAAGGTCAGTCCTTGATATAACCTCTACCTAAAAACTAAAGTTGAGAAAGAATAGTTTATCATTAGTTGCTTACATACTGCAAAACCAAAAAAGGGCTATTTTTAACATTTCAACCCATGAATGCATTAATTCAGAATAAATAGAGTCAAAATATATTGTTAGTAGGACAGCCAGGTAAAATACAACATTTTTATTTGCCGAATCTGGAACCCCTAATTATTGAAAACTAAATGATTTCTCAAGATTCTCTTAAATATTCAATGTCAAACATTGAGATTGTTCCAGATGGTCAATTTCCTCTCACTACTTAGCTAAAATACCTTGTTGTTTTAACTGGATTTTTAAATAATATTTTTAGAGTTAGACAAAACATAAAAGATGGTTTGTTTTTAAAATTTATATAATAGGTTATTTTTTTATTTGCTTCCTTTTTTATTTTTTTTATTATTTTATTCATGCAATACATTTACACATAACAGTACAATGATCTTGACATATCATACTTTTGAATCAAATGGGGTATAATTTCTCATTTTTCTGAGTGTACAGGTTTTACTTCTGCTCTAATTTACATTTTCATAAATATCTTTGTTATATCTCAATACTTTCATATCATTCCACTATGTTACAAACACATTAATCCTATCTGTTATTCAGCAAATTTTAGTTATCCTTATTTACTCGCTGGGTTCTGACTCTTCTACCTTTCTTTCTGTGTTCATGCTGTTCATGGATCTGAAATGTCCTCAAGAGGCCTATTCTAACTGCTTCAATTGAAAGGTCCTTTTCATTCTCCGAAATCATTTCCATAGCACTTGTTTTACAATGTCATCTATTATTGTAGCCTGTGTACATGTCAATGTTCCTAATAGATAAATTGAAGTACACAAAAGTGGGAAGCAACCACTTCATCCACATCTTCAATCTTTAATCACTGCCTATGTGCCACCAGTCTGGCCCAGTCTCTTCAGACAGGATATATCCAATGGAATCCAATAGATGTGTGGGTGAATGGCAGTAATGGGTTAGCCCCTCTGAAGATTAAAACTCCAGTCAATTTAGACTCTCATAAAAAAATAACTACCTCAATTCAACATATAATAATCCCTATTTATAATTGAAGATAGTTCCTAAATTGATCTTCAGACATATTCTTTCCAGCTTAAAAAAAAGCTAAATTCTATGTCCTTTACTTAACATTTCCATTTTATTTTTTAATCCTTTAATCAGTCGTGCACTGCTTGCACGAACCCCCAAGTTCTTTGATTGTTCTTTGGGCTGTGGAGTGCAGAGCTGACTTTCTATTCCAGTGAATCAGACCAATGCTGAATAATTTCCTTCTTCACATTAAACTGCTTTGAATCTTCTCAGTATAATTTTTTATGAAAGAACATATTAATTGTTCTTTAGACCTATACCTAGTCATTTCCTATACTATATTTGAACAATTTAATTCTCTTTTAAGAGATCCTTATGAAGTGATCCTTGCAGATTAATTTAGTGCCCACACACACACACTCTTTTTTTAGCAAAGCCATTTTGATTGCTAATCCAAACTACAAGGGACAGTTTCTCCATTACCTTGATACTATTTTATGACACCCTTGGTGTGCAATTCTTCCTGCCTTCCCATCAATTATGTTTAAAACAGTGATTCTCAAATCCCTGGCAAGTACTGTCTCATGATGAAATTCCCTCTGTTCCATATGTAGTCGAATAATAGATATATTGTAATGAGTTTTTTAAAATTAGGCTTTAGAAAGTTTTTGTTCATTTTTATATCTTAAACTATTTCTCGCATCTCATTGACACTCTCTCTTGATACTAGATGACAGCCATTGTTTTTCAATAATCATTAAACATCTAGTCTACTTAGGCCAGGCCCCTTCTTTTATTCTTTACATTTTTTTTATGAGTCCATGGAATATCAACTTTGGGAACCACTAAATCGATAATATATGAAGAAGTAGCAATGTAAGAATAGATAATAATTGAAGTTACCTATTATGTTCAAAGGACTATTACCTATTTTGTGCAGAAAGCTGTGGATGTTAATGTTACACCTCTGAGGAACTGATTATTATTGTTCAAATAGTAGTGATGAAGCAATTGAAAAAAAAAGTAGGTAAAAGATATCCAAAGCCACAAAATCTGTGCACAAAGGAGCTAGAGTTCACTGGAGACATCCTCCAGAGCTTATACTCCTAACCACTGCACTGAAATTCAGTGAATGTTGTATTTCAATCCATGTTTGATGTCCTGGTATTAAAATTGAGCTGTTAAATTCCTTCAATTCTATTATGGAAGCATCTAATGATGTTTCTCTGCATTTTTAAAAATATTTTTAAAATCTTTCATATGAGGTAGTATGTAAAGTCACAATAGATTTTTGCCAGTATCTCTGATGTATATATTCCTTCAGTTATCATGTAGAATCTTCTCTTTTGCTACAACTAACCACATGTTGATTGTTAAGATAATTCCTTCATGAGTTTTCTCAAAGGAAAAAAAAAGTGAACTGAAAACAAGATGGGAGCAAACCAAACATTTATCCGTGGGTGCTAAAGGAGCAAATAAATTTTTTAAATAAAGATTTTGAATAGTTACCATGTCATTAGCAAAGGCTATGAATTAAAAAAGGAGCACTAGTGCTCCATCAGAGACAACTGAATAGATCCATTTTCAACATAAGCACAAAATACAAATATATAAGAAAGAAAACAAAAATGTAGGTGAGCTAGAAGAAAACAATTGATTTTAGAGAGTACTAAGTAACCAAGTTCATATTCTTGGCATTGAGAAATATCTTTTTAGATAGAGGACCTTACAGAATTTTTTGGTTTTGTTTTATTTATGTATTTATGTATTTATGTATTTATGTATTTATTTATTTATTTATTTATTTATTTATTTATTTATTTATTTATTTATTTATTTATTTTGGCAGTACTAGGGATTGAACTCTGGGAAGCTCTCTATCACTGAGCTACATTCCCAACCCATCAGTCAGTATTTTAAAGGTCAGGCACAGATGAAAAATCTTGAATTTGGTTGAGGCAAGAAGCATAAACCTATAAGTTAGTGGTCCTGAGTTGATAAGATAATAGGCTCTGGAAAAATTCAGCAGCTCAGAGAAGTAGATAAGGACCTATCTGGGATTATGCATGAGAAAACAACCCTCTTTTTCAAGTAAATTAAATTCTAAAGCCTATGTAAAATGTTCAGACAGAAACAGGTAAAAAGGTTCACTTCCCTGACCATCATGAAGGGTTATATGCAACACCCCTATTATAAAATACAGGTTAACGAGACAAAAGCATAAAAAATACATTTGGTCATGGTTTCATGTGACATGGGAGCCTTCATAAAGAAAATGCAGAGATTCAGGGTAATCTATACATTTTTATGCTGACATTCAATGAAGCATGAACAGGAGTGTAGAAATGTGACTGGCAAAAACAGGTACAATTTACAATAATAGACTGAAGAAAGGAGCCCTCTGAAAGTCTGCCTTGCTTGGATTCTTCTTGGTCTCTCCCTGCAACATCACTTTCTTTTGGTTATAGAGCAGGATTCTGTCTGAAATGGGCATCTTATTTATGACTTATAACCACACAAGGTAGGTCCAAGAATTTTCTTCTGGACAGCTCTCACACAGAAAGGTTGGAGAAACTTAGAGTGAATTATTTAAGGTTTTATAGCTGAGTTTAAGGAAAAGAGGTCCTATTTTCTAATTCCCTTTGGGGAAGAGGAATTTTAGTTTCTATGGCTTACATCAGGGTGAAACAAAAAAGGGCTGGAGAAGGTCAGAGAGAATCTTTGCTTCTGAGGCTACATCTAAGGCCTTCATCTTGGGGTGTTTTCTGAGTCCTAATAGATACAAATATATGGAGTCTGAATTTATCTAACTCAAACTACAGCTATACCAACTGAAAACTTAACAAAAAACTAAACTTAAAATGTGAAACTTGTAGTCCTTTAGCAATTATTCATTATCAAGGTCTCATCCCAAAGAGTTTAGGATGGCAGAGGTAGACAAATCAACTTGACCAAAAAATGAATTCACATTGAAAAATCATGAACTATACATATAAAAACTTATGATACTTATCTTAGAACTTAAGATAAAAAAACAAACAGATAAAACTCTATAAACATTAATGGAAAAGATTTTTAAAAAGAAAGGGAAACCTTAATTAAATAAAGTACACTAGAGAAAAAATAAATTTTTGGAAAAAAAAATGATTGCTAAAATTTTAAGTTCAATGAATGATTTACCAGATTAAATATTGCTAACGAGCAACTTAGTGGTGGAATCTATATCTGAGAAACTTATGTAGGATGAGACTTAAAAAATATGAAAGTATTTGTGGTGTGTGACCAGATAGAATAGGAAGAATTAATATATATTTAATAGATGGTTGAAAGAAGTAAAATGCAAAAGATGAAAGAGGAAGTATTCAAAGAAATAAATATTAAAAATTCACAGATTTGAAGAAATACATACTCAGACATAAGAATCTTACTAACTCATGTTTTAGATAAATTTTAAAAATCCGACTCAGATATGTTGAGTGAAACCAATAATTAACAAAGAGCAGAAATATTAAAGTCAAACAGAATAAGATGACAGAATTTATAAAGAAACAACAATTATGCAGACAGCTGATTCTCACCAATAATAAAGGGAAGTAACAGAAATAAGAATTCTAAACCGCCAAAAACAAACGACTACCAGATGAGATATTTATATCCTAACAAATGACCATTCAAAACCAAAGTCATCTTCACACAAAATTGAAAATTTTGTACATGATCTTCTATACAGATCGCCACTGTAAAATTACTAACATATTACTTCATTAACTTAAAGGGAAAAAAATGAACCAAGGAGGTAATATGCATAAAGCAATTCTGAGGGGAAAACCCAGGTCTAAATAAACACCGACTAAAAAGCAGTTAAGATGATAATTTTTTAAATTTCTAGAGCTTAAACTATAGAACAATGACCTGAAGGATGGGAATGGCATAATGCCTGTGTTGTTTACACTGCTAAGTTTTTTCATGATGGATCCTTAATGCCAGATGTGTAGTTCATGCTCAATAAATATTTCTTGAATGAATCACAGAAACAAAGTTTCATGGCTAAAGGTAACCTACACGTGATATCCAATTGCATTCCTCAGACTCTGAAAGTATCATGCATTTTGCTTCAGGGATCCAATAACCAATGCACTTAGTGTTTGAAGGCTACCACATTTCTCAAAGTTGCTGACCATGTAGGTGCATCACACCCATTTGCCTTGAAGTGAACATGCTGCACCTCCAGAGGCTGCTGTCTGTCCCAACGTGCCTCCCATTTCCCTGGGCAGTAGTATGAGGACCCAGAACATGCTATAGTTGCTCAAAGCAGGAATACTCAAGTGCATTAAGTGGAAAATCTATTAGATGCTTCTTACATTTGCCTTAGTGTGTTTAGCTTCAGAGCACTGAGATATCCTTTTAAACAACAGAGTCCTTGGGATATCACATACTTACTTATTCTGTCAGCATCATAATTTGAGAAGGTGATCTAGTCCTTAGAGCCTCAAAATGTGTTATCATTGTGTATTGTAGGCATAAGCTCTATCACATGATCACTCATTCACTGACAATATTCTTAATCTGTTTTTTAGTATCTGGGATTGAACTCAGGGGTGCCTAACTACTGAGCCATATCTCAGTCCATATTTATAATATATATATTGAGACAGGATCTCCCTAAGTTGCTTAGGGCCTCACTCAGTTGCTTAGGCTGGCCTCAAACTTGCAATACTCCTGCCTCAGTCTCCCAAGTCACAGGGATTACAGGCTTATGCCACTATGCCTGGCCCTTCTAAATATTTAAGATAATAAACATTGATAAAATCTCTGGTCCATTTCAAACTTTCCCTGCCTGTCAATAAAATTATTATATTTGTCAGTTATATGTATTTTGTAATAGCCTCATAACCCTTATCTCTACTGTGATGCAATTACTGTATGCCATAGTAATATCTGAACTACACACTCACTCCGATACTTTGAGTAAATTTCCCACATTTAAAAAAATAGTTTTTAGTTGTAGTTGGACACAATACCTTTATTTTTATTTGTTTAGTTTTTTATGTGGAGCTAAGGATCGAACCCAGCAACCGGCACATGCTGGGAAGACTCTACTGCTGAGCCACAACCCCAGCCCCTAAATTTTCCACTTTTGATAACAAACTCTGATGCCTCCAACTTGCTAATACCATATGTCATTGAACCTTTTTTTGGCTTTTTGTTACCTCTAGCCATGCACTCTTCTGTATTCTTGCTTTGTATCAATACACTGTTATCTTCACCTTGAAACATCCTGTAAACAACACTGTGCCAGTAGAATAACAGAATGTCAATAAACACATAGTGAAAAGATAGAATTTAAAAACGTTTCCCCCTCCTCAGATGAAACCCAGCATCTTGCACATTTAGTGAGATGTAACCATCACTGGCAAAGGCCTCACTCTATGAAAAATATAGGGTATTTTTTTCTGTTATTCACTATCCTAAGCAATAATGTTTCATTATGTATCTTTATATATGTTGCTTGCATGCAACTCTATTTAAAGTCTATTATGCATGATGCTACATCAAAATTGATAGTCCAGTGGCAGGTTCCACAGACAAAACATTTTCCAGGATGTTTCTAAATTGTAATTGATTTGAACACTTTTCTTTAGTTGCTTTAAACACTTGATTTTCTTTCTACCATGTCTCTACAAGGCCAGCTTCAGTTTTGAATTTTTAACAGAAACTTTAGTAAAGAGTGAATGAAAATAAATCACAGAAAGCCAAGCCTTTTTTTGTACCATCTTTCTTTCAAACAATTGGTTCAAGGACCAAAAGTTGTTTTAACATTTTTACAGTCATGTTTTTCTCTTTGGTTCATTAATAGAGTCACTAAGATTGGATTGTAAATAAAACTCTCTCTGGCATTATTTCTTATGAGAACACTGTCCAAAATAGTTCAATGTTAACTTATATGTATTTTAAAGGTAGTCCAGAAAGCATGGTAAAGCCTTTGAAAATTTGTAGTTGCTAAAGACACTCGTGTGCTTTAACTTCTTTGAGGTTATTTCATTACATATAGAAGTACATTGATGCTGGTATTATGAAAATCTTACTTCCTAAAAGGTAATTTAAAAATGAGATATTTTTAAACACAGAAATTATTTAGAACTCCTGCACTATGAAAATCACGTCTTTCTGCTCTACCATTTCTGTCTCCAATGCATAATAGAGTGTCTATTGCTTTATCCTTGCTGGCTCCTGCCATTTCTAAATAGCTGATCTAGAATTTAGAAGACTGTCTATTTTGTACCAGTGTTAGAAAATGTTACTTTCTTTTTGTATATGTGTACAAATTATAAGGTAAGTATGATCACTTCTATAAATGTAATTTGGTATCAATAATGGAAATATGAAAACTTAAAAAAAATAAAACCAGAATCCATTTGTGGCAGAAAGAACTAGTAATATTCCTAGAAATAGGATGGAAAATAACAATTTTCATATTTGTTCTGGTAATAAAGGAAAGGACAGTGATATCTTTATGCACATCTTCCTTTAACAGAGGTTTACAACTTGTTAAATAAAATGAAGCTGGGGTTCCTAATAAAACATAAAAGTTCTCAAATACAGAAGATAACAGACACAAAAGAAACACTTAAAAGATAAAGCCTTCTTCCAAATTCTTTAGCCAAAAATCATGTGGAGTTACTTTAAATTATCCATTGATGTGCCTAAAATCATCCATTTGAAAATAGGAAAAATGATATGTATTGTAGCTTTATCTCAGCCATATGATATAGACCTAAAATAGAGTTCTAAAAATAGTTGTTAACTGAAAACTGCCTGTAGAAATTCAGTTATTATGTTTACAAAACAACTGAAAGAAAAAGAGATATTCTGTTATCCTGAGTAACTGCCTAAGCAGTCTGGTGGGCTGTGAATGTTTTGAGGCCAAGAAAACATACAAACATCTTTTTCCCTCTTCTGCTCCAGTTTTCATATTTCAGTGCTCCAAGTGAATCTCTGCTCAGAGAATCACCAACCAGAGTACACAAAACCCACATGTACTTACCACATAAACCTACTCCTGACTCTAGACATGTTATTGCAAATCACAGAACAAATAAAGAAACTGAAGTCTCTCTATTGCAACGGCCTGACAGCATCATGTCAGAAGAGCCTAAAAATTGGTTGCTAGATTAAAGAAAAGAAAGTGGCGGATCTGTGGTGTGTGGTTAAATCTAAGTAATGAATTTCTTATTTTTTTATTTTTGTGGGGAAATCCTCAGAAGCTGAAATTATAAAATAAAAAGCTTAAAAATATAATTATGGGAACATGCCTTTCTAGAATAATTATAGCTTCTATTTATATGAAAATCTAAATTTATTTGACCCAAATTAACAATATGTTTGGTAGTAATTTTTTAAATTTTATAGAGAGAAATTTGTGGGAAAATTCATCTACTTTCTACTTTGTAGGATAGCATGGTATATTTAACTTTTTTGTGCTTTACCAATTGCCATCGAAAAGATGGGACAAATTATGCATTCATCCTACTTGGTACAGGGTTAGCTGATAAATACCTGTGGGTGGACATACACTTGTCATGCACTTATGCACACATATGTATGTAAACAGGTACTTTATCAGACTTCCTATGAATTACCTTTTTCCTGTTTTGTAAAAATTATTCTCTCATTACTGTACAGAAAAATAACTGGAAATTTAAACAGAGCTTTTGGTGACCAAGTAATCTCAAAATCTCACCTAGGGACAGGAGTGATACAGCCCTAAGAATAGCAGTTGGTAGCCTGCCTCTATGTCCCTGGACTTACCCAGTCTGTCATCAAACCCTCCTAAACTTGAACTTATCTCTTGTTTATTTTTTTTTGCATCAAACGTGGACTTAAATTTTTAGATGAGTAAACTGCCACATTTAGTAGTAAATTGACTTTTGGTTGCTGGACGGAAAGCTGGTTTGAATCCAGGAAGGGCAAGATATGAAATGAATATCTTGTGGCAATTTAGAGGCTGGTAAATGATATTAGTCAGTGCTGTGGAAACATTTTCTGTATGCCAAACATTTTCTAAATGTTCTATATGTATCAGCTGATCTAATACTTCCATAATGAGACTGGTTTTATTAACTCTATCTGCAGATGAGAAAATAGAAGGACAGAAAGATCAAATAATTTGAGCAAGGACACACAACCATTTAGTATTAGATCTTGGACTTAGGCTGACTTTAAAATTCATGCTCTTTACTGAGCTGTCTCTCAAAATCAGACATGGAGGTTTTCAGCAAAAAAGCTTTCAGAAAAAGTTCTTGGTGGATTTATTGTTCAAAAATATTACAGAAAAATCTCAACTTTGACACTTCTCCACTTCCTGTCTGTAAATGGTAGTCCCAATTTTGGTTTTCTAGATACTCTGGATGCCTCCAGATTTCAATAAGGAACAATTCATATAGAAGCAGACATTTCTTATACTTTTTTTGCTCAAAAAGCATCCATGGTTTGAAATTAATTCACATATTACCTGTCAGTATGGAATTCAATTTCAAATTTTCTCTTCTATTCATTTTTGTTAGAAAATCCTACTCAATTTTAGAAGGAAGAGTGGTACAAAAACAGAAGTAGAACTAGCTTATTATTGCATTAAAATATTTAAAACTTTGTGAATTATTGTTAGCTTTCCCTTTCAAAATTCTTCAGGAAAACAACACAAACTACACTCCATTCTTTGGGGAAAAGTGCACAAAATTTATATTGGTGAGTTTCTCCATGATTTATCTAGGTATTTTATAATTAAGGAATATTTTAGGACTATTACAGTACTTTGGAATTTACTGTGTATCATGTATAATATGTTAAGAGCAGTGTTTGGGGGTAATGAATAAATTAGTCTTAGTTTTCACTTGAAAATCTATTTTTGCCTAATTCTGTACCACATAATTTGCTATATCACAAATCAAGTCCAGCTACCACTTCCTATATGAGATCAGAAATAAAAACCATATTGACATGTTATCCCATTCTTGAAAGAGGGTCATTCTTATGAGGAGTGGACACTTTCATGAATTCTTTCTCAAGTAAAAACCAAAATCACTATAAACATCATGTTGGGGATGGTACCTTAGAATCATTTTATATGACCTTTATCACTAAGATGAAAACATATCCTAAGACATTCAGAGAATGTGATGTTAATTCGGTTCTATTAATTGGAGATTTTAGAAAGAAGTTGTTAACAAGGGGGAACTTGTTAAAATAACAAAAATATTAAAAAAAATATTGGTTGTACATTCCTTCAACAAATAACTTTATTATGGAGACATTATACTGACCATTTCAGTGAGAAGCACAAATCCATAATAAGTAATAAGAAAACTCTGTCCTGTTTATTTTACTTAGCTTTTTCATTGATGTGACCAAAAAAACCGAGAAGAAAAATTTTTAGAGGAAGAAAAGTTCATTTGTTATTCATAATTTTAAAAGTCTCTGTCCACCGACAGTTGGCTCCATTGCTTGGGGCTCCAGATGAGGCAGAACATCATGGCAGAACAGTGCAGTGAAGGAAAGCAGCTAGGAACTTGACACAAGAAAACAGAGAGGGAGAGAGAAAGTTAAAACCTATTGGTTAATGGGCTGAGTACACTGTAGCTCAGTGATAAAGTGCTTGCCTTGCATGTATGAGGCCTTGGGTTCAATCCTCAGCACCACATAAAAAAAAAAGCAAAGAAAAACAGATACTGTGTGTTCATCTACAACTAAATAAATATTTTTAAAAAACCTATCAGTTAAAACATATCATGGGATCAATGCACTGATTATATTTAAGACTCTGAACTCAATTATTTTACCTCCAAACCTTCTTGCATTGTCTCACAGATGAGCTTCTGGGGGACATCTCATATCTAAACCATAACACTGTTTGAATTAGAAGGTATGTAACTAGAACTAGAGGAGAATTAAGGAGACTAGTTATGACCAGGACTTAACATAAAATAATTTATATATTTATACCAAGAATTTTTAAAACTTCTCAACAACGCTAAATCAAGATGGTGCCCCATATAACTCGGTGTATTAATAGTATAAAAGGAAGATCAACCATGTTGACCAAGCCATGCTGCCTACAGTTGTCTAGGTATCAGTGTATAACAGACCTCTGTGAATGGGTGGAGGGAGCGGCCACTTAGATAGTCCATTCCACCATAGCAATCAGCTCTTAAAAGAGGGTGCCATCTGGAAATCCAGATCCAGTGTTAACTTTTGGTTCTTTACAGGAATCCAGAAACTGATTTTCTTTAAGGAGAGTCAGATTTATGTGTGAAACCTTATGATTTTAAAAAGACCAAGTACATAGGCTATCAAAACAAAAAGGGCCTCTGGCTTTTCCATATTTTCTTCTATGATGCAGCTTTCCAAACAGATTGATTGAATAATGTCTTTTTATTTGGACCTTGAAAAATATTATAAGAAATTACTGGTGCACTCACATAGTTATAAAGGCACAGAAACATTCAGTGCATACTTTCAAATAGAGAAAATTACTTGCATTCATTTCCTATTATTGTATTAACAAGCTTACCTGAGACATGTATGACTGCGCATAGGGTATGACGCTACATCGTGTACAGCCAGAGAAATGAAAAGTTGTGCTGCAATTGTGTACAATGAGTAAAAATGCATTTTGCTGTCATATATACCTAATTAATTTTTTTAAAAATTAAACTAAATAAATAATTAAGACATTGATTTAAGTTTTGGAAACTATTAAAGAGACCCAGATCACTGCCCTCTCCCAAGCCCCAGCATACACACACACATGTACACACACTTCCACACAGTCATACCATTTGCAACAGCCAGAAATCAAGCTGGTTAAAACAATACAAAAGTATGAATTAGGTCAAAGGTACAACTTTCTTTCTGACTTTGCTCTTCACTCAGTTATAAGTCTTTATGTTGAGCAATTGATTTAATAGGAAATTGAGCCAGAGAATATCTTTGAATATTTGCAAGTCACTAGCCAAATGAATTCCAAATTCACTTTATAAAACAGAAATTTGAAAATTATGGTCTTGTATGGACCCAAATTTAACTCAATAAGTAGGAATGATATGAATAATTGTGCAGTGTGCTTATATTTTTGTTACATCAATATTGTCATTCTCCCTTCTGCTTTTTAATTAGATTATGTTGGAGTTCTTCAGCATGACAAAACTTGCTGGTGGGTAAATAAATTTTGTTTTCCTAAAATTAATTTGAGTATCTGAATTTCAACAACGTAAATTTATCTTTAGAATTCTGCAAATGCAATCCTTAAAATATTGAAGCAGTTTTTTGTGGCCTCCCCTTTTAAACTTTTCATAAAATTTCATAGAAATTACTAGCATAGCTACTAGGATAATGTATTTTACTACATACCAGATAATAACCAAGGGGAAGTTTTAAGGGATACAAAGAAGATGACCTTATGATGGGCAGTCTAAATCAACTTTTGAAAATTGCTCACCATGCAGTCAATACACTTGTATTGCTACCCAGTTGGCCAAGGTGAATAAGATGCTTTCAAACAAACTCATATTTCAGTGATCTAGTAACAAAATAAAATCACTATAAATAATTGTTCAGAATTTATCAATTTTGTTGATTGGGGTTGACAGGAATAAAAGGCAAATAAATAGAAACAAACCCCATGAATAAAATCTTGACCATAAGGTTGCTAGGCAAAGCTAACTGACAAAATATCTGTACTTTTACTAATGTTGTTGTACTGGTTTACCCATAAGTATTTACTAAGTATCTGCTATCTGCCAGCTTTTAAATTAGGTATTAAGAAACTAAAAGTCTCATCAGATATAATTTCTATCTTATAAAGAGTGATGCTATAAAAACTGTACAATATTACGTATTTTTATTTTTTTAATTGATTTTTTTAAAAAAAATAAATGACAGTGGAATGCATTACAATTCTTATTACATGTATACAGCACAATTTTTTATAACTCTGGTTTTGTATAAAGTATGTTGAAACCAATTTGTGTCTTCGTACATGTACTTTGGACAATGATGTCTCACATTCCACCATCCTTGCTAATCCCCTGCCCCTTCCCTTACCCTCCCACCCCTCTGCCCTATCTAGAGTTCCTCTATTCCTCCCATCCTCCACCTCACTACCCCACTATGGATCAGCCTCCTTATTATCAGAGAAAACATTCAGCATTTGTCTTTTGGGGATTGGCTAACTTCACTTAGCATTACTTCTCCAACACCATTCATTTACCTGAAAATGCCATGATTTTATTCTCTTTTATTGCTGAGTAAAATTCCATTGTGTATATATGCCACATTTTTTAATCCACTCATCTACTGAAGGGCAACTAGGTTGGCTCCACAGTTTAGCTACTGTGAATTGTGCTACTATAAACATTGATGTGGCTGTGTCCCTGTAGTATGCTGTTTTTAAGTCCTTTGGGTATAGACCGAGGAGAGGGATAGCTGGGTCAAATGGTGGTTCCATTCCCAGATTTCCAAGAAATCTCCATACTCCTTTCTATAATGACTGCACCAGTTTGCAGTCCTACCAGCAATGTATGAGTGTATCTTTGTCCCCACATCCTCGATAACACTTATTGTTGTTTGTCTCCATAATAGCTGCCATTCTGACTGGAGTGAGATGAAATCTTAGACTAGTTTTGATTTGCATTTCTCTAGTTGCTAGAGATGATGAACATGATTGTATATCCTCTTCCTCTTCTGAGAAGTGTCTGTTCAGTTCCTTGGCCCATTTGTTGATTGGTTTATTTGTTTTTTTTTTGGTTGTTGTTTGTTTTTGGTGCTTAGCTTTTTGAGTTCTTTATATACCCTAGAGATTAGTGCTTTATCTGATGTGTGAGGGGTAAAAATTTGCTCCCAGGAAGTAGGCTCTCTGTTTACCTCACAGATTGTTCCTTTTGGTGAGAAGAAACTTTTTTGAATTCATCCCATTTACTGATTCTTGGTTTTAATTCTTGTGCTATAGGAGTCTTATTAAGGAAGTTGGGGCCTAATCCCATATAATGAAGCTTAGGGCCTACTTTTTCTTGTATTAGACACAGAGTCTAGTCCTTGATGCACGTTGAGTTGAGTTTTGTGCATGATGAGAGAAAGGGATTTACTTTCATTTTGTAGCATATGGATTTCCAGTTCCCAGCACCATTTGTTAAAGAGGCTATCTTTTCTTCGGTGCATGTTCTTGGAAACTTTGTCTAATATAAGATAATTGTAATTCTGTGGGTTAGTCTCTGTGTACTCTATTCAGTATCATTGGTCCTACCAGTCTGTTTTGGTGCCAATACCATGCTGGTTTTGTTACTATTCCTCTGTAGTATTGTTTAAGGTCTGGTATAGTGATGCCACCTGCTTCACTCTTCCTGCTAAGGATTGCTTTAGCTATTGTGGGTCTCTTATTTTTTCAGATGAATTTCATGATTGCTTTTTCTATTTCTATGAGGAATGCCATTGGGATTTTGATTGGAATTGCATTAAATCTGTATAATGCTTTTAGTAGTATGGTCATTTTGATAATATTAATTCTGCCTATCAAAGAGCAAGGTAGATCTTTCCATCATCTAAGGTCTTCTTTGATTTCTTTCTTTCTTTAGGGTTCTATAGTTTTCATTGTATAGATCTTTCACCTCTTTTGTAAAGTTGATATCTTAGAAATTTGTTGTTGC
This sequence comes from Callospermophilus lateralis, assembly GCF_048772815.1. Lineage (NCBI taxonomy): Eukaryota > Metazoa > Chordata > Mammalia > Rodentia > Sciuridae > Callospermophilus > Callospermophilus lateralis. The sequence continues at coordinate 434,522 of NW_027512489.1, forward strand.
CTTCAATAAATTCTATTTTATTGGAGTATAAGTTTTCAAAATAATTTCTAATTATCCTCTATATTTCTGTGGTATTCATTATGATATTATTTTTTTCATCGTATATGCTGATAATTTGAGTTTTCTCTCTCCTTCTCTTCATTAGGGTAGCTACAGGTCTGTCAAGGATTTTATTTTTTCAAAGAACCAACTTTTTGTTTGGTCAATTTTTTCAATTGTTTCTTTTGTTTTGATCTCATTGATTTCAGCTCTAATTTGATTATTTCTTGCCTTCTGCTTTTGCTGCTGATTTGTTGTTTTTTTCCTAGGGCATTGAGATGTAATATAAGATCCCTCATTTGTTGACTTTTTCTTCTTTTAAGGAATAAACTCCATGCAATGAACTTTACTCTTAGTACTGCTTTCAGAGTGTCCCAGAGATTTCAATATGTTTTCTCTATCTTCTCATTTACTTCTAAGATTTTTTTAATCTCCTCCTTGACATCTTCTGCAACCCATTGTTCATTCAGTATCATATTGTTTCATCTCCAGGTGTTGAAGAAATTTTTATTTATTTATTTATTTATTTATTAATTAGTTGTAGTTGGACACAATGTCTTTATTTATTTTTATGTGGTGCTGAGGATCGAACCCAGTGCCTTACATGTGGGAGGTGGGTGCTCTATCATTGAGCTACAGCAGCAGCCCCAAATGTTTATTTTTTATATTTGTCATTGATTTCCAATTTCATTCCATAATAATCTGATAAAATGCATAGTAGTATCTCTACTTTTTTGTATTTGCTAAGAGTTGCTTTGTGGCATATCATATGGTTTGTTTGTTTTAGAGAAGGATCCATGTGCTGCTGAAAAGAATGTGTATCTGCTTGATGCAGGTTGAAATATTCTAAAGATGTCAGTTAAGTCTAAGTTATTGAGTATATTATTGAGTTCTAAGTTTCTTTACTCAACTTTTTATTAACAGATCTATCCAGTGGTGAAAGATGTGTGTTAAAGTCACTCAAGATTATTGTGTTGTGGTCAGTTTGACTCTTGAACTTGAGAAGAATTTGTTTGATGAGCATAGCTGCACCATTTTGGGGGGCATTTATATTTATGATTGTTATGTCTTGTTAGTGTATGGTTCCCTTTAGTAGCATGTAATGTCCATCTTTATCCCTTTTGTTTAACTTTGGCTTCAAGTCTATTTTATTTGATATGAGGATGGAAACCCCTGCTTGCTTCCGCAGTCCATGTGAGTGACATAATTTTTCCCAACCTTTCACCTTTAGTCTATGTGTGTCTTTTCTTATCATATGAGTCTCCTATAGGCAACATATTATTGGGTGGGTTTTTATTAAGTCCAGTCTGCTAGCCTATGTCTTTTGATTTGTCAGTTTAGGCCATTAATATTCAGGGTTATTATTGAGACATGGTTTATATTCCCAGCCATATTTGTTTATTTTTGTTGTTTAACTTGATGTGTTTTTCTTCTTTGATTAGTTTTTTTCTTTAGGGTACTATCTCTTTCTGCTGATTTTCAGTGTTTTTTTTGTTTGTTTGTTTTCTCTTCATGTAATATTTGGCCAAGTATGTTTTGTAGTGCTGGTTTTCTAACTATAAATTCTTTTAACTTTTGTTAATCATGGAAGGTTTTCACTTTATTATTAAGTCTACAGCTTGATTTTGCTGGAAACTAGATTCTTGGTTGGCACCAATTTTCTGTTAGAGCTTGATATATTTTGTTCCAGGATCTTCTAGATTTCAGGGTCTTTGTTGAAATATCTGCCATTATCCTAATTGATTTTCCCCTATATGTAATCTGATTTCTTTCTCTTGTGGCTTTTAAAATTCTGTCCTTATTCTGTATATTGGGCATTTTTATTATAATGTGCCTTGGTGTGAATCTGTTGTGATTTCTTACATTCAGCATCCTGCAGGCTTCTTGAATTTGGATTTCCAATTCATTCTTCATGTTTGGAAAGTTTTCTGATATTATTTTATTGAATAGATTGTTCATGCCTTGGTTTGGACCTCTATGCCTTCCTCTATTCCAATAATTCTTAAATTTGGCCTTTTTATGCTATCCCATATTTCTTGAATGTTCTGCTCATGGTTTCTTCCCGTTATCACTGTGTGGTCTTGTTTTTTTAAGATTATATATTTTATCTTCATTGTCTGATGTCCTATATTCCAAGTAGTCTACTCTGTTGGTGATGCTTTCATTGAGCTTTTAATTTGGTTTATTGTTTCTTTCATTTCAAGGATTTCTGTTTGGGTTTTTTGTTTGCTTGTTTGTCTGTCTGTTTTTTAGAACCTTTATCTCCCTGTCGATGTCATCTTTTGCTTCCTGGATTTGTTTATGTAGCTTCTTGTCAAAGTGATTGTACACTGCTTGTATTTGCTCTCTTGTATCTTCCTTTCACAAAACATTTAAACCATGTATATCTTAAACTCTTTCTCTGTAATTCTTTCTCATGTGGCTGCCAATGATTCTATTGATGTAGTGTCTTGACTTGTTTGTGGTACTTTGTTCCCTTGTCTTTTCATGTTGTAAGTGTGTCTTCCTTTCCAGCTCTGAGTCTGGGGTATTATTGTTTTTACCCTGTAAGTTCGTAGTGCTCTTGTAGGGTTCCAAGACCTCTCCTTTGCAGGGAAGGACAATGTTAACAAATCCAAATATCAACAATATACCACCTCTGAACATTTGTTGTTATTAAGATGTTTACAGTTTAATCTCAATGTATAGAGATGTTAGATTCAATTATTATCTAAAATATAATCAATAACGTTGTAAAAATGTTTACAGTTTCTGACAGTGGACAATGAACTGGGGATGGGGCATAGAACGATATGCTGAGCAGGAAGAATGTGAGGATATAGAGTTAATATATCCTAGGAAATGTGAAAGAGAAATCTAATGAAGAGGGTTAGTAGCAAGAGAATAGACAGGAAGTAGTTTAGGGTAGACAAATATGTAGAAAGACAGTAAAGTGCATAAAACAAACAGAAATATGTATTAAGAAAAATACAGGATGTTAAAATAGTAAAATGTGGAGGGGGAAAGAAAAAAGAAAGAAGAGGAAAAAAGGCCATAGACAACACCTCTACATTATATTATTCAGATGGCTCAGTCCTCAAAATCATATTTGTTGCAAAATTCTTGGTTTCATATATGTGAGGGCCAGAGGATAGAAGGGAAGAAGAGAAAGAGGGGGAAAAAATGCTCAAAAGAAGAAACCAGGGTTGCTGTTAGTTTTAGAGATCCATATCTTTTCTGTTTTTCATACAAGCTGGTGTCTCTGCCCTCAGGATGGTGTAGACAACCAGAATGGGAAGACTGGTCCTTGTTTAGGGCATCTGGAAGTGGGGAGTACCACCCACCAGTCCCTGCAAAGAGATTGCACTTCACAGGTCTCTCTTTGGGACCGCTCATCTGACTTAAGTGCCAAGTATTGTCTCCCTCACTTGCCTGGAGATTTCCCAGATCCTGGTCTCTCTGTTAGGCTCCAAACATTAGCCCCATCTCCCTCTCACTTAGTAGTTTTCAACTTCAGGGCCTCTCACACCAAGACTCACACCAGGTGAGCGATACCCTTGTCTCACTGCACACCTGCCCAACTAAGAGCTGTTTTTGTATTGGGTGATCACTGTGCGAAGTTATCACTGCTGGGGAGCGGGGAGCAGGGGGTGAGTTGGATACCTGGTACCTGGCCAGATGGAGATACAATCTGAGAGCTGTCCCCACCAATATGGCAAGAAAGGTTATCCAAGATGGAGTTGGTCTGCTTCCAGCACCGGGTGAGGTGGGGCGATCCATGCGATGGCATTATGCTGGGGGTAGTTAGTAGCTGAGTGATCTGAGTGGGAGCAGAGTGCAGTCTGGAGTTCTGCAGAAGTGCTGATAGGTGATTCTGCTAATCACCTATCATGGGCTACAACTGCAGGCTTAGGGTTTCAGGCATCAGGAGACCAGAATCCTTCTCAAATGCTGAGCCTCTGAGCCCTGTGCCAGGGTCACAGCACTGGTGATTTCTGTGGAAATCAGCTGTATAGGGGTCTTCTTACACACCTGAGGTGCAATATTCTGACTAGGTGAGATCTGGGTCACAGAGCAAAACAGAATGCTGCCTCCCTCTGGCCCGCCATCTTGGAATCCCCAGTATTATGTATTTGGATTGCAACATATTCACAGAGAGAGAATGTGCCTTAGAAGAGTTGAAATAGATTTGTGAAAATGAGTAGGAGTTGGTCAAATGAAGATAGAAAGTAGAAAGTTCAGCCTATAGTAAAGTTTTCAGAGTAACAAGGGCAGAGTTTTGAATGTGCATCAGACAACAGAGGGAAAAGGAGAAGAATGGAGACATATTTTAGACTTCAAAAGCCTCCTTGAGACTTGGATTTTATCTTGCAGACAGCAAGGTGGTCCATAGCAGCTCAAATGAATTAGGGTTATTCAGTGGCTCCTGTGTATAGGCAATTAAGACAAGAGATATGAAACCAATAAAAAAATAAAAAATAAAATCCTTCAGGGGCTATAGAGAAAGGTAAGAGGGGCAGGGAGGGAAAGATGAAGGAGGGAAAGAAATAGGGTAGGAGGGGGAAGAAAGGGAAGGAAAGAGAAGGGAATTGGCAGAAAGCCGGGGAGGAGAAAGGAAGAAGGAGGGAAAGAAAGGACAGAAATAATCCCAAGGCCATATGGCTGTTAAATAATATTTTAGAATATAAGGTATACTTATATGTGTATACTTAAGTGTATACTGTAAACAACTTAGATCATGTTAATGCCTAATATTTATATAATTCTTTATAGTTTACATTATGTTTATAACCTCATTTGTTAGACTCTCTGCCAAGAAAGGCAGTTTCTCCCAGTAGGAATAAAAGTTAGAGAACACATCGGGATTCACCTAACATCCAAATGATGGAGCTGGATTCAGAGTGCAGCTCTTAGCCCCACATCAGTGTTCTTTCTATCAAAGAAAAACTATATATAATATTTTAAAAATACATTAGAGGGAATCAGAGATGTGCATAAATTCGGATCTGGTTTATGTAAGCAAATGTCAGAATGTGAATACCAAAATAGGAGTAAAGAAAGAACCAAAAAGAGGCAGGAGTACTTTAATGAAGAGAGAAAATGATTATGAGTTCTATACATTGTTAAGGTCTGTAAACAAGTCAGGATGGCACCTGTTATTTTGCCAGAGAAATATTAGAGTCTGTAAACAAGTCTGCATGGTGCCTGGCAAAATGCCAGAGGGAGTGGTTTGGAAAGTAACAAAAGCGAGCCATTAAGTGTGGATATTCCTTATTGGTTGACTGCTGTATCTATTTTATGCTAATTAGATAAGCTGTGTAAAATGTATAAATACCGCTCCTGTCCTACAATAAACGGCTCCTACTTCTGCTGCATCAATCTACTCAAGTAGTTCGTCACCCCTGGTTATTTTGCTGCAGCTGGACTGTGGCAATACATTGTTTGGTAGGACTTGCTTAACAGATTCTTCTTTCCCTTTGCTTCTCTCAAAACTCCTCTTCCTCCAGGCATGGTGGCACACATCTGTAATCCCAGCATCTAGGGAGGCAGAGGCAGGAGGATTGCAAATTCAAAGCTAGCCTCAGCAACTTAGCAAGGTCCTAAGCAACTCAATGAGACACTTTCTCTAAATAAAAACTAGAAAGGGCTGGGGATGTGGTTCAGTGGTTATGTGCCCCTGAGTTCAATCCCCAGTACCAAAACAAAACAAAAATACCCACTTCCTTTCAGTAGTTCAAATTGATGAAACATTACTCTGAAGAGCAAGACCTCACCAACAGAACCAGAAACTTGTAAAAACACAGAGAAAGAGAAGGCAGAGACAGGACAAAGAGAGACAGAGAGGGAAGGTATGAGCAAGTACTAAAAAGGACTCATAAATTAACTTGACCACTCTTTTCATTTTTAAATTAAGAAAAACAAATTCCAGGAATACTAGCAGTTAACAGCACCCTAATTGGTGGTAGAACTGAGTCTAAACCCTGAGCTTGCTGACTTTCCATCCAAGGAGGTTTCCACAGCCTGTGGCCAAGAATCATAGGGTATATTCTGCCAACAGAGAAACTGAAAGGAGGAGGGATTCACCACAGTGCCCATCTAGGACTGGCAATGGGAAGGAGAAGATCTACTGCAATGCTTCCCAGACTTTTAGATTTCATGGAGCAGAAATATTTCAAATAAATATATAAGTTCAATCATGGAGTTGCCAACATTTTAATTTTGCCAAGAAAAGACATTTATTTATTTTCTTTTAAATTAATTTTTATTGTAGGTTGTTCAAAACATTACATAGTTCTTGATATATCATATTTAACACTTTGATTCAAGTGGGATATGAACTCCCATTTTTACCCCATATACAGATTGCAGAATCACTTCAGTTGCACAACCATTGATTTACATATTGCCATTCTGGAGTCTGTTGTATTCTGCTGCCTTTCCTATCCTCTACTATCCCCCCTCCCCCCTCCCCTCCCCTCTTCTCTCTCTACCCCCTCTACTGTAATTCATTTCTCCCCCTTATATTTTCCCTCCTTTCCCCTCACTTCCTCTTGTATGTAATTTTGTATACCCCTGAGGGTCTCCTTCCATTTACATGCAATTTCCCTTCTAAAATAAACAAAGACAAAACAAGTATAGATGACTTTCACCACCATTCCACACAAACACAGTCACTGCTATGCAAAAATCTGGAACACCCTTATTATGGAATAAAGTCTGCTTCAAGAAAAATTCATCTTATTGTGGCTTTTCTTCATTTAGCTGAGGATTAATAGCTATACTTCATCATGGTCTAGCCCTGGGCTGCTGGCCAATATTTCAGAACTACCAGAATGTATGAATAAGCCCTAAATGGAGGGTCAGAGACCAGGATTTAGTCTCTATCAGTCAAAAACTGTCCATCCTGGGTCAGGTTGCTCCTCAATTCTGGATCTCAGACTAGCCCAATTATCAAATGAGAGCTTCCAGCTGGCTTTGAAGGTCTAGCATGTTAAGAAGAGTTAAATGTCTGAATCAGACCCATGTTGCAGATGCTCTTAGGAGCACTGTGCCTTTGAAAAGCTCATTCCCAGGTCTTGTTCTCCTCAACCTTAGGAGAAAGTGCTGGCAGGTGAGGATAATGGCTGATGAACCTGGCATTGAGTGCTTTACCTGAGTTCACCAATAGCTTTTAAATCACTTTTCATGAAAGAAAATGTCAGGCTGACCTGCACTCTTTATTTTTTAATTCTGAACCACTCTGTTTTTTATGGCAACTATTATTTTTTGATGTCATATTGCTACATAACTATCTTCAAAGGAAAAAAGCAACAGAAGAAGAAAAGACCAGAGTGTCGGGAACAGACACTGAGGTATATGAAACAAGGTAAATGAAAGACAAGTCTCATAGTTCGAGTTCTATTTAAAAGTAATCCATGTCAGAAATGACTCTTTACAAAGGGTAGCTTGTCCCAGTCACTGCTGGTACCCTCAACACTTACTTGTCCATAAATGAAAACTATAAGCAAGGGATAAGAGCAGAACAATATAGGGTATCAACAAATGAATATTCTTGTATCCCTATTGTCCAGGGGACAGTAGAAGTGAGACTGGAAGTCTGCACATCCAGTTAAGCCTTAACAAAGTCTTAAAAAGTTAAGTTGGAATTTTTGGATCAAGTACAGTTTAAAAGTTGTGGAGAGAAACCACAGAAAATGTAGAAACAACAAGGTAGAAGCACATTTAAGTAAGACTTTCCTTCCCTTAGTCTCTTTTAGTCACACCCATAATATAATTACAGCTTAGCATTTGCATTTAATTATACAGTATTGAGAAACACTCTGAACTTTATAGCAAAGCTGAACTCTTTATTGCCAATAGGTTTTTTACTTCCATCCTGAGGAATGAACTTTAGAACAGGTAAATACAAATCTTGGCTAAATAAAATGGAATGAAGATGTCTATGGTCAGGTCAAACACAGATGTATTTGTGGGGGAAAAAATGGTACAAATAAACATTACAAATTTGCTCAGGCAAATAGTAAGTTCTCAATAAGTGTTAGATGTTATTATCATCTTCATTTTTGCAAAAAAAAAATCCAAAAACATTTTTTTCTTTTTTTGCTTCCATGCCAGTAAAATCTACAGAAGGGTTAATGTAAGGCTTTAAAGCTACTTTTTAAAGGAAAATCCACAGCATTCACTAGAGCCATATACACCTCCTTTGGTGTTATTCCACTTCCTCTTTTACTCTCCTAAACTCCAGAGGTGTTAAAAAGACGGTAAGGTCCTTCCTTGGGGTGGATTTTGTGGCACCAACCACAGGAATTTCGCATGACTTTAGTGCATAATTAATTGGTATCATGAAAATTCCGAATTTTTCAAAAATAAATGATGCATAAAAGGCACATAAAACCTCAGTTAATAAGTCCCAACTCGTTCAAGAACATATCTTAGCTCAGCCAATGGAAATAGTTTTTTATTCAGTGGAGACCTCTTAAATGCATTGCCTCAGTGCACAGTAAATCTATTCTTTTAGCAGGTTTATTCCTTTATCTGGTAGTCAATTAAGTGGCCTTTCATGAAATGTAGCAATGACATACATTTGTGGAGGGAGGTATATTCTTATAACTTGTCTGATTATCTTTGGGCTTTAGCATGTATTATTTATGAGTGTTATTTCTTGAGCAGGTTTATGCCTTCATCAAGTAATCATGAACACATTTTAAGTATAAATATGAGTCTACAGCAACTGGAAACCACCATGGTTTTAACAAGGTTCATTCTTGCATAAATATCTCATTCAATTTTCAGGGAATTGTATTTTGAGAACAAAATTTATTTTGTCATTTTCCCTCCTCACTTTCCAAATTGTAATACCTATACTACAAAGAAAGCAATCATCACTCTCGCATGCATTCAACTAAATATTTCTAGGTATAGAAATGCCATCAGCTTATTTCATACATCTAAAATGAACTGAGAGAAAGCTTTGAAAATGCAACAGCATCTATGATAATTCCTTAACCTACGAGGAACTTCAGAGAATAAATGTCAGAAAATGTATTGATATATTTGCTGGTGATAGAATGTAATCAGATTTTTAATGTTTTATATGTTAAAGTTTTGTTCTGTTGTTGTTTTTATTAAAATTTTAACCTACTAATGAATCACTTTTAGTCTACTTAAAAAATACAGAAATTTATGTTGTTATTCAATTTTCAATGATTATATCTTTAATTAAACATTGCACAATTTATTTTGCACACAAAGCAATTGAAATATCAGGTGGGTCAATATTGTAATTTTTCTCTTTTCTCTGGTCACTAAGCTAGTATTTTAGGTGAACTTCCTGTGCTTAATTCAACATGTTTTGAAACATCATCTTGGAAATAATGTAGCACTGTGTTTAGATAATATGATATACCAACACTAATGTTATCTTTAAAGTTAGGCATTGAGCACAAATCTACAGATGAATTAGCTGTTCCTAAATTAAGGACTATTATGAGTCAGTAATGGTATGATATTCTTTTTATGATTATAGGTTGGGTTATAATGTGACAAAAAAATGCAATGTTTCTAAAATGACAGTTTTTTAGATTTGTGTTGCCTGAGGTAGTTCAGCTGAACAATAAACTATAATTTGATTGATGGAAAATTGAAGTGGTTCATCTAATCTGCCAGTCTAGCCTACCACAGCTTTGATTTTGCATGTATGATGATGTATCACAGTTTTAAAGATAATGTTGTTTGTATTAGACAGCAGATTTTTTTCCTCCCACATAAAAAGGAAGAGCTTTATTACATAGAAATGATCAAAATATGCCATGGATTAGTATGGAATCAAATTTTTTGGAATATAAATTTGAAAATTCAAATGCATAAGGCTAAATTATGTAAACAAAACTTCAGAACATAGTTTTTGGTTCAGGTAAATTGATCATGTATTGATCACAGAATGACTCAGTGTGGATAGAGTGACATCTGCACCTGAGAAAAGCAATCAGACTATAACAATTCCACATTTATTTTAAATGAATGATGACTTGTTGGAGAGAACTCTTACAAATCAATCATAAAGATTTCTAAACTCCAGAGAAAAAAATTCATTTAAAATAATAAAAGGGTAATAAACACTGCAAAACACCTTACACATATGCAAATTTGAGTAACACATTGATTATCAAAGACATGAGGCTATTTATAATTAACTGCTGAATATTGATGATTTTGCAGATTTAACAATGGAACATTGAAATTAAGATTCTTGAATTAATTTCAGAGTATAATTTTGAGCAACCTGGTTCCAGTTCATCATCTACTCTTATCAGTCCAAAAATTTTTGTGAATTGTGTATATAATTCAAACAATAAGGAAGGTAATACAACTATTTTTGTCTTTCTTTAAAGTATTACAAAACTAAATCTATAAAAGTTTTTTAAAGTTTCTTTAAAAATTGCTAACTAAATACAGAAATGTTTTAAAAAAGTACTCTCAGAATATTCTAAATAGGAGTGTATCTATAATCAGAGAAGTTGAACATTTTAGAAGGAAAATTACAAGAATGGATAATGGATAATTTAATGCACTATTTTCTTCTCTAGTCAAGAATGACCAATAGCCATTGGAAAGAAAACTACTAAAAATTCAGGAGTCTGATATCATCTCTGGGCAATATAATTTTTTAAAAATTATATATTTATTTTTATTTTATTTTTCTGGTACGAGGATTGAACCCAGGGGGATTTAACACTGAACTATATCCTTAGTTATTTTTATTTTCTCTTTAGAGACAAGGTCTTGTTAAGTTGTTTAGGGCTTCACTAAATTGCTGAGGCTGGCCTCAAACTTGCAATCTTCTCAACCTCCCTAGTCTCCAGGATTATAGAGGTGCACCACCATGCCTGGCCAGTTTGATTTATTTGTAACAGTGAAATTTTTTTTTCAATGTACCCATTAAGTAAAGCATTTTAAATATTTGTTAACATTTAAATAGTTACTAGTAGCCACTTTATTGGAAAGTGAGTGTCATTTAACATGGGTAGAATTACAAAACACCATTACCTTTCTCGAAAGCAATTTGAAACTGTAAATGCCATTTCTCAAGTGCTTACTATGTCCCAGGATTTGAACTGTGAATTTATTTGTTGAACTAAATTATTTTTTCGGTTTCTACCAAGCCATAATATTGTGCATAGCCTATTATTAACTAGTTTTAATTTTAAGAATAGATTTTAAGAAAACCTAAAATAAGCTGGTATGCTGGCTCACACCTGTAATCCCGGTGGTTTCAGATTCTGAAGCAGGAGGATCACAAGTTCAAAGTCAGCCTCAGCAAAAGCAAGGTGCTAAGCAACTCAATGAGACTCTGTCTCTAAATGAAATACATAATAGGGCTGGGGATCTGACTCAGTGGTCAAGTGCCCCTGAGTTCAATCCTCAGTAACCCCCCCACCCCCCTCAAAAAAAAAAAGAAAAAAAGAAAAGAAAACCTAAAATAATATGAGAGAGATATTCATTACTTAGGAAAAAATTAAGAACTGTAGTGTTCAAAATTATTTAATTTTGTTATATTACTTTGATCACATAATTATGCAGTCACTGAAAATTATTTTATGTGAAATATTTTATAATATGCCAAATATGTATAGTATGTTAGATTGGTTATTAAAACAAGAAACAAAATTATATTAATTATATCACTAAAAGAAAAAGAAAAATTCTTATTTTTTCATTGGTATATTTAAATCATACAAAGTATCACAATTGTTACATAGTTGTACATACATACAATATAACTATTATCTAGAGAGGATAGAAAAACAGTTGGTACAAATATGTAGTTTTACTTTTCTTTAGATTTTTCTGTATGCCAAAATATTTTTTGGATTAGCATGTACTGTTTTCATAATTGGATAAGAGGTTATTGACCCACTTTTTGTCCTTATCCCTTTTTGCTTACTGTACCGTACATTATTCCTCACAAGTGGAAATTGATAAGCTATAGGGTCAGATAGGCCTGACCTGGAATACCAGCTCCACTGCTCGGTAACTCTGTGGCCCTGAGCATGCTGCACACACACACAAATACACACACATGTACACAGGCTTCAGTTTCCCCATATGTAAAAAAAAACCCATCAGTATATTACATGAATGATTCAAAGAGGAGAGACTGATCAGCATTAAAAAGGGAGAAAATCTTCACAGATGTTTGAATAAGAATATTATGTTTAAGGAGTACTGGAGTCTGCACAGGCTGTGTATATAACATCTCAAAGCAGAAGGAGCAGAGTGAAAAATGAGCAGAGAGATGGAATGATGTAGTCTAGTGTTTCTGAGTAGATGTGAAAGAGCTCCACAATTGGTAGAATAAAAGCCTTGATATTATGTCATTAAAGAATTTTGCCTAAATTTAAAGATCATATTGACATCAGAAATCAATTTTCATTTATTTTAGTTCCAAAGTGCCGCAGTCTCTGGCTGGGCACGAATCACGAGTCTCCACACAGCTTGTAGATTCAAACAGCAATTCTTTATTCCCGAACTCACACCAGCCGTCTACAAACACGCTCTGGGGGAATCCACGTTCTCTGCCCAAATCCACTTCTCCCAAAATCACTCCACATGGACTTCTGTCTCCCAAAATATACTGTCTGACCCTAAGAACTCAAGAGGAACTCAGCAGCAGGATACGCCCTATTCTAAAGGGGGAACACCCTAATCTCCTATTATGCTAAACCGCCCTATTCTAAAGGGGGAACACCCTAAACACGGATCCTGCCCTGGTCCTTGAGCAAGGTCACCTTACATGCAATGTCCTGCAAAATGTCCTATTTCCATGAGTCCTTCCACTAGACAGCATGGGAGTAAGCTGGCAAGGAGATTGTCATACCTACTTGGCTGATGGCTCCCAGCACCAAAGTTAATTTGTTTGTGTTATTCTGGAAAGCTTTGCTTGGATTTACTCTTCTGGAATTAATAAAACACAACCAAATCATGAAAATTGAGAGAGGAAAGGGACATCACATTACCACAAACACCAAGATCACCTTCAGCTGGTAAAAGAAAGGTTACCTAGGGATGGAGAAGTCGCCATCATGCTTGATTCATCTGTGACCATTTGCAACATGAAGATTTTATTTTTACTCTAATTATGCAGTTTGTTTATGTATTCTCAAAATTTGAAGTAATAACTAAGTAATATTCCCCTTTAGGAAATTCAACATTTATTGTGATGGTTCCTGCTTTTATAACAGGCAAACCATTCTTTTGTTGAAGAAATTTCTGATTTGCACTGGATTGTGTTTATTTTTTTTAGTTTATTATAGTTATTTATGATATTTTATATTCATTTATATTTTATGTGTATTACTCCAACAATTCATTCTAAAAGACTTAATTTAGTGTAGATTTAACATTTAGATTTAGAAATTGAAGCACCTTCTGAAGAAGCCAAACTCAATTAGCTGTGAATATTTAAAATAATATTTTCATGGTATAAGAACAATATCCCATGCACACAGTTGGAATTACATCAAGATACATATGTTTGTATTCTTATGATCACTGATGTTTGATGGTATACTTCTATAATGTAATTCAAATGTCTGCAAACTATCACCTGACAAATTTATCCCACTACCTCTTTGGAAATATAATTTTATTGGAACCCATCCATTGCCATTTTTTGTTTGTTTTATCTATGTTGTTTTCTTGCTACAATAGCAGAGTTGAGTGGTGGTGACAGATATTTTGGTAAGTGATCAGAAAACGCATTACCTTTCATAGAGTTAGAGTTGTTGCAATTGAGAATTGAAAACAATTCATGTGGCTATTAAAAAAAGAAATGTTTGGGTAAATCAGTAGTTAAAACAAAAAATATACATATAACAGCAACACTTATGAAAAAGATGCTCATAAATAAATCCATTTTTTTAAAAAAAACTATATATATATATATACACACACACACACAAAGAAACAGAGAAAAGAGAAAGAAAACTACTCTTATAAACTCATAAACACGTGGAGTTGAAGATCCAAGAACCAAATGCACACCTTCCTTTCCTCCTCCAAGACAAGTTTTGAAATACAGAAGTAAAGCTCAGGACTCCAGAAGCTACAGCATAACACAAGCACCAAGTTTCCACATGGGGTTTACCATCCATCTGGTCCTAGCAGGGCTTGTCATCAGAGAGCCAGGAATAGACTTAACTAGAATGTCATTCTCTACAGCACCTCTCCCTTAACCTCCTCTCCTGCTCACACCATCCCTACATTTGTACCTCCAGTCTGCCCCCATAAGAGCATGCATTTAGGAATAACAGATGTGCTCAATCTCGCTTTTTCAAGACAGAAAGTACTTGTATTTTGAATTCATTCCAGTAGGTCCAAACCTTCACCTCTCTGCCATTGCAAAATTAAACATGATTAAAATAGATGTCACTTAGAACTATGACAATTTGTAACACCAATAATTTACTAAGAAAAAGTTCAACCTTAAAGTCTCAATTTCAACTTTTTACAAGACTGTATTCTGAGACAAATTGAATCTTAGCTCTAGTTAACAAATCTGCATTATTTCATCCTACTGGCCATATTTTTAAACTAAAAAGCTTTGGTCACTTTCCAGATCACTCTGGGCTGGTATATGTTCTTCAAAAATGTTTTTCAAATTTCCATCAGTAGTCTACACCCTTGGGACCCAAAATGAAGTATTTCAAAAGCTTATGCCATGGCATAGGAGAGGGAGATATCAAGGAACATCCCCCTGAATTATTAAATTTACTTAAAAATGTTTTAAAGAAAGACAACACAAAACAAAGCTCTCTTTGTATAACAGTATTTGGGAATAGAATGACAAACCAATTTTAAATTTTAAGAACACATATGATAGATAAGCTTGACTTAGACTTTTCCTCATCTTTCTCTCAACCCCTTCTAAGTACCACTAAATATCCCTGCCTTGCCTTTGGATGCACTTTAATGGAAATGTTTGCAGAATACAACTATACTGAAGACAGTAGGTAAATAATAGCATAACATTTTCTGCACATCCATGTGCATTGGGGGATCTTGTTAAGACCACTTAGCTTGTCTATTCATCAGTGACCTCGTTTTTAAAGGAGAAAACAATGATTTTCACAAAATAAGAAAATCACTAAAATCTATTGTCTTAGCAGCCTACATGCCCTTCACAAAGAAATAGAAATTGGAAGCAAGAATTAGGAAAAATATTTGTGGAAACCATTCAGCTGAAATTTTTTAATCAGACCAAATGAAAGGTTAAAAGATTGTAAATAACATCCAGGCAACTTCATCAGATTTCCTTTGGGTACTCCTATGTTTCTGTCAGAAGGCACTGTGAAATTATGTGCACTTGTGAAAATCTAATTTATTTTTTAAATGTACTTCTGTATCATTGGCATCATATAAAATCATTTGTGTACACTTCTGTATACTTAACTATGCATGTAATGCCCACCTATCATGAAGAAATCAGTAGAGAGTGTCAGTTGGATTTGGGCACAGAAACAGATAAAGAATCACACCAGTGGATTTAATCCTTCAAGTACAGAGACTGACTGAATGAACATCTGGAAGTTTTACAGGGCAGGAATTGAAAGTTGACGAGTTGAGAAGAAGGCCTCTTATTATTCAACAGAAAATAAGAGTGACACAATAACATTTGGATAAGCAATTTTTTGTTAATTTTAGAAAACTCGCTCTCCAGAGCAATTCAGGGTTTCTGTGTTTGTTGATATTACCGTTTAATGTGACAACCATGACACCATTTTCCAAAACAGATGGATTAATGTCATTTTTTTAAAAAATTACTTCACCTAGACAGGTGTTTCCTGTGTATGTTTGACATGAAATTAAAAATAGCTCCAGATGTTCTGTTGGCAGCAAAGCCAGTTAATTTTATTAGAGCATTTAATCACAGATCAACAGTGTAATAGAGGGCAATGAATGTGAAGCAGAAATTTAACAGAACTTCCTAATGAATTGTGAATTAGTTTATATAGGGAGATCCAGAGGCATGCAATGCTGCTTATGTGAATCTCATAAATGTATTGATTCGAGCTTGTTATTTTTCCTGAATTCTGATACTGTTCATATTTAAGAGTTTTGCAGGAATTTTAAAGCTGTATGTGTATGTGTGTTTAAAACTGGCAATGCAATAATTACACCACCACTTAGCACATGTAGAATCTTTTTTTTTCTCAAGTCCCACGTTTGTGTTGTTTTGTAAACACGGCTCCTTAGGCATGAGTGTGATTGCTATTCTCTCATGGGCATCCAAGTGCGTTAGGGTGTTACTGATGTCCACAGTGATTGCTCTGCCTGCCACGCACAATCAAGACAGCAGTGCCGAGCTCTGTTATGCCAGGCTTAAGCATCATTATATGCCTAGTTATTTTTCCTCTAAGATTAGCTATAGATTTCCCATTAATTATAACATCAGGTTGATTCATCATTAATAAAATAAATCTCAGTGAACTGTCACTGATTTCTTGACTAAAATGAAAACAAATGAAGAAAAAACAGTTCCTGTCTTTGTTATACTCTTATCAAATTTATCTTTGTAGCAGCTTGGTCATTCCAGAGCCAGAGCAAAATATTCATAATTTTCTACTTTGAAATATTAGTGTGCCCATATGCACTAATAAAAACTTAAAGCCCTGCTATGATTGATGTTTTTTGTTGGCCCGTCACCTCATTGTATAGAAGTTTGTTTTAATGAGTTTCTCTAATGAATATTTTATATTGCTACTTGGATGAATGGCATATGGTAAATGCAAGGTAAATTACAGTTCTTTAAAAAATATTTTTTATATATTATTTATTTTGTGATGCCTGTATTGGTAAGATGTCATGTCAGATAAAGATTGGAAAGTATTTACTGTAATACTTATTTGTAACTTGAAGAAGTAAAATTTTTAATTATTAACAAGCCTGCACTATATCCATGAAACTTACAGCAAAATTAGCATAAACTCTATCACATTACAAATTTGTGTAGACAGATTCCATTCTATAATGCAAAAATAAGATAATATCTTCCATTTGTAAAAATCTTCATACAGTACTATGAAAATAAGGGGGAAATATCTATTTCTTCAAAGACTAAAAAAGGAACTTGGTAGGAGCCAAAATTGAATAAAATTTAATGTATATTGAGAATTAGTCAATCTCTAAATTTTGTTATTTATAAAAGTAGAATATATTATTTAAGTAACCTCATAGTTTTATAGTATCTCTTGTTTTCTGTGAGGATATAGATGAGAGAATGGGTTTTAATCTAGTAAATATTAATAGCTGCTATTTATTGACTGCCTTTATAAACATCATCTCATTAAATTCTCAGGATAACCATAAAAATGTGGTAGTATTATTACTATTTCTATATGCAAGAAAATTAAAACTCACAAGGCTAGGAAATAATAAAAACTTGAACTCAAAATAGGCTGGCTTCAGTGTCAATAAATTTCCACATTAAATCAGCTGGACCCCAAAACATGTTACTTCCTACAGAAATGTTTTACACATGGGAAAGGCAAATATCCTCTATAGTTCCTCTACTTGATCCTTAGTAATAATACCAGCTGACATTTAAAGAGTGATTGCAGTGGGCAAGTCATGTTTTACCAGCATCCACTTTCTGAATTCCATAGGAATGCTCTGTGATAGTTACTATCATGCCCCCATTGTACAGAGGGTAAAACTAAGGCAAGATTTATTTAGGCAACTTGCCCAAATCACAAAGCTTGTAAGTGGCAATGAACTGACATCCTGCTCAAATCTGTGCTCTTAAGAATGATGCCTATCATATTACACTGCAGCATGTGCAGTTGTCACTCCTGAAGTTGTAAGTTGTGAGTTTGTCTCATTCATGTGTGTAACTCTAGTACCCACAACGTTTCATGGGAAAGAGTAGACAATCACTATTTGCTCACCTGAACTGGCTCACCAATGCCTACTATTTACACATGTATTTAAAACAGATTTTTTCCCATGCTTTAATTTCAAAAAGAGAAAAAAAGTAAATGCTCATGGTTGTCTGTTGAAATTCAACCACGTAGGATTCCACCCTTGCTTGCAAAATTAATTAATAATTTGACTGTATAGATGCAACAACTATTGTAACAAAAAGTGAAAATATGATTATATGTACTTGCATTTTGGCTACACCAATTCTGTGTGTGTGTGTGTGTGTGTGTGTGTGTGTGTGTGTGTGTGTGTGTGTGTGTTCATGCTGCCATTTTTCTGTAAGCACTTAAGGTTCTACCTTAATACCTCAAACACATTAGTCTGGAGTATTGTGAACCCTGTGATAATAATTATATTAAGAAAGTTAATAAATTGTACTTTGTTCCCTAGAATGGTGCATAACATTAGTACATAATAAGCATCATACAGTAATAAAATATAAAATCAGTTCTTTAAGTGAACCAGTAAGAGGAAACTTCATTATTAATTAAATTAGTTTGATACATATGAAATAGTCAAGATTCAATCACTTTTTACCTGGAAAAAAACTGGCACTTTCATGTTCTTCAACCTAAAGGTCACAGTTAATTTTTATACCATACCTGGATTGCCAATTTCAGAATATATCAAATTATTCATTCAATTATACCAAATACAGTTCAACTTAATCTTACTTGTGATTCAAAGGGAACTTAGAGATTTCATAATAGCTTCAGTGATATCTTTACCAAAGAACAACTTTTTAAAAACTATTGTAAGCATACAATTCAACATTTCTAATTACACTAACACTGTCAATATTTGGAAGTGAAAATTTGCTTTATACTACATATTTTTAGTACTCATACATAAATTATCCCCTGCATAGTTAAAATTTTACAATTTATGCTCTGCATTTTGATACAGAGACCCAAATATAAGCATGGGCAATCAATAACCATGTACTTTGGAAACCAGATAAGCAAAAACAATTATTTCAATCGTTGGGTTGTTGCCTTTCCCTCCCTACCCCAATTCTGACAGTTTTCATGCTTGAGAATTATAAAAGCAAACACTGTAAATCAGAAGGGTCCTTATATTTTCATCTTGATTCTGGTCAAAAATATAAATGTAAAATATCATTTATTTACTTATGTTTAAAGTAAGTTACAAGAAGAATCCAGTCGTAATTGATTATGAAAAGGGGGACAAAGAAGTAAAAACAAGGGTATATACCTTTAGGACTTATATTTTCTCTTCTTGTTTAGCAAAAATCATACCAGTTATTTTGTGATGAAGTCAAGCTAGAGCCAGGTGGGCTCATCCATGTTTGAAAAGCCACATTGAGATACTGCTTTCCCTTTTCTGAAAATCATTTTGTAAAATACTTCAGTGTTCATTGCAATATATTACCAAAAATCTTGGATTTTTTCTCATTTTGTTTTCTTTAACATCATTTTTTATTGTTGTCTTAGTGATTAGATACCAAGAGAAAAATCTACATAAATATAATTATTAAAAAGGAGATTGACATTTTTATATGATGTGAGTCTGAGAGGTTATAGATTTTTTAAATGAATTGAGAGATTTTTAAAATAAGAATATTTATTATAACTGAGTTGAAGGTGTTGTCCCCATTACACAGATATAGATAGAATGAACTCCAAAATGAACAGTGGGAGAACCAAATGGAGCACTGTAGCTGTGAGAGTAGGAAGAAAGAATTCCAAGAGGTGTAGAGATTAGGAGTAACCAGAGCTGAGATCTGTCACCCTCCAATCCTGCTCTTCCTTCTCCTCCTTCCTTGCCATATTGGAAACCTAAAGCAATAATAATGCTAGCAGACCACAGGGGACACAGGTGGCTTGGCTTTGGGCAGCAGCTATGCTCACTGCAATGGGGATTGTAGCTACTACAGATGTCCACACTGCCTCCAAGACAGCAGCAGAGTTCCTTGGAGAGGTGACTACATTAGCTTACTGTTTTGATGCAGCAGTGCAAGGGTACAGGGACATAGAGAAAAAATATATATGTATATGACTTATTGGAATAAAAAATGCCAAATGAATAAAGATCCAAATTTTAGGAATTAATAAATAAAATTTGTGCCATATAAACATAGATTAAAGATCTCCAAGTAAATGTTTAAGTGATTAATATCAAATAAAACTGGCTTTCTGAGAGTCATCTGTATGTACCAAGGAAAGGATTATTTGTCCAAAGTTCCTGCAGTAATAGCATATAATTAGATGGATAGATATAACAATATATAATATATGGAATGTCTCACAAAATTTACATCTCTTTTTTGTCCAAAATCAATACACTTTGAAAGAAATTCTGTTATTCAAATAGAAAATTCTAACTTGAGACATTTTTTATCTTTCAAAAGAAACAGAGACAGTAAACCTTCAGGATGAGGAGAAACGGGGTAGGATGTAAATCAAAGTACTTTGACAATTGATGTCTTCAAAACTCCTAAATTATGGTGGAGGCTCAACTGTTGGGAGGAAGAGGCAATATCAAAATCACCTGGTCTCTCTTCTCAAATTATAGGCATTCCGTCGTCATTGTCTACACCCTCCCACATCATTCCTGTAGGAAATTATTATTAATAAAAGTATGTCACTCGTTGCTCAGGTGTTCGAGGGCAGGAGTATCCATGTTAAGAAACCCCAGTGGATCACATTGCAATTCCAAAGACTGTAATTTGTGGGTTAAGGTCATCCTAAACCTTAGATTCCAAGGCGGTGTTTTTAACCTAGCACTACTGGTACTTAGATTGAATAATTGTTGGTTGTAGGGGGCTGACCTATGTATTGTAAGATATTTGTAGTGTCTCTGTCTTCTTCTACCTGCTAGATGATAATAGGTACACTCACTGCCACTAGGTCAAGATGATAAGAAATGTCTCCAACAACTGCCAATGTCCTAAATAGGATGAGGCAGGAGCCAGGTAAAGATCACCTTCTGCTAAGAACCACTATGCCACAGTTATGTGGGACATGAAGAAATGAGGAGTATTAATTTGAATCATGTAAGAGATGTCTTAATGAAATACACATTTGTCATAATTGGAATGCAAGATAAAATTTGGGATGCCATATTGTGTTATTGGGTTGTTTTTTTTTTTTTTATTTTTTTAACCAAGTCTCAGTGTGTTTTTGTCAGTACTAGAGAAAAACAAGCCACCATGGTTACTCTGTGTTTTACTGGATCTTTGAGAGAAAGATGTTATTTCTGGAACATAAAAATACTCTCTACAGAAAAGAGAGGAGTGCCAACATTTTCCTGAAGAACATGCTCTTGTCAATTAAAAATGAAAAGATTTAAAATCCTTTTTCCCAACCAAATGGGTATTGGAAAGTTGTATGTAGCCTTTTGTATGAAAACAGATGTTCTCTTTGCTGACAGACTTGTCATAACAAGGCACTAGGTCACAGTGTTTGCTGTAACTAATTTTACAAGGATTGTCCAGCACCAAGTGTCCCTGTACAGTCTGTATCCTTCGCAAAATTTCTTTATGCTTTTGATTATAAAAATTATTTGAATCCTTTATAAAAAAGAAAATTATCTATAGAAAATATAAATATGAAGCAATGCATAAATTCACCAGAAATTAATAAAATAAAATACAAATACCCTTAAGTGTCTAATTTTAACAAGGCATTAGATTGGTAAATTCCATATTTAATTGAAACTAAGGTACCATCAATTACCAGACACAATTATAATATTATGCATCATGGAGAAGGCAAAACCATCGTCAGTTAAAATAGTACATGTCATTGACTATAAGACATTCAAGTTTCGGTGCTGCTTGGAGTGAATAAAAATAAGTGGCTCTAATAGAAAAAAACAAGATCTGTACTTACTTCAGGCATAATGGCTCACATCTGCTATCCCAGCAATCCCACTCAGGTGGCTATGGCAGGAGAGTAACAAGTTGGAGACCAGTCTCAGCAATTTAGTTAGGTCCTGAGAAAATTAAGTGAGACCCTGCCTCAAAATAAAAAATAAAACAGCTGGAGATGTGTCTCAGTGGTAAAGCACCCTGAGTTCAATCTCTAGTACCAAAAAAAAAAAAGAAAGAAAAAATTGTGTACTTCTAAGTCTATATTGTTCAAATGTTATGAAAGGTATGGAAAATAGACATGTTCCTATAATATTTTTGGCAGGTTTTTAGACAGAAATTTGACATACTCTATGACCTAGCAATTCCATATTCAGAAATTTATTCTAAGAAAATATAAACATAAGAGCATAAAGAAATAAAAGAAAAATAAAGTGAAGCATTATATACAATTATGTCTTTTTTGTTAAATTGGAAACAGGGACTGTGAGTGTATTTTAGTATGTGCTTAGAAAGTATAAGGCCCAGGTTCAATTTCACTGTTTCAAAGTTCAGTCACAGGTGATCCAACATTGTTAATCCAGCTTTTAACATGCCTTCACTGGTTCCCAAATTACACCTAGAACATATTCTATCGAGATCACCTAGAATGTATTTTAATTCCAAAGCTCACTTCAAAGCTGCTAGATCAATGAAAGGTCCATAATCACTTTTTATAGCAAGCTAAGCTGCCAAGCATAAACTATTAAAGTGACTCAAACTTTCATATGAATATTACACATTTATCATGGCTTTTATACATAAGTTATATACACATGCCCATACATATACACCATGAACATTTTATATGCACACAGTTATAACTGTTATATTTTTACCTGTATATCATAATTATGATAACAGGTATAGAAAAGATACACTAATTGCATTATTTAAAGCAGAAGTATAGAACTTGTACATTCCCTATTTCTCAACAAATCAAAATATTATTCAAAAATACAATATGTCAGGAAAAGTGGGATTAATACTTTAAGTAGCAATATTTGTATCTTATTTTGCACTACTCTGGGCACCCTAACAATGGGCCAGAAAAAGGTGAAGGTAATGTAATATGTAGCCAGAGTTTATCATTTGAGTGTCCTTATGTCTACCGTTCAGTTAGAATATAATTAAAACATCATACATCAATACTTCTGAGAATAATCATAATATACTGAAATGTATACACATTATGTTTCAACCAACACATTTTCCTCTTTAAAATGCTGTTGGATAAGCCTCACCAAGCCCTTCATACTTCTCTCTGAAAAGCTTTACATCAGTTATGTAACAGCCCCTAAAATCTATAGCTGAGCTTTTTGTGTATCAAATTGTAAGGATCATTGAAAATTAGAGAAATGCAGTGAGTGGCTGTAAATTTCACATTTTAAAAAAAAGAAAACCTGTTTTTAAAAGTATTTTGAGTCCAATAGCTCCCTTTAATGCCTCTGGACAGTATTTTCAGAACTCATTTGTTTGAGGGGTTTTTAATCTGAAGACATTGAAAAGTTACACCCGCTGTGCTGTCAATCACTCCAGGAGGAAAAATAGTGGCATGATTTGTTATCTGTTATTCCCCTTGCTGTGGTGACTGTCTCCTGGTGCCAGCTCTGTCCTTAAGGCCATCACTTATAGGGACCACTGTCTGTCAAAACCACAGCCAACTTTAAGGGCTGCCTTTGTTGGAGCAGACAAATGAGTGTGACCTTTAACAATAAAATAGGCACCTACTGAGAAAGATGAAACAGCAGTTGAAATTAAGAACACCATATAGCCATTTCAAACACTTGAGAAAAGTTAGAAATTGAGTTAAAACTTAATTATAAGAGTAAATGTGGGTAGACATTGTCAATAATGAAACAAACATGGTCAGAAGTATCGATTCCCAGCCTGAACTAAAACTTCAACCAGGAATCCTCCTACCTTTCATTAATAATGTATGGTATTGATGGGGTTTATTTAAAAAGGGGTAGGGGGTTAAATTATGGTAGCTAAAGGTTTATCAAGTGGTGATATTTTTTTCAGTGAATGCAGAGATATACAATTTGTTCATGAATATTCTAGAAGGGCAAAGGAAAAAATTAGACCCTGCTAAACCTTTGATTTACACTAATAGGTACTTCAAACAATTTGCAGCAAAGTGCCTCCACCTGGGTAGGTATTGGCTGTGAACTGCCCATTGATATTTTGTAGTGTTTCAAAGCTTCATGTAAGCATTCCAGGCATTGCATTGTTAAGACCGCAGCACAGTTTGTGGTTTGAAAGGCTCTTGTAACCCAACCTGGCAAGTTGTCAGTGGAGACTACATTTTACAGAGAACACAAATCAATCTTATTGAGCACTTTTCAAGTAATATAATATTCTGCCTGTGACAATAATGAAATTAGTCTATGGATTTTTAAAAAATATTGAAATGCCACTTAAATATTTAATGAAATACAGAACTTTATAGAAATGTCTGTATTTGTGTTTATAAAAGCATATTCATTGATACTTAAAAGGGAATTGAGAGTAATTCCAGAAATTTTCTGTTACTCAAAATTAGTATTATTTTTAACATGCCTGAGATTGTTGAAGAATTAATGGTTCTCCCAACTACAATCCGGTCAGCTCTTTGTGGAAGGCATTCAGGTTGCTTACCTAAGTTTCCAGTTCTCTTTTGAATTGTGGTGGGTGTGGTAAGGGTGGTCATTGAACTTCTACACCTCCATGATATCCTTTGGCTGATAAAATGTGTGAAAGCGGTATGTCATTTTCAGATAAATATTTATATTGATTTATATAAGACATCAAACTGCTTCTTCCCTTGCCGTGATTATAAGGGAGAAAACTATGTGTTGAGATTTTGGGAGACTTGCATCATTAAAAATGTAAGACAGGTGTCTACAAGGTCACCAAGTCTTTTGTGAAGAAGAAAAATAATAATGTTCAAATACACTTGGATTTTGGAGTTGTTTGTTACTACAGCATAACCTTGCTTATCCTGACTAATGAATTCTGTGTGTTTCTTCAAATTTTTAAGTCCCTCAAAGGCAATGTTACCATGACTTCTTTTGTGTGACCAATTCTTACATGAATATATTTATATATAATTATGTTAGCATGAAATATTTTAAATCCTGTCTATAGTTTTTTTCGACATTCTCTGAAATACCATCACCTATGTCTGTACTTCATGAGTTTAACTTGAGTCGGTTTGCACTGTAACTCTTCTAGCCCAAATACAGTCAACATTTTTCAAAAAGGAAATGATCTAAGGTCTGAGTTCTAATCCTAGAATTGGTTTCACCTGAAATAAGTGCAGGGCTAACAAAATAACCTCCAGTTCAGAGGTATACATCATCAAAAGTACATAGAATTTTTTTTATAATCAAGAGCTTACAATGATGTAAAGGCCCAGGTTTTTAATAGATGTGGAGTTTCAATTGTAACCACACTCTGAAGTGGTTATCTTTTCAGCATAGGGTTAAAAAGCTTTGACAAAGCACAGCGGGGGACATTGGATTGCCCTCACCTGCATTGTACCTAGCTTGGGATGAATAAATACAGTCTCATTCCCTAATGTTCCCGACTGCCTCTAGGAACACTAAATTTTAAGAGAGAAAAACATGAATCCTGTATTTCAAGAGAGGTGGAACAAAGCCATTGTTAACTCCCCTTAAAAAGGCTATTCCGTGGCCAGTTCAGATTGCCCCTGAGACACCTAAAGCTGCATTAAGTACTTGTGAAAGTGAAAATCCACTGGGAACCCAAATCCAGTGTTTAAACCTCAGCATGAATAGTGGAGTTCCTAGCAGGGTGCACTTTTACATGTCTTTATAAGCACATTCAGACTTACTGTATGCTACACTATTTCTATTAACCAATGGCTGACCATAGTCTTCAATAAAGTAAGCAATGCGAGTACCAGATATAATATAACCTCTATGAAACTACAAGAAAGAAGCTGAAAACACTTGAAAATACATGCATTATATACCATTTAGATAGTGTTTGAACAATAAAATATAAAATATTTAAGCTCTTAAAAATCTCTAGGTCCTGCCTCCCTAGGAAATATGTCATAACATAAATTCTCAAATTTATTTAAAAACGTATCAATACTACCTTCTGATTATATCATTTATATTTTAATTAGTACTTTCCTTATTTATGTACTTCATCAATATACTGTTTAATAGTTCTGTATACAATGTATAAGCAACAACTTGGCAGCATAAAATAATTCAGAATTTACTGGGTATGAGATACATGAAATCTGTGAACTTTGCAACTTTAAATTAATACTTTAAATGCCCATATATTTATTTGCTTTAAAAATACATGTCTAAATATAACCAAATATCAAAGATTTAAATTATTTGCCCTACAAAGTACAGACTCAACCATTCTTCTTATTATGCTCCTTGTCCATATTTTAAGCTCGTATTTGCATGACTTAACAACTATTTTACTAGCAACAATTGAGAAATCTGCATTTCATCCTATATTGCTTAGCAAATGTGTTTTCTGCTTTAAAGTCAGTTTTCAAACACAGCATCTTGATTGCTATTTGACAGCAGAAGGTCAAGCATGAGATATTTTAGATCCTATTAAAATTTTTCAGGTCAAGCAAAGGAGATGAAAAATAACCACTACAGGATTTTTATTGTATGTGATGGGACCACAAATAAACTTTGCATCCCTACTCCCAATGTGTGCAGACTTGACTGAAAGCTAAAGGGTGAGCTTATCTATTGATTTTCACATGTAAGCTAAGAGGTAAAATAACCCCAGCTCAGCAAAGGTGCCAGTGCAGAGGATGATTTCACACCTTTTATCTTCTGAAAATAAAATCAGCTAAATCTTTGTCATTAGAGTGGAGTTGTTAATAGGAGAATGGAACAACTGGAAGTGCCCAATGCAGGGTCCCCAGTTTCATAAGCACTCGGCTCTGCCATTGCTCTTTACGCTTCAATATTTCCAATATCCAAATGTGAGCTTCCTGTTTCATCATTGTCTTTCAAGCATGTTGCTGTATTTTCTATTAGTAGCATCATTTACAAACTTTGGTAAATGATTTCCAAATGTGTTGTTTGTATGACACACACACACACACACACACACACACACACACACACACACATATATATATATATATATATATATATATATATATATATATATATATATGATCCCTTTGACATGTCTATACACACATATACATATATAAGATCTATAAGAATTTTTTGAATGGAAATATTTTAAACCCTATGTTTGAGAGGTAAGTTCTATGAATCTCCCTTTTCATATGGAGCCCTTAAAAAGACAAGGTTTTGTTCTATTTTTAAGTGTACTATCAAGCATAATACCTCCATTTGTATAAAAACAAATAATTAGGATGATTTTTCCACAAGTGTCAGAAATAGTTCTAGTGGATTTGCCCTCGCCCTAGAGCATCTCTCCCCCTGCCTTTTCTGTGAGGTTATTTATTTCTTTCTTCATTTTACAGAAGTTCTCTCACAAATTAAACATTTTGCGTCACATACTTCAAAGATGATGAATTATGAATTGGGGAAATATTCTGAAACAATTTAAATTAAATAATGTGAGATCACTAGGTAAACAAAAAGATCCTCTAACAAATGATTTTGAATTTTTAAGGTATTTCAAAGTTAAAATCTTTCCATCTCTAAGTCACAGTGTTTTCTTAAAAAAACCTGCCAGAGCATACCTGTTATCCCAACAGCTTGACGGCTGAGGCAGAAGGATGACCAGTTCAAAGCCAGCCTCATAAAAGCAAGGCACTATTTTGTACTTTATTTAGAGACAATGAAACCCTGTCTCTAAATGAAATACAAAATAAGGCTGAGGATGTGGCTCAGTGGTCGAGTACTCCTGAGTTCAACCCCATCCTCCGCCCCCCAAAAACTATGCAGGTACGTGTGTGGGTTTGTGTGCATTTGTATGTGTGAATTTAATGCTTAACCTTGAGATGCCCAAGATAGGATTTCTTATGGAAATTTCCTTAAGTAGCTATTTACTTTTGTAACTTTATATTTCACATTCCTATGTTTCTCTTTCTTAGCAACCACCTCCCCAATACCATTCCCTTCTCTTCTTATGCTGCCCTACTCTCAAATTAATGCTCCACGATTGCTACAGAAAGGTGATTACTATAAAGTTAGATGTGAAGATCCATGCTAAAAAGAATGGATGATCCTATTTAAAGCATAACTCAGAAAAACAAGTTACATGGCGCAAATAGAAATAAAAGGAATTTTCAAAGAAATAACATGAAGCCAGGATACAGAAGCCCTACAGGTAGACAAAAAGGATGTCAAATGCTCACTGTTATCGGGATCCCCTGTGTCCTTTCTTTTACTTCTTAGGCTTCAATATTTCAATATTTTTCTTCTTAGCCCTTCCAAAACCATAAGCCAATTTTTGTTTCTCCCAGAGCTGATCAGAGGTGTTTTTGCACATAACCAAGACACAATTCAGACAGGACCCTTGTTGGGGCGCCCTGATGGAATTGAGGGTAGATTCTACATGAGTCGCATGACAAAATCCTGTTCTCCCATATCAGGGAGTAGCACCTGATTTGACTTTGAGATCTGAGGTGCAGACAGCCATCCTACTAATCCTGTGATCCTGGACAAGAAGTCAACTTCCGATGCTTATAGAGTGGGTGATTCTAAAATAACTGCAAGCTCTAAAACTCTGATCTTATCCAATAGTCAGTACTTAAGGAATCATGGAGTGTCAGAGCTCAAAGGAACCAAAAAAATGTTCTAATTTGTTATACTTGACAGTAGAATGCATTTTGACACATTGTACACAGATGGAGCACAACTTCTCCTTCCTCTGGCTGAATATGGTGCAGAGTCACACTGGTAGTGTAATCATCCACGTATGTGGGTAATAATGTCCATCTCATTCCAACATCCTTCCTATCCTCACACCACCTCCCCACCCATTGATCCCCTCTGCACAATCCAAAGTTCCTTCATTCTCCCCCTGCCCATTATGGATCACCATGTGCTTATCAAAGAAAACATTTGGCCTTTGGTTTTTTGGGATTGGCTTATTTCATTTAGCATGATATTCCCCAGCTCCACCTATTTTCCTGCAATACCATAATTTTATTCTTCTTTAATGCTGAGTAATAGTCCATTGTGTATATTTACCAGGTTTTCTTCATCCATTCATCTGTTGAAGGGCATCTAGGTTGGTTCCATTGTTTAGCTATTGTGAATTGAGCTGCTGTAAACATTTTTGTTGGCTGTGTCACTGCAGTATCCTGATTTTAAGTCCTTTGGGTATAAACCGAAGAGTGGGATAGTGCACCATGATCAGATACGTTCATCCCAGGGATGCAAGGTAGATTCGACATATGGAAATCAATAAACATAATTCATCATATTAATAGACTTAAAGACAAGAATCAAATGATCATTTAAATAGATGCAGAAAAAGCATGTGACAAAATACAGAACCTCTTCGTGTTAAAAAAAAAACAAACAAACTAGAAACATATCTCAACATTGTAAAAGCTAAGCCCAAGGCCACATCATTCAGGCACACTTTTAAACCCTGTTTTAAACCCTGTTTTTGTCAGCACTTTCATCACAATGACCAAAAAAGCTAAAAAGAAAAATTTTAGAGGAGGAAAAGTTTATTTGGGGTTCATGGTTCAGAGCCTCAGTCCATAGATGGCCAAGTCCATTCTTAGGGGCCCAATGGAAAGCAGAACATCATGGTAGAGGAGTGTGGTGGAGGAAAGTGGCTCAAAACAAGACCCCCAAGAAGCACAGGGAGGAAAAACTGTGCTAAACAAAGACAAAATATATGCCCTAAAGGCATACCCCCCGAGACCCACCTTTGCTAGCCACACATACCTGCTTGCAATATGGCCCAGTTAATCCCAATCAGGGAATTAATGCACTAATCATGTGAGGGCTCTTATAACCCAATCATTCCACCTCTAAACCTGTATCACACATGAGATTTTGGGAGACACCTAATATATAAACCATAACAAAACCTTTAACATTTAACTGAAATGTCCAGACGAAAAGTTCAGGAGACCTAATGGGGCCATCACCATGACCAGCAGATAATACAGAACTCGGTCTCTCTCACACTAGATTAAATGGGTCACAGAATCAATTAAATGGGTCACAGAATCAGACAAATGATTCAACATTGTTTTTAAAAAAATACATTGTTCTATGTGATATGAAAATACTGATGAGGGTAGAAACCACTGCCGGGTTTCTGTTCTCGAGACTAAAAGGCTCGGGGGTCACTCTAGTTAAACTGGGATAATGGGCTGCATGAAATAACCACACAAGAGACACAAATACCTTTTTCTTTGGGGTCGCTGTGACGGCTCCTCTGACCTTAACTGTCGAGAGAGAGAGAGAGAGAGAGAGAGAGAGAGAGAGAGAGAGAGAGAACCACACACTGATCCCTTTTATTGAGGAGAAGCTATTCAAAGGAGGCAAGGGGTCAGGTTTCAGGGGCCTGAGTCTATTTTCATGATGTCCACTGTCAGCAAGTTGACTGACACCTGGGTTGGCCACACCCAAGGGCACAGTAAGAGGAGGGGACACACACAAGGCACTTCCATGGAAAATTCTATCCTAAACAGGGCAAGGTGTTATATTACAAAGGAACAGGTGAGCATAGCTTCACCCATGGGGCTGTAGCAAGACACACCCATTTCTGTGACTGAGAACCTCAGCACCCAGCTGCGGAGTGTAACTCAGTCACCCTTAAGGTTGGCCTCCCACAAACAACAGTTGGTATTTTTAATGTAGACAGAAGCACAGAACTCCTATGAACTACTAGTCTTAGGAAGTATCTTAAAGAAGTGTTTGATGTCCTTATCCAACCCTTTCCAGTTTTTACCTAGAAGCTACAACAAGCAGCAAATGATATCATTCTCCTTCCCTTTGGACATTTTTCACAAATTCTAACTCCTAAATTGAAGCCTAGCCTTAGTTTTAAAGAAAACTATTACAGAATTGGTTTTAAAAATACAGACAAATGACAGAAAGGGGTCATGAACCACAGCTTAATATTTAAATCACAGCCTCAAAGGATTGTACATGCTTCTTGAGTTGAAACACCAAAAATTTTGGTTTGGAATTTGGAAAAATAATAAAACCCTTCCAGTCCCAAAATTAACTTTTGCATCCTACCATGAATGAACATGTGCTATTAACTTCCCAGTGAGAAAGTATTAATGACTTAGACTCAGGTTCAATATGGAAAAAGAATCTAGTTGCTATTGTTCAAAAAGCCTGGTGAACTAGCTAGAAATTTGCATTCAGCTGTCACACTACAGAATTGTTTTGTTTTAGTGTACTTGATGAATCTTGCTTAATTATACACAGGACTTGAATAAGTACTTTGAGAACAGTAATTTAATAATTTGGGGGAAGGGAATGAGTCATAACATTGAGAAACTGATGAAATACACATTCACCTACACATTAGTTTATCCTTTTCTGAAAATCATTGATTAACTACACTTTAGTGAAAAAAAAAAGTTTCCTAATCTGCCTCCAGCCCTTTAGAGACTTATATGCATTTATAGAAATCTATGAAACAATCAATTTTAGATGTTTATACAGAGTTTACATATAGCATTTAAATAAGTGTAATTTATATTATTATCATTAATATATTTTATATTTCTCCTTTTCTTTTTTTGGTGGTGCTGGGTAGTGAACCCAGGGACCTTGTGCATGTGAGACACGCACTCTACCAATTGAGCTATATTCCCCCTCATCAATACATTTTCTTTTTAAGGATCGAGGAAAATTATTCCAAATCAAATACAGAAAATTTATTATTATACTTAAATATATACATATATATGTATGCACATACACATAAAAATATGTTAAAAGAGTAAACACATTATTGTTTTTTAAACCAAATACCCATTAATAGTAAAGATAGAAACAGCATTTATTGAGTTTTTAAGGTATACCAGACTTCATCCTCACAACCACCTCACAGAAACATAGTACAAATATTTCCATTAGGCAGTGAGTGAAGTAAAGATTAGAGAACTTAAGCAATTTTCCCAAAGTAACCCTGTTGGAACATGGGGAGCATGGTATGGGATTCTAGAGCCTATGTTGTTACTAAGCCATAAGTATGTTTCAGTTGCCTCCTTTAAGAATAAGACTCCATAGGACCTGTGTTATAGCCCAGGACTTTGTCCGTTATCACAGCCCCTGTATTGTTCTTAATAAAAGAAGAGAAATAATACAGTCATGAGAGTCCTACTGTGCTGACATCTGGGAGATCTTCAAACGCTAGTTACCTCCCATGTGGCTTAAAATTATAATGTGAAAAACTACACAAAAACTTCAAATTTAGGGTTGTGTTTCAAAAATATCCCTACCAATAACATAAAGATCTGTATTGGCTATATATCATTATCTCAGCATTTTGCAAAATGGTAAATGCTAAAGGAAAAACAATGCCAAAACAAACAAACAACAACAACAACAACAAAAAAAGTACACCATTGTCACAACTCTCAAAGATATTTGGTCTACACAGGTTTCCAAAAGTCTACTGATAATATATACTGGAGATCTAGATTAAAATGTGCACAAATCAAAAATTAAATTCATTATGCAAAATATTTTTTCCAAGATGTTTCCTAGTTATCTTACCAAAGCTCTTAAAATAGCACCACGTTCATATATGAAGATTCAGTCTTGAAGTGATCTGCAGCTCTGATCTTCCTGCATCCCATGGGGAAAGGCTATCTGACTCCTGAGAGATTCCATTTTCCTCTTGCAAAACTGACCAAAAAAAAAAAAAAAACAATCACAATGTTTAGTTAGAATTTATGAGTGATACAGCACATACACCTCTTAACTGAGAGTTTGGAACATAGTAAATTCTCAATAAAATGCAACCATTTTTATTACTACTAATTCATCGTCAAAGATTCTGAAAGCTAATCTTTCTCTTTCTTGCCATTGGTACCCCCAGGAATGGTTTACATGGGCTAGAATTGCACACAACCCCACCAACTTGATCTGTCATTGGTTTGCCGTCCCTTCAGGATTTTCTTCCCTGCCTCTAGTATAGCTCCCATATCAATCACCAGCACATTGCAAGAGAATGTTCTGAGTTTCACTATCTTCATTGAAACAGGATAAATGTTGGACAAATAAGAACAGAGACGGTAGGAAAGTGAATCCCAGGAAGAAGAATAAGTTCTAAAGCAGCCCTCAAGGTCCATCATTTTGTTCTTAGTGGCCAATATAATTGCTGCTCCTAATGACAACTGGTGTATTTGGCAATCTTGAAAGTGTCCAAAGGAACTGTGTGATAAAGGTTTGGTCCCCAGGGTGGTGCTTTTAAGAGGTGGTAGAACTTTCAGAGATGGAGCCTAGTGGAAGTTCCTTGGATCATTGGGGATGCGTCCCTGAGGGGACTGGGGGACTCCCATCTTTTCTCTTTCTCTTTTGTTTCCTGGCCAGGAGCTGAGAGGTTCTGCTCTACTCTATACTCCCACTCACCACACACCAAAAACATTGGAGCCAACAAATCATGGACAAAAGTATCCAAAACTGTGAGCCAAAAATAAACATTGTTCTCTGTAAAAGCATCTCAGGTATTTCTTTATAGTGATGAAAAGCCACTCACACAACACCTAAACAGTGCATAACCTGGGGCTTGCCTTCAAATTGTCCTTGTGAAGGAGAAGATGTCAGGTTCACTGACCTAATTGAACTAGGCTACAGTTTTATTCCAAGTATGTGCCTATTGTCATTAGTTAATTTATTCAGGAAGCTACTTATTTATGAGTTCATCCATGCATTTATTGAGCATCTTCCCAGTGCTAAGGGTCAAGGACAGGGTCTGAGAATCTCATTATGTAAGTGGACAGACAGTCATCTAAACAATTAAGGTAACACAGTGGGACAGTGCAAGAAAAACATGTAGCAGCAACAATGAAGAAGAAACAATGAACATGAGGTTTTGGGATGGAGAGTCTTGAAAATCTTTATTAAAGAGTTGGAAACTTTTAAGCTGAGTGTTCAAAATAAATCCAGTGTTCAACCAATGTTTACAATGCTCCCTGACCCCTGAAAACCCTTCCAACCTTCTCTGTGCTTAGTTAGCCAAAAACATATGAAAACATTTTGTGTTTGTTCAATGTGCAAAAGAAATAAATGAATTAATTGGGTTTACATTGAATTTGTGTGGCAAGTAGAAAGTTTTTTTTTAATAAATTGAATAAACACAGTAGAAATTAGTGTTCATGGTAAATCATTGAGATGATGGAAATATTCCAACCCTACCCCTCTTTCTCTGAAGCGTCTGCAGAGACACCATTCAATAACACTCTGGAAATTACCATGAATAAGACTAGTTACTTCTTCAGTACACAAGCCCTGGATTCAGTGTTTTGCATATATTAACAACAATTCCGAATAGGTATTGATCACTCCACTTTACATTTAGTGAAGAAATTGCAGTTCAGTGACATACCCAGGTCACAGTTAGGGACTAAGCAAGGGCTGATTATCCCACTGAGTCAACTTCTTTTTTTCTCATGCCACAGAGAGGGATCTCTATATTTTTCTCAACAAGGTGTTAAAGATGAAACATGCATTACCCCTCAACAAATGTAATAGAAAGTCAGAGCCAATGTCACTGAGTTTTGATAAATGTGTATTATCTCTAGTAGAAAATGGTCAATCGTCCTCATCTAAATTAAAAGCATGAAAATAAGCTTATGTTTCAGCAAGATACATAGCTCTTTTCTCTTCCCCTCCCTGAAATAAAATTAAGGCTGTAATTTACTACATTTAAGACAATCTTTGTTTTTCATTAGAAAACAAATAAGAAACTGCACCCAATTCTGATTTCATACCATCAGCATCGTGCCTTTATCTACAAAATTCACACAGGAAAATAGTAAGGTGAGACTTCCTCCAGAAAAGCAAGTTAATGAGTAATGGTTTATCCCCCATTCCATCAAAGCAGGGAATGGGATCTCCTCCTGACCAGAAGGCTCTATCAGCCTAGGAGTGATTTGTCCAACTTCGAATAAAAAAATGGCAGATGATTAGGAAGTTGAGCAGGTAGGATAGTGAAGTGCTTAATCAGTGGCTGAGCAATCAATAAACACAAATAGGTCAAATCAGTTGAATTGAATTAAATTGACCTTATATCTTGGGAGAAAAGCCTAAGAACAGAGAAAAAGAAAGCAGGTCAGGGTTGACTGCTCTTGTAACAACTGAGAAAGTTTGGGATTTGAAGAGTTTTAGATTATAGTTTATTAAATCCTGGTTTGAAATGTGAGCATCCTCCATAGGACGAGGCTTCAAACAGAAAGAAAAAGCAGTATTGTCTAAACAAGTCTAATAATTGCTCGTATGGAGAGATCTGTATGTACTCTTTTTCCCTATTTCTCAGCTTCCCTTTCACTTTTGGCTACTTTTCTCAGGTGATAAACATAGGCGAGTCACTGTCACTGTTGTTGAATTTTATTATCTCCTTTTTCAAATTGTCTTTCTTCTTACTCTCTTGTCTTAGGGTTTAAATATGAGATGTCCCCAAAAACCTGTTCAGAGGTGAAAGAATTAGATTGTGAGAACTTTAACCAATGAATTTATTTCTTTAATGGGTGGTAACCCTAGGCAGGTAGGTTTGGCTAGAGGAAGTAGGCTACTGGGAGTGTGGCTTTGAGGTTTATATTTTGTCCCTAGTGAATAGAGCTTACTGTCTACTTTCTGCTGCCATGTCCTAAGATGCTTTTCCTCTACCACACTCTTCTGCCATGATATTCTACCTCATCTTGTGTCCAGAGCTATGAAGTTGGACGACCATGGACTGAACTTCTGACACATGAGCCATAATAAACTTTTTTTCCTCAAAACTTTCTTTTTCTGGTCTTTTGGTCACAGTGATAAAACAAAAATCTGATTGAAACAATATATTTCAGTAGAGATTGAGAAGATGGCAGAATAGAGGGTCTTTTCCCTGGTGGATCTGTGGCATAAACCAAGAAAAGCAGACAGGCAGATTTTCAGTAAGTTCGGTGAATGGTCAAGAATTAGGGGGGACTTTACTGGAATTTGATACTAGACACTCAAAACAGATAGAGGACTCAGGAAATCTTATATAATAAAATAAGGGGGAAAGATCCTCAGACCCACAGCCAGGAGAGCAACTGGAAGCACAAACCAGAACAGGTCCTATGTGAACTCGGTGAAGCAATAAAGGAATTAAAGGAATCCCCATTTTCAGGAAGACTTAGGCATGTTGGGGTATGGAGAGTTTAAATAGCAGAGACACTGCTTAAAAAAACAGTAAGCTGTGCTACACAGTATCACAGATCACAGTATCTGTGTATGGGAGGGAAATCCCCATCTCTCTCTACTGCATGCATGAAGAACAGCAGAAGGAACCATTTTGCTGCAAGTTACAGGGACGGCACCTGGGGAAGCCAATTACTGGCAAACCTTAGTCTGGTCTGAAAAATGAGCTGGGCAGACATGTGCTGCATAACAGAGTGTGTGCCTGCTGTGTGACAGATAGTGTTCCTGGATAACCAGAAGAAAATCAAGCTTGGAGAGAAGTTTACACAAGGGAATACTGGTCGCAGAAACCCACCTGGCTTCCCTGCCCGCTTCAATCTGGTTGCTTACAGGATCAGCTGGGAGAGAAGCTCCTGACAGGCGATTTGAAAGGTGGGGGCAGGAGAGATCAGGTTTGGAGACTGAATCAGAGACCAGGAATTGTGGGATCTACAGGCAAAAGTAGTGGGGTAAGAACAGGCTCTTACAATATACCAGTGGAAACCAAAGGAGATACCTGGGTGCATTCTTCCAACATGGACCAGCAATTGCTGGGCCTTGGAGATGCACTGACATAATCTCCATATCAATTGGCACCCAATGAAGAGATTGGAGAATACCTAATCCTACACCCCACCTCCAGGAGAACCTCCTCCAGGACTAACCTTGTCACCCTATCAACCCCACCCATCCTGAGGGTGGAGCTAACATTATACCAGACAACACCATCTAACTGCTAAGAAGGAAAGCTGAGAAATTTTTGAACTCCAATGGAAACAATTGTTCAATTGTTTTATTGAGAACTTTCCATCATTTTCTTCTTCTTCTTTTTGTTTTCTTCTCCCACATTTCTACCATTTTTGAAACCAAGTATTTTTCATGTATCAGTTCATTGAGGACTGGAATGTCTGAATAGTATATTACAGTTTTGTCATATATTCTTTCACTTTTACTTTATATATACTTTATATATGTACATATGTATGTATTTATATATAATTTATTATGATATATAAGTAGTACTGATACTTTATACTTTGCTTACTTTATACTTTACATATATATATATATATATATATATGTGTGTGTGTGTGTGTGTGTATACACACACACACACACACACACTTTTTTTAACTTTTAATGGTTTTTCTTTCACTTATCTGTTTCCCTGGATTCTCTTTCTCTTTCCTCCTGATAATAGCCAACCTACATTAATTCCTCTTTCACTCATCCTAGAATATTTCACTTCTCTCTTTTCTCCTCCTTAGTCATAAACATCACATCCTACACCACTTCTCTTCTCTCTTTTCTCACCATTTGAAATTGTAAGCTCTTTTGCAAACTTACTGTTTATATTGTAGAAAATAATTTTGAAAACATTTCACTTTAATACAACAAAACTGTAGATACCTTACTAGGAGCTATTTGATTTAAGGCAGTATATTGTTTGCTGTTATTATTTTTGTCTTTCCCTTAAAGGCAAGTTACTAGGAACTTTTAGGAACATTGTAAGTCTACATGTTAAAAACTATACTGCCTCAGATCCATACTGCTAGATGGGCAGACACACAAAAAACATGAAAAAACAAGGGGACAAAGCTCCCTCAAACAAACCAAGATGCTCTAATAATAGAATCAATTGACAACACACTAGAAGAAATATCAGAAAAGAAGCTTAGAAGGTACACAGTTAAACTGATCTGTGACATAGGATGATATGAGAAGTGAAATCAGAGATAAATTTCATGAGGTAAAATATCACTTAAATAAAGAGATAGAAATTCTGAAAATAAATCAAGCAAAAATCTCAGAATTAAAAATCAATAAACTAATTTAAAAATTCAATGTATAGCATCACCAACAGACTAGACCACTTGGGAGACAAAACTTCAGGCAAAGAAGATGTAATATATAATCTTGAAAATGAAGTTGACCACACAGAGAAGATGGTAAAAAACATAAACATAACTTCCAAGATTATGGGATAATATGAAAAGACCAAATTTAAGACTTATTGGAATAGATGAAGGTTTGGAGATACAAACCAAAGGAATGCACAGTCTTTTCAGTGAAATAATATCAGAAAATTTCCAAAGCCTAAAAAATGAAGTGTAAAATCAAATACAAAAGACTTACAGGACCCCAAATGTACAAAATTATAGCAGACCCACACTAATGCACATTATGATGAAAATGCCTAACATACAGAATAAAGATATAATTTTAAAGGCAGTGAGAGAACAATATAAGATTATGTATAGGGGAAACCAACTTGGAATTTAGCTGATTTCTCAACCCAAACCTCCTCAAAGCTAGGAGGTCCTGGAGTAAACTATGTCAAGCTCTAAAAGAAAATGGATGCCAAAAAAGAACTCTATAATCAGTGAAATTAAGATTTAAATTTGAATATGAAATAAAAACCTTCCATGATAAAGAAAAGTTGAAAGAATTCACAACTAGAAAGAAAGCCTGCACTACAGAATATTCTCAACAAAATATTCCATGAAGATGGAATGAGAGAGAGAGAGAGAGAGAGAGAGAGAGAGAGAGAGAGAGAGAGAGACCACACCAGCAAAGGGAGGAACGATGCTAAAGAAATAGCAATCCGGGCTGGGGATGTGGCTCAGGCGGTAGCGCGCTCGCCTGGCATGCGTGCGGCCCAGGTTCGATCCTCAGCACCACAAACAAACAAAGATGTTGTATCTGCCGATAACTAAAAAATAAATATTAAAAATTCTCTCTCTCTCTCCTCTCTCACTCTCTCTTTAAAAAAAAAAGAAATAGCAATCCAAGGAGAACTAATTCAAATTTTAAAAAACTAGAAATAAACAAAATTAACGGGAATACAAATCATATTGTAATAATAACCTTGAATATTAATGGCCCAAACTCATCAATCAAAAGACATAGACTGGCAGATTGGATTAAAATACAAGACCCAACAATATGCTATCTCCAAGAGACCTCATGGGCAAAGACATTCACAGACTGTAGATGAAAGGATTGGAAAAAACATACCACTCACATGGATCATGTAAACAAACAGGAGTTTCTATCCTCATATCAAATAAAGTGGAGCTCAAACCAAAGTTAATCGGGAGAGACAAAGAATGGACATTTCGTACTGCTTCAGGGAATTATACATCATCAACAAGACATAACAATCGTAAAAATTTATGCCCCAAACAATGGAGCATCTACTTACATCAGACAAACTCTTCTTAATTTCAAGAATCAAATAATCCACAAAACAATAATATTGGATGTCTGTAACACACCTGCATTGCTACTGGATAGAATTTCCAAACAAAAGTTGAACAAAGATACTATAGAAGTAAATAATGCAATCAATCATTTAGACTTAACATATATAGAGAGTATTCCATCCATCAACTAGCAAATACTCTTTCTTCTCAGCAGCACAGAGGCTCTAAAAAAGACCACATCTTATGCTACAAAGCAAACTCTTCACAAGGAGAGAGAGAGAGAGAGAGAGAGAGAGAGAGAGAGAGAGAGAGAGAGATAAATACCTTACATTCTATCAGATCATAATGGAATGAAATAAGAAATCAATGATAAAATTTAAAGTAGAAGCTACTCTAACACCTGGAGCCTAAACAATATGCTACTGAATAATGAATGGTTAGGAGAAGAAATTTAAAAAATACTTAGAGGTAAAAGAGAATAATAACAAAACATCAAAATCTCTGAGACACTCTGAAGGTAGTAAGATGAAAGTTCATTGCATTGACCTCATTCATTAAAAGGACAGAAAGTCAATGAATAAAGACCTAACATTACATCTCAAAAGCCTAACAAAAGAGGAACAAATTGAAGTCAAAAGCAAGAGAAGATAGGAAATAATTAAAACCAGAGCTGAAATCAAAATAACAACAACAACAATAAAAAATCCAAAAATTCAACAAAACAAAAAGTTGGTTCTTTGAAAAAATACATAAAATTGATGAACCATTAGCCAAATAAAGAGAGAAAAAAAATCAAATGACCAAAATTCATGATGAAAAAGGAAATATCATGACAGACACTACTGAAATACAGAAGACAATCAGGAACTATTTTGAAAATTTATACTCCAATAAAATAGAAAACCTTGAAGAAATCAACAAATTTTTAGAGACATGCAACCTACCCAAACCGAATCAGTAGGACATATACAATTTAAACAGATCAGTTACAAGCAATGAAATAGAAGACATCATCAACAACCTACCAAATAAGAAAAGCCCAGGACCAGATGGATTCTCAGCTGAGATCTCCAACACCTTCAAAGAAGAATTAACACCAATACTCCTCAAGTTATTTTATGAAATAGAAAAGGAGGGAATATTTCCAAACCCATTCTATAAAGCTAGTGTCACCCTGATACTAAAACCAGAAAAAGATACATAAAGGAAAGAAAATTTCAGAACAATGTCCCTGATGAACATAGATGCAAAAATTCTCAATAAAATCACATGCAAAAACATTGAAAAGATAGTGCACCACAATCAAGGGCATTCATCCCAGGGATGTTAGGTTGGTTCGACATATGGAAATCAATAAATATAATTCATCACATCAATAGACTCAGAGACAAGAATCATGTGATTGGGGGCTGGGTTTGGGGCTCAGTGGTAGAGTGCTCACATCCTCTTGCACATGTGAGACCCTGGGTTCGATCTCAGCACCACTTAAAAAAATAAACAAGTGAAATAAAGGTATTATGTCCAACTACAATTAAAAAAATAAATATTATAAAAAGGATCATATGATCATCTCAATAAATGCAGAAAAAGCATTTGACAAAATACAGCACCCCTTCATGTTAAAAACAGTAGAAAAACTAGGGATAGGAAGAGCATATCTTAGCATTGTGAAAGTTACATATGCTAAACTCAGGGACAACATCATTCTAAATGCAGAAAAATTGAAAGCATTCTCTCTAAGAACTGGAACAAGGCAAGGATGCCCTCTTTCTTCACTTTTAACAAACATTGTCCATGAAACTCTACCCAGAGTAATTAGACAGGTGAAAGAAATTAAAGGAATATGAATAGGAAAATAAGAACTCAAAATATCACTATTTGCCAAGAACAGTATTTTTTAGAAGATCAAAAAAATTCCACCAGAAACTTCTAGAACTAGTAAATGAATTCAACAAAGTAGCAGGATATAAAATTAACACCAATAAATCAA
Organism: Callospermophilus lateralis; assembly: GCF_048772815.1. NCBI lineage: Eukaryota > Metazoa > Chordata > Mammalia > Rodentia > Sciuridae > Callospermophilus > Callospermophilus lateralis. The sequence continues at coordinate 475,916 of NW_027512489.1, forward strand.
ATGCATTCCACTGAAAGTGAAATTAGGAAAACTACACTATTCACAATAGCCTAAAAAACAAATTATTTGGGGATCAATCTAACAAAAAAGGTTAAAGACCTCTACAATGAAAACTACAGAATACTCAAGAGATAAATTGAAGAAGATCTTAGAAGATATAATGATCTCCTATGCTTTTGGATAAACAGAATTAATATTGTCAAAATTGCCATACTACCAAAATTATTATACAGATTTAATGTGATTCTTATTAAAATATCAATGGCATTATTTGTGGAAATAGAAAAAGCAATCATGAAATTCATTTGGAAAAATTAAGAGACCCAGAATAGCCAAAGTAATTCTTAGCAAGAAGAGTGAAGCAGGAGACATCACAATACCAGACCTTAAACTATCCTACAGAGCAATAGTAATAAAAATGGCATGGTATTGGCACCAAAATAGACATGTAGACAAATGGTACAGAATAGAAGCACAGAGACAAACCCATATAATACAGTTATCTCATACTGGATAAAAATACCAAAAACATACATTGGAGAAAAAAATAGCTGCTTCAACAAATGGTGCTGGGAAAACTGGAAATCCATATATAGCAAAATAGAATTAAACCCCTATTTTTCACCCTGCACAAAACGAAGTCAAAGTGGACCAAGTACTTAGGCACTAGAATGAAGACCCTGCACCTAATAGAAGAAAAGGCAGGCCCAAATCTCCACAATGTAGTTTTAGGAACTGACTTCCTTAACAAGACTCCTAAGGCGCAAGAAGTAAAATCAAGTATTAATAAATGGGATGGAATCAAACTAAAAAGCTTCTTCACATCAAAGGAAACAATCAATAACATGAAGATAGAGTTTACAGAATTGGATGGAGAAAATCTTCACCACATGCATCTCAGATCTTAGAGCATTAATCTCCAGGAGATAGATAGATTATAGATAGATACATAGATAGATGATAGATAGATAGATAGATAGACAGATGATAGATAGATAGATAGATAGATATAACCCTAAACTCTTAACATCAAAACCACAGATAATTCAAAGAATAAATGGACTAAGGAACTGAACATACACTTCACAGAAGAATAAATACAATCCATCAACAATTATTTGAAAAAATGTTTGATATCTCTAGCAATTAGAGAAATGCAAATCAAAACTTCACTGAGATTACATTTCACTGCAGTGAAGTGGCAATTATCAAGAATCCAAGCAACAATAAATGTTGGTGAGGATATTAGGAAAAAGGTACACTCATACATTGCTGGTGGGACAACTAATTGCTTCAACTGCTATGGAAAGCAATATGGAGACTTCTCAGAAAACTTGGAATGGAACCACCATTTGACCAAGTTATCCCACTACTCAGTTTATACCCAGAGGACTTAAAAATCAGAGAACTACCGTGACACAGCCACATCATTGTTTATAAGCAGCTAAATTTACAATGGCTAAACTATGGAACCAACCTAGGTGCCCTTCCACAGATAGGATATTACGCAGCCTTAAAGAAGAATGACATTATGGCATTTGTCAGTAAATGGATGAAGCTGGAGGATATCATGCTAAGCAAAATAATGCAATCCCAAATAATCAAAGGCCAAATGTTTTCTCTGGTATGTGAATGCTAATCCACGAAAGAGGAAGCTTAGAAGAATAGGGGTACTATGGACTAGACAGAGGGGTCACACGGAGGGGATAGGGGTATGGGGATATAATAGATAGTAGAATAAAGTGGACATTATTACTCTATGTGCATATTTGATTACATAACCAATGTAATTCTACACCATGTACAACCAGAAGAATGAGAAGTTATACTCCATTTATGTATGATGCGTTAAAATGCATTCTGCTGTCATGTATAACTAATTAGAACAAAAAAAAACTAAAAATATATGTTGAGGAAAGAAAATTGCATCTCAGATGAGAATGTTGAATGTGCTAAGGATCAGAGATTTCCATCTCTGAAGAATGGAAATCAGTTCATTGGCTTCTAATGATATACATCAGGAATAAAAATTATATGGCATCTTATATTTTTATAACTGTGATGATATAAATCATTATTGAAATATTCTCATTTAATCCTAATAATCAGCAACCTAAATAGTTTAAATCATAATAAGTAGTTCTGATTAAACATGGTAAATTAAACAGATTATTATCTGTGTGTATTTACATATTTTTTTCAAAAAAAAAATGTCTCGTGATGTACTACCACTATACTACTGGCCCTAATTGCCTATTTCCTAATTTTAGGAAGTAGAAATCTTGATTTATAGACTCAGATGTACAAGAAACTTTATAATGTAATCATGTTATTTAATTCAGTTTAATTCTAGTTATAAGCCAGATCTCAACCAGCTCTTGAGTAATTAATCTCATTTTTTCAAGATCCTCAAAACCTTGCACTGGCAAGACCCTTGATGTCTTCCGTAACACTTGTCACAAAGAAGCAATTCCATATCCAACCTGGCATTCTCTGATGCTTTTAGGTCAATCACTCCTGGGGACACAACATCTTTGTTTCAGAATGAGAACTCCACCTTAGAATTTAGCATTTCTGAGTGCACCACTGGGTTATCCACTCTGAAGAGTAAAATCTCCACAGAACATTGAACAGAGCAGGAAGAGAGTCCATCTCCAAAGAACTTGACCACTTCGCCCCTTCTATTTTGAGCATGTCTCATTCTCTATTTGCCCTCAGAAAACTCCTCTCTTCTGCCGGCTCTAAGATGTCTACCAGGACCTAGGCTTTTACAGAATCTGTTATAAATCTTACTTTAAGTGGCTCTTCTTTCTCTCTGAAAACTTGCTTAGATTAGGGACATCACAGAGCCTTGGCATATGGAAGAAGAAAAAAAAATGCTATAAGAATAAAAAGTTGATTAATGCCACAATTAAAATTCCTATTACACAAAATATTGAGAATGTTTTTCCCCAGGCACTGTTGATTTTTTAAGAATCACCCAAAGGCTAGAGTTTATATTAGGGTTTACTGTTGTGGGTTTACATCCTATGGGTTTTGACAAAGGTAAATGACATCAACAATGTTATGATATCACACAAAACAGTTTTACTCCCTGAAAAATTCCTCAGTCTTCAACCTATTTATATCTGCTTCACTCCATCTTCTGGAAACCATTTGTGTTTTTACTGTCTGCATAGTTTTGCTTTTTTTCAGAAGTTATATAGTTGGAATCATAGAGAATGTAGCTTTTTGAAATAGAATTCTTTTACTAAGTAATATGCAATTAAGTTTTTCTCATGTCTCTTCATGACTTGATGGCTCATTTCTTTTTAGTGCTAAATAGTATTCCATTGTCTGGAATAATCTGCATGCAGTTTATGCATTCAAAGGACATGTTCATAGTTTCTCAATGTTGGCAATTATGAAAAAAGCTGCTATATTATGTCTATGTGTTGGTTTTTGAGAGGACGTAAGTTTTCAGTTCCTTTGGGTAAATACCAAGGAGTACCACTGTTATGGTTTGCATTTGGAATGTTCACTCAAAAGCTCCTGTGTGGAAGACTTTGTCCCAAATGCATCAATGTTGAGAGATGGGATTTTTGAGAAGCGATTGGATCATTAGAGCTCTGAGATCATCCATGGATTCACTCATGGAGGGATTCCTAGTGGAATGGATCACTGGGAAGTGGTGGAAAATGCAGGAAGTGGGGCTGAACTGCAAAAAGTAGATCACGAAAGGTATGCCTTATAAGGGGTATCCTGGCACCCTTTCCTTCCTCACTCTCTCTCTGCTTTCCAGCCACCATGAGGTAACACATCTGCTCTGCCACATCCTTCTCACCATGATGTTCTGCCTCACCTTAGGCCTAATGAAACCAAACTGGCTGATCTTGGAGTAGATCCCCTGAAACCATTTGCCAAAATAATCTTTCTTCCTCTAAGTTGCTTTTCTTGGATATGTTGTCACACTGACCAAAAAAAAAAAAAATCTGACTAACATAGCCAATACTGGATTGCATGGCAAGAGTCTGTTTAGTTCTGTAAGACACTGCAAAACTGCCTTCTACAGGGGCTGTATCACCTTCCACTCCCACCAACACTGGATGGGAACTCCTGTTGTTTCACTTTCTTACCAACACATTTTGCTGTCAATATTCAGGGTTTTGGTCATTTTAACAGGTGTATAGTGGCATTTCATTATTAGTTGAATTTGCATTTCCTGATGGTATATGATATGGAGCATTTTTTCATATGCTCATTGGCATTTTTGATGGGATATCTATTAAAGCCTTTGGCCCCTCAACCTAGTTTTTTGTATTGAAGATGTTGGATCATTCTTAAAGGGACTTGGGTTCAGTTTAAGGACAATTTTCTATTTTCCATTCTGACTTTTTCTTCTCCATCTTATTTATATAAAATACATCCCTATTCAATCCTTTACTTTTGGTTTCCCCCCAATTCCACTCACAATATTCCCTGGGAGTTCTCATCTACAACTATGGTTTCATCCCTTGTTATTTTTATCTCTGTATCATCTCAGTAAATTTCATTACTTGAATGTCCAAGTTGAAAACCTAAGTATCACTTTGGACTCATTTGTGACCTTCATTGTGACTCCCAAGTCTGTTTGTTAGCATGCCTTACTCACTTGACAGCTTAATCTACATGCATTAGACTCTCACTCCTCTCATAATGTATTTTCTCTTTTGACAATGTTCAATTCAATTAGATAAATAATCATTATATATAAAAATCATAAACAAAATGTTTTCAGATATTTTAAGTATAAATAAAAAAACAGTAGGCCAAAGGATCACAAGTTATTGGCAGAATACATTGGATGTGTTAAGTACAAGGTAAGTGTGAATAAAGCATAAAGTAAGTAGATGGAAAATAAATTATGTATGACAGGAAAAAAAATACCAGAAGATACTCAATATTTCTAAGGCACCTGATTCTCAATTCACAATAGGTGCCAAAATAGTCAAGGTATTCTAAACATATATTAATGAAACCTATCATTCCATGTGACCTTAAACTAAAAAAAAAAAAAAAACATAAATGCATGGAAGTGTATCAAACTTCCAGGTAAATTATAACCACATGTAATTGTCCTTTAGTTTCTTTGATAGAGGAAATGTGTGCCATTGGCCCAGGAAACCTTCTGCATGTGGATTCACCATCAGCAAAAGAGTGATAAATATTTCACCTCTACCCCCCAAATTCATGTAAGTGGTCCTCTACTGTGCTTGCTCCCTATCCCACAATTTTCACCATACTTCTTTCTTTTTTTGTTGTTTTTTTTTTAAAGAGAGAGTGAGAGAGAGACAGAGAGAGAGAGAGAGAGAATTTTTTTATATTTATTATTATTATTTTTTTTTTTTTAGTTTTTAGCGGGTACAACATCTTTGTTTGTATGTGGTGCTGAGGATCGAACCCGGGCCACATGCATGCCAGGTGAGCGCGCTACCACTTGAGCCACATCCCCAGCCCCACCATACTTCTTTCTTTATGGTTTAAAGTTGACTTAATAAAATTGTCATTCAAGTGTTTTGTTGTTGATTTTTTTTTATTTCTACTCTGGGTCTTTCTATTCCTTGACTTCTGAGACAGGTCACCTGTTGGTGTGCTTGGAAGTCAGCTTTGCATCAAGTATTTTCCCATATGCACCATCCCAACTAATGCTTGTAGACTCCTCATCACTGCATATATTAACCTCTCTTTTCTCTTCTACTATCTACTTGCACTCAATAGACACACAATACCCTGACTGATAACCTTAAAACATATTTTGACCCAGTTTATTGCAAACACTCCTAAACATTAACCATGTTAAGTACTGCACAAGGTCTAGGGACAAAATGGATACAACCAATTCATAGTTTTGAGTTATCTCATTGGAGTAGGGATGAAGTGGCAAGTGAGCCTGGATTTACCAAACAATAACTAATTAATCACATAAGTAATTGAAAATTCCCATTTGTAAGTGTTACAAAAGAAAAGGTAGAGGCAATACACAGGAATAACTAATAAGGATTGAGAATTTGGAAAGACCTACTTAAAGAAGTGAACCAAGCAGTAAAACAATAGAAATGAGTGAAAGCTAGAGAAGGAACAGCCTCTATATGGACTAGAAAGGGATGGATGCTAGTGTCCCAAGGAACCTAGTGCATTTGGGGCATGGTGAAAGTTGCTAATGCATTTTTTCCAACAGGTTAACTGAGATGAAGTGATACAGCTGAACAGAGTAAAATCATGTACATATGTGAAGAATATTTTTGTTTGTTCTTCAAGCAGTGAGCATCTATAGAAGAGTTTTAAACATAGGAATAATATACACTGATTAGTATTTTTAGAAGGTTAGACCATATTTCTCGATTAAGGATACACAGAGAGGAATGAAGATGGGCCTAAGCCATGGACAAATGAGAGCTAATGGTAGCCTGGATTAGGCTGTGGGCAAAGAGGAAGGTAAATGTTTTCATTTGAGAGGCAATAGCCTTCTTGTGTCCTCACAGTATAGAAAGACAAAATGCAAGCTCTCTGCTCTTAAGAGGACACTATCCCATCATTAGGATTCTACCCTTATGACCTCATCTAAAGCTAATGACCTCCCAGAAGCCTGTCTGCAAATAACATCACATTAAGATTAGGGTTTCAATATAAAAATTTTGAGGGGGGAACACAAGTCAGTCCAAATTAAATAAAACAGAATTAATATTAATAATATACTCCCAGGATAAGAATATAAATATCTCCTCTTCCAAACCTGATACATATTAGGTAAATCTAAAATGTAAGTTACATTAAGTTAGAAAAATATGTTTTTTAAATTCTATAATTCTTTGGTATTTTTAATAACTATGTGTTTTTAAAGGATTTGCTCTTGTATTTATTATTCTTAAGTACCAGCAAGAGTATATTTATAACTTCTACTTAGAAATCTTTTATAAGAAACTCCTCCAAAGATAAGTAAAAAATATTAAATGAAAGTGGACATAGAATAATATCATATTATTTTACAGTGCTTATCACAAGCCTACCATGGTCTTAATCCATTAATATATGGAAACATATCTGCAAAATAGCAGAAAGAATGAACTCAGCTATCACTTTCAACATTTGGAATTAATATATTATGTGCCTACTATTTAGGCAAGTAGTCTCCTCTCCTCACCCTAATTTTACTCATAAAATATATTTTTAAATTTGCAGAACTATCACAAATAGAATATAAATATGTGTGCACCCTTCACCTAGTTTCAATCTACTTAGAAGTTGGCTGTTTAGGAGAAAAAAAAAGCCTACTTCATTTTTGATCTGGGATAGAAACTAGTAGAAATAAAATGGTCATAGCCTTTTCCTAAATTATTTATGAAGGAGACGTTTTTGAGATATTGGCAATTAGAAAAAGTATGGGTTTGAGGAAATAGAGGAAATGTGCTAAGAAAAAAAAAGAAGGTTTCCACTAAATTTTTCATTTCCCTCATTTTGATATTTCTAAAGCTAGTACTAGTAATACTAAATTACTTTTTATTGAACAAATAAAATGTTACTCTTATTAACTACCTAAAATCCTGAGGAGGTATTAACAGTGACCCAGATAACTATATACACTCTTTTCCATAAGAAATCTTTAGTTGGTTCCTTCATTCATTATCACAATAAATATCAATTAAAAATTTACTGTGACCCAACCATTTTGAAAATAATGAGTTTACAGCATTACAAGAAACATGAGTCTTAGTCTTAGGGAACATTTTTTTTTCTTGACAACCTTAATACATTATGTGTTCTTCTCTTAATAATCATAACAGTTATTTGCCAAGTTTCTTACTCCTATTTGAAAATATAAATTGCTTCTGGGCAAAACCACATCTTATATTTCTTTGTATAACTGTAACCATTAGATGATCAATACATACAGGTATGAAGAATATGTATTTTTAATGTATAGGGATATAATATCAGTCTTTATATCTCACATTGATTGTGCTGCATTGAAAGCTCATTTCCTCAATTTTAATTGAGATTACTTTCATTTTCCTTCATTTATGGAGTCAAAAAGACATTCTGACATTATAATTTCAATTCCATTAGCTTTCAATGAAAAGAAAGATGATTTTGACATCTTAATATTTTCAATTTTATGATCTTGTAGAAATTGAGAGTAGAATGGTGGTTTCTAGAGGCTGAGGAGAGGATGGAGAGGGGAAGGATGCAGGAGGTTTGAACAATGGGTACCAAGTTATAGTTAGGGAGGAGTCAGAATTTCTGGTGTGCTATTCAAAAACAGGATGACTGGAAATAATGATAATACACTTTATATTTCAAAAAGCTGGAAGAAATTCTTTTGAATGTTTTCACCATAGAGAAATGATACATGTTTGAGGAGACAAATATGTTTAATCTAATTTAAACATTCTACAATACATACATATATTGAAATATTATGTAGTACCCCCTAAAATGTACAATTTTTGTTTTTAATGTACCAGTTAAAATAAACTAAATGAGTTCAAATAATTTTTTCAACTTTACACTTTTCTTGCAAATAAGGACTCAAATTTTATAGTGCACATCCAAAAATTCTTTCTTTAACCTATCAAGTTTGCATTAGAAACTATGAAGAACATAAAAAAACATGAGTCATTTTTAAATAACATTACCACTAACCATCCTACATCTGAATGTAAGCAATGAGAATGATAATCAGTGCACATACCTGTGTTACAAAATCTATTCAAAATCTATGTTCAATAAATTCTTTTGTTTCTTTTTTTTAAAAAATTAAAATTTATTTATTATAATTAGGTATCTATGACAGCAGATTGCATTTTTTATTCATTGTACACAATTGCAGCACAGCTTTTCATTTCTCTGGTAATACATGATGTAGCATCACACCATATGTGCAGTCATACATGTACCTAGGGTATTAATGTCTGTCTCATTCCACCATCTTTCCTGTCCCCATGCGTCCTCTCCTCTCCACCCTCTCCTTTGCCCAATCAAAGTTCCTCCATTTTTCCCATCTCCCCCCCCATTATGGATCAGCATCCACTTATCAGAACATTAGGGCTTTGCTTTTTTTGTAATTGGCTTACTTTGCTTAGCATGGTATTCTCCAACTCCATACATTTACTTGCAAATGACATTATTTTATTCTCTTTTAATGCTGAGTAATATATCATTGTGTCTATATGCCACAGTTTCTTTATCCATTCATCTATTGAAGGGCATTAGGTTGCTTCCACAATTTAGCTATTTTTAATTGATGTGGTTGTATTGCTGTAGTATGCTGATTTTAAGTCATTTGGATATAGATCAAAGAATGGAATAGCTGGGTCAAATGGTAGTTCTATTCCAAGTTTTCTAAGGAATCTCCATTCTGCTTTCCAGATTGGTTGTACCAATTTGCAGTTCCACCTGCAATATATGAGTGTCCCTTTTCCCCCACATCCTTACCAACTTATTGTTTGTATTCTTGATAGCTGCCATTCTGACTGGTGTGAGATGAAATCTTAGAGAAGTTTTGATTTGGATTTCTCTAATTACTGGAGATGTTGAACATTTTTTCATATATTTGTTGATCAATTGTATATCTTCTTCTGAGAAGTGTCTGTTCAGCTCCTTAGCCCATTTATTGAGTGGGTTGTTTGTTTGTTTGTTTGTTTTGTTTAGTTCTTTATATATCCTGGAGATTAGTGCTCTATCTGACATGTGAGTGGCAAAAATTTGTTCCCAAAATGTAGGCTCTCTTTTCACCTCTTGGTTATTTATTTTGTTGAGAAAAAGCTTTTTAGTTTGACTCCATCCTATTTATTGATTCCTGATTTTATTTCTTGGAATTTAGGAATCTTGTTAAAGAAGTCTGGGCCTAATCTGATGTAATTAAGATTTGGGCTTCCTTAAAACTTACTTACTTAAAACTTACTTACTTACTTACTTACTTACTTACTTAAAACTCTAGCCAGAGCAATTAGGCAGACAAAAGAAATTAAAGAAATATGAACAGGAAAAGAAGAACTCAAACTATCATTATTTGCTGATGACATGATTCTATACTTAGAGGGTCCAAAAAACTCCACCAGAAAACTTCTAGAATTAATAAATGAATCCAGCAAATTAGCAGGATATAAAATCAACACCCATAAGTTAAATGCATTTCTAAACATCAGTGATGAATCTTCTGAAAGAGAAATTAGTAAAACCACCCCATTCACAATAGCCTTAAAAAAATAAAATACTTGGGAATCAATTTAAGAAAAGAAGTGAAAGACCTCTACAATAAAAGCTATAGAACACTAAAGAAAGAATTTGAAGAAGATCTTAGAAGATGGAAAGATTTCCCATATTCTTAGACAGGCAAAATTAACATTGTCAAAATGGACATACTACTCAAAGCACTGTACAGATTCAATGTGATTCCAATTAAAATCCCAATACCATTTCTCATAGAAATAGAAAAAGCAATCATGAAATTCATTTGAAAAAATAAGAGACACAGAATAGACAAAGCAGTCCTTAGCAAGAAGAGTGAAGCAGGAGGCATCACAATACCAGACCTTAATCTATACTACAAAGCTATAGTAACATGGTGTTCGCACCAAAATAGACATGTAGACCAATGATACAGAATAAAAGACATAGATATAAACCCACATAAATAGTTATCTCAAACTAGACAAAGGTTCCAAAAATATACAGTGGAGAAAAGATAGCTTCTTCAACTAACAGTGCTGAAAGCCATCATGCAGCAAAATGAAACTAAACCCCTATCTCTCACCATGCACAAAACTCAACTCAAAGTGGATGGAGGACCTAGGGATTAGACCAGAAACTCTGCATCTAATAGAAAAAAAAGGAAGCCCAAATCTTTTGTTTCTTAAAAAAAATACAAATGCCATCACTTGTCTGGTCTTCTTTGTATCTCATACCTAAATAAACAAGAGGGGAATTTAATAACTTTGTGAATATCCCAGGTGAAACTCTCCCTTCATTGAAAGTTTATCTCAGAATACAGTTAACCTAATTAGGTAAGCTTATTCTTTGTCACTTTAATTAATGTAATAGCTGACAGTCTCTGATGTAGAACATAATGAGAATTCTCAAGTTGCCTGTAATGAGAATTTCACTGCTCTTAGGGGATCTTCCCAAGAGGGACAACTCATCTTCCAGGTCAGGATTGTTTTCTATGGGGGCCAGTGATTGCTTGGAATGTGAAGTGCCTATTGCACAATTTGAAAATTGAGGAAAGGGGGCTGGGGATGTGGCTCAAATGGTAGCGCACTCGCCTGGCATGCGTGTGGCCCTGGTTCGATCCTCAACACCACATACAAACAAAGATGGTGTGTCCGTCAAAAACTAAAAAATAAATATTAAAAATTCTCTCTCTCTCTCTCTCTCTCTCTCTCTCTCTCTCTCTCTCTCTCTCTCTCTCCCCCTCTCACTCTCTCTTTAAAAAAAAAAAGAAAATTGAGGAAAGGAAGAATTCTGCTGCAGTGTTCGGACTTTGAATTTTTAAAAAATATATCTTATGAAGTTTTTAATTGTTGTTTGTATTATTATTTTTTAGCAAAGTCACTGTCTCTATCTTAAAGGTTATGATAGAATTATTTGATGCTTATTATTAACAGAAAATAGTACTGCACAGGAAATGACCCGCTTCTCTAGATAAAGAATCATTTTTCAAATGCTCAGACACTAGGCTTTTTTCATTTCCAGGGGAAGAATGATATAAGCAGAATGGTGGTTGGAGTGCTTGTGGGATTATGCTTGGCCATATAAAATGGACTATGGCAGAAAACATGGCCTAAAAGATAAACTGAGTTTATGACTCAGAGAATGTGCTAATATTATGTTCATGATGGACAAAATACTGTTGTCCCATGGTTGAGCGTTCAGTCTCTTTTGGAAAACCAATGACATGACAGAAGGTAAACCAAATGGCAAGTAGACCCTTTCTTTGAATGGCATTGCCTTTCTCCAGAACCACAGTGGTTTGCACTGTGATCCTTATTGGAGAAGGACAGGTCCTCCACAGAATATCATAGTTTTCCAGATACCTCCAGCACCAACCAATTTGTTGAATAATGCAATCCAATTGACAAGGCAGCTTGAACCTCAGCTTGGACCTGCCTTTCTTGCTCTGGGTCCCACCAGTACACTGATCTGAAGCCATCAGATGTACAGACCAAAGCAGAATTCCCAAATACGGAGTGTGTCCTCCAAAATGTAATTAGTCCCATCAAGCATTCATCATTTTCTTAGTTATAGGGAATGCAAAGTAAAACTTCCGTGTCTTTTAACTGACAAAATTGTATGTACTTATCATATACTAACTTGATGTTTTGAAGTATGTATTCATTGTATAATGGTCTTGTTAAGCTAATTAACATAAGAATATTATCTTACATACTTACCGTTTCTCAGCAAGAACACTGAAGATCTCTCTTAGAAATTTTCAAGATATAACACATTATTATTTATTATAGTTACCATGTTGCATAGTAGAACTCTTGAACTTAATCCAAATCCCCCAGCTCCTATGAGTTCAATTTTTTGTTTTGTTTTTGTTTTCTTTTGGGTTTTTTTTCTTCCCCTTCTTCTTCTTCTTCCTTCTCCTGCCTCCTCCCTCCTCCTCCTCTTTCTTCTTCTTTGACTTTTTCTTTTTCTTTTGTTTTTGTTTTTGTTGTTGTTGTTGTTGTTGTTGTTGTTGTAACTTCTGAGCTACATCCTGAACACTTTTTAATTTTTTTTCAAATTTTGAGACAAGCTCTTGCTAAGTTGTCCAGGTTGGGCTTGAACTTGTGATGCTCTTGCCTCTGGCTACCAGGTAGCTAGGTTTACAGGTATGCACCACCACAACTGACTGAGTGCCAACTTTTTAAAACTTCACATACAAAGGAAATCAGTTTTTATTTATCTTTCTGTGCCTGCCTTATTTCACTTAATATTAGGTACTCCAGATTCATCCATGTTGTTGCAAATATGGTGTTTTCCTTCTTTAAAATTGAATAGTAACCATTGTATACAACATATTCCAAACTTTCTGTATCCATTTACTCATTGATAGATACCTAGTTTAATTCTGTATCTTGGCTATTATTAATACAACTATAATAAACACAGAAGTAGAGATATCTTTTCAACATACTGATTTTGTTACCTTTGGACATATATTCAGTACTGTGATTGCTGCATCATATTTTTTAATTTTTTATAGAATTTCTTTACTGTTTTCCATAATGACCTTTTAATTTTATATGGGATGTTAGCATGATCCAGAACATTAGACATCTAAAAATAATTCATCCAAATGGCAAGCCTTTGAATCTTCATCGTATTATCTCTCCTCCACTGTCATTTGCATGCCTCATTAGGATATTCAAAATATTTACCAGCTCCTTCTCAGCAGGTGCAATTAGCATGATATCACCAATATGGTAGACTAGTCAAGTGTTATGTGAAATGTCAAGACAGAGTTCCCCATAGTCTATAATATGACAGATAACAGCAGAGTTAGCATAGTCCCAAGGAAGTGAGTTCTGTATGGAACAACTATGGCAAATTCTGTCAGGTTGTACCCACATGAAGCTAGTTGTATCAGCAATGGCTGCTATATCAGTCAAGGTTCTGCAGAGAAACAGAAACCATAGACAGTGTATGTGTGCACACACATATATGTCTGTATGAGTGTATGTGTGTCTCACTTACACATATTCAAGATATTAGAAGGGACTGACTCATGTAATTATGTAGACCGGCTATCCAAATCTGCAATATTGGCTGGGGAGCTAAAGATCCATGAGTGTTGATGGTGCAGATGATTTTTCCAGAAATTATTTCTTGCTTGGACAAGGGTCAGTATTTCTGTCCTGTTCAGGCATTTGACTGATTGGATGAGGTCCACAAACATTATGGAGGGAAATCTTCTTGAAAATTAAAATACTAATCTCATTCAAAAACACCCTTACAGAAGCACCTAGAAAAAAATTGAACATGTATCTGAATACTCTGTAACAGGGTCAAGTTGAAATAATATAATCATTAAATTTGGAATGAAAGATGGACCTAGAAGGCATAATATGAAGGGACAATAAGGTAGGTAATAGACTTTTTCTCTGAGAAGTTGCAATATAATATAGAAATAAAATACATTTAAAAGGTAAATTCATGCAGACATGTCATACAGGAACAGAGGGTACAATCTGCTGTGAGTACAGACAGCTAGAGGGCACATTGTCTACAGAGAATGTCCCAACCATAACAAATTGGCTACAATTTGATCTTCTATTTTATTAACATCATGTTCTATCAGTTCTAAATAATGTCAAAAATAAATGCTTTTTGAAAAATATCCTAAATAGGCCTAAATTCAAAATAATGGTAAGGTTCCTGTGGAACTTTCATAATATATTATATATGTCAGATTTAAATGAGAAATATTCAATTACTTACTCTTTAATCAGGAATAATTATATGTAGAAGCTGATTCAGGGAAGTCCAGTTTTACAGACCATCCCTGACTTTGCAGCACATTCATTTTGAGACTAGTTTTAAAACTGCTTGGAGTCATTCAAGCTCTCTTCTGATGATTTTTGTGTCTTCAATCCTTGTGGCAGCCATATTCTTGCATTGTTTTTCAGATTTCAAATAAACAATGAAGGTAAAGTCATTATAAAATTTAATCATTTTATGTGGAAATTGTTTTCTTAACCTTAGAGAGTTTACTCATTTGGAAATGTTAATCTATTATTTTTACTTGTTCATTTTATTCCTATCATTTTATTATTTTTTCTGAATGTCATGAAAAATAATAGAAAGGTTACACAGTTAATCTCTTCTGGGTGTGAAATAATAGAAATGGGGGTTAAAAATTATCTGCTCTGATGTCAAAGTACTAGACATGCTGCTAAGATTGTTCTAAGTAGTCTCACATAAGGGAAACAGGCAAGAAGAATGGAATTCTAGTTATGGGTCAAAGGAGGGGAAAATTAGGGAATTTATAATTTGGTGAATTGTTATAAATAGTGTAAATTAGAACAGTGTCATTAAGTTTCTATATAAATCACTTGGTTTTCCTATCTGCCCTTGCAGACAGGCATATAGAATAAGGGAAAATACCACTGTACTATTATTATAATGAATTCTTCCCAAATAAGAGGACTAAAGAAATACACTCTTAAAATTTTAAACAACTGTGTGATTTGGGGTGTCACATAGAATTCTCTCATTGTTTTATTTGTATTTAGCCCTTACTTGACAGGAAAGCAACACTTTCAAAATGCAGTAGCTAATCACAGTGACTGTACAAGTACCTAACATACCTACTTTCATTATTCTTTAACATTCCCAAGCTCTCCTTTTATCTTTATTTCACATGTCTTTCACATATAATTCTTAATTTGCAATGCCACCTTATATTGTATTTTAAAGTCAGGTAAGTATATGAGTTATCCCTTCAAATGCTTATAAAATTCAAGAAGGTAAAAAAAAAATATTTATTACAGTTAGTATATGATCTGAGTGAATATATAATAGTACTTTATAATATGCCATAGGGGTTTTTTTTGGTATGCATTAATGGAAAGTGAAAGAAACAATGATAACTTCTGATTGGTTTAAATTTGAAGACAAACATTAGAAGTGGTTTGATTGGACAACTTCCAGAGCCTATGGCTATAATTAGTCTTGAGTCCAGACTGACATTCCTTGTATTTCTCTTCCGCCACCCATGAGAGATTTCACTTCCCTCATCCAGAACTTTTGTAATTGATGCAACTGGCTGGGGAATTAACATCAATTGTCCACTTCATACTGAACATGGGATTGTTTGGTGTCTCTTCCATGTGGGTTCTCTCTGGCGTGATACACAAAAGGTGGTCAACATTTCACCTACATGCCATTTTGACTAGCTAAGCTATTCATTACTGTCTAGGAGACCACTGGCTCACCAGTGGCCACTTTTCCCTTTATGTGAAGTAGATGACAGTTTAATACAGTAAGATTTTACATCACTACATCTCTCCTGCCTCCCCAGAGTGGGGTTGTTATGCAGCATCTTGAGTATTTGTCACTCTTTGCTCTTCTGTTTCAATGAACATAATGTCATTGATGGCACCAGTGTGCTGATCAGTAGAACACTGAAATATAGATTAGATCAAATTGGATAAGACCATGAACAAATGCTTTTTCGGACAAATTCAGTATATTAAAAAGAATACATTCACTGGGCATGGTGGTGCACGCCTATAATTCCAGTGGCTCAGGAGGTTGAGGTGTGAGTTCAAAGCCAGCCTCAGCAACTTACGGAGGTGTTAAGCAACTCAGTGAGACCTGTCTCTAAATACAAATGCAAAAATAGAGCTGGGGATGTGGCTCTCTGGCCGAGTGACCCTTATTTCAATTCTGGGTACTAAAAAAAAAAAGAATACATTCACCAGCTAGCTAGTCACATATCCATATATCAGAATATACATCAACTTATGCTAATAAAGTTCTAAAATCCAACACAGTGGATGAAACTGGGCTATCACTCATTAAATTTATGATAGTTCACTGTCATATGCATGGCTCCATCTTATGGTTGCAGGAGACAAAATAGTAAATTAAATGAGAATATAAAGGTTGCCACCAACCCCACATCCTTAAGTTTTTTGAGGAGTAGCATTAAGCCACCATTTCTCTCAGGGTTTGATACTGTCTTCAATTTGGCTCAGAAGGTAAGGACAATGTCAGGTACTTTTAAATGGAGTTTCCTTCCATAATAGCTTTTACTCTACTATAATAGCTTCAATCAGAGGTCAAGGAACCAGTTGGAGAATTTCACTAACTGCTAAACATGTCTAGTTCAATGATACACTTGGGAAATTGGAAATGACCACCAAATTCTCACTGTGAGCTGTACCTGATTGAGAACTTCATTATTACTTGATTCACAAGTGCCCCTACACTAACAGGGATCTGCAGTGAAATCTCCAGCCACCAAGGAAAATGTGAACCAAAATCTAACAATACTTGAAAGACACATGCATTTCTCCCTCCATCATAATATGAATACCTAAGTAAAGAGGTGTGATCTGTGGGCCAGAAATTGACTGATGTTTGGACACCGGACATGGATTCATGAATATCCGTTGGAATAGTTAACACCAGCTCATTCATCTTCTAACTCTTTGATCATAGCTATTGAGCAATAGGCTTGCTGGTAGTTATATATCATGCTGCCAGAACACCATGGTGTATTAGCTTTTTCTAGAGATAGTACATCCCATGACTATTACTAGCCCAATGTTACTGTTCATTAATTATGTCCACCTTATTTCTGATGGTCAAGTGCTGCCTTTGGTATTGAATTATCTATCATCCCAACTGTTGCTGGGATCCCACAACTGAAAAAATAAATAAATGAAATAAATGAATAAATATAAAAATCTCCCCTGATACATACCCAAAACTACAGAGGCAATCCACTACTTTTTCCTGGTTATCCTTGGTGAAGACTTCACCAGTGTTTTGCTTTGTTAAAGTGTCTTCCATGGCATCCAGAGAAGTAACCAGCGATTTTTCTCTTCTTATACAGTAGATCTATTCTAACATGACACTTGGACATATCATCTATTTTCTCATTTAGAAGGTATAGCACTTCCCTTGTCATGTCCTCCTAGAACTTAGTGACTATAAATTATTGATGTAATGACCAGAAGGGAAGAGGTAGACAAATTTCATAGACAGTGATTTTTGTCTTGTAGGAAGCCTCTGTTAATCATGACATGATTAAATATTAAATACTGAGACACATTACACCTTTTTATCCCCTCTTAATTTTCCAAGATTTGAATTTGTTTTAGACAAAAAGTTTTGCTTGAATTCTCTGGCAAAGTCAATTGGACCTGGAGTTTCCTTTGTGGGAAAATTTTAATAATAGATTTGACTTGTCTTGATCCATTCAGGCTGCTATAACAAGACACCTTAGAGAAAACAGAAATTTGTTTATCATGGTTGTGGAGGCTGGGTTGTCTACAACAAAGGTGCTAACAAATTCTGTGTCTGCTGAGGGCTTGTTTTCAGGTTGCTAGAAAGCCCATCTAGCTGCGTCTTGCATGGCAGAAGGGGCTGTGCAGCTTTCTGGGAAGATTTTTTTACCAGAGCACTAATCTCATTCATAGGGTAGAGACCTCATAACCAAATCATCTCCCCTCCTAATATGATGACATTGATGATGACATTGATGATTACGTTTTCCATATATGAATTTGGGAATTGAGCACAAACACTTGGGTAACAATACAGCTATTTAATACATAGAGAATATTCGTATTTTTATTTGTATCTTTTCTAATTATTAATCAAAAAATTATTAAATCCTATTTTATTGATCTTAAGAAATAAATCTCTATTATTCTGTTAGTTTTTCCTTTCTGTATATATCTTTTCTGTTTTATTGATTCCTACTCATTATTATGACTCCACTTCTTACTTGGTTTCAGTTAGATTTTTTCCTGCAGTTTCTTGATATGAAAGCTTGAATCATTGATTTTTCAGTCTTCCATTTTAAATACATATATTTAATATAATCTTAAGCATTACCTTAGCTAAATCACACAAGCTTTGATATGTCATATGTTTGTCAATAATTAGTTCAAAAGTCTTTCAAAATTTCATTGTGATTTTGTATTTGACCTATGAGATACTTAAGAGTATATTAACTATTTCCAAATATTTGCAGATCCTTTAATTTTTTGTTAAAAAAATTAAGAGTTATTTCTTTCTCATCTTAGTTGTGGTAAGAAAATATAATTTACTTCATTGAAATGTTTGGGATATGATTCATGTGCACATGAAAAGAATGTGCTGATTCTGTCACTG
The DNA here is from genome assembly GCF_048772815.1 of Callospermophilus lateralis. Lineage (NCBI taxonomy): Eukaryota > Metazoa > Chordata > Mammalia > Rodentia > Sciuridae > Callospermophilus > Callospermophilus lateralis. Next base: position 494,771 of record NW_027512489.1, read on the forward strand.
CTTGGAATAGTTTTAATTATTTTTAATTATCCAGTTTAAGGTTTTAATCGTGTTCAGTTTTTATATCATACATTATCACTGACATTCGTTTTTACTACTGGTAATTTAGATATATTTACTCAAATCTTCCAATGTGAATTTATGCATTTTGTTTCTAGTACTATCAATTTTTGCTTCACATATATTGCAGTCATGTTATTGCATTCACACAGATTTTGAATTATTCTATTTTTCTGTTCAATTGATCTATTTTTATAGCGATTTTAGTTATTCTTGCTTATCTCTCATAATCCCTCCTTTATTAACATCTACTTTAATATAACTAAAATGTTATATTTTAAGCAGGTTCATGTTGCATAGCCTTTATTTCACCATCATTAAACTTCCAACTATCCCTGTCCTTATATTTGAATTGTGTTCTTTACAAGCCTCATACTTAAATAGCACAACTAAGAATTTTTAACAGTATTCTTCAATCTGACAGCCATAGTCATTTAATTGAAGCATTTAATTAATTTATATTTAATTTGATTAGTTACATAATTAGTTTTTACCTGGTATATTACTCTTGGCTTTCTATTGAATCTATTTATATACTTTTCTTTCTTTTTAATTTTTTTGCCTTCTTTCATCAATCAGTGTTTTTTTTACCCTGTTTTACATTCTTTTTTTAAGTTGACAGCTATACATTCTTTTACTATCCGTTTACTATCCTTTTACTTATATTAAATATTACAATTTGAATTCTTGACACATTATAACTATAAACAATGAAATCACTGAAATTAAAATAATTGATTTTACTAGTGTGTATGAATTTCCCTTTAAACAATTAGTCCTTCCTGAACAGAATTTTAATTCTGATGTGTACAATCTAGTATAAAATGCATCCTCACAGCAGTAATACTACTAATAAAATCTAGTTATTGTAGTTATTGATGAAAACCCACACATCTACTTCTCGGTACCACTGCCAAATACTAGGTTTCCTTTAGAATGATTTTTGCCTATCTGCCTGCCCAACATTCCTCTTGATTCCCATTCAGTTTTCAAAACTGATTCTCGATTTTCCCTGAATTTTTTTGAATTATTCTACAGTCCTTCATCTTTTATCTGTAAGTATAAATTCTCAACCAAAATGTGTGTTAAGTCAATAGTCTTTATGTTAAGAGGTAGAATTTAAGTCTAATCCACTTTATTCTCTTTCAAAAATGTGTTCACATCTCTAATAATTTTAATCACAGATTAAGCTCCAGAAAAACTGGAAGTGTTTTCACTTTCCAAGCACAATGAAAAAAAAAAAATTAAACTTGTTTCTGAATGTCTTTGCCAATATCAGTTGCTATACTTATATTCTTTATCTGCACAAAAGTTAAAAACACAAATTTACTTTCATCTGTTTTTTAATTCATGAGGAAAATAGCTCTGTTAAACATTTACTGATAATTTTTACTTCATCATTTAGCATTTTATGTTATTTGTTCTATCTCTTTCCATATTAAGGATGGTTACAATTTTTTCATCATTGAAGGTATTTTCCATTTTTTTACATCTTCTTTATGCTTGTTTATAATGTGTTTTTAGTTATAAGATCAAATCTATGAAATTTCTCTTAAAATTACTGCTGTCAATGTAATACTTCCCTCATTTAAATATTTTATATGTTTTTAACATTCTTGACCATACTTTATTGTTTTTAGCATTTATATTTAAATATTTCTCATAAATTAATTGGCAGTATTTTCCTGTTTTTTAAGTTTACATAATAATGATGCTTCTTCCACTTGATAATCATTTCAGTTTGGTTGAATGTGGTCTTGTATATGTGTAAGAACCTTAGTACACACCTCATAAGGTAATCCTGAGGACTGAGTAAATAAATACAAAGCAAATATTTAGTGAATACATGTAAAGGAATTAGTAAGGTGTTGCTGATATTATTCATCAATAATACTTCTAAACCTTAAAAGTATTAGCTTATGAGAAACTAGGGGTGGTGAAGAAGAAAAAGGTGAGGGTCAGAACAGGTGGACTTCTGTTCCAGTTTAAAAACAATTAGAAAAATATATATTCATAAGTATATTACACACTCGTGCATATAAGTTTTTTTTAATTATACAAGGATTTGTACAACAGGTTTTTAAAAGGAACAATCACAATATAAAACTAGGATTTGTTAGATGAATGATAATAATAAATGAGGAAATCATTTATGTTTGTAAAAATTCATTCATAGTAGATGGTTATAGAAAAGTTACGAACCACATATATAATATCAAATCATCTTACCAATAAGTAGTGTGTATGTTTTCATGTGTTTATACTTAGAATAATACTTGGGAATGAATATATAGGTATACATAGATATATGGATAAAGATTATAATAAGTCATATTTTATGTTACTTTTTCTTTTTTCATATCTATACTTTTAAATTTTCTTTCATGAACCTGCATTATTGTATCTAATAATAAGAGTTACTTACTCTATGAAAATAAATATTTGGCTCAATTGCACACAAAACTCAAAATTTGGAAAGCCATTTGTGGACTGCAGCAATAGAAAAGACATTTTACTCTTGCTATTCTTTACTATATAACTCTTAGTTCTATTTCTAAACAGTGCCTGATCCGAGTGACTATTCTCTGTTATACAGTGAAATGAAAAAAGAGTAATCATAAATAAAGTACTTCATAAATTTGGAAAATTAAAATTTTAAACAACATATAACCCAAAATTTTTCAGAAGCAAGAATCTGGGAAAATAGTCATAATAGTCAATAGCATACTTATGCACAAAGCAAAGGAATTGTTCTGAGAAGTGGTACCATGAAGTTTCTTAGTTTAATACTGTGAGGAACTAGCTCCTACACATTATATATGGTTCAATATTTATATCTTTTGAAGCTCTTTTTATAGAACACTCCGAAGAATGCTCAAGTAAGAAAAATTAATAGGAACACTACACATTTTTATGTCATTCCATCAATGCCTTTTCATGCTAACTCTATTTAGTCCCTAGCACTGACATTGATTTTATTGGTGATTGAAATGATTATTTGGTTGTAGTTTGAAAAGATTTTTGGTAAATGCTTTGCTACTCTTATTTGTCACATTTCCCATGTAGTAATTAAAAATGTTTACATCTCACACTATCACTTTGTACTTTGTCAACTCTGTGCCATGTACTTGGATTGCATTTGACAAAACTGTATTTTTTTTAATCCAAATGTTATTTTCTAGATGTTTCATTATGGAGAATCAGCCCAAACTTTCTTAATTTTGTTCTGATTTCCCATTTGTCTCTCTAAACATAAAAAATCATATTATAAGAAGGTTTTCAACGCAATGCAACAGAGATACAATCTCTCCTTTAAAAAGGACACTATTAAAGATCCTTTGGAATTTGCTAATTTTAATAACTTTTAAAAATTTTGCTTCTGACCAAAACCATTTAATTTTTTCACTGATTCACCTATGGAATAAGAGAATAGAGCTAGATGATTTAAAAGTCCATGATTTTTGCAATTTATCAATTTAGTAATGACTTCTAATATGCACCACCATTATCACAGGCACTAGAAATCAAAGATGTGCTATATGATACAAAATGGTATATTCTCCCAGAATGTGTTCTTTCTTCCACAGTTGTGGTGGAGTCTAAAAATTGACAGACAAAATAAGACTCTGTCTCCCAGCTTCCAAACCAATATGATGGAGTGATGTACACAGTCAAATTCTGGGTCTTGCACATCTTCTCACCTTTCCCCTTTTCTCTCAATGGCTAAAATAGAGATGTAATAAAGACTAATTACAACTTCATGGGCAGTATGTAACTTGAATAACAAGAAGCATAATTTTTCAAAATGGCCAATTTCAGAGTAGCAGAAGCTAGAGCAACTCTCACAGGGAAGAGGGAAGCTATATTTGGAGGACAGAAGAGGTCAGAGGAAGATGAATCTGTCCTGCCTGACATGTTGGAGTTGGAATACCTATGATGAACTTCTCTTGATCAGATAGATGAGGAAAACACCTATCTCAGTAAACCAGTCTTATTACTTTTGTCTGCTTATTTATTTTTGCTAGAGCAACCTAATTGTAACCTAATATTGGGTCCCTACATCAAAAAATGTCACAATAAAGAGTGAGGAACCTGTTATGATCGCAATATAAATCAGCAAATGCTTGAATCACAGTGTAGGTATTATAATAATAGCATAATGATGGTATAACTCAGTGTTCCAGAAAAAAAAATCAACTTGTTTTATTTAAGGAAATCACTAAAATTATCATTAACAGAAATAAGAGACATTTAGCTGGATCTTTAAGGATAAATAGTATTTTTCTAGATATAATAAATAGTATATTTTCTAGAACAGAAAATAGAATGTAAAATCCTCAAGTTGTGACCAGACAGGTCTTGCATGAATAATATTGAAGTACATATCATGACTGACATTGGAGGCATATACGAAAGAAATGGCAAAATTGTGGGTGAGATTCTGAAGGTAAATAAGTTTTGGTCGTTTTCCTTTCAGTAATGTGGAGCTAGGAAGATTTACAAACAGAATGACCCCATCAGATTTGTTTCTTAGGATGTTAACTCTGATGGTAATTTGAAAGATAGATGGATTGAAGGAGGGAGATATGTGAAAGCAAGACTAATCTTAACTTTGTGGAGAGTATATAACCTGAATAAAAAGTAGTATATCTTTTTCAGATTGATTAATTTTTAAGAAAACTAACCATAATTATCTTTCTGGCTAATAATAATTAGATCTAATATTATTAATTGATCTGTCTTGTCAGATAAGCATTCCAAGAGAAAACCAATTACATTAAGACCAAATTATACTTTTCAATTACACAGGTGAATCAATCCAACTCAACATGTCAAAGCATAAAAAAATGTTTTAGAAAAGACAGGCAACATACAAATTTTCCTACCCATTACCTCCAAGTAAGTACTACTCAGAAGAGGAAAATGTCATTCTATCAATATCTGTGAGCTTATGAAGGTTTCCCAACCCATCCATCAAGATGACTTCCACTTCACTCTCTCACACTTCTTTAAAACATATTCCTTTATGAATTATCTTTTAAATGCTTTTTAATTAAAGAAAATCAGACAAGGACAAAATAACAACATGCCAAGACCCACTAATCTCCCCAGTGTATATATAACATCATCTTTCTAAATTTTGTTTTATTTTTAAAACTTAAATTCCTGAATGAGGGTATATGATGCAAAGGATGTATTTAATGCATTAAAGTATGTAATAACCAATGAAGGAGACTGAAGTTTAAAATTTGTGTGTTCATTAAATTGTGATGCAAAAATTGAGGGGCACTTTGGAATGAAATGAAGCAGGAGAAGCAGATTGGGATAGATTATCCAGCATTCTTAAGCCCACTTAAGGTTTTAGTCTTTCTTGATAACAATGGGATATCAAAGAAGGGTGTTTACACAGAAGACTGTTATAGTCATATTTGAATTTCTTAAAAGATCTCTGACTCCAGTTGGGAAAATGAACTACATGATATAGGAAGTAGTAAGGACAGCTAGGAAGTCATACCTATACCTATTGAAAAGAAAATGATAACTTCAACCAGTTTATGGTGATAGCAAAGAGAAGTGGACATATTCTAAAGTGTTTGGAAATCAAGTAAACAGGACTTTATGAGGGATTAGAGAGTGAGAAAAGTGGAGGGTAATAATTTTGTACATAAACATGGCACTTTGCTATTTGCGAAACTTTTTTATTTCACTCAGTTCAGGCACTAAAGAAGAAATAATTATTACTACTCCCAGTTTCATGAAAGAGTAAAGAAATTGACAAAAGTTAGGGAACTTAATTAGGTCTTAAGCAGTAGTTAGTGTTTGAGTCTTATATGTGAACCTAGGAATTCTTTCTGCAAGTTCGAGATACTCCCCATTGAAAATCCACATACATGACCTTTTATGAGAAGCTTGTCCTTGAAAAGGCCTTTGAATAAAATCTGAGTACTCATTTATCTATTTACCTTACAATTCTAATATCTCTAGGCAATGAGCCCACTTGATTTGGCTCAGATTTTAAAGCAAAAAAAGACAAGGCCATAAGCCACACAGCGTTCAAAACCAGAGAGGAAGGAAAAATAATAAAGGAAGGAAAAGGATTGCTCCATAATCAAATCTAGGAGGAGTCATAGTTATACATGGTCACCAGAATGACAACAATAGAAGTTAATGCCTCTCCAAGGCACCAAGTTCAAATTCCAGTTATCCAAAGCACTAGTTTCAGACTATGAGCTGTTGAATTTCCTAGAAAGATTAGAAGCCCTTCTCTTCTGTTAGCATAGTAGTTCACAAATATTTTTGAAACAGTGAATTGATGGAAGAGCAAATTAATGCACCTGTAGCTAGTTTGATGAAATTCAGATGGAAAGGTCTGTCTGTCTCCCTCAACACATAGTCACAGTGCTCCCATAGTGTCTTGCATGGAGTAATACAGAAAATTAAATGTTAATTTATGATCAGGCAGAGAAAGAGAGAGTTACCTGGCATGGTTTGAGCAATTCTGTAAATTTTCCCATTAACTAATGCCAAACCCATAAACTTACAACCCATCTAATAAATAAAGTATTACTAATACAAGTGAAGCTGCAAGTAAGTTCTCTGACTTGATCAACTTGCCACCACATACAGATATCATTATCTTGAATTTTTTGTTTATAATTCTCTCATTTTCTTCATACTTTTCACATATGTAATCCACATAAGAGTTACTAAGTAATGTATTATTTTATTTTTGCTTTTTCTGAGTTTTGCATTGAAAACACTATCATAATGTATTCTTCTGTCATTTGCTTTGTAAGTTCAAAATTTTATTCAAAATACCTCAAAACTGACACGAACACAACTATATACTATGAATTAGCCTTGAAAATCCACCAATTTAAAGGAATAAAGCAACAAAGAATTAAGACTATGCCTAAGAAACAGCTTTCACCCAGTCAGAAAGAAATCTATCCCTCACGTCCCATCCAGCCATCACATACTGCATGGTTATTTCCACATCACCCAAACTCCTCTATAGATAAAGGATTCAACTCTGTGTTTATCAGTGTTGGGGACTGTCTTAAAAGGAACCTAACTTCTGAAAGCCTTGGCAGACCCTGGGAAAGGAAGCAGAAGTTTACTTTCCTAAGGGCTACCGGGAGCTATCCCTGGTGCTGCCCCAGAATCAACCTCTCCAACCCCTACTTTAAGTAGAAATTGACCATTGAGCTGAGCCACATTAAGCCTCAACAACTGGTTGAGCTGATGAATCTGACAAAAACCCTAGCTTCAGTTATGCAAGTAATTTTGCTATGTGTTGAGCTATGTATCTCTATCACACTTCCTGTTTTACTGTATTTGCACAACACTCCTCTTTGATCATCACCACCCCCATTCTAAAGCTTTATCTCAAAGGCCTACTGTCTTCAGACACTAGCTAATTGTATATACATATACCTCTTTTCATTTTTCTGTTACCCCCAAAACCCTGTATGTTAGTATTTTTTAATATTTTTTAGTTGTTGATAAACATTTATTTTTTATTTATTTATTTGTGGTGCTGAGAATCGAATCCATTGCCTCCACACATGCCAGGCAAGTGCACTACCACTGAGTCACAGCCTCAGCCCTGTATGTTAGTATTTTAATTTTATTCTATAGATTAGGAAAGAAGTTTAAGAGAAGGTAAACCAGAGTTATACTTTTAATAGGTGCAGTGATGCAGGGCTTAATGATAAGTTTGCTCAATTCCAACTCTGTAGTGACTTTCCTACTTCATCAACTATGAATTGCCTGAGCTACACTTCTTTTTAGATCCTTGAAATGCCTACACAAACACAAATATCCTGTGCTGACTTGTACCATAACACCATTTAAAGACATCTTACTTGAAACAATAACTAATATATATCAAGTGCTTTACATGTGCCAGGAATTGTTCCAAACATTTACATGAAATTTTTACAACTTGATAAAATATTTTATGCTTTCTGTCATTTCACAGATCAAAAAACTGAAGCACAGAGAAGGTTGTCAGATGCCAAGATTTAAACCTAGGCATTTGATTCCAGAGCCCATTTTCTTATAAATTATACATTGTTCTTCCTTATCTTTAAACGTTATCTTTGATTAGTGTGTTTCATTCTAAATCTTTCCCAACTATTGTTAATTTTATTTCAAAATTAATATCTTCCTATTATCACGCTCATATTGCTTTTTAATTAATTTAGGAAGTAGAATTATATGATCAATTTTCCTAATGGCCTTTAAACTAAAGTTAATTATTAAATAAGATATTTTAATATTCTGAATTTACACTGGCCAAATCATGAAAACATTCAATATCTGCTTATTAAAAGTAAGTACAAATATTATAAGAATCATATATGAATGCACATTGAAAAACTAATGACATATTTGAAGATAGCTTACCCACAAACTAATGGTTTTCCTTTTATTTTAAGATGTTTATATTCTTTTTTTTAATGAGTTCAAAATGAATTGGGAAATGTCAGGTGTTTTAAAATCAATTCAAACAGAATGTCAAACCAGTAGTTTTTTTCAGGGCAGTGGGAGCCTGTTCAGTTGTTTCCTCTCGCCCTCACTCTTTAAAATAATCACTGCCATTTCTGGTCTAGGCTTTCACAACACTTTACAGGCAGCTGAATGAAAGGGCAGAAGCTTCCTCTGAAACCCCAGTTATTTCAGCTCTTAACTCAGCTGAAAAGGATGCCCTCCCCAGAGACAGAAATGCATTCTCTCCGTCATGAACCTGCAATGCCCTCAGGTTGTGGCAAGGGAGGAGTTTAGCACTTGAACCTGGATAATGTGAACTCTCTCTCTCTCTCTCTCTCTCTCTCTCTCTCTCTCTCTCTCTCTCTCTCAAAGTGCACCATTCTTGTTCCATATGGCCTGTGGCACAATTTATTTAAAACAATATGGTGCATCAGAGAAGGTAAACAATAATAATAATAATACAGGAATAGCAATGTGCCTATAAATAATATAGGAAACCACATTGCCCCCAGTACCTTCATGAAATGGGACTCCAATATACATATTTCTTATACAGCTTTATGCATGACTTCATTTCTATGGTTTGCACTTCACTGCTCTGTTGTGTCACTCTACCAATAAACCTATACATCATACCAAGTGAAATATGTTTGGTTCCTCTTATTGAAAAAGGGGGTAGTGTGACTTAGAAGAGCACTGAGCCAGAATTCCAAAGGTTAGAATTTGAGTTTCAGCCCCACCACTTTCTGGCTCCTGGATGTTGGGTGAGTTGTACATTTTCTCTGAAATTCAGTTTTTAGATCAATGGGACGTCCCTGACCAATTCCCAGAATACTTGTGGTGATTAAATGATCTAATGCCTCAGAGAGCATTTTGAAAAATGCTGTAGCAATAAAGGATTCTTTTTTTAAAAAGGGGACATTCTGCATACTTCAGATAAATGTACATAGTTTTACATTTTTCCTTTAAAAATTTATGGATTTTTTCTTTTACTGAATTTACCTATAGTATATTGGCTCATTGTTGGTATTTCTTTGTAGTGCCTTGCTGTTTAAAATACTATGTTTATCTGAAAATTATGAAGAGTTCCAGAGTTTCCTCAAACTTGTTATAGTTTAGAGTCAATAAAGAATGAAAAGTGGGTGATTCAGCTTGAAGTAAGTCTTCATTTTCCTTCAGTGAATGATTATAATTTCACTTTTAAATACTGGTAATTTTTGTACCAAAAAAAAATTAGTTTAGTGAAAATAGAAAAAGATATTAACTAACACTATTAGTTTCTAATCATACAATATCCTTTCTATTTGACTTTGGATGTCAATCTAATTTAGAAAATAGTTATCTAACATGTTCCACTTGAACAATAATTCTCTCTTCAAATGATTTTAAATAATTTAGACTTTGTGCACTTTGGGTGAGCTTTTGGACCTATGTTGGCAAAATTGCATTGTTATTATTTATGTCAGAGCAAGTCCTTGAAATGAGAGGCTTATTTTAATTTATAAAAATTAATTTTAAATCTTATAGGACTTACCTTTTCAGGTTTTTTTTCCATAACTTCAAGGATATACAAAAAAATAAAAAATCCTGTACAGAGTGTGAAGAACTTAAATATTATCTCACCATACACAATCCATGTGCCACATTATAGTTGTAAATAAAGGTCTAGTGTGTTGCAGAAATCAGCCTTCCAGATCAGAGTTTTCCTCCCTGGATGAGGCAAGAGTCAGCCAGTAAATATATGTGGTCAACCTCAGATTTGCCTCTCTTGGAGTTCACATGTATTTTTAACTGCCTTCAATTGTTAATGTATTCCTCAAATGAGATGCATCACCTTGAAGAATGACTTTTTGCCCTCTGGGAACAGGCCAAACAAGTATTTCATTCACTATGATAATCAGTTCTACCTTCAGCAACATACAAACCCAAATTTAATAGGCACTGGTGATTAGGTTTTAAGTCAGAGAGTCATCACTGTCCACTGTGAAAAATAATAAGAAAAAAATACAAATTATAGCAAATTTGCCTTCAGGAGGCCTTGTTAGACATAATGGGACCATAACTTTTTCTAAAGATGGTGAATAAATGTTTTTCCTTCTCATTATAGACATTTTTGAGTCACCAATTTTCAGTGATAAGGAAGATTTCCTTTAACTTGTGCTAAATATATCTGAGGTCATTTGTTTTGTCCACTTAGTGTATAACAGTCTTGAAAACAAAAAAAAAACCACTTACCATAAAACACTTATTTAAATCTCTTAAAATGCTTAAAACCATATAGAACCATTCCAGGCTATAGATGAATTTATTCTTATCCAAACCTTCCACTGTCAAAATTATCTAAGGCTTTTCTCCAACTTAAACTTTGCATCAGAATAAAAAATAATTGTTCAGGACATTGTGGAAAATAACAAATCAACCCTTAAATCAGCAGCTTAGGTTGTGGACAGTAAATGATACAGTAGTTCCACTTTCTTGGGACTGAGTAGCAGAAGAAAATGAAGAAAGATACTACTGACAAGGCAAGGATGATGGGAGCAGGCTCGCATTATGAATGATATGTTAAGTGATTGGCTCAGATGGAATCATGGGATTGCTTCTGCCTTGTGCAGAAGCTGATTTTCATTCTTATTGTTCACCTCATAAGACTCCGACATATGGGAGGGGGGAGGGACAGAAGAAGCCATGTGTACATGCATTCCCTCTGCATATACATATAGAAATATTCTGAATATTCTTCCAGCTATCCAGAGTGCTAAGGAAAAATACCTTTCACACACACACACACACACACACACACACACACACACACACACACAAACACACATACATATATTTATATTTATGTTATCAAGGTTTATTAGTTTTAACATTCATGTATGCTTTCTGCATTGTTCTCTGTGAGTTGAAGTGCCATATTCCTTTTTATTTGATAAAACCAAGGACATATGTATTCCTAACTCCAAAATAAATGAAATAATAATTCAATTCTCTATACTAATACTTTGGAGATAAAAACAGAGATATTATAGGCTGTTTTCATGTGCTTCAAGATGCATTCTATATATTTGTTTCTTCAAAGCAGTAGACTCTACTTGATTCATTTGGTTGGCCTGAGAGAGAGAGTGAGAGAGAAAGAGAGAGAGAGAGAGAGAGGGCATATGTGTGTGTATCAGCAGGGTTAAGGGGGGGGCGTTGATGGACCAGAAATCAAAGAAAATGATTGTTACATGATGCAGTGTATTAGAAACATGTGCATAAAATTAAGCATAATGCTGGTGTCAAAAGGTTCATTTACTAAGATTTTCTTTAAACTAATTCTCATTCCTACATAAATGTGATTAACTCAGCTTATTTAGATACTAATTCTTTTGTGTATCATTGCTTAAGTTTATAGCATGACTAATGCGATAACTTTTGTTATTGTGAATTTCTAGACCTAAATAAATAACCAATATTATCCACACTCACTTTTTTTAACATATTTTATAATCCAAATTAGTAGCTTGTCTACACAAGATTTTTTTTCCAGAGGGCAAATATAACAAGCATCTCTAATCCAAAGAACAAACAAAAAAATCTGAGAGATTCAAGGTGTGATCTTATAGGCTTAACAATTTCTGTTTAGAGTTGAATACACACACACACACACACACACACACACACACACACACACACACAGAGCCAAGCTTACTAAGAAGGGAGGAAAAATGAAAAGTTTGTAATGATCAGTTCATCTACCAAATTCTCTGCAACAGATGACATTCTTTTAAGTAAACATTTTAACATTTACCTTAGGAAGGACATGAATAATTTTTTAAGCAAAAAAATACTAATATGAACACCCAAACTAATTTTTACTTGAGCATGGACAAAATTCTAGTTATAAAAATGCCCTTAAGGTTTGGATGGAAGCAAAAGGAGTGAGATTTAAGAGAGATAAGAAAATGAGCAAATAGACAATAAGCAAACTACTATGATTACTATGCCTTCCAAATTGATGATAGAGTTATATACTTGTTAGTATTAAGGGGCCCTACAGATTTCATTTTCTAGGGTATAGCCCAGCAGGCATGTTCAGTGAATCCCCCATACCACTCAGCTCATCCCCTGAGGGGAAATGCCACGTGCATTCAAATCAAATGTTTTCCTATCAAGATCTCAACTAATGGCTTTCCTAGGAGCCCCAAACCTGTCAGTCACCTACTACCTATTTAGACATGTTAAAACAGAATTTGACTTGTATTTCATTGAAGAGAGTCTGTTTTCTCATATTGAATTTGTATCCAAACTCCAGGTTGTCAATACTGCTTAGCTAGGGCTTCTGTTTGTTTTGTTTTTCTCTGCATGTAATCCAGAAAAATGGTACTGCTCATGCCAATTTCTACCCTTCTATACATTTATAGGCAGTGTATTAACTAATCGTTTAAAGTTACCAGTGCTAATGTCATGAACTAAAAAAAACACTTCTGTTATTGAAAGGTGTTTTGTCAAAATCACAAATTGTTAATATACTACAGCCACAGCTCAACTTGTCTCCATATGGAAAAATAAGGAAAGAAAAAGATGTCAATATTTAACAACTAAAAGCCAGGGTATCATTTTTAAATTAATTATTGTCTGTGTGATTTAAAGTATATATGGTCTCCTTAGGACAATGTCCAGCAATAAAGCCTCATTATTTGATCAGGCTGTAAATTTTTTCTTGGTAGAAAAATCAAACATGTGTATGCACACACGTGCACACACACACACACACACACACACACACACACACATTTTTCTGTGTTTACAACCTCTTAGTTAGTTTACTTGTGTTTAAGACTAAATGTACGTATTAAGCATTCCATAAAAACAAGAACTGTTATGTTTGATATTCACTTCAAAAGCCTAAAAGGCCAAAGAAAGCCCTTCCTTAATTATTGAAGAAGTGTCTTTAAAGGAAACATGAGCAAATAGCATTCATGCTTTCATCCCCAGTAACCTTTTATTGTCCTTTTCTTCAGATGACCAAGTCAGTATATTTAATAAAGGCAGCAGCAACCATCAAAGAAGGCAGGGCTCAAATAAATGGTCCTGATTAAAGGCCCTTACAGGGTATGAACTTTGCATAAATTTTCTTATGGTGTCAGGCTAGGATACTGATTAAAAACTCATTAACATAATCACACATTTAGAGGAAATGCTGTAATGTATCAAAAACATTTCCCTTAGTGTAATAATTTTAAGAATATTAAAATGCAAATGATAATAAGAAGCTGTGTTTAGTGATGTTCTGAAAGCCTGATTATTCAAATATTTTATACATGGTATGGAGCTGGGTTCTGTAATGCATCTATATGAATTCAAAAATTTAATCTATATATGGACTCAAAAGTCTTCTTTGGTCCTACCAACTATTTTCCAGTTCACAGACACACAAAATTAAGAACACTTGGCTTAAGTATTACCGAGAAATACTTTAAAATAATTTTTAATCTTCATGTTAAAAAAAAAGATGACTTGAAGCTACCATCATCATTCTTCTCCAATGCTAAAAAAAAAAAATACTGAAAAGACGGTGGCATTTTTGTTTTCGTACGTTTGTGCTTTGAAAATATGCTGAAGTATTTTTAGCATCTTTTCCCTGCTTTTATTAAGTGTGTATAAAGCAGAAGAAAACGTGGCAGGTAACGGCAGTGCTATCCCTTCATGCTAATTCTTAACAATAAAAGAAACACTGCCCTCCCCCCCAAAATAGCCATAATTATGTAAAGAATGACTGCTTCAGACTGATGACTTTCAATATGCTCAAGTCTAGCATACTGGTATAAGAGGCCAGAAAGGTCAACAGTAATTTATAACTGCTATAAAATTGTGTAGCATCCCAGGGCTTCTGCAGGACACTGACATTATCATGAGTCTTCTGCTGGTTTGTATATGTAAATTTGTGATAGGAAGTGCACTGCTTTTACCGTATCACATGCAGAGCATCAATCAGGCAGTGGAATACATCAGAGTATTTTCATTATGCCTAGTTATTTACTGCATCAGAAGAAATTACCCTGGCAAGCCAAGCGGCCTTCTCTGGGTAGCATGATACAACCAACCAGGCTGCAGCTCAGGAGTCTTGTAAACATTACAGGATTAATCTCACAATCACAATCATCAATCTTTCCTATTCCTGCCTGGGTGCAACTGTGGAGATTGGTAACCAGGTCTTGTGGATTTAAATTTAACCCTGAACATCAAAAACTAGATGTCAGACCTAAACTGCATATTGCAAAACACCTGTGTTTTTTATTTGGTTTTTTTTTCAATGTTGGTTGAAGACAAAAGATGGAAACATAAATTGGTGTGCTGTAAAATCATAAGTATTTTTTTACTTTCGCATTGGTTACTTGCTTGGAAAACTAGAAATCTCTCTTTGTTTTTAAGACACATTTTTTAAGATGAGCTGTAAGTGGGAAGTGAGAGAACACTTATTTACCCATATAAACAAATTTCCTGTGTGGTATATGAACACTGTAGGCAGCTCTGCAGAGTCCTGGAATAGGAACCGCAGCCTGAATTTTGGGGACTTGCTCAAAGTCTTCTGGCATTAGGCCAGATGAAGTTAAAGGCTCAGGGTATTACAGAGCTCATCCCTAACCAGGAAAGTGTTAAATGTGTCATGCTGACTCATAAGATGACACTGGCATTGATTCCTGAAACAACCACTTGCTTACCTGTCTGCTGAAGGAAAAGATTCTCTCTCCTTTTCTCCCTTCCAGAGGAAAAAGGAAGAGAAGAGATGGGTCAGACAGATGGTCTAAATGAACGTTCTATCATTTTAACTTTAGCAACTGCATGCAACACAGCCTATTCTATTTAGATAATGCAAAAGATAATGTGCATTCATTTTTGAAAGTCAGGTGAATACCATGATGATAATGATCATTTTTCCATAGTCAAGAAACAATAAATATATAATGAGCAGGCTGTGTATAGACTGCCTGGCAGTTTAATTTGAACTGTGACCTTTTATTATTATTTTTGTTCACAGCACTTTTTAACTGAACACATAGCAGAGAGTCAATTCTTTCTTCCTCTCTCAATATCTTACAGGCTCCCATCTTTGAATGAAAAATGTGGTAACTGTAAAGGTATGCCTTTGCTTTTTATCCAATAAGATTTTCAAACCCAGACATTTATATTCATCCTGTATATAAAAAACAGATATTTCTTCTATATGGTTTAATCCCTGGTTGATTTAATCAGCACTGTAGGTTAAAAAAAGAAGTGTGTTCATATATTGAGAATTCCATAAGAGTTATTCATCTGTACCCAAGTGATGATTTTTGTGCATATTTCTTGATCATATAAAGTTTAGCCTTAACAAATGTACTGAAGGGGATTATAAATAATTTTTTCCAATAAATCATATGACAATAATTGATAAATTCATATTAAAGAGATTGCCAACAACAAATTTTAAGGCTTCCTGCTTCCCTGTTTCCCTGTCTTATTGTGTGATCTTATGTAATCTTTGGTTTTGTTGCTATCTATAGTAATGAGACTTTTTTTCATTGTATGCCCTCCTGCTGATGACAAGTTTTAAATAAACAATTACTTGGATGTTACATGTTTTGCTTATAAAATTTTGGTTCTTGGAATCTTTCTTAAGGTTTTGATTTGTGAATGTGGGGCTTCAGGTAAAAGGACATTTATAAACCTAGCTTCTCACAAAATGTGAAATAAAAATGCACATTTCTGACAAATGCAATTGTTTAAACAAATAAACGTTCTGTTCTCAGATTATGTTAGGCTATGAAGCATTCTATGAAAGTGATTGTTTTACAAAATTCTTACATCTATGAATAACTAGCATTGTTTGAAGCAGGAAGCCTGAAGGTATGGTGTGTGCATCACTGTGACATAAGCTTGAGCAACTTTTTGTCTATTCCCTTAAGTTTTCATAGTATCCTACCAGATGTTATGCTTTGCTGAAGATTTGAAAGAACAAATTGCTAATAGATGCCCACAGTGAAGATGCTACAGCAGCAAAAGTGTAGGGTAGATATCACTATCTTGGTAGAGAGAGGGTAATCCAGTCTTCCAAGAAAGGAAGGCAAGCTGGGTGCTCCACTCTTATAGAAGCAGCCAACAGAAGAAACCCTGGGCTTCAGAGTTAGCAAACATGGGGCATGATTCTCAGTGCCACTGTATCATAGGTTCATAACCTTAAATATTCATTGGACTCTATTATTCTCAGTTCTAACATTATTCTTTTTTCATTCATTTACTCAACAAACATCAACTGAACTCTTATGAGTTAGCTAAGGAGACAAAGTTAAAGATGAATGATTCTGGATTAGCAATGTAACTCAGTACAAAAACACTTGTTTCGCATGCTCAATGCCCTGGTTCAATCTCCAGTACTGGGAAGAAAAAAAAAATTCCTATCTTCAAATCATAAAAATAGCTGACTTAAAAGCACCAGGCACTATGTAGGTGCTTTACACATATGATCAAGTTTAATTCTCATCTGCTCTCAATTTTGTGAACGTTTATCCTGAATTTATATAGGATGATACTAAACATTAAACAGATTTCAAAATCCAAGTATAAAAGGCAAGACCAGAACACAGATCCATCTGATTAACTAAAGTCTCTACTCATGATTTTGCATGCCAAAAATTTTAACATTAAATGAAAAATGTACATGACAGAATGCTATCCACTGTAATACACTGTACTGATGGTTGTTGTCATTACTGATAACATGAAAATAATAAAATAATAAATATATTTCTTCTTTAGGAATGTCCTCTTAGTCTGAATCATCCCACATAAATGACACACATAGACCAAAAAGAAAAAAAAAAATTCTATCTGTAAAAACAAAATACTACCAAGGATTCCCTATCAGCATTTCTGAGCCAACTAGTAATATATGGCTCCTCAGTGAATATTAAACAAATAGAAAACCAAGTAAGACATTTTTGTATATATGAAAATCTCTAGAAAGCACAAGTCTACTGTTTACATTAGACCTGGTACATCTTTAGTAATTCCTTAGGCACTTAGGGTTTTCTACCAATTAAGTCAGAATGATGACATTAATATAGCACCTGTAGACCTTATGACTATAAAATGTTTTTCATTCAACAAAAATCTATAAATTAATTTGTCTATATCATTTAACAAAGAATTTTCCTCTTGCACATACTTTTTATATTTTCATTCCATACCAGGATGATATTACCAAAACATATAAGATCAAAGAAGTAAAAAAGAACCGTCTCTCATCTTTGCCTAATATGTGTCATATTTTATCATTACATTTTGTGTATCTCTATAAACATCTTGGTTTTACAAACAAAGCCAATGTAGTTAGAATAAAAAATTGCCTTTGTTGTTAATACAATCACAAATCTGTGGTTCAATTTGAATAATATCTTTCAAATTTTATTAACCCATATTTTAATTTCTTGCATTAAATTAGTGGGAGCACTTACCTAAAGCTCTCAATATGAAGAGAAGCATTAAATAAAGGAAAAATATTTTTAGATATTAACAATGTAACTGGTTTAATTAAAGGAATGAAGCTAAACACGTTGGTTATGCAAACAGAAAACAAAACAAAAAAAAACATAATTTGACTATTCAGCTTGGTTAAAGAGTTCCTTATAGATTAAAGGATGAATAACAGGAAAGAAATATTATACTTGGCACATTTCCTTTTGAAACTAAAGGAAAATAACATTATTTTATTGAAAGAATAACCATCTTGACTTAAAAAAAACTGAAAGAAATTTAACTGTTGATAAAGCATAAAAGAATACTCCCACATACACACACTTATTTTAGAGCTATCTCTAAAAAATCTGTTTCTTTGAAATATTCATTTCAGGATACATTATTCCAATTAACACAATTGAAGCTTCCATATTTTTCCAAAAGACCAAAATTTTGTCACAGAAAATTTAATAGTTATGCCTGTTGTGGTTATGTGTGTTTATAGTTATGCATGTTATGGTTATAATTACATTAATAGTTATGCATATTATGGTTTTCAGGTAAGTTATAAAAGAATTTTCCATCATGTAATGAAGCTTGACATCAAGGATAAAATGTGTTTCAATCCATATTGTAATGAAATGTCTGTAGGTTTTCAAATTTTAATCTCAGAGGATTGGCCTCTGTGAGGAAAATATTTAAAAATATGTGATCATCAGTAAAAACTGCAAGTTTCTACCTGGAAAAATAGGATATTGATAAATGTCTTCTTTGGGTTCTGTTAAGTTTACCTTCCTTTATTTTTCTAAAGCAGTTATTAAAAAATTTGCATAGATTTTTTTCTACATTGATATTAGTACCAGATGCTTGTAGTACAGACTTAATAACTGATATTTATAATAGAGCACACTTATACATTGAATTTACTTATAGAAAAATGGCATAAAACAAAAAATAAAATAATACTATTGTTTTTGTTTGTTTGTTTACAATGCAAACTACTTTGGCAATGAAAGCTTTTCTATTGTTCTCACTTCCAACACAATCCCAGCCCTATAGACATATTAACAGTAATGACAACCTTTATAAGATTACATCATTCTAACTTAGTGACACATACTTGCACACATGCTTTCTCTGACAAACTTGCACAAGCATTTACAGGTACACCAAGGAAAAATTGGATTGTGGTTTGAGATGATAATAATAACAATTAAAATAAATATATAGGAACTTGTTTATTTGGGGGCATGAGATTAGAGATTGTTCTGTTTATATAACACCAAATTGATGCAGTAATATGTGAATGACATTATTCATTTTATGGAGTGATACACAAATTATAATATTTTGTAACTTTCTTAAACTCACAAAAACTGTTTATACTTACATATTGCCATGTAAGTTTAAGCATATTAAGGTAGCTAGAGCAATCACACACCTAAAAGACAAATGATAAAATAGATTTTCAACAGTTTTGCAGTTAGTGTTTGTTGTATTTAGTTTTCATATACTTGCACAGTTAAAAACACACACAGGCACATATGTACACAAATACAATTCATTAATATTGTAAATTAGCTACTAAATATGCATATATTCATTTAACATTGTGTCTTGAAGAAAACTAAAATATTCAGCATAACAAAAACCCATGAGGTGAAATTTATGAAAATTTTCAGATTACCTAAAATGCTAGAAGTTAATTTTAGTCTGCTTTCCCTGGCATGTCAGCTTGATTAAATTTGGAGTTCGGAGATGAATTGGTCCAAATTCATTAGTGTTCCCTGGGTGCAGATGTTGGTCAAGGTCAAGCAAAGAACATTGACTGTAATGTTAGAGAGGAGAGGGGAAGGGATTCCAAAGAAGGTAGACTTTTAAAAGGTCTGGGGTTGCAAGAAATTTGATACTTTTTAACTTAATAAATCTTGACAGCCTAATCATGGCTAAGCCTTTGCAGTGTTATTGGTACAGATGGCAAAGGTAGACATATTTAAAGAGATCTCAACAGCTAGTGGTAAGAGAGCATTGAATCCAAATGCAGTGTTGCGCTCTAGGAGAAAGTGAAAAATAGGAGGATAAAAAGCTACACAGCATTTCCATCTCCTGACATCTCCAACAGCCTCAGATACAAAATATGATAAGGCTCCTGCTGAGCTAATAAGCCCAACAAATGTCTGTGTCCGTGAAGTAGATGAAGTGGGATCAAGCAGAGGGGGCTGCTGTATGAAAATAAGCCAGCGCCCAGGGTATAATGGCACTAGAGAAAGCTACAAGGTCAGGCTGATGACAGACACCAGTTAAGTAGGGACCCCATCAGTAAGAAAGGTTTGCCAGCTAGATCCAAGACATGACCATTAAAATAAAATGAACTATCTATTTAAAGGAAGAAGAAAAGAAGAAGACAAAAATACTCTATAAGGATATATTTTCATTTTTGCTTGTTTTTCATGTATGGCAGCTGAATTCTTTTATTTATTGACAGACAACCTGCCCGGGGCAGAAACAAGAGTGAAGAATTGAGAATGGACACACAATTCAAAATGCCATTATATCTGTTGGTTCTGCTTTATGATTTTAGTAGGTTCACAGTCTACAATAAGCATTATTTTTGTAACCAAATGCCACATCAGGATGAACAGGGTCAGGAACCGTTCCTCATGATCCACAGGTTTTCCAAGGGGAAACTATTTATTGCTGGATGAAACATCCCTTAGTCCTCCACTTCTTCCTTTGTTTCATTGTGAACAGAAAATCTGCTCATTCATTTTTATCATAAGGTAATCAATTGTTCAGTAAAATAAAGAAAAGTTTGAAATTACTATGATTGAGAAGAGGACCTGACACAGACACCCAAAGTCAGCTGAGGTGCCTGGTTTTTGATGGAACACATTTTCTAAGATAATGAACCTCTGGTTTTTCCAGGAGTATTCTGTTTTTTTTCTGAGAAACCCTATGTCAACTAAACCCCTTCAGTGGCTACTGTACTCCCCTAGTGAGCGAGTGGAGTAGACAAGCCCAATGTTTTGGGGCAAGAAATGACCATCAGAGGCTAAATCATTCAGGTTAGTTGTCACTTTGATCAAATTATCTTTATTATCCCCAATACATTCCATTGTATCTTGAAGTCATCAGCTCTTATTCTCTCTCTCTCTCTCTCTCTCTCTCTCTCTCTCTCTCTCTCTCTCTCTCTCACACACACACACACACACACACACACAAACACAAATGCAGTTGAGGACAAATGAAATGATGCCTGTAAACTTCAATTCTCTATTGCTTTTTCTAACGGTTTAAATGATCCACATTGACCTTAAAACAAGTCCTTGGAAAGGCCACTTAGCAGTCAATTCATTCTGCAGCCCAGTGTCCAAGCCAACAGCAACACAGAGATTAGAAGACAATAGAAAGGCTTTTCGTCAGGTTTATGGCAATGAAAGCCAGTGTGCTGAAATGATACTTAAGAATTAATACCTAAGGATCTCCCTTTTCAACTTCAGGAATGGTTTTGCATAATCTTTTTTTACTTAAGCAATAATTAGACTATGCTTGAAACTTCAAGAGTCTGTCAAATTACTACATTAATTCTTAACAGATGATGTCAATTTCATAATATCTGCGAAACCTTGTTAAAAAGGTGAAAACCACTTAAACACCATGTGAGGTGGTTCGTTAAACGTATAAGAAAGCTTTGAAATTCTGAGACATTACCAAGAAAAATCAGATTTGGTGTATTTCCAGTAATTTTTAAGCTCCTATGTAGTTAGAATTTCATACAAATGCAAATACAATACTGGTGCCACCTTTTAGAATCATATTTTAAGGCACAGTCCTGAAATATCACATTATTGATATCAGAAATGCAAACTTCATAAATTTAAGAAAATTATGATGAAGATATGAGTGGATGATGGATTGCCAGGAGTTGGTCTTAGCAGTTGTAAACAGTTTCCTCAAGCTATAATTAAAATCTCTAAAAATATCTCCCCCCTCACCCCTGCCCCCAGGGAAGGATAATCAACAGGAGCTACTTAAGACATCCAAGTTTTTTTAGTTTAGCTTATTGCTTCAACAATTTAGACATCAGTGGAACTGATTTTAATCACATAAGAATCTTGTTACATTATATACTATTTATTTTTAAAATAAAAAGTAATGGTTGCCATAAAAAAAGTGTTTTCCAATTCCATTTGGTTTCACTGAAGATTATTTCAGAATTGCTGGAGAAGGGCTACCTGTATTACTCCAATGTTTACTGGATGACCTGTCAGTTTTCTTACAGCTATACAGATCTATGAAAATGAAATTATCCCCAGAGGTTAGCAGAGAAAGTTAGATCTGCCTCTGGAAGGCACAGAGGACCCTTAACCCTCTTCTTATGCCTTCCTAATAATTCATTCTGTGCAAAATAGCACTTGTTTTAGGAGAATGAAACAAGTAGTAACTTTTACCTATGATAAAGGGCAGATCAGTGCTGACATTGCCTCAAGTAGCACTAAGAAAGATAAAGAAAAACTTTAATAATTCAAGTGTTTAATAAGTAGAAAGCACCATGCAGATAGTACTATTAGCTTAGTTCAAAGAGAGGCTATGGGTAAAAGTGATAAGCAAAGTCAATAACATTAGGATTTTGTTTGCTACATAGATCATGCACAAAATATAGTATTTAAAGTGTATTGGAAGTAAATGGACTTTTATGATATAATTTTTAACTAGAAGTCTATATTCATTTTATGTTTCATATTGTTGGCATATTTTCTTATATAAAGAAGTATTTACTGACAATTATCAGTATTATCAAGTTGGGTATCCTAACTAAATATAGAATGATACATTGTTTATTTCATTTCAATAGTCTTACAGGAAAGCTGTGCACAGTTTATTATTCATCTTATTAAATTTATTAAGTTGAATTCTAAAGGTTTGGAAACTCAGATATCTCTTCTAGCACAGTTTTCATTAAAAAAGATATGGAAAATAAACAATTAGATTTGGGTTGCAGAAAGTGCAAGAAATCTTCCAAGAATATATGCAATGAAGGTGTTCAGAACAACCAGGTTATCAAATACACTCTGAAATCAGGACAAACAGAGTCAAATCTCAGCTCTGAAGCATATTATTTTGTTTTGCTTTTGTGGTGCTAGGGATTGAGCTCAGGGCCTCCTACATGCTAGGCAAGCACTCTACCACTAAGCCACATCCCCAGCATCTGAAGCTTATTGTTTGATCAGGTTTATAGTGAGTAAACCCAAGATTTTTCATATAGAAAATAATAATAATAATAATAATAATAATAATAATAATAATAATAATAATAATAATAATAGTATGTGTTCTAGAGGGGCTGTAAAAATATAAAATGCAAGTAAGACAGCAAGTTCTTTTAAGGCTGGGGCTACTCAGTAGGTGGCTTCATGAACAGAGATATTAAAAGCACACAAATAAAGAAGGAATATGACCTCTATAAGAAAAATGTCACATCTTGCTCCAAACTTGAAGATTTAAAATATTGAATTAATTATTTCTTCAACTCTTCACACTTGCTAAATTTTCAAATATCTTGTCTTTTTCAAAAGTAGCAATAATTTCCCCTGGGTAGATTAAGTCTTCTTGCTCTTTGTCATTTATCCCTATGTCTTCATTTTTTCTTTCTTTCTACTCCTCTGCTTCCTTCTTTACAAAAACACACCACATGGAACTTGTTGTTGGATTTCCTTTGGAGGTGTTTAATTTGACCAATAAGAAATGCAATGTTAATCCATTTGCAGTTTAGGGCTGTGTTCTGTGCTTTTGTGATAATGCCAGTGTGTATCCTGGTGTTGTATGTAACTGTATTAGTCAGGGTTCTCTAGAGGAACAGAACCAACAGGAAGTATGATTATAAAAATGGAATTTATTAGAATGGCTTACACAACCAGAAGCTAAACAATCCACAATGGCTGGAGAGCTGGAGGGATCAGTGGCTGCACAGTCCAAGAGGCTGAAGCCTCAGAATATGAAGGATCAAAGATGCTACCCCATTCCAAGACCAAAGGCTTCTGGAAACTCCCTTGGGAATCACTGACCAAGTCTGCTTTAGAAAAGTGAAGGAATAAGAGTCCAATGTCCTCAGGAGATCACAGCAGTGATCAAGAACCTGTGCAAGAAGAACTGAGTTTTCACCATCTGCTGCTTCCTTGTTTTTCCAACTTTTATTCCGTCCAAGCCTCCAGCCAATTGGACAGTGCTTCCCATGCTTAGGGAGGGTCTCCTCTCCATTTGCTATCCCACATGCCAATCATTCTTAGACATATGTTCATTGATACACCCTCATTGACACACCCAGAAGCCTCTTATTCTCCAGCATTTCTTAATCCAATCAAACTGATAATTCAAATTAACCATTATAGTAACTAAAAAGAATTTTTTAAAAAAAGAAATTAACCATTTGTCATTAAACCTCATAATTGACTCAAGATCCCATGACTCATGTGGCTTACTCACCTTTACAAGACTTCATTATGAATACTTTTGGCTTTTCCCAGAAATCAGTGATTCTCCAAAATCATCTATCTTCAATGGCCTTTAATAAAATATAATATCAAAGGAGCTGATTTTTTAAAAAAATAATAACTTCTGTTTCAGTCAGCTGTGCATTTCTGTGACCAAAAGACCCAACAAGAACACCCTAGAGGAGCAAAAGTTTATTTTGGAAGACAATTATTAAAAAAAAAAAAGTTACTATTTTCAGAGAAATTGTTTTTGTAAAATACATGCTTATTTTTAGCATTAAATAAGTTGAGTTGCCACAGTTTCAAGTAACCCATAAATACAAAATAGTATTTTAGATAATTACAACTCTAAAGTAATATAAAAATGTGATTTCTTCTGATGACAAAGACACTGGTAGTGATAATATTAATACTTTTGTAATTTATTGCTATTTTACCCAGATTTGTGTCACTGTGACCAAAAGACCCCATGAGAATCATGTAGAGGAAGGAAGGTTTATTTTGGCATTGTGTCATAAGTTCAGTCCAAGGCAGTCTACTCCATAGTTCTGGGCTTGAGGTGAGACAGAACTTCATGGTGGAAGGGAATGGTATAGGAAAGCAGCTCAGGACATGACAACCAGGAAGCAGAGAAAGGTGTGCCCACCAGGGACAAAATATAAACCCCTAAGACATGCCCCCAATGACCTACTTCCACCAGCCACATCCTACCTGCCTATAGTTACCACCTAGTTAATTCCTGTCACTGGATTAATCCTTTGGTTAGGTAAAAGTTCTCCTAATTGAATCATTTCACCTCTGTACCTTCTTTATAAACTCACACATTAGCTTTTGGGGGGATGCCTCTTTGCAAACCACAACAACTTTTAAATTTAGGGACAATATTAAGACAAGTCTAAAGTCATCCAGGACAACTGTTCTCCAAAAGATAGCATATAGTTAAATATAGAACTGTTGGAATGTTAGGACAGGAAATCCAAAACTTTTTACAGATTTTTAATGTATGTATAATGCATATGCATGGGTATACTCATGTATAAATATACAAATATATGGAGGAAATCCTAATCTATAAAGATTAGAGAATATAAACTTGCTTGTCACATATTTTCATCTTATCAGTCTGTCAACTAAAAATAGAAAAATGCCTTTAGCTAAAGATACCTGATTCCCTTGTGCTTCTTGAGGATGGCCAGGTACAAGACCCAGTGCTCCTTCTGCCGTATTCATATTGTGATGCAGGGAAGACATTTCTTTTCCTGGTCCCATAACTTCAACCCTCAAGGAATTCACTCATCTTTTCATCATTAGCTTATTCTAAACTCCAGCAATACCTAGTGACATTAGGCACCTTAATTGAAGGAAGCAAGATGATGGAAGTATTTCTGGACATATCACAACCAAGAGTTTTTACAGGCTTATTATAGATTTTCATATTCATCCTGCTGATAATTTTCACCTCAACCAAAATTCTTAAGCAGAAAATACAATGCCCGTTGAAAAACAGAATTTATTAAAAAAAATACTGGCCGCAGACTAAGAAAAATACCCAGTTGTTCAAACTTACTAAACACAAAAAATGCTCTTTAAGGACACTTCATAACCTCTCACACTTTTGCAACCTTAACAGACACAAAATGTTCTGTCATAATACAAAAATGCAAAAAAACAAAATCAGCTCTTAAGAATATTTTCATAAACTCAACATAAAATGCAGAGTATTTAAAGTGTTCTTTTTTCATATTTTATGTTTATCAGTGCAATACACAAACATAGTTATAGCAACAGAAGCTGATTATGAAAAACAGTAGCTCCTTATTCTTATGCTTTCTACCCCTTGGGCAGTCCCTTGCCTTCATTTTCTTTGTTTTAGGTGATTCTTTTAGTAATTATATATGAATTTTTAAATAATATGCTAGTATTACTCTTTCTTGGTATATTGATTTTAGTCATTAACCTCTAAAACCCTGTCTTCCTTCTATGCCTATTTTTAGCTAAGTAAGTAACCAGTGTTTGCATTATTATAATTATGTAAATATTATTAGCTGCAGAGCCAAGTGCTATACTATCATTATGTCTCCTTTGTAATATAACTCCGTGATATTCTGAGAATAAATAAAATATTTGTTTTGTGCAAACTTTGAAATATGTTGCTTCGTTTGAGTGCTATAGAAAAATTAGGGGCTTTGAAATTAATGAACTAAGATTCAAAGTTAGTTGTGTCATTGCTTATGACCTTTGGTAGGTTACTTAGATTGTTGAGCCTCGGTAGTCACTTCTCAATAACAAATGTGCATATCAGTAATTTCCTTAAAGTATATCTATGAGAAATAAAAAATAATAATATGTGTTCATCCATTTGTAGTCCCCCTCCCTAAATACAGAAACCTCACATCAAAACCATGAGGAGGGTGAAAGTGGCACCATTATCACAGGTTAGCAAAGAACTCAGGCTCAAGAACATCAAAGAATTCATCAAAATGTCCAGCAGAGAAGGGCTCAAACCTGAGCCTTTGAATTACAAGTCAAGGGAACATACAGTTAAATCATCAATGTACCACTGGTACCATATTTAAACCCCTGAATCTAAAATGTGCAGTATTTCTTTTCTCTTTGTTAATTTTGATTACTAGAGCAGTGATCATAAATCTTTTTTCGGTATTTTTTTAGGCTGGGTAGGAAAACTCAAAGAGATAGTGAAGTAAACACATTAAGCTTGGTAGAAAGTTGAATATAGTTATATAAAATCTCTGGAGAGGCTGTTAATTTTCTACCATCTTCTATATATTTAAAAAGGCTCCCTCGTGGCCATGAACTTAAAGACATGACCACACTGTTACCCTAGCTTTGCTACTTCTCAACCTATAAATTGTCATAAAACAAATATATTCTCAGGCTTGATACCTTGAGTTCAAAACAAAAAAAAAATTCAGGAAATACTTAAAAAAATTATAAGTTAGATAATAGGGTTGTTATTTTGTCTAGAGTTTTTTTAAAAACACATCCTTACTTGTGTTTGTATATAGAATGAATTTCAGAAAAACTTAGAGAGATTTGATAAACTACTTAAACTTCTTTCTACCATTCTGAACACCTAATATGTAGCACTTCTTTTCTGAGAGATCACTAATCTGTATAAACCTCAATAACTTTTTTGCTTACTTCCTTCAAAAAATATTTCATTGCCTCATTAACCAAGCAGTTATTCTCATGTTATGTATGTGTAAAAATGAAGTTAAGGAACTAATAAACCACAGAACTAAAGTTCAAATATGGCACTTTCAGTTTTAGGTCTGATTTTTTTATACTATACCACACTCATTTTGTCACGGTTATTTGAAAGATTGTAATAAAAGAAGTAAAATAGTACTGCTCTCCCAAATATGTAGAACAGGAAGCAAGAGTTCAGTTTGTCATTACATGAAAATTTATAATCTTGTGTATTAAATTATTTTGGATTTTGATAACATTGTTGACTACACTCTTTGGCAAGGATGTTAACCTCCAATTCTTGAAGTTCCTTGTCAACATACTAACATACTTACCAGATTGAACACCTCCAATGATGAGACTTAGATACTTTCCAGGGAAACTTGTTTTGTCTTTGAACATTTTTGACGGTAAGAAAGTTCATATATATAAATGAATATATATATATATATATATTTCACTGAAGTATACCTTCCGATAACAGTCAATCCATTTTTTTCTCAGAAACAACAGAAAATAAATCTAATGTTTTTGTTTTTGTTTTTGTTTTATGTAAAAGCACTTCAAGGGTTTGAAAACAGTTCTCAATTTCCCCTAGGTTTTCTTTTTCCAGTCTAAAGGCCCCCAATCTCTTCAGATGTTCCTCTGATGATACATTTAAATTTTTTCTCACTATCCTTTCTTCTGCCCCGAATTCTCTTCCTGCCTGTTATCATCCCTTCTTAAGTTGGATAGTTGGACATATTACCAAGGTAAGACACAGCAGTGTTCCACAGAGCATACCTATCAATTCTCTCAGATGACTCACCATACCTTCACTAATCAGCCAAAAGCCACACAAGTATTTAGGAAGAGCAAACACAGCACAAGGCTGACTGGACATCCTAACACCCATGGGGCCAACCGTGCCTATATTCTACTCTCTGGCCTTAGTTCTTGACCTCCTCCATGCAGGTGGTCACATTCCCTGTCTCCTCTATAATCAGCCACATCTATAATCAGGTCACATCCTAGACCTTTTCATTTGAAGAAATATATCACTGTTGAAATCTTAGTAACAAAATCTTATGTTGGACATCAGGTACCACCTTAAAAGTTAATTTGCTGTGATGATTCTAAGTGACTTTCTTTTATAACCACAGCACATTTATCCTACCTCTTTTTCATCATTCATAAGTCTACACTCTCTTCCTTGTCCAACATACATTTCATGCTCTGTCATTTTAACCAATCCTTTGAAACATCTTCATCACTGTTCTTCCTTTTTTTACTATCATGATGTGCCCTTAGCAAACCCCAACACTATAGGAAGCCTACCATTTTCCTGAGTGCTGGAAAGAGTGGGGTGATCTTTGGAGTCAACCACTGGAGCTAATTGTCTTTTAATCCATTATCATAAACCTCAATCGGATGCTCAGTTTTTTCACATAATAATACTATGTTTCTCCAGGAGTTTGGTTTTTATATTCCCTACACAATGACAATTTCACATTTATATTCTTTATGGTACTGATATTCTCTTAGAAGGAACTGGAATTCCCACATTTTCTAACATCCAAAGTGACGAACCATTGTTTTCTATACCCCTGTCCCTTTCTGAATTTTCTCTAGCATAGCACTTTTAAGAATTTTGATCGTACAGTTATTGCAACTTTTTCTATTGCTGCTTGATCCACACAAGCACAGTATTATGCTTTAGGATTTCTCATTAAAAATCACTACCTCACTTGACACCACATCTCTTTCAAGCCCCCAGCCATGCTATAATAACTCCCTTTACAGAAACTTTTAAAATTATTTGATTAAATGTAATGTCTCCATTTCCTTACCCATTTTTCTTCTTTCTGTTATCACCTACTAAAACAACCTAACTTATTTGCCCCCTAATCACTGACACTACGTTTCAAGATTGCCTATTACTTCCAAATTGCCAAATATAAAAGGCTTTTGGTTCTCAGCCTTTTCCATTTGACTAAGCTAATTTTTCCTCATCTTAAAAATACTTTCCTTACATAAGTTCTGTGCCCCCCCCAAAACTACTAATTTTCTTCATTGTTGTTGACCACATTTTGGTCTCCTTCACCAAATTGTTCTCTTTCCAGACCATGAATGCTGAGTTTCTACCCCGTTAGCCCTGAATTCTATTTTACCCTTTGTCTAGTCTCTCCCAAAATGGTCTCATATACTCTTGACAATTGAAATGCCACCTCTAAGCTAATGACTCAAATCAGTGTCTCTAACTAAAATTTTCTTCTTCTAAATGTAATCAACTATTTTATACCCCCACTGAAATGTAGGTATGAAATAGTCATTACCACCTTTAATATAATAGGGACATGGAAAGGTGCTTATCAGGAACGTGCAAACAAAACTGAGACATCATCTCACAAGTATCTGGGTGGATTCCCAAACAGATAAGAGATAACAAAGATGTCCAGGACAGGAAACTTTTTTATACTATTGATGGTAATATAAATTGGCATGATCATTATGAAAAATGATATGGAAATCCCTCAAAAAATTAAAAATAAACCAGGCATGGTGGCAGACACCTGTAATTCCAGTGACTCAGGAAGCTGAGGTAGGAGGATCACAAATTCAAAGCCAGCCTCAGCAAAAGTGAGGTGCTAAGCAACTCAGTGAGACCCTGTCTCTAAATAAAATATAAAATAGGGCTGGAGATGTGGCTCAGTAGTCAAGTGCCCCTGAGTTTAATTCCTGGTACAATAAAAAAGAATAAAATTAAAAATTAAACTGCTAAATGACCCAGCAATTCATCACCTGGGTATATTTTCCCCCAAAATTAAATTAACATCATGTATAGATATGTGAACTCTCATGTTCCTTACAGGATTATTCAAAATTGCCAAGATATGAAATAATTTAAATGTCCATTGACAAATGAATTAATAAAGGAACACACACACACACACACACACACACACACACACACAAATATCATTTAGCCTTAAAAAATGAGATGTTGTCATTTATAACAACATGGATTGTTATGTTTTGGATTCTTAAATATCCTTCAAAAATTCATACTGAGTATTTGGTCCCCAGAGTAGCAGTGTTCAGAAGTGGGAAGTTTGGGAAGTGATTGATCATGAGAGTTCAACCCCATCAACGGATTAATCCATTAATGGATTCATAGCTAAACAACTTACTGTGAAGTGGTAGAAACTTCAGGAGGTGGAGCATAGTTGGGGAAAGAAGGTCATCAGGAATATGCCTTTGAAATGTATTTTTTTGTCCCCAGCCCTCTCTGCTTTCTAGTGCCACGAAGTAAGCAGCTTTGCTCAATCATATACTCTCCATCGTGATTTTCTGTCTCATAGAGGCCCAGAAACAATGGAACCAAATGACCATGCATTGAAACCTTTGAAACTATGAACCAAAATAAGTATTTTCTCCTTCAAGTTCATTGACTCAGGTATTTTATCACAGTAATAGAAAGCTGACAAACACAGAGATGAACCTGGAGGGAATTATGCTAAGTGAAATAAGCCAGACACTGTTAGAAATTTCTTGTGTGATCTCATTTATTTGTGGAATTTTGTTTTGGTTTTGTTTGGTTTTAAGTTGTATATGTAGAAACAATGAGTAGAATGGCAGTTGCCAAGGTAGGAAGTGGAGGCATGAGAAGATGTAGGCAAAGGGTACAAAGTTTTAATAAAATAAAAAATAATAATTCCAGACATCTAATCAACATCATAAGGAATTTAATTAATAATATTGTATTGTACCTTGGAAATTTTAGCAGAGTAAAATTTAGGCACTCTTACTACAAACACAGACAATAGGTAACTATTTGAGATAATGCATATGCTAATTTGCTTGACTGTTGTAATCGCTACACTCTGTATGTGTTTATCAAAATATCATGTTGTACAACTTAAATATATACAAAAATAACAAACTGATGTATCCCTTGTTTTTCTAACACATAGTCAGAAATGTCAGGTAGATCAATAAGTGTTCAAATGTAGTTTGGGGAAATTATACAATCCCCCTTAGAAAATCATTTTAACTCCTAATAACCTTCACAGTTGGAAATTCTACTTTATTTATTTCAGGCTCAGCTTCCTCATGCTGACCCAAACTGTGACCCACACTTTGAATATAATTTTACTTCTTTTTTTTCTCTCTCCTATATGGTAAGTATCTGCAAAGTGGGTTTGGACAAACTAAAGTGTAGCTTAAACCTAAAGCATCAGAAGAATTCAAGTAACTAAATACTTCTACACTCAGGGTCTTGGTCTACTCAGGCTGCTCTAACAAAATACCAAAAACTGGATGCTCTACACAACATTTATTTTCACACTTTTGGAGGTTAGAAGTCCAAAATCAGGTGGGCCAGCCTGGTGAGATGATTAGTGAAGACCTTTTTCCTGATTTATATGTAGGTATCTTCTCACTGTATTCTCACATGATGGAAAGAGGGCTAACTAGCTCTCTGGTCTCTTCTTATAAAGGAACTAATCCCATTCTTGAGTGTTCCCTTTGACCTACTTTATCTTCAATGGCCCCAGCTCCAAATAGCATCACACTGGGATGAGAGTCTGAACACATGGATTTCTGGAGGATACAAGTATTCAATCCATCACACTTTGCAAATATAATTCTTACCGACTCTCTTACAAGTTTAGACTGAATAATCCCAGCTATTAACTTCTCATTTTTACCTTTATTTCATTTCAATTCTGCATCACACCTTAACCTCTGTCACTTCATCAGGAATCCCTGCTTCTAGGAAGGCTAAACCAGAAATAAGTTAACAGAATTTTTAAGACTTGAAAAATCAAATTCTAAAACAACTGATTATAAAACTCATGAATATGAATGTTCTCCCTAAGTCCTTAGACCACAACAGTGCAATAGTATCTCCCTTTTCCAGCCAAATGGCAATTATAGCTCTATAAACCAAAGGCACTGACCCAACACACTTTTCTCTAACCCATAACCACCTGAGCAGTTCCAACAGAGTTGTGGAAACAAATGAGCTTTGCACTATCCCTCATTCACTACATTTATAGTCTAATACTTCTTTCAGAGCACCTAGATATCACTGTGATAGGCATTATGGAAATACTTAGACATATTTGTCAGGTGTCATGGAAACATTCAAGAAATTACCAATAACTTTAGAGTCAGTGGCAGAAGAAGGAAAAGCACTGTGGTTTTTAATAATAATGTTTTTAAACGATCACATTACATGTATGAAAAATGGAATTGTGTCTAAAAACACACTCCAGAACTTAAGGATTTATTAGACCAAGGTATACAAAGGCACACAGACATTGGGGTTTATATAGGGAACTGGTAGCATACAGTTTACACATTCTTCTATAATGCATTGTGGATCATAGAAGACTCTTGTAGCATTATTTGATTAAGATAATAAAGCAAGAAACAGGACAATTTTACTTTTAATGATAATTTATTGAAATCAGGCACTTCAGCTATTTTCATTAAGAATCGGTTGCTTATGATGGGGAACTGAAATAAGGAATATTTCAAAATTTAGTTTTGGGATTATCCTGTATTCATTTGCCATCATTAGAAAGTCTATAGTGAGAAAAAAAATAATTGCATACATTGTGCAGTTTTCCCCACAGAGCTGTGCTAAAACCTAACTAAGAAAATGAGATATTTGCTAATAAGATATCTCTTTGAGGTTTTGTCAGTTGGTTGATAAGTAAACACACATATGTGTGTTTGTGTGTGTATGCACACATGTGTATGTATATATGTATAAATCAGTAGCAGTTGGATGCATTTCAGAATTAAAATTTAAATTGCAAATTTGTTTCAGATCATATGATAACAAACTCTTGTGCAGATTTTATGTAGGCTTAGCTTCACCTTTTGTTTTTGTAATACTTATTCTTGATGGAGTGTTTGAAAAATCTGAATGAATACTTTTAATTGGAATGCCTTAGGCTTATTGTCAGGAAACATCCAGTAAAGCATACCCTATGAGATTCTTTGTCAGAAACTAATCATTTCATTGAAATTGTAGTTTATTTTTAATATCATTAATAAATTAGCAAATGTCTAAGAGCAACTCATGTCTATGGTACTCACTAATAATAAAATGAAACTCCACAGGCTACCACAGTGTTGCTAAGAGACAGTATCATTTATTAGAGTTAAGGTGATGTATATGCAATAACTATTATATATTGAGCAAATAGCATATGCCAGCCATTCTGCTAAGTATGTCATATGCATTATCTCTACTTAATCTCTGCAACAATCATGCAAATTAAATACTATTTACAAAATTTTTAGAAGAGGTAAATGAGTTTCTCAGGGTTTTGGTAATTTGGCTAAGATGGCATAACAGTTAATTTCAGAAGCAGGATATGGACTCCAGTCTGTTGTATAGTAAAACCTACATCCTGAACAATTGTGCTTTTCAATCTTCTCTTAAATGAGTAGAGAACTCACTGTTCACTTTATATTTGAAATCAAGATCCATGTACCAAACATCTTTATGTTCCTAGGGCCAAGCAGAGAGACTGGCCCATAAGAGATGCTTGTGAACAAATGACAAAGTATGTGTGAGTGAATGAGAAAGCAAATATACCAACTGTGAAAGCAACAATAAAAAATAAGTCTTTATTCTCCCTCTCAGTTCAGAAGCAAGTGGTAGATAAAAGGTGAACCCCACTGTTCATTTTTCTACATCCCCCTCAGGTCAGGAAGTATGAGTTTGCAATCTGTCCTATTGCTCAGGGTCTGTTACCATGACTATTAAAATATGAGCAGCACTAATCTAGAAGAATTGCAGCTCTTTCTGTGCCTCTAATAAACTTTTACAATAAGTGTTAGCAGTTGTTTTACTCTTAAGAACCCAAGCATGCAGATTTAGAAAATGATATCTAAAATTTTAAAAATTAACATAAGACAATTTCTAAGATGAGAATCCCAATGAATATAAATCTCAATCAAATGATGGAGCCACAATTAAGAATTAAAGATAATAGAGCAAAATTCAACATTTAAAAAAAAATTCTTGGCTTTATTTAAAAAATGCTTCTTACTTTTTTCTAGAAGGAATTTAATATAACCACAGTCTAGGGCCAACACTGATTATTATTTATATATAATAATACATACATATGGTAACATAGTGAAGAAATATGCACAATCCCTAGTTTAAACTTAATGGGAAAAAACACTATAACAATGCAATTTCTTGAATACAATTTCAATTTAGTTCACTACACACCTAATATTGCTATCTAGCTGCAGGGTCTGATGTTCCATCAAAAAAGATAGAATCTATTGTTTTTAATTAATGTGTTTATTAAAGGACTTACCTATGCCAGGATATTACTAAATTATCTCTAATCCTCAATAACTCAGAAAAACAAGTATCTATAACATTATTTTCCTGAAGAATTAACTTCAGCTCATTAAATGTTGCTTTCTTTTATAATTATGCAGTCAAAATAGAGATTGACACTCACTCCTTTCTAAAAAGTCTGTGATGTTTTTTTTCCTACATAAGAAAAGACTAAACCTCAGGTGCAAGTTCCCTTGGGTAAAGATAGTAGATACATGTCAGGCAAGGTGAGAGTAGAACCATGTGTGGCTTTAAGGACAGACCTCCTGAAATCACATAAATAATAAAATTCAGGTATCTATATTTTCTTTCTTGAGGGTTCAAAGTAATTTTAACTAGATCTCAATGTGTTCTGGGACCCTAAAATATAAGCACCATTGCTTTTCATGTTGATATATTCCTGGTTTGGGAACAGTTAAGTAACTTTCTCTACCATGCCCAACTTTAGAGAGGAATTTCAAAATTGCCCCATACCCCAGTGTGTAACATTAGGTAGGATTCAGGATGAAGGAACAAAAGGGATAAATTAAATCATTAAAGTTGAGAGGATGGAATGAGGTTTTTAATTGTTTTTTTTAAGAGAGTGAGAGAGGAGAGAGAGAGAATTTTAATATTCATTTTTTAGTTATCGGCGGATACAATATCTTTGTTTGTATGTGGTGCTGAGGATCGAACCGGGGCCGCACGCATGCCAGGCTAGCGCGCTACTGCTTGAGCCACATCCCAAGCCCTGGAATGAGGTTTTTATAGTGAGATTAGGAGCAAGAGTCTAACCAGTATAGAAGAGAAATATCTGCAAAGATTAGAAATCTTCCTAGTAGCAAGGGCAGTGAGTAATATGGTTTGAATGTGTGTGTCCCTAAAAAATCAGTATGTTGGAACTCAAATCCCAAAGCAATGATACTGGAAGTGGGCCCTTTGGGAGTCCATTCCATCATGAGAGCACCACCCTTGTGAATAGGGTATTTTCATAATGCTATTATGAAAAAAGCTGGAAGAAACAAGCTAGGCCTTTTGATCTTTCAGCCATATGAGCCCACAAAAACAAGGTACCATCTCGAAGCAGAGAGCAGCCCCCAACTCCAAATCTGTAGGAGTTTTGATCTTGGATTTCTCAGCTTCCAAAATTATAAGGAATAAATTTCTGTTCTTACAAGTGACCCATTCTGAGTTATCGAAGGAATATGAGAAGACAAACTTTAGAAGAGAAGAAAAAACATTCATTAGCAGTCTTGTAAAAGGCACAAAAGCAAAACCTATAACAATGATCATCAGAGAATCAATAGTGGTGTTTGTAATAATTTCCCAGAGGGTTAGCAAAATCCTCGGAGAAGTATTCGGGCACTATTACCCACTCATAAACTTCCAAGTTGTAGAGTGATAACAGATATATATGTGATTGATACGGCATTTTCTGATTAGTATGGGAGGAAAATTATGATAAGCCATCATAGTTAATCTGGTATTTCTATAATTGTACTTAAATATCATGCCTGTTCATCCATGTTTATTAAATTTATTAGCCTCAGGAAGTAAAGTTAGAAGTATTGGGACAATAAGGTAATAATAAACTCTCATTAATATAGTGATTCATAATTAATAAAGCATTTTTACAAACAGTACCTCATTGCATTCTCACAGGACATTTTGTATGTCAATGTCAATCTTTCTGTCCTCTCATGTTAAGGTCTGTAAACAAGTCAGATTGGCACCTGTTGTTTTGCCAGAGAAATGTTAGAGTCTGTAAACAAGTCTGCATGGTGCCTGGCAAAATAACAGAGGGAGTGGTTTATGAAGTAACAAAAGCGAGCCATTAAGTGTGGAGATTCCTTATTGGTTGACTGCTGTATCTATTTTATGCTAATTAGATAAGGTGTGTAAAATGCATAAATACCACTCCTGTCCTAGAATAAAAGGCTCCTACTCCTGCTGTATCAACGTACACAAGTTATTCATCACCCCACCCCCACCCCCGCTTATTCTGCTGCAGCCAGACTGTGGCACTCTCATCCCAATAAGTACTGACTTTCAAATTCTGCATTTCATGAGTAAACTTACCTCAGCTCAAAAATATGCATTCTATACAAGTTTTCTGATCAATCTGAATTTGAAGCAGAGATCTCTTTTATTGCTTCAGTTTCTTTAGCCTATTACCTTAACACTAAATCAATGATAAAACGTCCCAGGGAAACAATCAGGACTTCTCTATTCGCTAAATCACCAGTCCCAAGATGCAACAGAGAACAGGATCTTGTGCTCAAGCCTGCTACAAATACATGGGTCTCTAGTACAGGAGGGAGTATTGTAACCGCATGTCTGGACCCTGAATGATACTTCTTTGCTCTTATGAGACCCCATTTCAGCTGACATCTCTTTCTCTATCCTAGACCAATGCTTGAATTCTTCTTTCATTGTTTGTGCCTTTTGTCTCTGCCAAATGCCAAGCTATCTGGTCTCCTTGTAGGGAGACGCAGAGCACGGAAGTGTAGGATTTTTGTTTCACAGATCCAAAGAATGAGATCCAAAGAATGAGACCCACAGACAGTGGAAGGTAGAGTAAAGAGACAGAATTTCTTTCTTTACACAGAGAAGATGTACAGTTCTCACAATTGGTAGCCTGAGTTGCTGGGGACTAGGGGTTTATATTGTACCACTG
The DNA here is from genome assembly GCF_048772815.1 of Callospermophilus lateralis. Lineage (NCBI taxonomy): Eukaryota > Metazoa > Chordata > Mammalia > Rodentia > Sciuridae > Callospermophilus > Callospermophilus lateralis. The sequence goes on from NW_027512489.1 coordinate 532,521, forward strand.
GAGGTGACCTTTAAAGCTATTGGCTGATGACTTTTAGGAGAAGTTTCTTCAACCAATAAGAGTGAGACCCTCGGTGATCAAATGTCCCTGTCCAATCAGGATATCGATCATGTGCTGTTCCCATGGTTGAGCACCTACTGTCTGGCCCACAGGGGCCTTTGTGCAAAGAGTTGTTGCAATGGTGGTCCCCACCCTGCCTATCCTGTTTCGAGTTTCTGCTCTCAGTAGTACTTCTTCTGGAATCCTCTCCAGAATAGTGTGCTACTTCTCCATAAGCCAAGCCCTGTAGTTTTTAACCTTGGGAAGTCACATTTTTTTTCCCACCACCTGGATCTCAGTGGTCTCGAGTATCTGGATCAGTTTCTTCAATATTCAGGCTGCCTTGAAGACAAAGATTGAAAGAGAAGATGAGAAGGTAAATACATATGGTGACAACAACATGAGGTAGAGATGAAATAGAAGTAGAAATAAAGCAGAGGTTTAAAGTCAGCATTTGGAAATAGTATTTGCTAACTATAGCTTATTGATGTTATGGGCACACTTAACCTATTTCTTGAACCCTCTGCAACTGGACATAATAGAAAACTTAGTCATATTCTATGTCTAAGTTAATATAAACTTTGAATATGAAAAAAAAGTCATTGTTTTTATTTGCATGTTACTTTTTGGATAAACACTTTGTTTATGAAATATTTAAAAATAATAAGAAAACTGTGCTTTTTAAATAAAAATAAATAAATAAAACATTGGCACTGCTTTTACTATCAGCCTGGAGGGTATGTCTATGGATGTCTTCTGAAGAAAGTTGTTTCTCTGCCTTTGCACAGAACCCAGATATCAGCCATGTCCAGGTCAAGTGGAGAGAATGAAAGAGAGCTGCTTTTTCCTGACCACATACACTGTAGCAGCACAGGAGTTAGTAACCCTAAGAGATGAAGACTTTTAGAACAGTTAATGGGGAATATTATAAGCTTTTTCTTCAACTGAGGCTATAATCAAAGTGAGTTCTTGACTGCCCAATGAGTTATGTTTAGTTACTTTTAATGCTTGTGCCAAATTATCACAATTACTATTCAAATATTAATATGACTAAGAATTTCTGTGGTCTATAAATTCATTTCTAAAATTGTTCACCAACCTAGTAGCTTTTTCCAATTTGGACTGAGATCTTTTTATTCAGTGGTTTGGGTTTGCCCAATTCAGGACTAAACCATAGTAGGGATTATCATTTATCTATATTTCCACTTTTAACTTAGACTGTAACTTATGAATTTTTTTCTTTTTTTTTTTTGCTGTTTTTTTTAATTAATTTTTATTGTAGGTTGTTCAAAACATTACATAGTTCTTGATATATCATATTTCACACTTTGATTCAAGTGGGATATGAGCTCCCATTTTTACCCCATATACAGATTGCAGAATCACTTCAGTTGCACAACCATTGGTTTACATATTGCCATTCTGGAGTCTGTTGTATTCTGTGCCTTTCCTATCCTCTACTATCCCCCCTCCCCCCTCCCCTCCCCTCTTCTCTCTCTACCCCCTCTACTGTAATTCATTTCTCCCCCTTATATTTTCCCTCCTTTCCCCTCACTTCCTCTTGTATGTAATTTTGTATACCCCTGAGGGTCTCCTTCCATTTACATGCAATTTCCCTTCTCTCTCCCTTTCCCTCCCACCCCTCATCCCTGTTTAATGTTAATCTTCTTCTCATGCTCTTCGTCCCTACTCTGTTCTTAGTTACTCTCCTTATATCAAAGAAGACATTTGGCATTTGTTTTTAAGGGATTGGCTAGCTTCACTTAGCATATTCTGCTCTAATGCCATCCATTTCCCTCCAAATTCTATGATTTTGTCATTTCTTAATGCAGAGTAATACTCCATTGTGTATAAATGCCACATTTTTTTTATCCATTCATCTATTGAAGGGCATCTAGGTTGGTTCCACAGTCTTGCTATTGTGAATTGTGCTGCTATGAACATCGATGTAGCAGTGTCCCTATAGTGTGCTCTTTTTAGGTCTTTAGGGAATAGACCGAGTAGTGGAATAGCTGGATCAAATGGTGGTTCCATTCCGAGCTTTCCAAGAAATCTCCATACTGCTTTCCAAATTGGCCGCACCAATTTGCAGTCCCACCAGCAATGTACAAGAGTACCCTTTTCCCCACATCCTCGCCAGCACTTGTTGCTGTTTGACTTCCTAATGGCTGCCAATCTTACTGGAGTGAGATGGTATCTTAGGGTGGTTTTGATTTGCATTTCTCTGACTGCTAGAGATGGTGAGCATTTTTTCATATACTTGTTGATTGATTGTATGTCCTCCTCTGAGAAATTTCTGTTCAGGTCCTTAGCCCATTTGTTGATTGGGTTATTCGTTATCTCATTGTCTAATTTTTTTAGTTCTTTGTATATTCTGGATATTAGGGCTCTGTCTGAAGTGTGAGGAGTAAAGATTTGTTCCCAGGACGTAGGCTCCCTATTTACCTCTCTTATTGTTTCTTTTGTTGAGAAAAAACTTTTTAGTTTGAGTAAGTCCCATTTGTTGATTCTAGTTATTAACTGTTGTGCTATGGGTGTCCTATTGAGGAATTTGGAGCCCGACCCCACAGTATGTAGATCATAGCCAACTTTTTCTTCTATCAGACACCATGTCTCTGATTTGATATCAAGTTCCTTGATCCACTTTGAGTTAACTTTTGTGCATGGCGAGAGAAAGGGATTCAGTTTCATTTTGTTGCAAATGGATTTCCAGTTTTCCCAACACCATTTGTTGAAGATGCTATCCTTCTTCCATTGCATGCTTTTAGCCCCTTTATCAAATATAAGATGGTTGTAGTTTTGTGGATTGGTTTCTGTGTCCTCTATTCTGTACCATTGGTCCACCTGCCTGTTTTGGTACCAGTACCATGCTGTTTTTGTTACTATTGCTCTGTAGTATAGTTTGAAGTCTGGTATAGCTATACCGCCTGATTCACATTTCCTGCTTAGAATTGTTTTTGCTATTCTGGGTCTTTTATTTTTCCATATGAATTTCATGATTGCTTTCTCTATTTCTACAAGAAATGCCGTTGGGATTTTGATTGGCATTGCATTAAACCTATAGAGAACTTTTGGTAATATCGCCATTTTGATGATGTTACTTCTACCTATCCATGAACAGGGTATATTTTTCCATCTTCTAAGATCTTCTTCTATTTCTCTCTTTAGGGTTCTGTAGTTTTCATTGTATAAGTCTTTCACCTCTTTTGTTAGGTTGATTCGCAAGTATTTTATTTTCTTTGAGGATATTGTGAATGGGGTGGTTGTCCTCATTTCCATTTCAGAGGATTTGTCGCTGATATACAGGAATGCCTTTGATTTATGCGTGTTGATTTTATAGCCTGCCACTTTGCTGAATTCATTTATTAGCTCTAATAGTTTCTTTGTAGACCCTTTTGGGTCTGCTAGGTATAGAATCATGTCATCTGCAAATAGTGATAATTTGAGTTCTTCTTTTCCTATTTTTATGCCTTGAATTTCTTTCGTCTGTCTAATTGCTCTGGCCAGTGATTCGAGAACTATGTTGAACAGAAGTGGTGAGAGAGGGCATCCCTGTCTTGTTCCAGATTTTAGAGGGAATGCCTTCAGTTTTTCTCCATTCAGAATGATGCTAGCCTGAGGCTTAGCATAGATTGCTTTTACAATGTTGAGGTATGTTCCTGTTATCCCTAGTTTTTCTAGAGTTTTGAACATAAAGGGATGCTGTACTTTGTCGAATGCTTTTTCCGCATCTATCGAGATGACCATATTTTTAAGCCTGTTGATGTGGTGAATAACATTTATTGATTTCCGTATATTGAACCAACCTTGCATCTCAGGGATAAATCCTACCTGATCATGGTGCACAATTTTTTGATATGTTTTTGTATCCGGTTCGCCAGAAGTTTATTGAGGATTTTTGCATCTAGGTTCATTAGAGATATTGGTCTGTAGTTTTCTTTCTTTGAAGTGTCTTTGTCTGGTTTAGGAATCAGGGTGATGTTGGCCTCATAGAATGAATTTGGAAGTTCTCCCTCTTTTTCTATTTCCTGAAATAGCTTGAAAAGTATTGGTATTAGTTCCTCTTTAAAGGTTTTGAAAAACTCTGCTGTATACCCATCCGGTCCTGGGCTTTTCTTAGTTGGTAGTCTTTTGATGGTATCTTCTATTTCCTCAATTGATATTGGTCTGTTTAGGTTGTCAATATCTTCCTGACTCAATCTGGGCCAATCATATGACTTAAGAAATTTATCGATGCCTTCACTATCTTCTATTTTATTGGAGTATAAGGATTCAAAATAATTTCTGATAATCTTCTGTATTTCTGAAGTGTCTGTTGTGATATTGCCTTTTTCATCCCGTATGCTGGTAATTTGAGTTCTCTCTCTTCTTCTCTTTGTTAGCGTGGCTAAGGGTCTGTCGATTTTATTTATTTTTTCAAAGAACCAACTTTTAGTTTTGTCAATTTTTTCAATTGTTTCTTTCATTTCGATTTCATTAATTTCAGCTCTGATTTTAATTATTTCTTGTCTTCTACTTCTTTTGCTGTTGGTTTGCTCTTCTTTTTCTAGGATTTTGAGTTGAAGTATTAGATCATTTATTTGTTGGTTTTTTCTTTTTTTAAGGAATGAACTCCAAGCAATAAATTTTCCTCTTAGAACTGCTTTCAATGTGTCCCATAGATTCCGATATGTTGTGTCTGTGTTTTCATTTATCTCTAAGAATTTTTTAATTTCCTCCTTGATGTCTTCTATAACCCATTGATCATTCAGTAACCTATTGTTCATTCTCCAAGTGATGCATGATTTTTCCTTACTTCTTTTATCGTTAATTTTCAATTTCATTCCATTATGATCAGATAAGATGCATGGTATCATCTCTACTCCTTTATATTGTCTAAGAGTTGCCCTGTGACATAATATATGATCTATTTTTGAGAAGGATCCATGTGCTGCTGAGAAAAAAGTGTAACTGCTTGATGTTGGGTGGTATATTCTATATATGTCAATTAAGTCTAGGTTATTAATTGTGTTATTGAGCTCTATAGTTTCATTATTCAACTTTTCTTTGGAAGATCTGTCCAGTGGTGAGAGAGGTGTGTTGAAGTCTCCCATGATTATTGTATGGTGGTCTATTAGACTCTTGAACTTGAGAAGAGTTTGTTTGATGAACATAGCTGCACCATTGTTTGGGGCATATATATTTATGATTGTTATGTCTTGTTGGTGTATGGTTCCCTTGAGAAGTATGTAGTGTCCGTCTTCATCCCTTTTGATTAACTTTGGCTTGAAATCTATTTTATTTGATATGAGTATGGACACTCCTGCTTGTTTCCGAAGTCCATATGAGTGATATGATTTTTCCCAACCTTTCACCTTCAGTCTATGTATGTCTTTTCCTATCAAATGCGTCTCCTGAAGGCAGCATATTGTTGGGTCTTGTTTAGTGATCCATTCTGCTAGCCTGTGTCTCTTAATTGGTGAGTTTAAGCCATTAACATTCAGAGTTATTATTGAGATATGGGTTGTTCTTCCAGCCATATTTGTTTATTTATGTTACTAAACATGGTTTGTTTTCCTCTTTGATTATTCCCCCCCACCTTTACTGTACTACCTCCCGCTGTTGGTTTTCATTGATATTTTCCATTTCCTCTTCCTGTAATATTTTGCTGAGGATGTTTTGAAGAGATGGTTTTCTAGCTGCAAATTCTTTTAACTTTTGTTTATCATGGAAGGTTTTAATTTCATCTTCCATCCTGAAGCTTAATTTCGCGGGATACACAATTCTTGGTTGGAACCCATTTTCTTTCAGTGTTTGAAATATGTTATTCCAGGATCTTCTAGCTTTCAGAGTCTGTGTTGAAAGATCAGCTGTTATCCTGATTGGTTTAACCCTAAATGTAATCTGCTTCCTTTCTCTTGTAGCTTTTAAAATTCTCTCCTTATTCTGTATGCTGGGCATCTTCATTATAATGTGTCTAGGTGTGGATCTCTTATGATTTTGCACATTCGGCGTCCTGTAGGCTTCTAGGATTTGGGATTCTGTCTCATTCTTCAAGTCTGGGAAGTTTTCTCATATTATTTCGTTGAATAGATTGCTCATTCCTTTGGTTTGGACCTCAATACCTTCCTGTATCCCCATGACTCTTAAGTTGGGTCTCTTTATGTTATCCCATATTTCTTGAATGTTCTGCTCATGGTTTCTTAACAGCTTTGCTGAGCTGTCTATGTTCTTCTCCAGTTGAAATACTTTGTCTTCATTGTCTGATGTTCTATCTTCTAAGTGTTCTACTCTGCTGGTAGTATTCTCAATTGAGTTTTTAAGTTGGTTTATTGTTTCCTGCATTTCCAGGATTTCTGTTTGTTTGTTTTTTATAACCTCTATCTCCTTGTATAATTGATCTTTAGCTTCTTGGATTTGTTTATGTAATTGATTGTCAAAGTGGTCGAAGTGGTCTTTCATTGTCTGATTTTGCTGTCTAATGTCTTCCTTGAGACTCCAGATCATCTGAAGCATGTATATCCTGAATTCTTTATCTGACATTTCATCTGCTGCAGATATTACCTCTTCTAAAGTTGAGTTGACCTGCATTGCTTGTGGTCCTTTCTTTCCTTGTCTTTTCATACTGATCGCGTTTCTTTCTGCTTGGTGAAACTGTTGTGTTATTGATTTTTCCCCCTATATATTTATATTGCTCTTGTATAGCTGCAAAGTCTCCCTCGCAGGCTTTGGCGGTGGCTCTGCCCCTCCTCCAATTGAGGCAATGTGCCTACCACGCCAGGAGGCCGCTGTACCTGTACTTTTGATGGGCCTGTTCTTTCGGTGGTCACAGGTCCGCCTACCTTGCAGGCGTGAGCAGCGGCTTTGCCCCTCCGCTGGCCACTAGGCCTGTTCTGTCTGTCAGTTGCAGGTCTGTCTACCTAAAAGGCGCTGGTGGCAGCTCTGCCCCTCCCCCGACCGGGGCGATGTATCTGGCGGGCCACTGGGCCTGTTTTGTCGGTGGTCACGGTTCCGCCTACCTTGCACATGCGTGGAGCAGCTGTTTCATTAGTGCCTGGGCACACTCTCCTTGTTTGCCTCCTTCAGGCCCCAAGTTTGTAGAGCTTGGGGCTGAGAACCCCCAGCAAATTTGCTTACCTTCTGGTAGCCACGCCCCCGTATCTGGTGCAAGAGACCTCAGTTGTCAGCACTGGTGGGAGCGGTAGCTGGGAGACCCGCGCCGCGCGGCTCCCGCCGGCTCCTGCGTCAGCGCCGCCTCAGCTCCCGCCGGTTCCCGTGCCGCTGCCGCGGTTCCCGCCAGCTCCGGCCGGCTCCCTCGCCGCTCCTGCTAATTTAGAATCCGCTGGGAAGGAATCTCTTTGGCCGATCTTTGGTGACTTCCCCTCTCTGCTATGGCGGGCCCCTGGCTCCTTGCAGGAGTGACCGAGGGGAGAGGTGGAACTGGCTTGTCTCTTGTCTGACACAATCTCTGGTTTTAGATCCCAGTTCGCTAATTCATAGAGGCTTGGTTAGATTTCCTTCCCATCCTCTCAAGGGGGGGAGCCCTTTCCCGGGTGGGCAGGGCCGTTAGCAGAGCTGGAAGGGCACGGGCCTTCTGTCGGGCCAGGCGGGGACCCTTCTGGCTGCACTGGGCCGCCGGGGGCGCCCACAGATCCAGGCAGATGGCGCCCGCGTGGCTAAGAGCCGGGCGGGGTGACCCTTCGCAGAGCGGGCGGGCCGCCAGGAGTGCCGGGATGGTGGGAGCTGTCTGCCGGCCAGGCAGGGACCCTTCTCGACGAGCAGGGCCGCTGGGGGCGCTTGTAAAGCCGGGCGGCTGCAGCCTCGTGGCTAAGAACCAGGCGGGCGGGGTGGCTGTTTGCAGAGCAAGAGCGGAATGGCGGGAGCTGTCTGCCGGCAGGGCGGGGACCCTTCTCACCGAGCAGGGCCGCCGGGGGCGGTTGTAAAGCCGGGTGGCTGCAGCCATGTGGCTAAGACCCAGGGGGGCGGGGTGGCTGTTTGCAGGGCAAGAGCGGGGCCGCCAAGGTAGCCGGGATGGTGGAAACTGTCTGTCAGCCAGGAAGGGACCCTTCTCGACGAGCAGGGCCGCCGGGGGCGCTTGTAAAGCCGGGCGGCTGCAGCCGCGTGGCTAAGACCCAGGCGGGCGGGGTGGCTGTTTGCAGGGCAAGAGCGGGACCGCCAGGGTAGCCGGGATGGCGGAAGCTGTCTGTCGGCCGGGCAGGGACCCTTCTCGCCGAGCAGGGTCGCCGGGGGCGCTTGTAAAGCCGGGCGGCTACAGCCTCGTGGCTAAGAACCAGGCGGGCGGGGTGGCTATTTGCAGAACAAGAGTGGAATGGCGGGAGCTGTCTGCCGGCCAGGCGGGGACCCTTCTCTCCGAGCAGGGCCACCGGGGGCCGCTTGTAAAGCCGGGTGACTGCAGCCGCGTGGCTAAGAACCAGCCGGGTGGGGTGGCTGTTCGCCGAGCGAGAGCAGGGCCGCCAGGGTAGCCGGGATGGTGGGAGCTGTCTGCTGGCCGGGCAGGGACCCTTCTGCCGCGCTGCTCTGGGCCGCCTACCGCTTGCAGAAGCGGCGGGTGGCCGCGGGATTGGACTCTGAGCCCGCGCTGCCGGTCAAGTTTCACTTGTCTGGGGCAAACTGTCATGTCTAATAAACTTACTAATTCTCGGCAGGTCTCCTTTCAACGGAATTTTGCTAGAAGATCCTCAGTAGGTAGAATGTAGCTGTTTTAATGGGTGTTTCTGATCCCGTTAATGTGGAGATATTGAAAGTGCTGCTTCCTCGCCGGCCGCCATGTTGGATCTCTGAATTTTTTTCTATTAATCATCAAGAAAGCTAGTTAAGTCTCCAAGTTATATTTTTGGAGGCAATTTTTTTAGTTGTACTTACAATTGAATTTATTTCCACTTACTTTCCTTAACCTGAGGTGAAATAAAATCTTTATTCCCATGTGGAATATATCAAATTTTAATAATTCCTGTGAAAAGAACTTTCTAAGATTATCTTTTTATCAATAGTTAAATTATGTTATGTTTTTAATTGGACTCCAAGTCACAGCCTCTAGCTTCCAGGAATAGTAATGGTGTTGAATTAATTTAAAAGGACTCATAGGAACCAGATATGGAAAGCTGTCACTATTATAATTTAGTTTTATGATTAGATCATGGAAACATTGTAGAATTCTGAAATGAGTTTTAACCCTTCTATTTTGAAGGATCTTTCATTTAGTTTGTCTGCCTCAAAAGATATATCTTGGGAGAGATTTCTAATCCTGTAAAAAATTTGATGAAATAAATGTCACAATGAAAATAACAGAGATTACCATGTTAAACATACACTTAATTTATGATCTACAAATTAAAGTAAACTCAAGTGCATGCAGACACACAAACACACACACACACACACACACACGTGCACACGCATATACATCACGTTGTAAGTATGAATTTTAATAATGATATTTGAGATCTTTTTTTGTATGTGTGCATACTAAGTCCCAAATATTTTGAAGCAAAATTCTTTTATTATTATTTTACATATATTGCACAATACATATATAATAAACAATTCTGAATTTTTTATTTTAAAATTTTATAGTGCTTTTATTTTTAATTATTCTTTAGAGAACAAAGAAAAATATTTCTGAGCATGTGTCTACTGGAAAAGTGAAAATTATATTGACAATGAAGAAACTCTTGTCAGATCTCAACCAAAAAACAGTACATTGGGCTTGTCAAAGTTCTATGCAGTACCACACAAATGGAAATGACTTTACATAGAAATATTTGTGAAAAATTATACAAAGAGTCTAGGATATTGATTTCTGTATTATTTCTTTTTTTTAAAGAGAGAGTGAGAGAGGAGAGAGAGAGAGAGAGAATTTTTTTTTAATATTTATTTTTTAGTTATCGGCGGACACAACATCTTTGTTTGTGCTGAGAATCGAATCCGGGCTGCACGCATGCCAGGCAAGCACACTACCACTTGAGCCACATCCCCAGCCCCCTGTATTATTTCTTATGGCTTCATTTGAATCTATAATTATATTAAAATTGTGCTATACAACAGTAATATCTTTTTCTGCCATCTGTATGTCACTCAACACATCAATATACACTGAAAATACTTTAAAAATATACACTTAACAGTGAAAGAGATCATTCCCTAATTTTGTGATTATATTGGTATTTTTAAGATAATTGATTCAAAATGACTTGGTATTAATTTGTAATTATACTGGGTGGAGTAAGTTGTATGTGGAGATAGAAGGCTATTTTACTACATTTGTTAAATTAATTCATGATGTTAGTTTTTTCTAATAAACTGGAAGAAGATGGATGTAAAAAAAGCTTTTCTTGAAATACATCAGTCACAAGAGCTGGGTAAAGGAGAATGCAGTTCTTGTATTTGATGGGATGAGAAAGCTAATAATGTATGACAGTAAAAAGGCAGAGGCTTTTAACGCTTTTTTTTAACCTTACAAAAAACTGATCTGGAAATGAGAACAACCAACACATGGGATAGCAGGGCAAGAAGCCAAGCAGAGAGTGAGAAGAAGCTGGTGACTAACACAGGGTGGCGGGCTCTAGTCCCTGGCACCTGTACTCCAAGATGTAAAAGCATGGCCAGTCATCTCTCCGTTTTTGTTGTTGTTTTGTTTTGTTTGTTTTTTGTTTTTTTTTCCCCCACAAGGTTAGGGGAGGGATAAATAAAACTTATAGAAATCGACAGAGTTACCCATCCCAGAAAAGAGGATCCTTTATCATGATTTAAGCAGAGAGGACAAAATAAAATTTTGCAACCATTTTGCTAGTTTCATTCGTGGTCAAGAAAGTGCTAGTTTGTCTTTTTGGCTCTCAACTCAATGGTTGGTATCCTTAATATATAAAAGCACATGACAGTGTTTACTAAATGCCTACCCTGCACCCAGCACTGAATGAGAGCCTTCATTCTGCTGAACTACATTTGAATCTAGACTTTCTGATTCCAAAGCCTTTGTTCTTTCCACCATGGAAACTAGTATTAGTGATTCTTTCTTCTCTTAGAAGCCTTAATTTAACTACAGAAATTTCAAATTCATTTAAGATTAAAAAGCAAGTTTACTTTAATTTTAAACTCAATAGCTTGGTTAAAACTATATTCTTTTGTAGTATAACAGCCTCCAAGAGGTAATTTAAGTGAATCACCATATTATATTGATAAATAATGTGATAGAGGCTGAGTCATCTTATAGTTCAACATAGGGGAAGGATTCCTGCCCCTGTCATTTGCTAGCTATTGACCACAAATTATTTAATTTCTCTGAGCTTCAGCTTCATTATACAATAGATAGGGATAATAATTCTTCCTGGACAGGACTGCTAAAATGATTAAATGAGAAAATAATATATGCTAAGTACTTACCACAATGTAACAAATCATGCATGTAAAAAGTAATTGATGGGATTATTTATTTGGAGATTCAGATAAAATGATGTTAATCATATGTGTTAACTGGCTGATTGGTGAGATTTGTAAATATTGCTGTGAGAAATATTTTCTAACTAAATCTGTGATTGGCCATTAAATTCCTTGCCTTGTACTATAGATTTCAAGTTGATAATGTGCTTTATAAAATAATATGTATTACTTTTCAAATATGACACTATTATTGGCTCCTAAAAAGTTATTATTGCAAATAAAACCTCATACATGTTGTGAGTCCTACATTGTAGTCCCTCCCTCATTCCATTAAACTTATGCTTCCAGCTCTCCCTGTATTCTCTACCTTTGAGAATGTCATCAACAATCAAAAAACTCGAAAACACCATAGACATCTTCTTTCTCTACCCACTGATATTTCACATGTCCCCTGGCACACTCTTGGTTTTAGTTTAGAACTTGAAGTTCTTGTCACTATTCACATACATGACTACTCTCTGCTAAACCCACCAATCCATCTTCCCTAGGCTTTCTGGAGGGCTTATTCAAAAAGGAAAATCTGATCATCCCACACTCTGCCTGAGCCCTCCATGGCTCTGTTGTTTTGAAAAGTAAACCCAAATGGAACTGCATAGTACAAAATTTCCCTCATGATTGAGCTTCTGGTGATGCTTCTGGACCTCATCTTCTTCCACCAAATGATTTTTGATTTTTTTATCCTTTCTTTGTTCTCCTTCTGCTCTTCTCTCTTCTCTTCCTGGTTGCCACATTTTGGCTAATCCTTCAAATCTGACATTCATATATTGTCTCCTCCAACAAAACTATCAGTGTCCCTAATTAGGTTAGAAAACCTCCATTTGTGCTTCTCATAGTATCTATATTTGTATGCCCCTATAACTCTGTATGGTAGTAATTTAAATTTATATTAGAGTATATCAATATTCTACTTAAAATTCTCATGCTATTACCTATTGAAAATAGAATTAATGCCAGAATCTTTATACAGACTCTGAGGTTCTATATGAACTGGCCCCTTCACCCCACTTTCACAGATCAGTATGTTTCAACCCACTGTACACAAACAGCTCTGATAAATGTTGCATCTCAACTCTGTAGTAAAGGCTTCACATTTTTCATACTCACTGCCTTGGGAATTTCCACAGGGACATTTGCATGGTTGACACCTTCCCATCATGCCCATCCTGGTGGAGAAGTCATCTGTTTAGAAAGGCCTTTCTGATCAGCTCCCAAGTGTGTCTTCCATTCTCACCCATTGTATTTTGCATGACTCTTACCACTATGTACTAACATGCTTTATTTATGTTTTCCAGTTTTGTTATTATTGTTCTCCCCACTAATGTATGAATTTTATGACTTTCTTGTTCAATATTGTATCCCAGGGTCCAGAAAAGTAGTTGGCATACAGAAGTTGGTTGAGTTCATTTTATCCCCAAGAGTCAAATTGCTCATAGAAATAAATTGAAATTCTAATTATATCAAATCTCTTTGTTATTTTTTGATAAAATGTATTCACTGTAGCTGTGAAAGAGTTGCTAATGATGAAAACCTGACCTCAATATAGAAATTTAATCAGCAAGATTAACAATTTATCAATTTAGGATTATTGCTTTTTCTAAGATGAAAAGCTGAATTCAAAGATGTAGATAAGTATGGCAGAATGCCAGTTGTTCCTTTAATCTGCTCCTCCGTTCTTAGTATTTGAACAGTTAGGGTTGGTAAGCAGGTGTCTTTCAGAAATTATGTTTCTCATCCCCTCTTGCAGGAGTGCATGGTTATAAGGCTCATTTCTAGATAAAGGCAAGTTTAGGGCCACTTTGTTTTACTGGGCAACAGCTTATAAAAAATAGGTATTTGTCTCATTGTCTCTTCCTCCAGCAGGAATCCAGGAAAGAGATGAGAGCCTAGGTAAGAGAGAGACCTAAAGGAATCTGTCATCTCATTCACCATCCAGAGGACACCACCTCAGTGACCACAGCTACACAAGAGATGGCTCAATGGATCTAAACCATTTTCCATTTTGTACCTATTCGTTCCAGACTTTCAACAACTTAGCCTACATAATATCATATTCAGTATGCTAAATGTCACAAAGCTCCCCAGTATTTCTAGAGGAAATCTAAATTTTAATGTATCAGGTATGTGTTGCATATTTATTCTTTTTCCTTACATGTGTCATTACATCAACTCTTAATTCCTTAAATTGAAAGTAAAAGGCTCATATCTGATAAAGGAGAAATAAAAACATTAGGTGAAATCAAGCTCAGTATGCAGTTACTTTTTTTGTTTATTCACTCCCATGAAACATGCATTTTCTCTACCTAAAGAGTGACCATATCAAATATTCATAGCAAATAAGATAAATTAATTTATAAGTTTTATTTTATTTCCAAAGTTACAAGTTAAGGTTTTGACACAGGAATCTTATTTGTTGTTGTTCTTGTTTTGATTTGTAAGGGGGATTGAATCCTGGGATACTTAATTACAGAGTCACATCCCCAGCCCTGTTTATTTTTTATATTGAGACAAGATCTTAGTAAGTTTTTAAGGGTCTTGATAAATTCTCAAATCTGACTTTGAACTTGAGATCTTCTGCTTCAGTTTCCCAAACCACTGGGATTACAGGTGTGTGCCACTAAGCCCAACACAAAACTTTAAAAAAAAATTGGTCCTTTTTAGTTATACATGACAGTAGAATCTATTTTGATAAAATTATACAATCATGGATTACATCTTTTTCTAATTAGGATCCCATTCTTGTGTATGTATACAACTGTGGGATTCACTTAATATTTTCATATATGTATGTACAAAGGAAATTTATGTCAGATTCATTGATTTCACTAGTGTTTAATGAATTTCATAAACCTTCAATTTTACCTGGATTATTATTATTATTATTACTAATCTGCACATGATGAGGAGTTTAAATTTAATATTTTCAGAATAATAATGTAAAAAAGGAAAAATTAAATGGATATTCTAAAGTTTTTCTTTATTTAATTTGAAGTAAACCTAATAAGGTAATTTCAGGTAATGTGTACACATAATTTTACTACTTCTTTGATCTAGTTATATCAAAATCTCTGCCAGAAGCAAGTCAAGTCCACAAATATTATTTCTGTCATATAATATCAATATCAATATAATAACAATAATTATAAATATAATTGATGTTCCAAATTTGGGCCCTTTCTTTGTTTTGGAGTGGATAGCAGAAAAGGAGGGTTAGAGAAAGCAATTCTGAGATAGGCTAAACACAGTCTTCCTGGATATATGATGGACTGTCACACAAATAACCACTACTTATTCTCTGCCCTATGAGAACTTTACATATCTGAATAGTTACTTATTGTCCTTGTACTTTCACTCCCATGAAAGGATTCTTCAAAAAAACATTACAAAACAAATACAGTAGAGCAGCACATTACATAGAAATTTTGAAAATGATAAGTATTGTGAATAAAAATAATATCATTTCCCTATGAAATTCTGGGTGTAGTTTTGTTTTATTTTGTTTTGTTATTTGGGTACTGGAGATTGAACCTAGAGTGCTTAATAACGAGCCACATCCCCAGCATGCCCCTTTTTTTTTAAATTTGGAGACAGGGTCTTACTAAGTTGTTTAGAGCCTCACTATGTTTCTGAGGTTGAATTTGAATTTGTGATCCTCCTGCCTCAGCCTACAGAGCCCCTGGGATTACAGGCATACATCACCTCACCTGGATTTTTTTTTTAACTTCCTATGCTATGTCAGGAAAGCGCTAATCTAAAATTGTTTTGCTTCCTATTATTAAAAGGTAGACATAATTTGTAACATTGTACTCAGTATAGAAATTATTCACAATAACAGAATAATTTCAAGTCCTACAGGGTTTATTATAATTGCTTTAAATGTACTAACTTTATGTCTGAATGTCAGTGCTGCTCTAGGAAATTACAGCACTTTCATATAAAAATACATATTGAATATTAACCAATGCTAAGTATTATAATTGATGTTATTTCAAATTATAATAGCTACCTGAATGTATTCATGGAATTTAGATTGTTTTTAAATGCAAAATTAATTATTATTATGTTCTTTATTCAGGATTGTTACCAAATACCCACAATTTTTTTATGCAAATATATCACTGAATCAGTATTATTAAGGACAATTATAGCAATAACAGAAATTGCTTGAAGAAAATTTCAAAGAATATTTGCTTATCTTAGGGAATCAAAAGTATAATTTCACAGTCACACCTTTTTTCATTGATACATGAATCACCGAATTAATTATCTATTACTTATTGGTATGAATAAAATCATGCAGATAGTAATATTCAGAAGATTTGACTTTCCTCAAGCCAGTATTCTGTTCTTAAAAGAGAAAATCTTAAACAGACTTTCACAGTTTGATTGCCTGAAGGGCACCCCTAGCTTTTCCAGATAGGCTCATTTTAATGCCCTCTTGAGCTTTGGGCATAATTTACTACTTCTTAAATATGTATAATTCACCAATCCTCAAATCTTGGTCATTTCTATTTTCTCATTTTGTTTTTCATCCTGCTTTCTGGCAGAGTGCACTCTCAGAAAAGCTCACAACTGTGTTAACTAAGACTTTTGTAAAAAGTTCGTAACATCTAATTTTAACTGATCAACTCATGTTCTTCTCCAGATTCTGTTTGCAGAGAACATTTTGCATATTGCATCTGTTTCAGACTTTCAGTGTTGGTCTCAGGTCCCCAGACCTTCTCAATCTTCTTATTCTTTAAAAAAAGAAAAAGGATGAAGACCACTTGGTGTGACTCCCCTGACTCTCCTGAATATCAGATCAGCCCTTCTCTTCCTCTCCCCTCAGCTCCTTTTCATGTAAACTCAGAAAGGAAAATCCATGCCTCACTCACAGCCAAGCTTTTCATTCATGTGGATGGTCTTCCAACTCCTCAAGTAGAATTAATAATAAATATTATAAGCCCCTGTTCCCCAAAACTCAAGAATTTCATTTCCTTTTAAGGGAAACTCATAGGAAAATAAATGTGATATTACATAATAAACCTTTAAAAAGAACATAGTAGTATAATAAAATAGGGGAATACAAGAGGAAACAAAAATTAATTTTGTCAAGTTATGGGAAGAACCATTCTGTATGAATTTTTTTCAATGATCTCACATTTGACTTTGAAAGGTATATAGAGTTTGTACAGAAGGAATAATAATAGTGGTAAAGAGAGGTAATTTTAAGTCATAAGTAAGATAAAGAAAATAGGAAGATGAAGAAAAACTGAACACACAGAAATACAGTGGTCTTCCCTAATTCATGATTTCATTTTCAGTGAAATGTGTTTCAGTAACCCATGGTCAGCCTTGTTGTGACTCAAGAATATTGTATGGAAAACTCCAGAAATGAACAGTCATTACTTTTAAATTGCAAACTCTTCTGAATAGTGGGATAAAATCTCAATCAACCAATCCTGCTCTTCCCCACCCAGGATAGGAATCATCCCTTCATCCAGAACATACACACTGTATATTCTACCTACCTGTTAGTCACATAGTAGCCATCTTTGCTATCAGTGGTGCTGATATGTGGTGCTATCACAGTGCTTGTTTTATATTACCCCTCATTTTACTTAATAATAGTTCCAAAGCACAGGAATAATTGTGCTGACAATTTGGATATGTCAAAGAGAAGCTACAAAGCATTTCTTTTAAGTGAAAAAATGAAAGTTCTCAACTTAATGAGAAAAGAAAAAAATTGTATTCTGAGATGGCAAAAACCTACAGTAAGAGCAGATTTTTATTTTATTCTTGAAATTGTGAAGTAAGAAAAAAGATTGTGTTAATTTTTCTATCTCACCCCAATCTACAAAAGTTATACCCACATTGTGTGGTAAATAGTTCAGATGGAAAAAAGCATCCGATTTGTGAAAGGAAAACATGAAGAGAGAATATGTCCAATTAATTACAAAATGCAACATTTTGTAACAAAAAGCACAGAACTTTTGGAAGTTCTCAGGGGATGCCCTGAAATAAGTGACACCATTCCCTACAAGTAAAAAATGGTTACACAAATTCGGGAAAAGGGTTGGACTAAAACCAAAAAAATACAGGCAGGGCTGTGATTCTGTGATCTTGAGTAGAAGCAACAGTAAAGCCACCCACATGATCACAGGAGGATCTAACATCTACAGAAACATTTTGATGGGTTAAAAAGAGAACAGCTTTGATTACAGTGCTCTTCTGCAAGACTTTGAAAGGTTAATAAAATAGGTACTTGTCACTCCTTTTTTCTGTATGCTTAACAAAACACTATTGAAATCTTAAGAACTGTTTGCTAATCTTGTCCCCAGAATGTGCTGTCCCCAACTGCCAAACTGTTTGCTAATCTTGTTCCCAGAATGTGCTGTCCCCAACTGCCAAACTGCAAAATGTAACTTCTCTCCCTGCCCTCTCCAAGAAAAGTATATAAGCTCTGTATAAGCTGTTCTCAGGGCTCTTTGCTCTATCTCTTTTTGCTCTAGTGAGCTCTGAGCCACAGCATGCTGGTCAATAAACCCTTTGCCATTGCATGAGATAGTCTCTTGGTGGTCTCTTCCTCCGACGCTCGCCTGACCTTTACAACTTCAGCCTAAAAACCTTCACTCTCAAGTATCCCCAAACTTTGACATCTGCTTCTGACCTCCAGCTATCCATATTATCATGAGTTGATGATCCACAGATAGCTGAAGACAATGACATCATTAGAAGCCAATAATAGCCCACATCACAATATCTATGTCATTCACCTTATGTCATCTCATTGCACCGTCACTGTACCATCTCACATCATCACCAAAAGAAGGGCATGCACTGCACAAGAAGATATTTGGAGAACAAGCAAAACTTATATTTTGCAAAGCTTTCATTATAGTATAATTTTTATTTTTTATATTATTTCTTGTTTTTAACTCTTACTGTGCCTAATTTACAAATTAAAATTTGTAAATATATAAATATATATGCATTGGATAATCATAGTATATATAGGGTTTGGTGTTATCTGGTTTTAGGCATCCACTGGAGCTTTCTGAACATCTCCCCATTGGGAAAGATGATTATTGGACAACTAGCTGGGTGAGGTGAAGGCTGAGGCAGATGAGAAAAGATGTGGCAAATAAAGCCAAAAAAAGAAGTTTAGGTCACATAGGAATGAAAACTGTATGGTGTGCTGCCCTTCACAATATGGGCAAGAAGTCATTAGATAGTTAGAGTTTCAGAAAAGAAATAGATTTTATAGAGATGAACTGAAGGGGCAACAAACAGAAACAGACCCTTCAGAAGCCTGCTCATATACCATTCACTTATTTAACAAGGACACATTTGCTGAGTACTTGTTAAGAACTAGACGTAAAGCAGAAGAAACAGAAACAAAAGGGAATATGGAAATAATTCTCTGGAGACATAGAAATAAAGAAGGGTCATAACCTCAAGAAGTTCACTGACTTGTAGACGTCGGGTGAAAGGAGGGAGGGACAGTTAAACAAACAACAACTAGAATATCATATGTCATGTGCCTCAATATGATGTGCATCAAAATAAAAACCCAAAAGCAAAATAAGATATACAACAGCAAATAAAAAACAGATTTTTTGAAAAAAAATTTTATTCAGTTTGAGTCTTGCTGAAGCTTAATTACCCATGGGATAACAACATCGACATTGCTAGTAGGATTTGGAATGAGTCTGAAGCTTGGGTGAGGAATATGGCTTAGACATAGAGACTTAGATGCCTTCAATGTTTAGTTATTATTGAAGGCTCATGTGTGGATGAGATCACCTAAGAAGTGGATAGGATGACCAGCGAACAAATGATCAGTAGAATATTTTTGGAGTGTGAAGTCCTGTAGATTATAATTTGTTCAAAATGCTCACCATCTTTTCCTACTAGATGCACCTCTGCCAAATGAACCCTTAGCAAGTCTGTCTCTGAGGAAAAATTATAGTTTCTGCAGATATTTTGAAGTCAGATTATACTGAGTTGAATTTCACATTGCCTATTTCTTTGGTTTTGTGACCTCAGACTTATTATTACCTCACGTCTCTGGTCTTGATTCCCTTTTTATTTAAAAAGTCTAAATAAAAAGAACTAACAAATTTCAATTTGAAAAATACAAGATGAGAAATAAAAGAGCAAATACAAAACTGCTCTCACAGATTTGCACACATTTCCCCTTTTCTTTTTGATTTAAAAATATTTCACTTTTCTGCATCTATAAAAATGTAAATAAGGTAAATATATTACAGATTAAAACATATATATGTATGTATATATATATATATATATATATATATATATATGTGTGTGTGTGTGTGTATATATTAAAATACATAAATATATATAAATATACACACACATGTGAAAGAGAGAGAAACAGAGAGAGAGAAAGAGAGATATCCCCTAATATATATGGACACTGAGAATCAAATCAAACCCAGGGCATTTTACCACTGAGCAATATGGTCAGCCCTTTTTTTATTTCTTTCTTCTTCTTTTTTTCTTTCTTTTTTTTTGTTTGCTTGAGACAAGGTCTCATTAAATTGCTCATATTGACCTCTAACTTGCACTTATCCTACCTCAGTCTCCCAAGTATCTCTAATTACAGTTGTGTGCCACTTTATCCAGCTAAAACAGATATGTTTTTTGAACTATAGTATTTTAATATAGAAACATAACTAAGGAATAAATAAAAATAAGCACAGACAGGAAATAACCAAGATTTAAATGGAAAATGGAATCATAAAATATTCCAAAAGAATACTGACTCAAAAATGTGAATGTGGAGAAAAGAAAAAGATGTATTAATTAAAAGTTTTAAAAGTATTTGAAAGAGAAAGATAAATACATTGATTTGTTCATTGCACTTTGTAATATGTATTGGATAATCAATCTGTACCCCATGGAAATTTAAAATTTAAAAATAATATAACATTTCTTTTTCTATTTAATCACTACATACCTAGGTAATCAAGGTTTTTGGTTCTGAGATATTAATGTTAGCAGGGGAACCTATTTCTAAAACCCCTAAAAATATTGTTTATTTTACTCTCCTTATGTAGTGTACCAATGTAAATGACTCTAAATCGTTTTGGGAAAAGACAAAATAAATTACTACTGAATCACTGGTTATTGAATTTTCTTTCTTTATGAGGACCCACTTATTCATTCACTCTTTAGGATTTGAGTATGAGTACCAGTTTCAATTCTGAAAATACTATTAACTGTTTCCCTGTTTACTGATCATTTTTTTCCCACCAAAATATCTGTTTTATATTAGCCACTTCCACAGGTACCTGCATATCAACATATCAAGGCCAGAAAGGTACTACTTGGTAGCCATTCTTAACTAGTTGTTGCTGTTTTGGGCAGGGGGTGGGTGGGGACTGGGAATTGAACTCAGAGGCACTAGTCCACCAAGCCACCTCCCCAGATCTATTTTGTATTTTTATTTAGAGACAGGCTCTCACTGAGTTCCTTAGCATCTTGTTTTTTTTTTTTTTTTTTTTTCTGAAGATGGCAATGAACTTGATATCTTCCTGCTTCAGTCTCCTGAGTCCTGGAATTACAGGTGGGCACTACCATGCCCAGCTGAACCATTTGCTGATTATAGTTACTTTACACTCACATTGCTGCTGATGGTTAAAGTTCTTTACTGGTCTCTGATATTTCAGTTTTCTGTCCTCTGCCTTTCTATTAGGATTTATAATCTATAACAGCATATCCTACAAACCCTGATGTACAGAGATCACATTATACATCTTCTCAATTGTATTGGTTCCTTCACTACTTATCTGAATATTTGTCTTCTGAACCATAAGAATGTCCTGATGCTCCTTAGACACAGCGAGCAGATGACTTTCAAGTGTCATATAGTGTAACCATCACTGTGCATCCAATTCTATGAGCTTGATGACAACTTCCTGAGTCTCAGAGAGTGTTTCTGGTGATCAATTACTCCATTTAAAAGGAGGGATACTTTTTCAAGCTTCAGAAAGGAATACTTTAAGCATTTAAAACTATCTCCTTGTGCTCTTACAAGTATTTTAAATAATGGGACATATGAGAAGGACCCTTTATTGACACAATAATCCTCTCCTAGATTAGTTTTAATTCACTAGATACAGAACCATTCCCAAGCATATGCTCCAAGATTGGACTAGTGCATGTTAGTCGACTTCCATGATATTTTCTTATTTAAGCACACTCTTCTCTTAAAAAAGATGATGATTGCTTGTTAAGGTATACCATTTTTTTAAACTTGAATAGTGTTTTTATTACCTACAACATATTTATGGTTGGATAATTAGCAGGACAAGCATTTTCTGACATCACGCTATTACTTTGACCATTTGCATGATCTTCAAGAAAGGGGAGTAGGAAACTCTTTCATTGAATAAAGAGCAAAGAGTGATTCCTATAGATAGAAAGGGTTTGTGGGACTCTGGACATTGCTATTTCTCAATCATCTACTTTGAAACCATTCAGCTTATTACTATTTCTCTGCTCAGGTTTCAGATTTTGCATACTTTACAGCTGAAAATTCAGCCTTTATTGATGTCCTGGTATTCATATGTAGATTACATTTGTGATGTTCAGAAGAATCAACCTTCCAATCATGATACAGTAAGATATTTTTGATAACCAGAAGGGATTTTAGACACCACATATCTCTTTGCACATATAATTGATTCACTTGAATGTACACTTTTCTCTTTTAGGAATATTATTGATTCAAAGCAATATTCAATGCATACTCTAATACTTACTGTCCCTCCCATTTCAAAATCCAAAAAGATTGCACCAAACAGTTCATTCCATTTCTGTATAGCATCCTAGAGTAACACAAGTGCAAATTTTAACATGTGTACAATACCAGCATGCCAGTACCAGTACTCAGCTTACCTGATTGAAGGTATGCTTAATTCTGTCTAGCTGGTGAATTGTTAGAGTCTGTAAACAAGTCAGGATGGTGCCTGGCATTATGCCAGGGAAATGTCAGAGTCTGTAAACAAGCCTGGATGGCTCCTGGCAAAATGCCAGAGGGAGTGGTTTGTGAAGTAAGGCCAGGGAGCCATTAAGTGTGGAGATTCCTTATTGGTTGACTGCTGTATCTATTTTATGTTAATTAAGATAAGCTGTGTGGAATGTATAAATACCTCTGTTGTCCTACAATAAATGGCTCCCTCCCACTCCCGCTGTATCAATCTACACAAGTTGTTAGTCACCCCCCTGGTTATTTTGCTGCAGCTGGACTGCGGCAGATGATGGACCATTACGGGGGAGTCCCGGGACACTCTGGGGTAAGTGACGACAAAAAAAGCTGCCCATCCATAGATAGGACGGGAGCAAATCTGCTCGTCCCTAGGCAGATGGGGCAAGAGGAAAAATGGCCATTTTGAGAAAATGGAGAAGATTGATACAGTATGTTTGTGTCTTGTTTTGTCTCAGTGTATTGTATTGTCTTTGTGACAAAAATATGGAAGGGGTGTTAAGTAAATTGATAAGGGAAAGAGGCACCCCAGTGGAACCAAGAGCAGTTAGGGCATGTGTTGATGGAAGCCCGGGGAACTCTAGTCAGAAAGAAGAAAGTTCAGAGGAGGAAGAATTATCAGGAAAAAAGTTGCAGCAAAAGGCTATTACTGAATACGTTTCGTTACCAGAGGGTGCGTGAATCGGTGCAGCAGCTGCCACATGATGGAGTCACTCATGGCAGAGCAAGGACTTTCCAAACCACGGCAGCTGGCTCTTCCACTGCAGAGAGCCGAAATCTAGACCTGACCCAGAGACACAGTCTCGCAGGCTCTTGCTCCCTGTGCCCAGTGGCATTTTGAGTCTGGGACACTCCCCGGACTCTCTCCGGGGCCATCTGGGGATGCCTGGGTGGCTACAGCTGGCAAAAGACACTACCGGCATCCCTGATGTTTGGTCATTTTCAATGCCAATAACTAAACTACAATGGTTCTCCCACACCTGGAGGCTAATGAGTAATGAGCACTATTAAGGCTTATTTCAAATGTAAAAAAAAAAAACCTTGAGATAATGTACTAAATTGTTCAGAAGGTTGTTTTCTTAGTGGAATGCTACAGGATTTTCTTTAGCCATCTGGAGTTCCTGCCTTCCAGTGCCAGTGAAGATGAAGGTGGAAGAATTTACAGTGTTACTGAGAACCCGGCTGAGAAACGGAGCTGTTGCTGTTTCTGCTGCTACAGCTTAGGCTAGCTGCCTGCAGAACTTACCTGGACTGTGACTTGGACTGTGAGTTAATCTATTGAGACACTGCTTTACCTGGACTGAGACAACAAACTGTAATCTACAACAAATTGAAACTCGGTATCTTTACTAACGATGTCATTGCTGGTATAATTTTTCCAAGGGCTTTTTGCATGGAGCCATCAATTGGCTTGGTATTGTGACATTTTGTATCCTCCCCTTCTGCTTGTAGCAGATTATTTATGGTGTTTGTGTAAAAACCACTATGGTGGGTTTTTAAATTAAACAAAAGAGGGAAATGTTAGAGTATGTAAACGAGTCAGGATGGTGCCTGGCATTTTGCCAGGGAAATGTTAGAGTCTGTAAACAAGTCTGGATGGCGCCTTGCAAAATGCCAGAGGGAGTGGTTTGTGAAGTAAGGCCAGGGAGCCATTAAGTGTGGAGATTCCTTATTGGTTGACTGCTGTATCTATTTTATGTTAACTAAGATAAGCTGTGTGGAATGTATAAATACCTCTGTTGTCCTACAATAAATGGCTCCCTCCCACTCTTGCTGTATCAATCTACACAAGTTGCTCTTCACCCCCCAGTTATTTTGCTGCAGCTGGACTGCGGCAGTGAGTGACCTAATCCATAAACTGTTCTTTGATGTTATCTTTCTAGGACCAGATCAAAGTTGATTTAATTTTTTAATGCTCAGAATGAAGCATTTAGGTCATCTGGTGAACTTTAACATCAAATTCATCCAGAAAACTTCTTACGTAATCCTCTCTGGACACATAAGTTGACATCATGAATCTGGTGGTTATGAATTTTTGAATATGTGATCTTCTGGAAAAATCTGTAAGTTAACTGAAGTAAGCAAGATAGAAAAATGGAAATAAAGAAGGTTCATTTGGATACTAGATAAAATATGTAATTGGTCTGAACCAAAAGGAAATTTGAATTATAATTTACACTAAAAATTGTTATATGTTCAGATAAAGAACACAGGCAATTGTCCCCATGTACATGTTAGTCTATGACTGATCTAAAATTTGAGGCAAATGTCTCCTCAGATGACTTCTGTCAGATAGGGACAATTCCTATGTGAGCTTACAAGTTGAAGCCACTATCGCCAGCACTAGCAGAAGCTTGCAGATGATTATGTGCTAAAGATTGCAGATGGTTACATCTAAAGCCTAAGGGAATTGGGTAGAACATCATGAATGGCCAACACAGTCATCAAACTGAAGCAAACCAACAGGCATATATTGCACAAAAAAAGTAACTGATTATTCTGCATTCCATTTTTAATGTTTTATTTGTTTCAGAGCACATTAATGCAATCACATATTTTAGATTTCTTGAGGATGCAAACTTTTCCCATTCTTGTCTAATTCTAACTCACTATGTTTTCTTTTCTCTTCTTTCTTTTTATTTTTTCTCTTTCTGGATTTGTTCTCAGCATCATCATACAGCAGTGTTCTGGTAAAGCCTATAGTCCTCATTTAGCCATTTACATTTAATAGTATGAAACAATAGCTGATTTTATATTTAGACTAACATAATTGCAATATAGTTACTTGACATATTCTTTCCAATCAGTTTCTTTGCTCTTTTCCCTATAATTTTATCTGGCTCCAAATTTTTATATAACATACATACTCCTAAAACTCTCAGTTTTATAATTCCACTTCATATTGCTCCCATAATCCCAAATTCTTATGTTTAAATCCTTCCTAAAGAACACCTCAGTTGGACATCTAAGTTACATCACAATCTACTGTATACCTCCTTTCCACACATATCTTTTACTCATACAATATTTCCTATATCAAATGAAATTTCCTAAATTTCAATGATCTTCTTCCATGTTATCAGCCGGAAAACTTTGGAGTCATCTGGATTTTTTTTCTGTCACCTCCTAACAGCCAATACATCAGTAAATGTAAATGATTTACTTTCCAACAACATCTAAAATCTGAATGTTTTACAATCCTTCTGCACAGATCCCAATCATGATTATTCATCTGCAAATATATGGTATATTCTATATCCTATATTCTATAACCTATGTTCTGGTTGCTTCCACAATCAATCCCCAGCCCTCATTTTTCTATGTTCAGTCTATCAGAGTACTCTTATTATATTGTCAAAGAGGTTTAGTTGGTCTTCTACTCAATAGTCTGAACTGAGTTCCTACCATATTAAGAATAATGCAAAAACCCATGTTAAAAAGCTATAGACAGGGATGGGTCTGTAGCTCAGTGGTAGAGCACCTGTCTTGCACATGTAGGGCACTGAGTTCACTCCGTAGCACCACATAAAAATAAATAAATAAACATATTGTGTCCATCTACAAGCAAAAAATATTTTTTAAGGGCTGAGGATGTGGCTCAATTGGTACCGTTCACCTGGCATGTGCAGGGCACTGGGTTCGATCCTCAACACCACATAAAAATAAAAAATATTGTGTCCACCTAAAAAAACCTAAAATATAAATATTTTAAAATATTTTTTTAAAAAGGCTATAGTCTTCACATGGTAGAATTTCAATGTGATATACAGATTAAGAAACCTAAGTTTCTGATTTCTTCGCACTTACACCCTAGTCTTCAGGGCATAAGTTTTTCATTTCTCAAAATATGCACAAATTTTATGAAGCAACCAGATTGTGTTTACAAAATAAGTGATCCAAGTTAAACATTAAAATCATTTTTCAAAAATTTCAGAAATTATGCAGTTACATTAAAGTTTTTCAAAATTTACTTTCATCAAAAGAGCAATGAAAACAATAACAATAACAACAAAATCATTTGGGAATTTTCCAGCACTTATTTTTTCTGTTAGCTTTATCCCCTGCTGAGTAAAATTTTAACTCTGTTGTTACAAATTATAATGTTCATTTTATATAAATATTTTTCCAACAATCAATAGCTTATAAGCATTTTCTCCCAGCATTTATGAAATTAGCACTACTAACTAAAAAGTTTTGAGATTTCACAAAGGATCTAAGGATCTAAGTCATAAATTTCTTCAAAATCAGAGTGCTTAAAGTAATACAGTTAAAAATTAGCTTGAAAGTATTTTGTTTGTGCATTTGTTTTTTAATCAGGGATCTTCACTATAATTATTATGTATTGCCTTTCAGGAATTTAAGTGGTGGATTACTTCTGTTATGGTGATGTTTATATCTTTCTAATTCTCTTATTTCATATAAGACAATCCCTGGGATTTGAAATAATTCTTTCCACATTTGAATTGATACATATTAAATCAGCATTCTGAGGTAAAACTATCCATTTTTGATGAAGTTAGCAAATTTTTCTGAAGAAAAATTCTGGTAAGGAATTTCAACTACAAGTAATACTAAATTCAAGCTCATCTACTGGTTCCCTTAGAAATACGATATAATCTAACAAGTTATAGTATGGTCAAAACTAAAACATGCTGTGGCCTTAGTTCAGGGTCAAATTTGTTTTCATTATTATTCCTGTTAGTAACTCTATCTGCCTGACTTGAATTCTTATTTCTTTTTTTTTTTTTTTTACTTTTCGGTAGACACAACATCTTTATTTATTTATTTATTTTTTATGTGGTGCTGAGGATCAAACCCAGCGCCCCGTACATACCAGGTGAGCGCGCTACCACTTAAGCCACATCCCCAGCCCAATTCTTACTTCTTATTCAAATAACTTTCCTGATAGTCACAAAGAATCTATCAGGAGCATCACAGCCTCTCAGTAATGAGGTCACAAACGTTACCTCCTCTATCTGTGGGAGATTGAGGAAGTTACTACTCCTGCTGAGGGAACAATATCATCCTTTTAGTTTAAATGAACTAGCTATGTCATGTTCAGTTTCTGGATCAATAACTATGTTCATTAGGAAAAGGCTTTGTGAGATGCAGTTTAATCATGTATTCCTGAAACAGTTTTTAGGCATGGGGATCGTTGAGTGTGGGCAGATATTTTTCATTTACTCTGAATTTGGACTTTCTGCATGCTAAGACATATTGTACACATGAAATGCAATGATAAAAATAGACAAGGTCCTGGCTGGGATTGTAGCTCAGTGATTGAGTGTTGCCTCTTATGCATCCACCTATAACTAAAAAAAAGAAAAAGAAAAAACATAAACAAGATAGATAAGGTCCATGTCTTTAAAGAGCTTATATTTAAATACAAAAGACATAAAAATAATTTATATTCAACATACAATGTGCAATATGATCGGATATTTACCATTTACCAAGAATGTTCAATATACATGTGTGCAAGTGACATAAAAAATGTGAAAACAGGATGGGGTTGTGGCTCAGTAGTAGAGCACTTCATGTGTGAGGCACTGGGTTTTATCCTCAGAAACATAGATTCCCTTCAGTAGATGAATGGATAAAGAAAATGTGGTATATGTACACAATGGAATATTACCCAAAAATAAAAGACAATAAAATCGTGGCATTTGCAGGTAAATGGATGGAGTTAGAGAATATAATGCTAGGTGAAGTTAGCCAATCCCCCAAAAAACAAATACTGAAGGTTTTCTCTGATATAAGAAGACTTATTCATAGTGGGGTTGGGAGGGGGAGCATGGAAGGATTAGATGAACTCTACAAAGGCAAAGGGGTGGAGGGAAAAGGAGGGGGCATGGGGGTAAAAAAGATGATGGAAGGAAATGGATATCATGACCCCAAGTACACGTATGAAGACACAAATGGTGTGAAGATGCTTTATATACAACCAGAGATATAAAAAAAGTGTGCTTGTTATGTGTAATATGATTTATAATGTATTCTGCTATCATGTATAACAAATTAGAATGAAAAAAATTAAAAATTTAAAAAGTTTTTTTTTTTACTTGCTTTTCTCACTTATTTGATATTATAGGAGACGAGAAACGACAAAAAAGAATATGGACCCTCATTTTAGTGAAAGTTAGATGAGATTTTGCTACTAAATACATAATTTAAAAAGCTCAGTTTTCAAAGTTTGAGAATTTCAGAATGATGGTTGAGAGGCTATCCATCTGAACTGGAGATGTAAACAGTGACAACTAAATGTCTGGACAAAGGGTTCACCACATTAGGGACCCTATCAGGGCAGGTCAGAGCTAGGGTCTGTACTTGGTTGAACTGGGAATGTGCTTGCTCCTATGTCCTACACTCCCACCCCCAGCCATGGCTCTACTATCAGGAATACCACAGAATACCCCTTCCTAGTATTTCCTGCCTCTCTGCTACTTACTTACAAGGGTGAGGCTACATTTACAATCATCTCCAGATAAAGGACCATCAATGTCATTCCTATTGCCCCTACATTCTTATTTCTCAAGATCACCACAGGATGTTCCTGTGTTAGTCCACTTTTAACCACTGTCACAAACTACCTGAGAAAATTAACTCAAAGTATGAAAGATTTATCTGGCTCACAATTTCAAAGGTATCACTCCATGGTCAGCAAATAAATAAATAAAGGTATTATGTTCATCTACACCTAAAAAATATATATTTTTTTAAAAAATGTGGAAATGTAAAATAAATGTGTAATTTTTGGGGGGTGGGGACCAGAAGTGTGCAGATAAGAGTAACTTGTCACATTAATTAACAATATTCATTCATATGTAAATATTGAGAACCACTAAAAATTAAGTTGATTTTGCAAAAGAGAAACTCTAGGTGTGGCAAAGGCAAAGTATTCTCTGAATTAGAAGTATTTTCTTTAAAGCTCTGTCTCATAAGTAAGACAAATCTTGGTTCATGGTTTAACAGATAGAAAATTAAAGAGAATATATAATGTATTTGAAGAATAAAAAGCTAGTTTAGGCACTTCAAGTAAATAGGAAGAGAGATTATAATGGATAAATAGAAGGAATAAAATGGTTAAAATACATAAAGGAAGGACAAGGAAATAAAAAGTATATTTTATTTATTTTTAATTTATTTTTAATAATCATTTGTAATAGGGGGACACTGTATTATTTATTCTAACATGAAGAATATATTTGGTCAATTAAATTCTCCAGTACTTCCCCTTTATGACTCCTCCTCCTCCAGCTTATGTCCTTCTTCTATAGTACTGGTTTCCACTTTACTTATGAGATGCCCCCATTTCTTTCTTATTTCTGTTTGACTTCTACATATGAGAAAAAACATATGACCCTTGACTTTCTAAGTTTGAATTATTTTGCTTAAAATAATGCTCTCAAGTTCCATTCATTTTCCTACAAATGACATGATTTATTATTCTTTATGGTTGAAAAACTCCATTGTGTATATATGCACATTATATTTATCCTAGTCTTGTAGTGGTTACACCAATGTACAACATCACTAACAGTGCCTGTTTCTTTTCCCTGCATCCTCACCAGCATTTATTCTTCATGGTTGCCATTTTATCAGGAGTGAGATGAAATCTTAGTGCAGTTTTGTTTTGCATTTTCTTGATTGCTAAGTATGTTAATTTTTTTCTTATATTTGTTGATCATTTGTATTTTTTTTAAATCTCAAGTTCTTCATACTAGTTCTGGCCTGTCTCTCCCCAGGTTTGTTTTTCTTCCGGTCTTGTCACCTAGAAAATTTGTAAATCTTAAAGTTTATCATAATCCCACTCACTTACGATAATAATCATGTGCATTGTTATTTAGCTCACCAAAACATAGATTACGCAATGAGAGACATGTTGTTTTGAAAAACCTATAATTCCCCTCCAGCCTGTTTCTAGCTCTTTTCTCCGTCTCAGCTGCCTAAAACCTATCACCTCACACTGATAATTGAAGCTCACCCCAATACTTTGGTCCAGATGCCAACAAAAGTTGGAAAATCATAATTGTTGTATATAGATTATACTCATATCTGTGGTTAGCACAGCATGGGTAAACCTCATGGCTTTTTGTTGCTCTAAAACATTTCTGTGGGATGGGAATCCAGGTTAGATGTCTTCCCAGTTCTGATCAAATTGCCATTAGTAATAAACACATTTTTAACTCATTTTTTCTTTTCTCTTTTTGTCTCTGATGCAGATGAGTGACTGGATTTAGGTATTTGTGATGTCAGCAGTCTAGTAGCAAAATGGTTTAATAAATATTGGTTGGAGAAATAATTGTCACTGAAGAAAACAGAAAAATCAGTCCCCTATTTTTTATTTTAATTACGTATAAACCCCCTGTGCACTATTAAAGCAAAAAAAAACTATTTTAATTTTAGAAAAAAAATTTCCTTTTTACTTTTAGGTTTTGACGGCCACAGTCTCTGGCTGGGCACAAATCACGAGTCACCACACAGCTTGTAGATTCAAACAGCAATTCTTTATTCCCGAACTCACACCGGCCGTCTACAAACACGTTCTGGGGAAATCCACGTTCTCTGCCCAAATCCACACTCTGCCCAAATCCACTCTCTGCCCAAATCCACTACTCCTGGGCTTCTGTCTCCCAAAATATATTGTCTGACCCTATGAACTCAAGAGGAACTCAGCAATAGGATACGCCCTATTCTAAAGGGGGAACACCCTAATCTCCTATTATGCTAAACCGCCCTATTCTAAAGGGGGAACACCCTAATCTCCTATTATGCTAAACAAGGAACACATTAAACATGGATCCTCCCTGGTCCTTGAGCAAGGTCACCTTTCAGAAGTCCTTCCACTAGACAGCATGGGAGTAGCTGGGAAGGAAATTGTCATACCTACTTGGCTGATGGCTCCCAGCATTTGACATTTGTCCAAAACAACATTTGTATAAAATCAAATTTATCTGATGGTTAACATTCATTAATTTGGAGAAAATTCACAGTTTTATAATGTCCTGTCAAACATAAATGGCAAAACATGGTATTCTTTTCCATTTATAAAACATTCATGCAGGCGTTTTACTACAGTTATTTTTTTTTCCTATACAGAATATGTGCTTTTGATTAGATTTATTTTCAGATATATTATGTTTTTGTGTCATTTGAATGCTATCCCATTTTTTTATTACATTTTCCAGTGGGCCATTGTTTAGATAGGGGGAAACTAGTAAATTCTTTGATAGATTGTATCTCTATATGTAGTTTTTTTTTCTTATAATGATCTTAATCTTCTTTCAATTTCTTAACCTTTTTTGCCTTTATCTAATCTTATGGCAATAGTCATGGTTTTTACAAGACAATCTTAAAGTTCCTTCAGCTGTGCTAAGTACTTAGACAAAATGTTTCCTGATCATAGGTCCCTGACTTTCCTCTTCTTAGAGCATTTACTTTTGAAAATGTTATTATTGTGGACTATTTCTCTGCTCTTTTGAGATGTAAAAGACTTTAAAAGCCTTTGCCTGATTTACAAACCAGGAATATATTTTTTTTCACATAGACTTAAAGCCATAATTTAAAATGTAATCATCTAGTAAGCAGAGACCCTATCTCCCTGTCTAGCAAAGGATAGGAGCCTAATTTCCATACATAGCAATTAGCAAACACAGATGATCTAATCACAT
Source organism: Callospermophilus lateralis (assembly GCF_048772815.1). Lineage (NCBI taxonomy): Eukaryota > Metazoa > Chordata > Mammalia > Rodentia > Sciuridae > Callospermophilus > Callospermophilus lateralis. The sequence goes on from NW_027512489.1 coordinate 564,660, forward strand.
TGACTAGTTTCCCTGTAATATGCTAACAGGAAAGGATTTTTATGGGCAGAAGGATATTTCTAAGGCTTGTTCCTGAAAGCCTCTATCTGACTGGGATTTGGAAGCAACCTTTCCAAGATTATACCTCCTCAATGAGTCTGCAGCTGGAATCCAAGTGTGATCTTTTGTCAGACTTCAGCACACCACTGTGGACTATGAGTTCTTTATTGAGAAAATGTCTTCTTGAAGTTCTGTTTATTTGTAATCCCTACTTGCTATTTTCTGATGTCTCTCTTCAGATGAATCTGACAAAATAATGCATCCATTATATTAACAATAAACATATTGTTAATACCATGAGGGATGTTCAAATAGGTCTACATTTTTTTTTTTTGCACACAGAACGCCTCAAAGATTGTTTTTCTTTTCTTTTTTCTTTTTTTAATTTGTTTTTTTTAGTTATCCATGATGAGTCAATTTTGACCTATTTATGCAAATATGGAGTGAACCTTATTCTAATTAGTATCCCAGTAATGTGGACTTACTTGATGTAATGATTCACTGTGGTGTATTCATATATCTACATAGTAAATTTATGTCAAAATTTCACTGTTCAAAGACTGATTTGAAGAAGATGGTATACTGGTTTAGAATCTGTTCCAGGTTTGTACCTTGGTACAAATCCCAAAGAACTCATTGTTGTCTATGCCCACCAAAAAAAAGGAGGAGCATATCTGAGATTTTCTGGATCTAGAAAAACAAGAAGTCCTCAAAAGTAAATACCTCCTACAGGTAGACCCCATGTTGAGTGGGTCACACAATTATAGTTTGGGACATCAAATCTTTTGCCTTCTGGAATGATTTTCAAGTTCTTTTAAATCAAATTATTATCAAACCATCTGAATCTTTCATATTGCACTGTTTTCTAAGGCCATGGTATTCTGGTTTTATAGTCATTACCTTATAGAACCACTCTTGGCTTACTTAGGATGACCAACTTCCACTTCTGGTCGTATACTTGGTTCTGACCTGTCTCCCATATCATTTTGTGTATAGTTGACTTCCCCCTGGCATAGTCTCAGCTCAACTTACCCACGTTGAATCCTCTTTCCTCATTTGTAATATAATCACATTTATCTTATATGATGTTAAATGCTGTTAATTACTCTCATATTTTAAAGGATCTTGTTGAAGTCAAAACTCAACATATAATTGATTAATGAGAAATCTCTATATATTGTTCTAGCATACTGAATGTAATGGATATTAACAAAAGGATAAGAAATGTTTTTTGTACACAAAGAAAGTATCTATATCTTGAATGCATTTCTAAGATCACCATATTAAATTTTATATGATTAGAAATACTAGTGAATTTGGTGTCAACATACCTTATATACAAACAGAGATATGAAAAATGGTGGTATATATGTGTATTAAGAATTGTAACGCAAAAAAAAAGAGTACATGCAGAATGGCATAATTTTGGCATGAACATGCTTTATATACAGAGTTACAAAAATTTGTGCTGTAAATAGGTAATAATGAGTGTAAGGCATTCCACTATTGTCACGTATGTAAAAAAATAGTTATAATAATAGTGTTCATCCAGGCCTCACAGTGGCTTGGGAGGCTAAAGTAGGAGGATCGAAAGATCAAATCCAGCCTCAGTAATTTAGTGAGGCCCTAGGCAATTTAGCAGAACACTGTCTCAAATTTTTTAAATTAAATTTTCTATTTATTCGAATGTATTGTACACTATGGCAGAATGCAATTCATTCGTATTATACATATAGAGCACAGTTTTTCAAGTCACTGATTTTACACAAGTACTTTTACACCATTGTTTCCTGCATTTCCAGGATTTCTGTTTGTTTGTTTTTTATAACCTCTATCTCCCTGTATAATTGATCTTTTGCTTCTTGGATTTGTTTATGTAATACATTGTTGAAGTGGTCGAAGTGATCTTTCATTGTCTGATTTTGCTGTCTAATGTCTTCCTTGAGACTCCAGATCATCTGCAGCATGTATATCCTGAATTCTTTATCTGACATTCCATCTGCTGCAGCTATTACCTCTTCTAAAGTTGAGTTGACCTGCATTGCTTGTGGTACTTTCTTTCCTTGTCTTTTCATATTGCTCGTGTTTCTTTCTGCTTGGTGAAACTGTTGTGTTTTTGAAATTTTCCCCCTATATATTTATATTGCTCTTGTATAGTTGAAAAGTCTCCCTTGCAGGGGCGGGCGGCAGCTCTGCTCCTCCTCCAATTGGGGTGATCTGTCTACCACGCTGGCGGGCCGCTGGGCCTGTTCCGCCAGTCTGTCACAGGCCTGCCTATCATGCGGGCTCGGGTGGAGGATCTGCTCTGCCCCTACTCCAATTGGGGTGTCGTGACTACTACGCCGGCAGGTTGCTGGACCTCTTCTGGGCGCGGGTGGTGGCTCTGCTCTGTCCCTGCTCCAATTGGGTTGACGTGACTACGACACTGACGGGCCGCTGGGCCTGCTCCGACCGCGGGCGGAGGCTCTGCTCTTTCCCTACTCCAATTGGGGTGACGAGTGGCATGTCTACCACACCAGCAGGCCGCTGGGCCTGATCCGCCGGTAGGTCGCAGGTCTGCCTACCTAGCGGGCTCAGGAGGTGGCTCTGCTCTGCCCCTCCTCCAATTGGTGTGACGTGTCTACCACACCAGTAGACCGCTGGGCCTGTTCCGCCAGTCGATCGCAAGTCTGTCTACCTTGCAGGCTCTGGCAGCGGCTCTGCTCTGCCCCTACTCCAAATGGGGTGATGTGGCTGCCACGCCGGCGGGCCGTTGGGCCTGATGCGGGCTCGGGGAACGGCTCTGCTCTGCTCTGCCCCTCCCCCAAGTGGTGTGACATGTCTACCACGCCGGCAGGCCGCTGGGCCTGTTCTGCCAGTCTGTCACAGGCCTGCCTACCTTGCGGGTGCGGGTGGAGGATCTGCTTTGCCCCTACTCCAATTGGGCTGTCTTGACTACTACGCCGGCAGGTCGCTGGACCTGTTCTGGGCGCGGGTGGTGGCTCTGCTCTGTCCCTGCTCCAATTGGGTTGACGTGACTACGACGCGGTCGGGCCGCTGGGTCTTCTCCGACCGCGGGCGAAGGCTCTGCTCTGCCCCTACTCCAATTGGGATGACGGGTGACGTGTCTACCACACCAGCAGGCCGCTGGGCCTGATCCGCCGGTCGGACGCGGGTCTGCCTACCTTGCGGACTCGGGAGGCAGCTCTGCTCTGCCCCTCCTCCAATTTGTGTGACGTGTCTACCACACCAGTAGACCGCTGGGCCTGTTCCGCCGGTCGGTCGCAAGTCTGTCTACCTTGCAGGCTCGGGGGGTGGCTCTGCTCTGCCCCTACTCCAAATGGAGTGATGTGACTCCCATGCTGGCGGGCTTTTGGGCCTGATCCGGGCTCGGGGAGCGGCTCTGCTCTGCAACTCCCCCAAGTGGTGTGACGTGTCTACCATGCCGGCAGGCCGCTGGGGCTGTTCTGCCAGTCTGTCACAGGCCTGCCTACCTTGCGGACGCGAATGGAGGATCTGCTTTCCCCCTACTCCAATTGGGGTTTCTTGACAACCACGCCGGCAGGTCGCTGGACCTGTTGTGGGCGCGGGCGGCGGCTCTGTTCGGCCCCTGCTCTAGCCGGGGCAACTCGATACCACGCCGGCGGGTCACTGGGCCTGTTCCGGGCTCCGGCGGTGGCTCTGCTCCGCCCCTCTGGCCTCCACAGTATTCAGCAGGACCCGGACCGAGAAACAGTTTCCGCGGGTTCTTTATCCCTGGGCCAGAGCAGTTCCGGGAGCCAGAATTCGGCCTCTCCGGACTCAGTGCTTGCTCCAACAGGAGCAGGCTCCAAGAAGCAGTTTCCGCGGGTTCTATAGCCCTGGGCCAGAGCAGCTCCGGGAGCCGGAGCTCCGCCACTCCGGGCTCGGTGCGTGTTCTGATAGGAGCAGGCTCCAAGAAGCAGTTTCCGCGTGTTATTTAGCACTAAGTCTGAGCAATTTGTCTGCGGGACACAGACAATTGTCAGCCTGAAATTACCTGTTCTATAGCTGAAAGAGCTGCAATCAGTTGAAAACAAAGATGGTGACGTCAGCTCTCCACGATGGTGGCCGCTGGCTTCCTCCGTGGTCTGACCGGTGTGGAGAACCGAACTGGACCATTTCCTTCCCCCGTCTCCAACCCAGAATTCAGCTCCGAGCTCAGCAAATGCCTAGCTGGCAGGAGCCCGCAGAATCAGCATCGCTGTATCTCTGCGCCACCAGCCCGTCGTTTCCCAGTGCGCACCGCAGACTCCAGCCGCGGGGTGATCTGCCGAACAAGCAGCGCTCCGTACGGACAGATCGCTCTCATTTGAGCCCCTGAAGCTGATCCTCGTGCGATGAAAATCCTTCGACTAGGTTTTGGAGCACCCCAATTTTGCTGGAAATTCCTAACAAGATAGCTTTTAGCCGTTCTAACTCGTCATTTTCCCTCACAGTGACACAGTGCACGGAGTTACCGCACTCCCTTCGTGGCCATCTTCCCTCCCCCCTCAAAAACTCACTTTTAATCAATGTGTTTCTCCTACAACTAAACCACAGTGTTTAGAATATTAAGTCCAATAATCATTCAGGCAACTAAGGAGAAGGTTGCATTTTCCAATCCTGCCTTTCCAAGTTCTTATTTCTTCCATCTTAATTTACAAAGTTTGGAACACTTAATAGGAAAGAATGGTTTCAGTGTCTTTGAGGAAATTAAAGAACTGAAATAGTCTTCATTTTGGAAACAATCAGTGGAGTAATTCCTATATGCCAAGTGAAGTGTCAAATCAAATCACTTTAGAAAGTGATCCTCATGTGTCTGAGATTCATTAACCAGTGGGAACAAATGAATTCTTGTTACTAACTACAGCTTTGTTGCTGCTGTTTTAGAGTCTGCAGAGATATCACACAGCACTAATAAACTTGGTCAATTTGCCTTTTTTGAGCAGCCTCTGATATCACGAACTCCTAACTCTGCCTCTTACAATGATTAGCAAACTGCCTTTGCTTACCTACCACTGAGTATCATATGTGCACCCCTGCAATCAAACTGTCAGCTTGAAATCAAAATTCATTATCTCCATGTAAAATGTGTAGGGAAGCTTCCTTACACCTATATGAGTATCATTCATCAAAGTTCCAGTTGAAGATTGCATGGCCTCAAAAGTGTAATGATTCTTTCCCCAAAGAATGCTCACAAAAGTTTAATGTACCTGGATTGAGGCAATCCAAGTGACAGGTGTCATGTTTTATCTAAAGCCAATGCCCTCCTAGTTCTCAGAACATCAGTAGCTCCTCCAGAGCTGATCTTTGCTGAGGGTAGATTTCTTCTTGGGGCCTCTCAGTGCTGACTTTGGAAACTACATTTTGGAAGGAATCCTTAGTCTGTCCTGTCTGTACAAACATGTGTTTGTATATTTATATGTGAAAGCATATTTCTCAATAGATGAGACTATTTTGATTATTGAAACATTGTGTGAACCAATAATTCAAAGTACATATCTAGTAGGGCAATAATGATTTTATACACTGTGTGTGTGTATTTTGTTTTGGAAAAAATAAATTTAAAAAGCCTTGAAAGTATGTTACTTATGTACTTAATATACTTCAGTATATTACTTATGAATATATTGTGTAAAATGATTCCACACAATCTCAGTTTTCAATGGAAAATGAAATTTTTCTTATACGCAATCTGCGTTATGTAGCAATGACGCAGAATCATCAGAACTACTTAGAATTTTAGATTTAAAGCAAATCAGAAACTATGTTAGAGATGCTAATTCAAGACTGAGTTAAATAAAGGAAATGTAAAATAGATGTGTGCTCTAATTATATGAATTAGAATAGAATTAGAATCATCAGTGATACTCTAGAAACAGAAAAGATCGGTAAAGTACAGTGATGCTAAGGGTTCACTGGAAAGCAGGGTGTCAACCAATCTTATTTTTTCCTCAGGAATGGAACAACAGGGCTTCTCAAATACTTTAAGATAAATGTCCTATGTGGGAAAAGGAGGGATAAAGGCAGCTTACTTTACATAGATAGTAGCAATATAATACAGAAATTTAGGTTTTTTCCTACAGCGAATGATAAAGTTGGTTTATGGAATATAGTTGATTTCACAGAGGCCTGTTGACCAGCACTGTTATAACCAACATTACAATGATAAATAGGAATAAGAAAACAAAATAATGACCTTAATTACACAAATGGTAATCAGTTTCACAAACTATGTTTTTTAATTTTTCAGTTTATTTTTCTTTTACAATTGCAATAACTGGATATTAACCAACTTAATAAACCATCACTTTCTTCATTTGGTTACTGTGAGGGTTTATGAGAGAAGCAGGGGTAGTTACAGGGCTGGAGGGAGGAGAAAAAAGGAGAAGGAAAGGGGACATGGGGAGGTAATAGAGGAGAAGGAGAGATTGAGACTTCCTGATACTTTTATCTATTGAGCAATAGGGAGATTTTTTTGAGTCCAAATTCTCGAGGCTACAGACCTCAGCTAAATAAGCTCTTCAGGAATTAAACCCACTTGGGTCTGCCCTTATTTTAACCAAAAAAAGTGTTACAATGAAAAAATGAGAAACATGTACATCAAACAGAATCAGCCAGTACCTGAAAAGAAACTAGACAATATAAATTGATAAAAGCAAAATTGATTATAGGTGATAGGTTTCACATAGGGAATAATTTAAAATTAGTACATATTATAAAAACAATTAAAAGATGTTTCCTATTAGCATGAATTTATTTAATTACCCTGTGTGAGAAAAATTGCAAAAGCATATTCTAGTATATTCAATAGATTATACCTATATCTATATATTTATTCAATGTCATATAAAATATATATACTTATACATAATATATATATATATATATATATATATATATATATATATATATATATATATACACACACACACACATCAATCATTTTAGAAATTGAGTGACTTTTTTATTTAAGAATTCAATAGAGAATTTCATAGAGTAAAGGTCCTTACTTGCTATTTATAGAGGAAAATTATCACATATATTTTAAAACAGAGCATACCTATGTGGCATTCAAATAGACAAGTTCAAGCAATACCCTAGGAATTAAATTCATGGCACTTACTGAGTATACATGCATTTATTATTTAACTCTATACCAAAGAAACATAAGAATAAAAAATTAATATAGGATCTTCATTTTTTTTCAGTATTATTTAGCTCTGGCTAAATTGAACAGTGGTGACTAATGACCCTAACAATCTGTTTACCCAAAATGATTTATTTATCACCAGTCAATGGTCAAAAGTTAGTCTGTTTTTTATTACTCAAACTAACTGCCTGAAGTGCAGTAACATTTCAAAGAAAAGAGGTTAATTCTAGCTCCTAGTTCTGGTGTGATGATGAGGGAGAATATCTGGTGCTAACGGTCTTCCTGTTTTCAGAGTCATCAAGCAGCATGGGTCATCATAGGGCTGGTAGCAGGGAATACTTTTCTGGTCCCCCCCCCCTTCTTTTCTTATGAAGTCATTAGTATTCACTCACTCTACCTTAATGACCCTCTTGATCCAATCAGCTCTAAAGCCCTCACTTCTAAACCCCTTGGTCAGGTTCCCACCCTTTTAAAATCTCACAGTGGGAATGGAATTTCCACACAGGAACTCTTGGGAAACACACTCAAACCATGTGCAAAATCAGCAGCCCTCAAGTATACACTGGGTTCCAAGCTGGCAGAATGGGAGCCAAAACTAAGTCCTGGTCAGTAATTCTTAAAATGGATGGACAGAATATATTTTGAATAATGATACGATGTATCACACTAACTATAAAGAGGACTAGGCAATTGTTGTAAATACTCGCATCACACCTCACAATAACTAGCGCAAAATTAAAAATAAACTAGCATGTTTTGCCTAATGGTGAATATTAAAACAATCCTAATTTTATGAAACTTTAATTTTAATTAAAAGGACACAAAACTAGTCAGGGGCATGAAGTATATTACTGTCTTTCAGAAAAAAAAATAAGTTCAACATTTAAAGCACTGTATTCTTTGCAATTTTACAGTTCAGTGTCATTTTGTTGATCTATAGCTTCACAAATAAAAAATTCTTCTCTTATTTATTTATTTTTCAGTAGCTCAGTGGAGACCTTTTGTTTACATACCCCTCTAGCTAAAGAATAGCAAGCAGCAAACTATCTTTAAAGGAACGGAGCAGCGCAGAGAACCAGTGTGCAAAGGCCACCTGGAGCTCAGGTGCCAGGTGAATACTGCACTCACCATCTAACGCTCAGTCAATCTAATGGCAGTAGTGGATGACATGGTTCCTTGGTTTAGCTCCTTGCTAATGGAGGAAAATATGTTTTGTGTTAGTAGGAAATGTTTTTGCTAGAGGCATTAAAAGAAGGAACTGTGGAGAGAACAAAAGAGGTTGTTCTCTCAGTTTGAGGCTGAAGTCTGGCAGGAGAGGAACTACTGTAAAATTCTAAAATATAATTCTCTGAACTAAGCCTCATGATTATTGACCTTTAGAGGTTTTACCTTATGTCTTCTAGAATCAATATCTTCTTAGAGGCCACACAAACACTATATTTCTCAATTCCTTTTGCTAGATTAAATTTGAAAAATTTACTGAATGTATATGGATTAATCTTAGACATATCTTTAACTAAAAGATTGACACATTATGTAAAACTAACCCCCATTAGGACATTTTTACTAATTTTCAGAAAGCATATGACATGTAGACAGTAACTTCCATCTATTAAATTGTTTGTGAATGTGTTTAACCACTCACTCACAGGGCACATGCTGATTAAGGATCTGCACTCTAGTATTGCTTCTCCCAGGAATTTATTGAACATATACTTATTGGGTTCCAAAATAACCAGAGTTTGTGGTGGGTGGTAAATAGCAGTACAACAGAAGAAACATTTAACTAATGTAATCTTTACATTGTATGTTTACTTACATGGGCAGGGAGCACAGGACCATACTTCCCACTCATGTTCAAAGCTCTACAACTAGTGTACACAAAACTCTAAATCATTAAAAAACTAAGTTCAGCTATTTCAGGAATTTATATTAATGAGTAACATGGGATACTAATTACATGTTGTCTGAATAGATGATCTACAATTGTTTTCTTCAAGGGAAACTAGAGATCTCTCACTAAAGAACCAATTTTGCTAGTCCCAAATTCAAAATATAACCAAATAATAGAAACTTTTCACTTATGTAGAGAAGTATAGCGTTCATCAAGATAACAAGTGGATATTTTTACATATAGTATTTATAATGGCTTTTAAATTTGGAAGAAATATGAAACTAAGTAACATTTTTTCTGGTAATTTTATCCATTTCTTCCACAAATACTTATTTAATACCTATGGTGTGCCAAGCTTCACGCTAAGTAGCAAAGATAATAATCATGAACATACTAATGTCTTGTCCTCAAAGAGACTAGTTATAGTGAAAAAGAAAGCCTGAAATATAGTCACAGAGCAGTGTAATTCTCATAAAGGATATTTAACCCAGTTTCTTGAGGAGAGGAGATAAGAAAGTCTCAGAAACCAAAAAAGTATTTGAGGCAGGGAGTACAGTTAATGCAAAGTCTGGAGACAGAGTTCATGTATAATAAACACAGCTAACAGCCTAAATTATATATGATAGATATTTGGATATGCTTGAAACTTCAAACACTATGTGATCTGTAAAGAGAGTTTTGTAAAATAGTTAAAAATAAAATTTTATTTTAAATATGCTGAATCCTCATTAAAGCTGGAAATGCCATGTGCTACTAAAAACTCCATCAAAAAAAGGAAACTAATAGAAAAAATACTTAGTTTAGAAAAGTATTACTTTCTATGCATTCTGCGAAGATGGCTGTAATTTCTTGGGAGAAATAATAAATATTTAGTACATAATTTTAAAAGTTATAACCAGGAATGTTGTCATATCTAGATTATACATCCTGCATTTTGATTAATTTATTTTATATTGCAACAGTTACAAATATTAGTTCAACTTTGGAATGTGGGCAAACTTTCACAATGCCAGTGGCAGGGTGGTACCTAGGTATCTCTGTATTGCATGGATACACACAGTCCCAAACACAGGAGAATGGGACCATGGTACTGAAGTAGCATTGCTTGAGGTTTTTCATGAATTTTGAAATACAGTCCCAACCTAAAACTGCTACAGTCACTAAGTTATTAAGTTTGATTCTGACATCCCACTTTGTGTATGTTTCATGTAATGATTTTATGAAGAAATGCTAATATATTACACTACAGCATTTCCTTTAAAAATAGCAGGCTTTCAGTGTTAAGATTTGGACTGAAGGGTTTCTAATGGGCTCACTCAATGCCTGTACCTAGGAGAACAGAGTCCTTAAGTCCTTCAGGTCTAAGTACTGGGACAGGCAGGCTACTTGTACATATGTTGGTGCACACAATGACACCAATGACATAATTACATTTGAAATCTAAGTATTAAAATAATTGCAGAATTAAAATATATATTATCCTAATATAAAAGGTTAATATTGCATAATCAAACTTAGGCAATAAAGGTTAGTATTGGGGATAAATGTGTATTTTTAAACTTTTGGAAATATATAACACTGGCAGTTTCTCACAACTGACTCAAATTATAGATATTTGCATGAATATTAGACCATTTTAAAGCAATAATGTGTTAACATAATACTCAATATGATTTGTATTTATTTCCATGTATTATGGCTAAGGAAGGAAGAAAGAAGAGATTAATCCCAGTTGTAAAAATTGGTTGTCTGTATAAATTGGCCCCTAAGGGGAATTTTCCAGATTGGTTTCCTTGTTACTTGACAAGATCCAGTCAAAATCATATTTGTCTCTTTGTCATGTTACTTTAGCAGGGCAAATTGATTGAATGGAACAGGTGCCCATGTGTATGAATCAGTGATCATGGCAAAGCACTTATTAGCTGTGGCAGGGCACAGGAAGGCATGAGGGATTAGCGGGAGTAGGAGCACCAGGTTATTGATGAAGATAATAACAAGGCTCTTGGGGCTGCATGCACCGAGGCCATAAAGTTTACCAGACAAGCACATCAGGATGTGTAGATACATTGATGGGGAACAAGAACATGAATAAATATGAAGCACAGCTTCTCACTTGGCAGAGTTATTAAAAGTCCACTGTAGGAAGATGAACCATTTAAATATATTAAGCACTCCAGGCTGCTAAGGCAGAGTTGCTGTCACCACCAAGGTCATTGTTTGAGGAGCTTCTGTTGTCTCTGTTTTTAATTCTCTTTCTCCTTTTGGAAATTTGAATTTGTTTTCACTCCAGCCACATCTGAATCTCAGCTCTGTGCACAGGCTTGGAAAAGCAAAGAAGCACAGCCTTTCTGCATGAGCTCAGTTAGCCTCTAATTTCTGGGACTTGCTGATCAACTTGTAAGTCAACAGGGAGCCTGCAGTTAGATGAGCTTACTGTCTTTTAAATATTAATTTGCCTGTCCATTTGTTCTGAGTCCTCTGTACCTAGCTTCACTGAGCTCAAAGCCTTGCCACAGAATTGTATTGGGGGTACTGAGCCTTGAATGGCTCTGTGTGAAAGGAAGACACAGAAGCAGAAATCCAGGCTTAACCGATATAATATGGAGGAAGAATGTGCAATTTTAAATTACCCTGATGTCATTAATTTAGGAGCCACATAATCTGAAAAAAATAATTCTACATTTGCTGGAGTACAAAAAGCTCTAAATTGATATAGGCAACTCTCAATAATTTTGCTTCAGGGTTAAACCTCTTCCTTCTAAGGAAAGATCACTGCATGGTTCAATATTTTAAATCCTACTACAACATAATGACATTTTAGGGAGTGTTTGCAAATGCACACTAAGCTGCCACACTTGAAACAGTATTTTATTTTAGTATCTGAATCAGCCTTCTTCAGAGGCCTAATCTTAAGTGTGACATTTTTCTTGCTATCACCCATAGACTGGCATCAATATGATGACATAATTTGCATGAGGCCTCCTGGAACACTGAAAAAATTCCACAACCTCTTCACTAATAAGATAAAGAAGGAGGTGGTGAAGGGGAAGAAGATGGCAGTCAACATCATGCTGAGCCACATCTTCAACATCCCCAGACCTGGAACTCCGTCAACCTGAGGAATTTCTTTGCCCAGTTCCAGGTGCCTATGATTTATGAAGGGAAAGCTCAGCCCTGGCATAGCCTGGGCCTCAGAGAGGAAGAGGTATCAGTTTTCCCCCAATCATCAGTAGCTCTGGTGTGGGTGGTCAGGGTCCCCTGACCTATTAGAGGCATATAGAGACCCTGTGACTAAGTAGGGCAGGTGTAGAGGGGTCAGGAGGGCCTTTCCATCCCTTCGTTTCTGCACCACCTCTTGGAAATTCTCTCCTTATCTCTCCTCCTGATTGCACCCATGAGCCTCATTCCCAGCACCAATTTTGCATTCTTTCTGGGCTTAAGCAGAGTTGAAAGAAAAGGTGGAGCCCATCCTTTCCCCTTCAGCCACACTGTGACTTGGAGACAGAGCTGGCACTCTCTCTCAGTTTGACATTGAGCTATCATGAGCATCCTGGGGCCTTCCAGACCCCCTCACTACACGGTTTGGGACTGAGCATCAATGTGCTCCTGCTGCTTCAAAAGCTAATATTCTGAGAAGGTGGCGAGGTAGGGCAGATGGGGCCTTCCCCAGAGCTCTCTGTCCTCAGGACATTGATCCCCTGCCCAAGGGGCCTTCCAGCCAGGGCATGCACTCCATGGTCATGCCTCTTCTTTTCCCCCTGTGTCAGGTGAAGAAACACTTGTGGGAGTATTTTAAAAAGCAGATAAGATCATTTATAGAAGAAAAAAGTGGGGATGTCCTGCATGAAGGCTGCCCTGTGTGGAGCAGACTGAGAATGGGACTGATCAGTCTCTTCCTTGGGGAAGATACCAAACTCTGCTTATCGGAGTGTGACCTGACCTCACAGTGCTCCATTCTCTGCCACAGTCCCTGCTCACCAGATGCCCTGCACGGTGACCTCCACCATATCCTGGTAACATCTGAGAGGTATCCCATGTTTTTTTTTTTTTTTTTTGTCAGAGATTTTGTAGGCATTTATCATGATTTCTATCTGATTATAGAGATAAGTGATAGAGAAAGGCTGAGTGCACACTGGGGAAAAATAAAACCACAGTCATGTCACCACTTGCTCCTGTCACTTTGCTGGCATGTATGTCATTGCTAGTGTTGTTAAATTCTGTGTTCTCCTGAATACCCTGACTTCAAAAAGCTTCACAGGACCAGGCACCATGGCAGCACTGTCATCCCAGCTACTTGGGAGGCTGAGGCAGGAGAGTTGCTTGGGCCCAAGAGCTTAAGGCCAGCCTGAGCAACTTAGTGGAACCCCATCTGGAAAAATAAATGAATAATATAAAGTACATGATAGAAGTGCTCCTGGGAGGAACTTCCTCTTCACACTCAGCATGACTTAGCACTGGGGCCCAGGCCTGCCTGCAGGTGTCACCTAGGTCAGCTGCAGAACCCACAGGGATGCTGTTCTTGCTGGCAGACCTGTGCTGGTGGAAGCACACTGCCCCTGCTGTGTCAGCCGTGGCCTTTTATGTGGTAGGGGAGTCCTCTTCTGACCTGCTGTGCTTGGAGGATCATGGTCTCTTCTGCTTCTGTTTGGTTTGAGCTTGGGTAACATCAGGTGGCCTCTCCTGAACTCTTAGCACCTGTGGGTTTCCTAAGCTTTAAAGACCCAGGCAGTTGCTGTGCCCTGTATGAAAGAGAGACAGTGGTAAGGATATCTACCAACAGCTGTGTATGGGTGTGAGAGAAGGAAGAAGCATCAATTTCTGTGCCCATGGAACACACATCATGTGCCATTCCTTTTAAAAAGTGACTTTGTAGCTGGGCATGGTGACACATGCCTGTAATTCCAGCGACTCAGGAGACTGAGGCGGGAAGATTATAAGTTTGAGCTTCAGCAACTTAGGGAGGCCCTATCTCAAAATAAAAAAAAGATTGGAGATATAGCTTAGTGGTAGAAGGTTTCTGGGTTTAATTCCAGTTTAAAAACAAAAACATTTGTTTTGTGTTTAGGTCCACCATTCTCAGACTGCCTGGTTCAAACCCTAGGCCCTATGTGAATTCCTTAGTCAGAAACCAAGCACCTCAATACCTCAGCTGTATGGTGTGGGTAGAAGTGACTCTAGTGGGTGTCTGTTGGCATTTGTGGTATCCTGGTACACTGGGTCGGGGGCCAGGAACTTGTCCCCCTTGCCACCTTGTGCCTCCTGGTCTGGTACTCAGTCCAGGTGTTTATTATGCTCCCTCTGCTAGGTGCAAGTGGCTGTCCCTTCCCTCCTGAGACATCAGACCACAGGCAGTTTGGACATAGCAATCCACAGCTCACAGTAGGTCTTTGTTCCCTTCCAGATGGATTGTTGCAAGGGTCTTTGGCTGGCTTGGCATCCTCCCTGAATTACTATATGCAGCTGGTCCCTCCAAGAAAAGACTCTGTGAGCCAGTCTGAGAACATCTAAGCTGCCCTCAAGGGAACCTCCTTCTCTCAGTTTCAGGAAGAATTGCTAAATGAGTAAGTTGTAAAGCTGCATTAATGTAAATGCATATTGGAATGATATGTCAGCACTTTGTCACGAAGCTACTTCAGTGACTTTAAATTTTTAATTTTTGAAGCTGGGCATGTTTGCACATGCCTGTAATCCCAGGTACTCAGAGGTTGAGACCAGAGTTCAAAGCCAGCCTCAGCAAAAACAAGGCACTAGGCAACTCAGTGAGATCCTGTCTATAATATAATAAAAATAGGGCTGAGAATGGGGCTCAGTAGATGAGTGCCCCTGAGTTCAATCCCCAGAACCACTCCCCACAAAGAAAAAAATATTTAATTTTTGACATGAGTCTTGCTAAGTTGCCAGGTCTGGGCTTAACTCATGATCTTCCTGTCTCTGAAACAACTGGGATCACTGGCATGGCCAAAGTGCTATGCAGTCTTCCTCTTATGACTATATTAATGTGTGTTTACTCATTTGTGTGACAGACACTTAGCAACTCTGTATATCCCAAGACTCAGCCCTGAGTATCACAAATCACAGTTTCTGATCTCTGACATTGCCTTTTAGCTGAAGTGGTGGGTGATGAGTGCATTTGGTAGGGCTGGAGCAAGCTTCTCCTTCTGCTAGCCATAAAGCTCAGGCCATAGAACTGGCCAGAAAAAGCAGAGGACTTCCACACTCTCTGCTCTCTGATTGTGAAGGCATTGCAGTGACCCATGGGTGGGAAGCTCAGGCCTCCTGGAATGGAAGTCTTGGGTGGGCAAGGGTACAGAGACAATGTCTTGCCCCCACCCCAGGTCTTAAAGGCACAAGTGTATCCAGGTATTGCTAGGCACCCCTGGGTGGGATAGAAGGTGGGCTTGAACACCACTGCCCCCACTGAGAACTGTGCTTCAGCAGGAGAAATGGGACTCCCAGATGCAAAACTCCAAACTAAATACTAAGCAATATGCATTCCATCAATTTAAAAAGCCAGAATAAGGCCAGGGCTGGGGCTGGGGCTTAGTGACAGAGCACTTATCTAGCTTGGCCGAGGCAATGGGTTCCATCCCCAGCACCACCAAAAAGATAAAAGTCAGAGCAAGAGTCACAGAGGACCAGAGAACAAAGGGACCATGTAGGACTAAACCTCAGGGTAGAGAATCCAATCCAATCCCACACAGGAGCCTGAGAGAAGGAGCCAGCAGATCCAGATCTATAGCTCTGTGGAGCCCTGTGCCTCCTCTTCAGTGACTGTAAAACAATTGGCAGGAGAATGAATATGGTACAGATGTTGGGAAGAAAGCTGGAGGCCCAGATGGCACCCAGGGGCTCTGGCACCCTGCATGCCAGGACACATACCCTTCTCAGGTATGCCCGTGAGCACATGCAACAAGACAGGCTGCATTCTGAGCTGAACCACTCTCAGTACCCTGAAGGTGCTGCTGTTCAAGAGTGCATGTCCCTAACCACAGCTGAGCAGAAGGCTCTCTGAAAAATCCTTACATGCCTTGATGTGTTAACAGCATGCTTCTAAATAAGGTCATCTTGGAGTGAGGAAAGATTCTTCAGAGAAGACTTGGAAAGCACAACTACATAAAAAAAATCAAAGGGAGCTGGGCTGTGCTCAGTGACAAAGGTCTGCCTGGCATGGGCGAGGCCCTGGGTTGTCTCCCCAACACCATAAAAAAACTTTTTAAAATCCGATTTAAGTATAAAACTTAAAATAATCCTGAATTAAACATGAAAACATCACTGTATTCACACACAGATAATTTTCATGTGTGGAATAACCTGTCCCCTTGCCCACTCCATCCACTGGGATTCAGTGCCATCATTAGGAATAAAGGTAGTTAGCTCAATTGTTCCCATCTCTCATCTAGTTTTGGAACCTTTTGAAATGAAGGTTTCAAAATGGAAATGTTTTTTTTTTTTTTAATTCATTTTTTTAGTGTCAGGGATTGAAACGAGGGGTGCTCAAACATGGAGCCACATCCTTAGTCCATTTTTAATGTTTTTTTTTCTTTTGAAACAGGGCCTCACTAAATTGCTGAGTGTGGCCTTGAACTTTTGATCTCCCTGTCTCAGCCTTCTGAGTTGCTGGGATCACAGGTGTGCCATGCATTTGGCTATTTTGTTCAGTTTTCATTTGATTCACTCCATATGTCTGTTTCCATGATGCATTGATATCTACGTTAAAATCTTAGAATTCTGGACCTTCCCAGTCTTGCTTTTTCTTGTCTTGAGTCTGTTCAGTGCTCTCACTGCTGCCCTGGTCTCTGTCCCAGTTTCTTCCTTCAAGAACCAGTTTCTTGACTTCACAGAGAGCAGGAAGCAGTTGCTGTGTGTGGATGAGTATGTCTTTCGATCCTGGTTAAGTATGCTATCTCTGGGAAGCCTCATTCCATATATGGAAAACTCCACATAATACTTGAGTCTCATGCCTGCTTGGGTCCTGGACTGTTTTCTAGGGGCTCACAACAGGCTGCAATGGCTTCAGAAGATCTCTAAGATTCAGAAGATGTCTTGGAGGTTTGTGGTTGGAAGTAGATTGTCAGGTCCTTGCTTAGCAAAAGCAGGTAACACGCTGAATATTGAATGCTTGTGGGTCTTCTGTCCTGAAGTGCAGATTGGGGGAAGTGCTAAGAATTGCTGAAATAAGAAGTCATTATTTCTTAGGGTTAAAGTTTGACTTCCCAGAGTTGATTCTGGTCTAGTATACAGAGCACAAAGGAACATAGCCGCTTGTTAATTATGAGTCTTAGAAAGCTCTGTGAACATCACATGTGTCATAGTTGCTGTTTTTCCCTTGATGCTTTTTGGGGTAAAGAAAATGAGGTAACGAAAATGGTATAAAATGGTATAAGGGCTGGGAAGAAAGCCCTGGTATTGATCTCCAGCCCCCAAAAAACAAAAGACAATAAAAATAACACCAACCAAAAAAAAAAAAAAATGAAAATGGTACAAATTTTACCAGTGGAAAATAAAGATTGGATCTTGAGCCCTTGAAGTCTAATGTGCAGGGAGAAAAAGACAAGTCCCCATGCCCTACTCTCTTCTAAGCATGAACACCTGTTTTCTGGTTGATAGTTTCATATTTCCTTTTTTCTTCCTTGCCTTAGCATGTTGGGTAGGTTTTCAAAATGCTCATTTACCTTGTGAACATCTATAATGTCATGTAAGTAGATCAGCCAATTACTGCAAGGCTCCTATGTTGTGTGAGCCACCTCCTGTCAAAGGGGGAAGGTGGCACACCAGCAAGTGCCCTAGTGTACTCTGCAGTTGTGAATACAGCCATCCAGGTTTTAATTTCTTCTTTTTCTTAAAGGAAATGAATTGGGCTTTGGATGCAGCTCAGGGGTTGAGCGCTTCCCTAGCATGTGAAAGGCCTGGGTGCAGTCTCCAGGACTAAAAACAAACAAACAAAAAAGCCAATCATAGCTCTTGGGTGCTGAGATTTTGCTTAATTCCCATCCAACATTTTGGCCTTTGTGTTTTCTTTATTTTTAAATGATCATTTTCAGAATGAAAATGTATGTGTCCTGCATTTTTTTAAATGTTTGCTTCTATGGTTTTTGTAAGTTGCATGAGTTTAAAACAAAAATCAAAGGTTGCCTTGCAGAATCATTTACTCCCGCACCTGTGCATGACCTTTGCCACCTGGAGAAACAGCACAGGAAACACAGAACAGGAATGTTCATCAGGGGCCCAGGTGTTCATGGAGCCTCTCAGCACTGCTGGTTTCCCTCCTCTGAGCCCCTGGGATGTCTGGACGTGGGGCACAGCACATGGTCTCCCTGCATGACAAGTCTTTGGGACTTTGCAGGGTTCTTTCTTGTATCACCAGGCTGTCAGTTAGTAAATGTAATACCCGTTCACACCAGGTGGAAAAAATTCCATACACAGTGCACACTCTTCTTCTAGCACCCTCCCTCCCTCCCTCCTATATCTCTCTGATTTTTTTCTTAAGTTATGTTTAAATTATTAGAAAGAGTCACTCTTAGCTATTTTTTCAAAGAAGGGAATGTATTTGAAAATATTTTAACTTGGTTTTTATAGAGTTCCAACTGCTAAGTTAAGTCAAAAGGACTGTGTTCCCTTATTATCACAGTCACAGCTTTAAGGCTCATTGTAATGGTAGCCTGGAGGAGATCAAGTAAATGCCTTACTTGTGGTCATTTATTTTATTTTAAATAATTAATTTATTTGCAGTACTGGGTATTGAACCCAGAGGCTCTCACCACTGAGCCACACTCCAGCCCTTTTTGTTTCTTATTTTGAGATAAGGTCTTGCTAATTTGCTGAGGCTAACCTTGAATTGGGCCATTCTCCTGCCTCAGCCTCCTGAGGAGCTGTGAGTACAGGTATACTTGTACATCTCAAAAAGGAGAAGGGACTGGTAATTGATAATTGGTATTGTTTTCTCATTTCCCAATGACTTCAATGATCTCTCTGGACTCCTGGTGGTGGTTATATTCTTCAGAAGACCTCATGAGAATCCTCTTGACTGTGGGCTTGAAGTTCCATGAAGCTGTCTGCAGGATCACCAAACACCTGAGGTTTTATGAGATCCCTGCCTCATCTTCTGAGTTCATTTGCACAATCGTTGGACTTAGACCTCCAGTGGTGAGTGGGATTTATGGACCAAATGTTATACCCAGGAGAGGTCTGAGATTCCACGCAGCCTGATTTGGAAGGGAACTTGGGGTGTTTGGGGAAGCCTGGATGAGACAGAGTGGTCAAGTCAGCTGTCATGTATTTATTTGGCACCTCCTAGATGCTGGGTTCTGTTTTGTGCAGACTACACACTTCACTCTTAGCCTCATGAAAAACATGACCCATTCCTTGTCCTTAATTCTATTGTTCACAGAAAACTAGGACCTGTTTCCCCCTAAAAAAGCACATGTCTATGCCTCATCTTCCCCACCAGAACCTTTCTCTTCATGTCGCAACACAACATGGCAGCGGAGCCCGAGTCCTGCCCCACTGCTCAGGTCCCTATGCCCCTCAGCCTGCAGTCATCCTTGCCCTCGTGCCCCAGAGGGAACCTGACTTGATTTATGCCTCTGCAGATGCATTGCCCTTGGCCTTCACACTCATTTCTCTCAGCTGTGTCTAGGGCAGCATTCCTGCTGCTGAGTGGAGAGCTCCATGTTGCTCTGGAGCTTCTCCACTGTGGGTACTGAGTTTCTGCTGTGAGTGATGCAGAGTGACATCTTGGGGTGACTCTCTTTTTAAACTTTTTACACTTCAGAACTGTGACATAGGAATGGAGATGGTTAAGTCTATGTTTTCACCTTATTCCTTTCAGCCTTTATTCTTTAAAATACCACCCATTAACTATTTTTTTATGCCAGGGTTGAACCCTGGGGTGCTTAACCACCGGCCACATTCCCAGCCATTTTTTTTATTTGATTTAGAGACAAGGTCTTACTGAGTTGCTTAGAGCCATACTAAGTTTCTGAGGCTGGCTTTGAACTTAGGATCCTCCTGCCTTGGCCTTCTGAGTGACTGGGATTATAGGCACCAAGAATGATTGTTGATAAGGTGTCTGCTTTCTCCAGGTGGTACTATTTTATCCATCCCAGGTTGGTGCCAGTTTCCAATAGATGGTGCTTTGGAAGTTTGTCAATTATTTAGGATTTACTTTTCTGCAGAAGGAAATGTCCTCATTTGTTTTTTTGGGTCCCAGATCTGTGGTCTCAAATGCTCTCCTTGGGCTATAAAAACAAAATTTGCAGTACTAAAATTGACCAAAACAGAAACATGCTAGGGCATGTGTGAGCCTCTTGTCAGGTCAGGTGGTCATCTGGACAGCTGCCATGAGGATCAGAGCACAGTTCAGGGCCCTGCTGCTTGTTCAGCCTCAGGGTTGTTCCTGCAGTTCATTTATTGACCACCTCTGTACAGCCCTGGATGACACCAGGATGGGTCAGTATGGGACTAGGGCCACTTTTGGAGTTGGTGGAATGCCTGAGGCCTAGCACAAGGGAAATGCATGCCCTGCTGAGGCATCCAGATTGTCCTGAAAGGTGCTGTGCTGTTCAATGAAATTATGCAAGCGCCTTTGTTTCAGTTTCTCTTGATACCCCTCAGTGCTCTCCTGCCCTGCTCTCCCCTGTGACCTGTGTTCTAGTTACCCTGCCTGGAGCCTTGTTGTTGGTATGTCTCCCCAGCTCCTTGTGTTTCTCCATCTTGATGCTTACTGTGGCTGATGACCATGCTCTTCCTGCTGTCTGAATGGGTCTTCCACTCTGGTTGGTTCCTTACTGCAGAAATGGCATCTGCTTGGTCACCTCATCAGTTTGCCCATATGGAGGCCCCAGGGTGGTTCTTTGAGCCTCAAGGGGGGCAGGAATTGACAGACCCAGGTTTTGTGGGTTCTGTAAAAGAACAAGTTGTGCAGCCCTCAGGGGCTCAGGAGAGGCCTCTCTAAAGAGGGGCCTGAACTAGTGTTACATGTGGTCACTGGCATATACCTCTGGAGTACAAAGAGGGGCTGAGGGAGGGTCAGAGGCCTTGAGCCCCCAAAGGGGGTGGTTCGTTTGTGTGGTGGTGGAGGAGAGGAGTAGAGAAAGTGGCTGTCTGCACAGAGTTGCCAAGGGAAGAGGACTGGCTGGCCTTCAGGCCATATCCCTGAGGAGAAGGTGCCAGGAGTTTGCATGGCACCCTGGCTCAGGGTTCTCTGGAAGGTCTCTGCTCATGGGCCCATTCTTCTCAACTGTACTTGACTGTTGATCTGTTTTCCATCTCCAGGACTGGGCATGGCAGATCTCTGTCAGCTGGAGATCTAGTCTTTGATCTCTAGGGAGTTCTCATGAATTGGTTTACTGTGGTTTCCTTCTTGCTGGGTTCACATCAGCAGCTGCTGGACCTCCTGAAATGGTTGTCTGATTCTCATAACATCTCTCCTGTTTAGGCTATGCTTTCTGAGCCTTCTCCTCAAATTTCTTGTGCAGCCTGGGCATTGAACTCTTCATATCAGCTCTCACATATATTTAATTTGAAGGTGCTCCTTTTTTCTTTTTTTTTTCCTTTTCCTTCTCCTTCTCCTTCTTTTTTGTAACAGGTATTGATACCAAAACCCTCTGAACTCTGAACTCAAGTGCACTTAAACACCGAGCCACATCCCCAGCCCTATTTTATATTTTATTTATTTAGAAATAAAGAAATAAAAAAATAAAAGTAATAAAATATTTCTTTTTTATTGGTTCTTTTTAGTTATACATAGAAATAGAATATGCTGGCATAATTATAAAAGCATGGAAAATAATTTGTTCTAATTCAGTCCCCAGTATTTTTCTTTACCTTAATTTCCTTCCACTCCCTGTTTCTTTCCCTCTACTGATCATTTTGCTATTTACATAAGCGTCTTTTAAAATTAGTATCATGTGGATATACAGGATGGTGAGATTCAGTGTGTACATTCATGGTATATTCACACAGGTATATAGGAAAGTTAAGTTGCATTCATTACACTGACTTTTCCTATCCCTTTCCTCCCCCCCCCATATTCATTCACTTTCATCTACTCTTCTGATCTTACTTTGATTATTTTTAATGCCCCCCCTTATTTTGAAGTAGTATCCACATGTCAGACATAATATTCAACCTTTAACATTTGGGCTGTGGCTTATTTAACTTATGATAATCTCCATTTCCATCCATTAACCAAAAAAAACATAAAATAATTTTTCATAATAACAAAGTAGTTGTAACAGTCCATTCTGTAAAATTACCACATTTTCTTTATTCCTTTGTCCAAGGGCACTGAGGTAGGCTCCATTGCTTATCTATTGTGAATTGAGCTGCTATAAACATTGATGTGGTTGAATCACTGTAGTATGCTGAATTTTGGGGGATTGCATTTTGTTGGTTCTTTTTAGTTACAAATGGCAGTTGAATTCACTTTGATGTAATTTTATAAGCATGGATTATATCTTTTTTTGGTGGACTGAGTAATTTCTTTTTTATTATTATATTTATTTTTTATTTATTCTACTTAGTTGTACATGATAGCAGAATTTATTTCAATTTATCATACACAACTAGAACACAACATTTCAATTCTCTGGTTGTACATTGTGTAGAGATGCATCATTTGTGCAATCATATATGTACCTAGGGTAATGATGTCCATCTCATTCCACCATGTTTTCTACCCTCATAACCCCTACCCAACCTCCCCTTTTCCCAATCCAAAGATCTTTCATTCTTCCCATCCTCCCCCCATCATAGATCAGAATCCCCTTAAGGGAGAAAACATTCCACCTTTAGTTTTTGGGGATTGGCTTACTTTGCTTAGCATTATATTCTTAAACTCCATCCATTTACCTACAAATGTTACAATTTTACTCTCTTTTAATGCTGAGTAATATTCCATTGTGTGTGTGTGTATGTGTGCGTTTGTGTGTGTGTGTTTGTGTATATATGTATACCACAGCTTCTTTTTTCACTCATCTTTTGATGGGCCTCTAGGTGGGTTCCACAGTTTAGCTATTGTGACTTCAGCTGCTGTAAACATCTGTGTGCTTATGTCACTATACTATGCTGATTCTAAGTCCTTTGGTATAGATTGAGGAATAGAATAGCTGGGTCAAATGGTGGTTACATTCCAAATTTTCAAAGAAATCTCCTTACTGCTTTCCAAAGTTGACACACCAATTTGCAGTCCCACCAGCAATGTATGAGTGTACCTTTTTCCCCACCTCCTCACCAATACTCATTATTGCTTGTATTCTTGATAACTGTCATTCTGATTGGGGTAAGATGAAATCTTAGAGTAGTTTTGATTTGCATTTTTCTAATTACTAAAGATGTTGAACAGTATATATATATATATATATATATATATATATATATATATATATATATATATATATATATATATTTGTTGATTTATTGTATATCTTCTTCTGAGAAGTGTCTGTTCAGTTCCTTATTCCATTTATTGACTGGGTTGTTTAGTTTAGTTTTTTTTTTTCTTTTTTTGGTATTGAGGTTTTTTAATTCTTTCTATATCCTGAAAATTAGCACTCTATCTGACATGTGTGGGAAAATTTTGCTCCCATACCTCACTGATTGTTTCTTTTGCTGAGAACAAGCTTTTGAGTTTGAATCCATTTCATTCATCGATTCTTTATTTCATTTCTCATACCTTAAGGGTCTTGTTAAGAAATTCGGAGCCTAGTCTGACATGATGAAGATTTGGATCTACTTTTTATTCTGTTAGTTACAGTGTCTCTTCTATAATTTCTAGGTCCTTTATCCACTATGAGTTGAGTTTTGTGCATGGTAAGAAATAGAAGTTTAATTTCATTTGCTACAAAGGATTTCCAGCATTCCCAGCACCATTTGTTGAAGAGGCTATCCTTTCTCCAGTGTATGTGTTTGGCACCTTTGTCTAGTATGAAAAACCTGTATTTGTGTGGGTTGGTCTCTGTATCTTCTATTCTGTACCATTGGTCTACATATCTATTTTGGTGCCAGTACTAAACTGTTTTGTTATTATTGTTCTGCAGTATAGTTTAAGGTCTGGTATAGTGTTGCCCCCTGTTTCACTTTTCTTGCTAAGGATTGCTTTGGCTATTCTGGGTCTCTTATTTTTTCAAATGAATTTTATGATTTTTTTTTTAGTTCTATGAAGAATTTTAATGGGATTTTAATAGAAAGTTCACTAAAACTGTGTAACAATTTGAGTAGTATGCCCTTTTGATTATATTAACTCTGCCTATCCAAGAGCATGGGAGATCTATCCATCTTCTAAGGTCTTTTACAATTTTCTTCTTTAGTGTTCTGTAGTTTTCAGGTCTTTCACCTCTTTTGTTAGGTCAATTCCCAAGTATTTTATATTTTTGAGGCTATTTTGAATGGGGTAGTTTTTCTAATTTCTCTTTAAATGGATTAATCACTTATGTATAGAAATGCATTTGATGTATGGGTATTGATTTTATATTCTGAAACTTTGCTGAATTAATTTATTAGCTCTAGAAGTTTTCTGGTGGAATTTTTGGATCTTCTATATATATCATGTTGTCAGCAAATAGTGATAGTTTACGTTCTTCTTTTCTTGTGCATATCCCTTTAATTTCCTGTTTTTCTGATTGTTCTGGCTAGAATTTTGAGGACTATGTTTAATAGATGTGGTAAAAGAGGGCATCCCTGTCCTGTTCCAGTTTTTAGAGGTAATGCTTTGAATTTTTTTTTCATTTAAAATGATGCTGGCCTTGAGATTAACATACATAGCTTTTACAATGTTGAGGTCTGATACTAATATTCCCAGTTTTTCTAGTGTTTTGAACATGAAGGTGTGCTGTATTTTGTCAAATGCTTTTTCTGCATCTATTGAGATGACCATATGAATCTTGTCTTTAAGTCTATTGATGTGATGTATTACATTTACTGATTCCATAATGTTGAAACAACCTTACATCCCTGGGGTGAACCCCATTTGATCGTGGTGTACTCTTTTTAATATGTTTTTGTATGTGATTGGCCAGGATTTTATTGAGAATTTTTGTGTCTGTTCATTAGAGATATTGGTCTGAAGATTTCTTTCCTTAATGTGTCTTTGTCTGGTTTTGGTATTAGGGTGATGATAGCCTCCTAGAATGAGTTTGGAAGGGATTCCTCCCTTTCTGAATAATTTGAAGAGTACTAGTATTTGTTCTTCTTAGAAAGTATTGTAGAACTCAACTGAAAATTTATCTGGTCCTGGGCTTTTCTTTGTTGGTAGGCTGTTGATGATGTCTTCTATTTCCTTGATTGAAATTGATTTAAATTGTGTAACTCCTCCTGATTCAGATAGAATAGATCATATGTTTCTAGAAATTTGTTGATGTCATCAAGATCTTCTATTTTATTGGAGTATAAATTTCAAAACAGTTTCTAATAATCTTCTGTATTTTAGTAATATCCATCATGATATTTCCTTTTTCATCATGAATTTTAGTAATTTGAATTTTCTCACTCCTTCTCTTTGTTAGCCTGACTAATGGTTTATTAATTTTATTTATATTTTCAAAAAAACAACATTTTATTTTGTCAACTTTCTGAATTGTCTCTTTTGTTTTAATTTTATTGTTTTCTGATCTGATTTTAATTATTTCATGTCTTCTACTACTTTTGGTCTTGATTTGTTCTTCTTTTTAATGGCTTGTGATGTAATGTGAGGTCATTTATTTGACTTTTTATTCTTTTTAACGAATGACCTTACTGCAATCAACTTTCCTCTTAGCACTGCCTTTATAGTGTCCCAGAGATTTTGGTATGATGTGTTGATATTCTCATTTACCTCTAAGAATTCTTTTAAATGCTCCTTGATGTCTTCTGCTACTCATTTCTCTTTTAATATCATATTATTTAGTCTCCAGGTATTGGAGAAGCTTTTATTTTTTATTTTATCATTGATTTCTACTTTCATTTCCTTATGCTATGATAGAATACAGGGTAGTATCTCTATTTTTGAATTTGCTGATAGCTTCTTTGTGGCCTAATATATGGTCTATTTTAGAGAAGGATCCATGTATTCCTGAGAAGAAGATGTATTTACTCGATGATAGGTGAAATACTCGATATATGTCTTACATATAAATCATTAATTATATTAATGAGTTCTGTAGTTTCTTTGTTTAGTTTTTGTTGGTGAGACAGGTGTGCTAAAGTCATGCAGTATGATTCTGTTGTGATCAATTTCTTCTTGAAATTGAGAAGGGTTTTTTTTTGATATACATAGAACCTCCAATGTTTGGAGCATACATATTTATGCTTGTTATGTTTTGTTGATGTATGGTTCCCTTAAGTTGTATCAAATGTCCTTCTTTACCTCTTCTTACTAACTTTGGTTTGATGTCCATTTTATCCATTAGTAGATGGAAACTCCTGCTTGTTTACATGGCCTATGTGAGTGGTATGTTTGTTCCTCCATCCTTTCACTTTCACCTTCAGTATGTGAATGTCTTTTGCTATGAGATGAGTCTCTTGAAAGCAGCATATTTTGGGATTTTTTAAAAATCCAATCTGTAAATCTATATCTTTTGAATAATGAGTTTAGACCATTCACACTCAGGATTATTATTGAGACATTGTTTGTATTCCCAGTCATTTTGGTTTATTTTTGGTTTTTAACTTGACTTGGTTTCTCCTTTGAGTGGATTTTCCTTTAGTGTAGTTCCTCCTTTTACTGATTTTCATTGTTATTTTTTTATTTCCTCCTCATGTAACATTTTGTCAAGAATATTCTGTGGTGCAGATTTTTTTCATTGTAAATTCTTTTAATTTTTATCATGGAAGATTTTTATTCTGTCATCAAATCTGAGGCTTAATTTTGATGCATACAAGATTCTTGGTTGGCATCCATTTTCTTTCAGAGCTTGATATATGTTGTTCCAGGATCTCTTAGCTTTGAAGGTCTCAGCTGAGAAATCTACTAAGATCCAAAATGGTCTATCCCTACATGTAATCTGAAAATTTAATCTTGTGGTTTTTAAAATTCTATCCTTTTTCTATATGCTAGGCATTTTCATTATAATGTGCTTTGTTGTGGATTTGTTGTAATTTTGTATATTTGCTTTCCTAAAAGCCTTTTGTTTTTAATTTTCCAATTCATTCTTCATGCTTGGGAGATTTCCTATTATTACTTCATTGAAGAGATTGTGCATTCATTTGGTTTGTATCTCAGTGTGTTCCCCTATCGCAGTAATTCTTATATTTGGTCTTTTCATGTTTTCCCATAATTCGTGAAGGTTCTGTTTATAGTTTCTCACCATCTTCACTGTGTGGTCAACTTTATTTTCAAGATTATATATTTTGTCTTCATTGCCTAAGGTTCTGTTTTCCAAGTATCTAGTCTACTGTTGATGATTTCCTATTAATTTCTGTATTTGGTTTATTGTTTCCTTAATTTCAAGGATTTCTGTTTTTTTTTTTCCACAGTCTCTATGTTTTTCTTGAAGTAACCTTCTGTTACCTGTATTTCCTCTCATATCTCTTTGGTGGAACAGTCAATTGTTGCCTGTATTTGCTCTTTTAATTTATTCTTTGATCTGCAGATCATTTTAATTATGTACGTTTGGAATGGAATGTCAATGGAATCTATTATTGTATCAGCTTGGTGTGTTTCAAGCACTTTCCTCCCTTGTTTCTTCATGTCATCCATGTGTCTTCCTCTCTGGCAGTGTGGATTTGAGGTATTATAGTTTCCAACTTATAATCATGTAGTGACTCTGCATATTACCAATACCTTGCCTGTAGGAACCTGGAAGATGGTCTTGTTGGTCCTGCCTGTTGTCACTAAATGGAAGCCAGGGGAAAGCCACCCCATGCATCAGTAGATGGGGCCATAGCATGGTCATTCTCCTCCTACCGTGGAGTGGGCTGGAATCGCTGTTGTCTGCTCCACTTCCTTCTGTGTGGCAGGAAGGCTGAAGTCACTGTCATCTGCTCCTTGTATTTTATTTAGAGACAGAATCTCACTGAGTTGCTTAGCATCTCGCTTTTGTTGAAGCTGAGTTTATACTTGTGATTCTCCTGCCTCAGCCTCTCAAACTACTGTAATTACAGGCATATGCCACCACACCAGCACCTTTTTTCTATTTTTTTTTTTTTAGTTTTAAATGAACACAATACCTTTATTTATTTATCTTTATGTATTTCTGAGCTTCAAATCAAGTGCCTCACTTGCTAGGTGAGCTTTCTACCATTGAGCCACAACTGCATCCCCTCCCTTTTTGCTTTAAAGATCCATTTATATACTATGTTGTTGTCATGGATCATGTGTGAAGTAGCTTATATTTTGAGGATTATAGGTATTTTTAAAGATTTTTCTTTTCCTTGCATAGTTTTCCACTTCATCAAATTTGCTTCTTTCCATTGGCTTTTCCTCCTTTCTTTTCTATACTGCACACTGAGGATGAAATCTAGGCTTTTTCTTTTTTATGATGCACTGAGCATCAAACCCCATGACTCACACATGGTAGGCAAACATTCTACCACTGAGCTACATAAGCCCTATTTTGGGTTTTTGGTATGTTCCCTATGCTAAAGCTTTTTCTATTCTGGTTGGAGATTTTTGTTTGTGTCTATAAAGACAGTCACCACAAATGGATTGATAGGCTAAGGGCTTCTGGTCCCTGGCCCTTGAGGCTCTGTGGCTACCCTTGAATTGATCTGGCTCTCGAGGGCTTCTCTTTAAGGCTGGTCACTTTTGCAGCCCCCTGCCTGCTGCCAGGTTTCTGGATCTAAGAGGGAGAGTAGGAGGGTGAGCTCCTCTACTCCAGTTTCTTGCCCTGGTGGCTGTGTGGTCCTCTTCATCCTTAAATTGAATACACCCTGTCCTTTGTAACTACCCAAGACAGGTATATGTCTAGAAGTGGCCTCCAGGCCTGAGAGCCCTTCAGGTGGTCCTTCCTGTCCCTTGACAGACAGAGGGCAGCCTCCATGGTGGAGTGAACTCTCACCAACTGCTTCTTTAACAGACTTTGAACACACTTCCTGTTCACTTTCTGCCTCCCTCAGTCTAGGGTGACCTTAGAAACTAGTGTCCTTTATTACCAGGTGCTTGTGCTTGGCCTGGCTGAGCTTATGTGTACTGTGGCCTCAGGGTCTGTGTTTTTAGGCCCCTGGAGTATCACTTGCCACTGGCGTGGTCATCTTTCTACTTCCCAGTGTGTGTTCCTATTGGGCTCCTTTTCTACTCTCCTCATTTCTGCTGGTTATGATCTTTTAAAAAGCAATTTCTAGTCTGTCACTGGAGTTGGGTTTGGGAGGAAAGGAGATGGATATGTGTTTCCAACTGTCCTTTTCACAAAAGAGCTTACAGTCTGTTATTTATCATGAAAACTGATGAATGAGCCCACAGCAGGGTAGAGGGAAGAAAGAATGAATTCTTCCTGTGACAAAAATCCCAGCAATGGTGTTCACTTAGTTTTCTTAAGGCAGTGATTAGAAGTACTCATAAAGTAAAATAAGAAGCTATCATGACTAGCAGTTTAACTTCCATGCTTCCTTGTGGTTTCCAAAGTGGATTTTGGAGAGATTGAAGCAAGACACCTAGAAGACCTGAATTGCAAAAGACTGAATGAAACCATGAGTGTGAGCCAGCTGGAGTCCTCATCCTGTAAACAGATGACACACTACAACCTAGGCCCTGAGGTCCAGGAAATGGCTGAAAGGATAGACTCACTGACAGACAGCAACATCTTCCAGATCTTCTGGGAAGAAGCTGCAGAGTTATTGAATGATCCCAAAAGGGAATGTGAAAGGTGACCTCTTGCACTTACAGAGGCCTATGAATATTTATACTCACCTTGTTATCAAAGGTTCATGAAACTATATTAGGATCTGAAGTTAAGAGATGTCACCTTGGCAGAAATTGATGTCATCTTCAAAGACTTTGTAGATAAATACAATGACCTGACTTTGGATCACCAGATCATGTGTGAAGTACAACCTCAGGCCCCGAGGGGCTGGATATCAGAGCATGTTGAGCAGATCAAGGAGTACCATAGCATTCACCAGGCAATCAGCTCAGCCAAGGTTATCTGCAAGGTCTAAAAGGATTTTGGTTTGACTGGTGACTTCAGTGTTCTTTACACTTTAATAAGCTTTTTTAGTTATTTGCTGGGGACTCCTCTCAGGTGGGGGCCAACCTCAGACTCCTTGGAAGCCCCAGGGATTCTGGGATCGGCAGTGTGGCAACCCCTTGAAAGGCTCTGTTTGGGCTGCACTGAGGCTAGAACATTCCATGGCCTGCATTTTTACCTTTGTTTGAGATAGTGTGACTGTTCCTTAACTAGTGAGTTTTCTTGGGTCGATATGAGAACCAAAAATTCAGGAGAGAGAAACCATCCTCTTTCCAGAGGAATCTTATTTTATTAGGTTATAAAAGCACAGAAGAAAATATTTTGTCAATTGTCCAGGTACCTTTCCTAGTTCCAACAGGAAGTACCAAATGGTACACTGCTCCCTTCATAGGTCAGGCCTGAGTTTCTCCCTCCTGTTTCTTAGCCTCACATTTTTAAGGTGTGTGTGGCCTATGTTTAGTAGAGACAGGCACGATAGTGTTTAAAATTTAGCAGAGTGTGGAATAGTCCATACCTAATTTTGAAACTTTCAGCAAGTCTGTAACTCTCATAAACAGAAAAACCTGGATCTGGCAGGGCTGCTGTGCAGAACAGGTTTCAAAGTCCTTGAAGGCTTCATCATGGCACTTAGGTACTGTGGACAGTAGCTTCCGTAGCATAGCAAAGAGGGCCATGGAGGTCATACTATTTTTGGTGCAAGAGTGTGTCACACTCTTGCTGTAGCATCTTCTTGTCCAGGCTTGTGGGAAGGCAGGCATGGGTGATCTCTGCAATAGCCCTCAGCAGAGCTTCATCTTGCAGACTGATGATTTTGAGGCCACCTGCCATGAGAGACTGGATCAGATCAGCTTGCAGCTCATCTAGGCCAAGAAGCTGCTACAAGACATCGGTGAGCCCCACTGCCAGTGTCTGGAGAAGCTGGCCCTGCAGAAGGAGCTGGTCAGCTGGCTGCATGAGATTCTGGGAGGTACAGGGGTAGCTAATCTTCAGGTGTTTGCCAAGTTTTGTTCCTGAACTTGAGGACATCCCCCCTCAAACACATGAGTGTGTTAGTTGGAGGGCAGTGTCTGCTTCCAGTAGTTTGCATCAGGACAGCTTTTCAGAGTTCTCATTAAAACTCTTTTCTTTGCTGCTCTCTCCATCTTTGGATGCTGGCATCATTTTCTTCAGTATCTTGACTCTTTTTCTGCTTTACAACTCATTCTTCTAGAGGACAAGGCAAGCTCTTGCACACAGGGGAATGTTGCTGCAGCAAGCTTGCAGAATCTGTGCATTTCTCTCCCAGTCCAGGGCTGGACAGCCTATATGGTTGTATAGATTAGATAGAGGGTGGTGGAGGGGAGGTAAGAAAGGCCAAACAGATGGAGCAGGAGCAGCACTGATGCACCACAGAGGCCTGGCAGGATACCTTCTGCTAGCACTGAGGCTGTGCTGGCTCCAGCTCTCATCCAGATCTGTGCTGCTTGTACTCCTGAGTCTGCTTTGATGTATAATCTTTGGTAATTAACTCAGAAGAATTATCTCAATTTCTAAAAAAATAACTAATTATACACATATTATTTACCAACTGAACCTGTTTTTGTTTAAGTGATGATGTTTGTGAATTAAAGAAAATAAGGTGCACACAAGCCTAGTACAGTGCCTGGGAATTATTTGGTAGAGGTTAGATGTTGATCAGTGGTGTCATCATATCCTGCAAAAGACAAGGTATCCTGGAGTCCTAACTGAAGGAAGGAAGTGGGAGTAGGCCCTAGATGTTTACTTAGTGTCTATTGATGGCCTTGCCTCACTAAAGATCATGCCCCAGGTATGAGTTGTGCAACATCCTGAAGTGGTCCTCTGCAAGTCCCCTTTCTGTCCCAGGCATCATTGAGCTCCAGGTGTTTGTGGACCTTGCCTTCATCTTGGCTGAAGAAAATGACATTGATGTGGACTGGGTGGTCTGCTTCCATGATGCTGTGCAGGGCTATGCGTTCCTGCTGTATAAGCTAGACAAGAAGGCAAGCTTCGGTGAGTTCATGGAACTGCTGAAAGAACTCTGGAAGGCTCTGCAAAATGATCCTCACCTTCCCAGTAAGCTGGTGAGTCTTGTTCCTTGTTCCAATACATGGTCATCTTGCAACCCTGGGGAACTTCTGTGCTTTGAGGCCACACAGGCAGCCATTTAAACTGATGTTGAAAACCAGCTTTTCTTCATGAATGGAAATGCTTTCTTTGTCTTGGGTTGGAAGAGAGCTATGGAACTGCATATCAAGAGCAGTCTCCACCCTACAATACAAGTGTGAAAACAGCACAATAGGAAGTTTAAAAGAGGGTTACAGTGGTTCTCTGAATGGTAGTAATTGTCTTTTATTTCATTACTTTTGGGTATTTTTAACAATTGATATTGACTAATGTTTTATCAGAAAAATATGAACATTTAAGTAAATTGTCTATACCAGAGTCTGAGTTAACCTTCACTCCGTAACTCACCCAATGAGCAAAGATGTCCAGAGACCTGCACTGGCCTTGAGACAGCTGGTCCTGCATGTGGTTGAAGGGTAGGGAGATGGACAGAGAGAGCAATTTGCAGTTTGCCTGCTAGAAGCTCATATTCTCTTAAAATTTTTCTAAGTTTTTTGGTCATACTCAGGGACCATGGCAGGACATTAAGAACTTAGGGATCCTGTTCAGTCAGGCATTTCTCCTCAGAGGGTTTTTGTTCTGGGAACCCAGGAGGATGGTGGCCTGCCACCAGAGGGCATAGCCTGTAGTCATCTAACCAATCATCCATAAGTACAGGCCATGTGCATTCCAGTGTCAGCTAGGAACCTGGCACCATTTCAGTCACAATGAGTGGTCAGTGTCCTGGGGTACCAGAAAGGGGTACCTGAGGCAACCTCAGGAAATGGGCAAGAAGTTATGCCTAGAGTCCTGGAAGAGGGTGGCTGGAGTTTGCCCAGCAGGGGCATGAGGAGGACAGGAAGGAAGACAGTCATTCAAACTTTGGTCCATGTTCTCTGCTTTTGTCCCAAGAGTGAGATTCTGCCAGAAACTTGGATTGGCTGAAGACAGTGAAGGAAAGCCATGGGTCCATCAAGCTCTCTTCCCTGTCCCTGGCCACAGTAATCAACAGAAGAGGCATCAATGAGATCAGGGCATCCACAGGCAACCAGAAGGTGAGCCCTCCCAGATTCTAGGTATGGTGTTGGTGGCGCGCACTGGCCTGTTGCAGAGTCAGGGTTTCAGCCACCAGAAAATTGCTTCTAAACATGTTCTGCATCCTAGATCTCCCCAGATGCCATCCTGCACCTGATCCTCCCTGGGGGTCACAGTGGCCTGGAGCCAGATCGCTCCTATACATTGGAAGACCTGAAGGATTTTTTAAATAAGCTGATGCTGATGTCTGGAAAGAAAGACCACAAGAGAATGGAAGTGAAGAGGTTTTCTGAGGTGAGCAGGTGCCCCTGTTGCCTCAGGCTGGGCATGCTCACTGCCCCACTGCCTGCAAAAGGAAACAGGCAGGGGTTGGCCTCTGGTGGACAGGGTGGCTCCAGAGACTGTAGCTCATGGGTCTGCAGGGTGCACCTTGCCTGGAGCCATATCTGAGGTGGGACAGACCTTGGAGGCATCAGCTCCTCCTTAACAGCATCAGAAAGATCTCATTACTGTTGGTCAATCCACTGCATTTAACAGGAGGTGATCAGGTAGATACTCCTTAAGAAAAAGTATGAATGGCTTCATTTACTCTGTAAATTTGTAAAATCAAACATCTCAAGATTCTAATGGGCACTCTTCATCAAAACTAAAGTAAACAAGCCAGGTGTCATGGCACATTCCTGTAACTCCAGCAACTCAGGAGGTTGACACAGGAGGATTGCAAGTTAAAGGCCAGCCTCAGCAACTTAGTGAGATCTTGTCTCAAAATAAAAAGGGCTGGAAACATAGCTCAGTGGTAGACTACCCTGGATTCAATCTCCAGTACTAAAAAAACTGAAGTAAACGTTGACACAGGTTATTGATTTATATAATAGTCTCTATCTCATGTAATGGTTCTTTTCTTACAGTTTATTTGCACTTTACAATTGACATTTTTTCCCCAGTGCTGGATAGAAAGCCAGGGCCTAGCACATACTAAGCAAGTGCTCTACCACTGAGCATAGCCCAGCCCACAGTCTACATTCTTATCTGCTACCTGATCTCTTCCTGAAGGTGGCTGCCCTCTCCCTAGGCTCATCATGTTTCCCAGTGACCCTATGGGAGGAGTGAACCCAAGCCGCTTGAAGTAGAACTCCTGTGTGTCTAGATTGGTATGTCCCCATGCAGTAGCTCACTGTGACATCTGCCTTATACCTCTGTTCCCCCCAGTTATTCTGCCATGTGCAGTGGCTTGTGCAAGCCTTCCTGAACCTATATTCTGTGAGAAACTTGCTGTTCCAAACCTGGACTGCCGAGGTCTACTGCTGCCCCAGGAATGGCATCTCCATCTGCATGGACTTCCACTTGGAATTGGTAAGCCAGCTGACAGAGAGTGGGGATGTCACCCAGCTGCTGGAAGCCCTCTGTAGGCAGATGGAGCACTTCCTGGATGACTGGAAGGAGCTAGTGAGCAGGAATTACAGGGAGCACTTCTACCTCAACTTCTACATGGCTGAGCGGCTGGTCCACCTGAGCACGGAGCTCAGGAAGCAGAGTCCCAGCAAAGCTGCCCTCATGATTCTGTCCTTCATCAAAGACAACTGCACCCCAGCTGACATCATAAGGAACATTGAGGGGTTCAAGGAGGCCACCAGACACTGTGTGGGGACAGTGATGGAAGAATTACCACCATTGCAATCCTCTAAGATCAGCCTGGTGACCAAGCTGAGGGCTATCATGGAACAGTTCCTGGAAAGCATGAGAGTCTTTCTGCCTGGCTACCTGGACCTGGAGGCCCTGGGCTATTGTCTGGCTCACCTGGCCAGGATGGGTGGGCCTCCCATGGAGCGATCTCTCCCTGAGGGCCTTCAGGCTGGCCAGCCCAACCTTGTCATGTGTGGCCCCTCTGAGGTGCTGTTGGCTGCCCTGGCCATCTACATGCAGGCCCCAGTCCATCACCTGCCCCACCTTCAATGAGGTGCTACTCTGTACCCCAGGGACCATGTTTGAGGAGGTGGCCCTGCTCTTGCACCATGGCCTGGCTCCAGTTTCCTGAGGGCAAAAGATCTGCAGCCTGTTATTCACAGACTAGTTGGGCTACAAAATGGCCTGCCAGGCAAAGGCCCTATTCCATAGCCTGTGCACACAGTGTCCCTGGGAGGACTACCAGCTGGTGATGGTATGTGACATCACAGGAGTGCTGTTCCCTGCCCTCAGCTTTCAGCCAGCACAAAGTCCACCTCATCCCCCAAGCACCCTTCTGTGCCATCCAGGCCTACTTGGCACATCACTACCAGGTCCCAGTACAGACCTTGTTAGTGGCAGCTGTGTTCAGAGACCAGATGTGTGTGGGGATTGTGGCCTTGGAGAGAGCAGGAATAATGAGAGCCCTGGGGTGGGCAGGCAGTTTCTCAGGGCTTCCAAGTGACCCCTGCTTCTGTAGCAGTGGGCACCTCAGATGACACCCCTCTGCAGGTGGGAAAGTGAGTCTCAGGAGGGTCTGACTCCCTGCAATCAGTGCATCCCCTAGATTTTTTCTCCACCCAGGTTGCAATTCCTGGGTGCCCTGCTCCTCTCCTTGTGTGGACTTCTCTACACTTTTTCCCTGCATAACCTCCTTTGACCTTTTCCAGGTTGTGTTGAAAAACCAGCTCTATCTCAGAGCAAAGCCTGTCCAAGGAAGGGACATGACCTTTGTCCTTGGAAAGACCCACAGAGCGCTCCTAGGCACATTCCCACCCTGCTAAGTGGTTTATCTACAAATAACAGGAGAGATCTGCTGTGCCAGGTTTCCCTGACTCAGTCAGGCTGAGACCCATAGTAACCTCCAGGTGGAGACCCATAGTAACCTCCTAGCAGCCACCAATCAGCATGAAACAGGGAAATACCTGGGGTGCCAGATGACCCTCCCAGTAGTTTATGGTGTTGGAAAACCATGAAATTCAGCATGAACACCCCTCTTGGCTTAAACCAATCAGTTCAAATGAATCCCCCTTTTGTAGTTACCAATCACCCCTACCCAACTTGTTCCTGCCAGTGAATGTGCTAATCATGTTTTAGAGTTGTTATTTGATTTTCCCACAGTGTGTGATGATTTGCTAAGAGATGCTATGATGTACGTGGGGGTCCCTGCCTTCTCCAAAGAATGTATAAAACTGCTGCAAACCCTGGGCTTGGGGCCTTTCAGTGTCACCAGTTGCTGTGTACATGCAGAGGACCGAGCTAGCTCGCAATAAACACCTCTTTGCTGTTTATATCGATCTTGGTCTCTGGTGGTTTTTTGGGGGTCCTAAATTCGAGCATAACAGTGTTGGTGTGAGCAGAAGAGGCACAGCTGCTCTGGCTCCAGGAGAAGAGTGCCTTTGTACCTTCCCTTTAGTCACTGTTATGTTTCCTTGGAAAGACATGGTGACTTCCATTCTGTTGACTTCAACCTGTGAGCATCACTGTGTCCTTTCCATACACAACCTGATCTCTCGTCCCCCAAGGAACATGCCTATGCTTTTACTTTATTGCACTTCCATCACTGTCATCATGGAGAATGTGAGGATGCTGGGTGGGTGACAGCTCGGGACTCTGGCTTCATGGTGGAGTTGTTCTCTAATATGATGTTCTGTTGCATCAGTTTTAAATTTTATACAGAGAAGTAACTTTTTAAAAAATTTTTAACTGGGGATTAACCCCAGAGGTGCTCTACCCCAGCCTTTTTTATTTTATATTTTGAGATATGGTCTCACTAAGTTGTTTGCGGCCTTACTAGGTTACTGAGGCTGGCCTTGAACTTATAATGATCCTATCTTGGCATCCCAAGCTCCTGGGATTATACGCATGTGCCACTGCTCTTGGCAGAGAAGTAAGTTCTAATATATCTGAATCTATTCTTCTTGGATCCAGAGGCTTAGGATCTAATTTCCTTGTTTTAACATTACACGGAAATCTCTCTATGTGAAGAGACTGCATGAAAAACTGAAAAAGAAATTCATCAGTGAAAAGGTGCCTTTAAAGATTGTTCAGTTGACTGACTCTCAGGTGGATGAGGGCCAGGTCCTGGTCTCCCTGCTTTCTTTCTGGGATGCTCAGTATTGGAAAACACCCATGATATTCCACTTTGATGTGACTGCTTTGGTAAGTGCCCACATTGCAACTGAATGGCTACATCAGAAGTCTCACATTCCCAGGGCCCCATCTGCTTCTCCTTGTATGAAGAGTCCCTTCCTTCTTCACTTGCCTGTAGTCAGTACCCTTCTCTCAAGGAAGAAGACAGGAGGGTGCTGGGGTTTGGGAAGAATGGTTGGCAATTGTGTATTTTTCAAACCCATGCTTCTATGTCTTTAGGAACAGACTGGAACTTGGGTCTTGCTTTTCAAAATCCTCATTTTGCAATACCTAATGGATATAAGTGAAAAAATGTGGCTTCAGAACCCATTCCATTTATATATCATTGAAATTCCAGAAGGAAACTCAGTACTGCCAAAAAGGTCTACAAAGCTGGTATTTACACAAGGCATTTGATTCTGTGGCCTGTAGCCTGGGTTGACACATCTTGATTGTTTTCCACTTTCACCTTAGGGGAGCTATGAGTACATGTAAGGGAAAATGCATGCTTGGACTTAAATCTTAATGATATCTATAATGATGATACTCTCGTGTTGATTGATAGTATCTTGGATTTGTCTGGATTTGTCAGATTGGTCCTATGTCTGGGTTGAATCCCAGGCATTCTGAGTGTGGGAAATTCCTCTGTTGATGGCCACTGTCTCTCTTACTGCTAGTGAAGATGGCATTGAGACTTCATTTATGGAAATCTGTTAGCTGAGACTGCATGAAAACTTGAAAAATATAGTTCAACTGTGAAAATGTGCCTTTTGTTGCACATGTGTTCATGCATGGTGGAGAGATGAAGCCACAGGATGGGAAATAGCTTTCTGGTTCATAATGCAGCTGCCATAGTTGAGCTTCTGTAATGCTCTAACATGCAGATGCCAGCCTCTGTGAACAAGAGGCTGCAGAAAGCCACATGTATTCAAGTGACTGTTTTCATAAAGGCCTATCCACAGGAGACCACATGGAGGGTTAACACATATGGGCGTCTTTCAGGAAAACAAATTGTAACTTCTATTTATGTCTCTTCTTTGCAGAATCCACATGTCCCTCAGTTCAGTTTTTTTTGACATCTTCCCCAGAGTTACCTGCAAACCTCCAAAGAAGTGACAGCTATGGAGCTGAGCCTGGAGAGGAGCTTCATAGAGCCTGGAATAGATGAGAGAAAGTTCTGCAGTGCTACTTCCCAAAGACCTTTCCAATATTTAAAAAGATTCCATCAAAACAAAACCTAGACACATTTCAATATCAAGAAGACTCAGCGGAGTGCCTCCAGCACCTTCTAATATATTGTGGGGTCATAAACCCCTCCTGGTCTGAGCTCCAGAACTTTGTTTGGTTCCTCAACTCTCAGCTCAAGGACTGTGAGGCCTCTGTGTTCTGCAATGCAGACTTTACTGGAGATATACTACAGGGCTTCAAGAACTTTGTGGTTCCCTTTATGATTGTCATGGCAAGAGACTTTGCTACACCAACACTTCATACTTCTGACCAAAGCCAAGGGAAGCACACAATCACCATGGATGGGGTTGATGAAGAAGAACTTGCCCCATTCACTCTCTGGAGGAGGTGGGAGTCAGAGCCTCACCCATATGTGTTCTTCAATGGTGACCATGAGACCATGACATTCATAGGTACCATCTCTGGCCCAATGAGAATGGCAACATTGATGCCATCAACCATCTCAATGGGGAGATAATCAGGAAAGATGCCATGACAGAAGAACTGTACAGGGGGTTGTTACTTCAGGGGGTTTCCTTCAATGTTGACTTTGATAACCTACTCAGACATGAGAAACTCTTGAGACTCCTGCCAGCTACTAGGAATTCCTCAGTCCCTTATCCCTGATGAAGCATATGATCTTACAATGGACAACAGGCTCAAGATTCTGGCCACTTTAATGCGGTTCTGGTGTGGGATCCCAGCTATCATCATGGGAGAAACTGGCTGTGGGAAAACCAGGCTCATTAAACTCCTTAATGATCTGCAGCATGCTGGTGCCTGGGCTAAGACCATAAAACGGGTCAAGGTCCATGGAGGAACAACTGCAGCTTTGATTCACTCCAAAGACTTAGAGGCTGAGAAAACTTCCTTATCCAATAAGAACCAACAGCAGTTAGACTCCATCTTGTTTATTGACAAAGCCAACACAACAGAAGCCATAAGCTGTATTAAGGAAGTCTTGTGTGACTAGACTGTGGATGGCCAGTCCCTGGAGGAGGACTCAGGCTTGCACATACATCATAGCTGCCTGCAATTCTTACAGGAAGCACTCCCAGTAGACCATCTGCCATTTGGACTCAGGTGGTTTGGGATACAGGGTCAGTTCAGAGAAGACAGCAGACAGGCTGTGCTCTATTCCCCTCAGACAGCTGGTGTACCATGTCCACGCCCTGCCCCTGAGGATGATTCCTCTAGTGTGAAATTTCGGGCAGCTAAATAGCACTGCTGAAAAGCTCTACATCCAGCAGATGGTGCAGAGACTGTTGGACTACATCAGGATCAGTGAGGATGAGACTCATGTGATCACAGAAGTGCTCTCTGCCTCTCAGAGGTTCATGAGCAACACTGAAAGTAAGTGCAGTTTTGTCAGCCTCTGGAATGTGGAGTGCTGTGTGAAGGTGTTCACTTGGTTTCATGGCTGCAGCGAAATGCTATTGGTGAAGCTGAACACCTTTATCTGTGAGATCAGTGTCAGCAAAAATAACTTCAGGAGAGACCCCATCTTCTGGTCTCTGGTGCTGGATGTGGGGGTCTGTTACCATGAATCCATAAAGGAGAAGGAATCCTACTGCAGAGCCATTTGCAGGTATTTTCCACAACCATATGATGACAGAAGGGTCATCCTGAATGAGATCAGGCATGCACAGGATCTTTTCCTGAGTGAGATGCTTCTGCGAAAAACCATAGCCAGGAACCTGGCTCTGAAGGAGAACTTCTTCATGATGATCATCTGCACTGAGCTAAAGATACCCCTCTTCCTGGTGGGAACGCCTGGCAGCTCCAAATCTTTTGCCAAGACCATCATGGCAGATACCATACAGGGCAAGGCCTCACACTCCACTCTATTCCACAGCCTGAAGCAGGTCCACCTGGTGTCATTCCAGTGTAGCCCCCACTGCACCCCACAGGGCATCATGAACACCTTCAAGCAGTGTGCTCACTTTCAGCAGGGGAAGGACCTGCAGCAGTATGTGTCTGTGGTGGTGTTGGATGAGGTTGGCTTGGCAGAAGATTCCCCAAAAATGCCCCTGAAGGCTGTGTACCCACTGCTGGAAGATGGGTGCATTGAAGGTGACCCTAACCCCCACCAAAAAGTTGGCTTCATAGGTATTTCCAACTGGGCCCTTGACCCTGCCAAGATGAACCAGGGTAGTTTGTGTCCCACGGCAGCCCCAGTGAGAAGGAGCTCATAGAGAGTGCCAGAGGGATCTGCTCTTCAGACAGCCTGGTGCAGGACAGGGTCCAAGAGTACTTTGCTCCTTTTGCCAAAGCCTATGAAACAGTGTGCAGCAGGCATAACAAGAAATTCTTTGGGCTTCACAACTATTATAGCCTCATCAAGATGGTCTTTTCCACTGCCAGAGCATCTAACAAGAAGCCTTATCCACAGGATATAGCACAGGCAGTCCTTCAGAACTTCAGGGGCAAAGGTGACATCCCTGCTTTGGACATCTTCATGGCCAATTTACCTGCGGCCGGGTGCGTTGGAGAGGTCAGTCAGCACCCTGGAACTCAGCAAACAGAGTTGGGGAACTGGAAGAAGCTGAATCCCGCTACTTGCTCATACTGACCAAAAACTACATGGCCCTGCAGATCCTGCAGATGTCATTCTTCAGTGAGGACCAGTAGCCTGAGATCATCTTTGGTTCCAGTTTTCCCTGGGATCAGGAGTACACCCAGATCTGAAGAAACATCAACCAGGTGAAGATCTGCATGAAGACAGGAAAGATGGTGGTGCTGCTGAACCTGCAGCACCTCTAGGAGAGCCTGTACGATGCGCTCAACCAGTACTACATCTACCTCGGGGATCAGAAGTATGTGGACCTTGGGCTTGCCACCCATCATGTCAAGTGTCGGGTCCACCCTGACTTCCACCTGCTTGTCATTGAGGAGAAAAATATGGTGTACGATCAGTTCCCCATGCCCCTCATGAACCGGCACTACCTGGACCTCAGCTCAGTGCTGCAGGGGTGGCAAAAGAACATCATGCAGGAGCTCATGCAGTAGGCAGAGCAGTTTGCTGATGTGAAGGCCCATCAATTCCTTGCTGGGCACAAGTACAGCCCTGCTGATGTCTTTATCAGCTTCCATTCCGATGCCTATGCCTCCATGGTACTGCAGGCTGTGAAGAGGCAGGGCCCTGGGGACCTGATGGAGGAGATGAACCACAGGGTGTCTGAGGAGACCAAGCTGATTTTACTGTACTGTGCCACACCAGATGCTGTGGTGCAGCTTAGCACCTCCACTCTGGGCTCATTTGTGGTGCAGGCACTGTCACACAAATACTGAAACAAGCAGCAGCACCACTCTTTTGCAGATTTCCTCCAGGCCCATCTTCACAATGTGGACCTGGAGCACCATGCCATCTTCACAGAGGTGACTACCCCACAGCCTTTCCTTTTTCTCTTTCACCCATGAGCCCTCTATCTCCAGTGCCAGAAGGTCTCAACTCTGTTTAAGGCACTGTTCAGTTTGGGAAACCCATATGTCCTTCCATGTTAGGCACAATGAGGATAAGTCCATTTTGGCCTCTCTCACATGTTTGTGAGCAGAGCTCTATTCTGAGAGCAGCACAAAGCACAACGTTCAGTTCCCAGAATACTGGGCCCACCTGGGATATAAGTGATTGGCCTGCTTCTCATCCTTGGACAGCCTAAGAGTAAAGGATGAGTATGCCTCCCATTCAGATGCCCTTAGTCTCATAGGTTAAAGCTGTGCAGCCAGGTGGGGGAATACATCATAGTCGGTTCTCCTTAAAAGACATCTCCTTGCCATGAGGGCTGGCTGGGTAGATGTCAGAGGCAGAGGCCTCCTTGATGCACAGGTGTTGAGTCTGAATCTGCATCTGTGCAGGAGTCTAGGAAGGGACCGCTGACAGAGCTTGAAATTCAGGCTGTGAGTGCCAGGTTGTGGAGATGGGACAGGTGGAGAGACATGTGGAGGGGCTTGTGGACAGCCTTGAGCTTGATCTTGACTGCACAGAGAGGAGCTATGAAGGAAAGTGTATGTAGACATGCCCTAATGGCTGGTGATGAAAAGACAGTGGCGTAAGAGAGTGACATTGAGAGGAGGGATCTGTCAGGAAGCTTCTGGCATGGTGCAAACTGCAAATGGTTAGAAGGCAGTGTGGCTGGGCTAATCATCAATTCCATGGAGGTGTGGCAGGAGGTGGAGGACAGCCTTCCTGAGCTCATTGCAGCTTTGTGCAATCATCATGGAGACCCCAAGAAGGAGCAATGTGTTTGGGAGACAGTGGTAATATCTGTTTTGGATAGGTTTGGATGTCTGCTGTGTGGTTGGATGTAGGAATGGTAAGCTTGTCAGTAAGGTCAGGTCCAGAGAAGGGGTCTGGAGCCAGGCAGAGTGGCACATACCTGTAATCCCAGTGGATTGGGAGGTTGATGCAAGAGGATTGAGAGTTCAAATCCATCCTCACAACTTATGGAGGCCCTAAGTAACTTAGCAAGACCCTGTCTCAAAATAAAAATTAAAAGGAAGGGCTGGGTTATTGCTCAGTGGTTTAACCCCTGCATTGTTACCTGGTACCAAAAAAAAATGGGGTCTGGATAGCTGAGGTCCTATGTGCCTGGGAATGTCTGGGTTTTCACCATGGGATATGGTCCATGGCAGAGAATGAAAAACTACTGAGGGGAAGGAGAGTTGCCAGTGGCTAACTCCATTTGATAGCATGAAGTCAGATTACAAGATGTAATGGCATTGCTCTGGGCCCTAAAGGGTCAGAAGGCTCTCAGGTAGGGTCCAAAGCTGGAAGAGAGACATTGGAATCTCAGAAGGAGATAAAGGCTTCTTTTATTTAGCGCAAGTCTTCTTTCTGCCATCTATTGGCCCTGGAGGTCCTGCTTGCCTCAGCCACTCCTTGTATATAAAAACTGCTCTGGGTTGGGCTTCTTCCTGTCTGAGTGCCCACTGGCCCTTGGTTCTGACCTGGTGCTCTGTGCCCTTACTTGAATTCCAGCTGATGATTTGTGTTCCCATGTTGCATGCCCATGTTCAGATGCCCTTAGTGTCATAGGTGAAAGCTGCGCAGCCAGGTGGGGGCATGGATCATAGTTGGTTCTCTTTAAAAGACACCTCCTGGTCTGGCCTTCTCCAGACTGCTGATGAGCCATGACTGCTAGGCCCTATGGGTAGAAGTGAAGGGCTTGGCCCTGAAACTTGTGATCTTGTCACTGCAGCAGTTTGACACTGAGTACTCATTCCTCAAGGAAGTTTGGTGAGGTGTCATACCTGCCCATTACCCTTGGCCCCTGCCCTGTGAATGTAGTGTGGCATGCCAGAGTGTGATAACCACTAGTAAGGAACTCTGATTACTATGAGAGGGTCATTGCTCAGCCTCCTGATATGTGAATACTTACCAGTGACTTCAATTTTTAAAAATTTTCAAGACAGTTCCATTTCTTTATTTTTCATGGAACACTCTATTATTAGATATTTTATTAAACTTATGAGTAGACTTTAAG
This sequence comes from Callospermophilus lateralis, assembly GCF_048772815.1. Taxonomy (NCBI): domain Eukaryota; kingdom Metazoa; phylum Chordata; class Mammalia; order Rodentia; family Sciuridae; genus Callospermophilus; species Callospermophilus lateralis. The sequence continues at coordinate 608,745 of NW_027512489.1, forward strand.
ATCATGAATAGGGTATGAAAACATAAGGGAGAGTAAAACAGTAATATTAGAAAATTGATATACTTCAAATATCATGTACTTATCTGCTTGTGCATAAGAATGAAAAAATTCAGTTAATTTCAACATCTACTTAGTATCATCATGTAAATCAATCATAGGTAATGCATTTTTTTCTTAAACTTCTGACATTCTAAAAGAGGGAAAATAATGGACACATGCACAAAAGTGGCACAATGAATGATCTAGAAAATACCCAGATAAGGAATGTAGAGGCAGAAGAGAGCAATGCATTTAAATGATATTTCACAAAAGAGATAAAGGATTAATTATACCTTGATGGTAGTGGATTGCTGGAGAAAAAGTGCAAGATAAAGAGAATGAATCCAAAGTTTGGACAGGAGCAAAAAGCTGACTTCTGGGAAGTTGGGCTGACTTAGGTCTGGATTTATACTGGAGTATGGGGAGAAAAGGTCAGACTGATAAAGGTTGGGATCGTATTACAGGATTGTTTAAAACACTTGTGAAATTCTGATATCAAGTCATAGACCCAAGATACATATCAAACTGTGTTAGATGGTAGGCATACTTACTTCAATCCCACCATTCTAGGAGACACAGTTGGCACAGAGTATAAGTGAAAATGTTTTTAAGTTACCCTCTTTAATAAAATGGTAAGTAAAGAACTTCCCAATTTTATGGTTTATTTTTCATTGTTTCTTTTTACTTGTATATGACAGCAGAATCCATTTTGATACAATTATACAAGCATGGAGTATATCATAGTCTAATTAGAGTTCCATTATTAGGTATTTGGTGGTGAAATTCACTGTGTTGTTTTCATATATGTACGTGGAAACCTATGTCAGATTAATTCCAATGTCTTTACTTCTCTTATTCCCCTTCCCATAACAAAATTCCCCATTGTCAAATCTACTGCACTCCTATTCTTCCTTTACTACCCCCTAATTGTGGGTTAGCTTCCACCTATCAGAGAAAACATATAAACTTCAATGTAGAAACACCTACTATATAAAAGTAAATTTTCAAACCTTTTAAAATTAGTTAAACATAATATATTTTATGGCCTTCAAGTATGCATCATTCTTGAATATTTCAATACAGATATATTATTTTTTGAACGAATAGCATTTCCTTGGAAACCATTTACATAATAGATGAAATTAATAATATCTTTAACAATTAAAACTATAGGCCATCAATAACACTGAAGTTATGTGTATACAGATTATGAAGACCTTATTAATTTGGACCCTTAAGTAATCTCTACTGCAGATCTAAACTAAAATTTCAAGTAAATTTAATAAAATTAATTCAAACAAGATTCAATTGTCAAGAGATTTTTAAATTTATTGAGCGTTACCATAGATTTAAACCAATTCATTCAATTAATATTAGGTATTTTTAAAGAAGGAACATCTTATTATGTTATAATCACCTCCATAAATGGGGATTAGAGCCACTGTAGAATATTTATTTATGGATTTTTAATGTAACTATCCTGTTTATTGCAAGGAGCTGTTAACCAAAATTAATAACCCTAATTATATGCAACACCTGCAAATGTATCATTAAATAAAATTATACATGCACTTTAAAAATATATTTTTGAAGGATGTAGAGTTATAATTTACTGTAGTTAAACAAAATCATATTTTGCCTTATATTAAGTTTTATGTAAAAATGATGTTTTACTTGGGGGCTAAAGAACATTGTCATTTTTGAGAAAGAATTTATCTGTGATCTCACATTTTCATCTTCATATATAATGAGCTTTTTGGCTATGGTCTATGATTAAAAAGAGGAAATTATTTTTATAGGATGATCACATATAATTTAACATCATTATCAGGTATTGTAGTTATAAAGTCAATGAAATTGATTGTAGTATTTGGAATTACTATCAAACTATGCTTAGTATTTCTAGAAAATAAATAAACTTGTTTTATACTCATTATAACTGCTTAATATTTGCCTGTTGTTCTCATAAACTACAAGATTCACAAGGTTTATTTTTTAAAAATAATCTTTAGTCAAGACCACAAAAAGTAAGGAATTTGATTCTGAACAAAATAAAGTTATATATTTCTATCATATGGTAGTTGAATATGTATTATGATGTATTCTAAAATAAATATAACTTTGAATTAAAATAATGCATTAAAAAGCATTCAGTGATCAAGCTTTTCTCATTCCAGGAATGGAGGCAAGATACAGGGACCCAATTTTGAAATGATGAAAACATCCTTAAAGCATTTGTAATGTAAATGGATATGAATTCTATAATATTTTCCATAAGGTAGTTATTAATTGATTATCTTATTTCTAGAGTAAGAGAAGTTTTATTGTATGCGAATTGAAAGTTGGTTGAAATGTAAACACCAACATTTCAGTAATGTGAAAGAAAGACAGTTTTTTTTATAAACATATCTTTATTTACATAAAAATAAATAATATAGGCAAATATTCTAATAACATTTAAATTATTATCCCTAAAAGTTAGGGATAATAATTTAAATGTGAATTATTTCATGAATTTTTCAATACAATAAATTTGTATTATGTTTATAATTAGCAAATAATCTTGTAAAAGGAAGACAGAGATGTACAATTCAAAGATAGCTAAATATATTTGTAATGGGGAAATGAGAAATAGTTTCAATATGTCTATCACAGGCCGATCCTCAAAGAGTCCTGCCATCATAGTGACAAACTATCAAGAGAAATCAATCCTAAAACATCTTTTTCTCATAGGCATACAGGGTAAATGCCTATGGGTAAATAGGAACAAAAACAGAGTTGGCATATTAAGAAAGAAGACTCCTGAACTCTCAGATCCCCCATTTTATTAAACTTTCCTTTGATTCCCTCAGGAACCAGCAGATTTTGCATATTTGGGCTCTATATATTTATTTTAGGTTAGTGCTGGTTAAAACTGATTTTTTGTCCTTTGCAATCATATACATACTCAAATCAATGAATAAAGCAGAGTAATATATACATTGGTATACAATATTGATGATGTTAATTCTAATATATCATTATACAAAATTAAATAATAAAAATCATGTTTGTTTCTTCAAATTACATGTTGTTATTTATTCATTTTTTTCTCTTTTTCCAGTACTGGGTTTTAAACCCTCTCATGTTCTATAGTAGATACATAAAACGCTACATTCTCAGTCTTCCTTCCTCCCTCCCTCCCTCCCTCCCTCCTTCCTTTCTTTCTTTCTTTCTTTCTTTTCCTTCTTTCCTTCTTTTTTTCTTTCTTTCTTTTCTTTTCTTTCTTTCTTTCTTTTCTTTTCTTTCTATTTTGAGAGAGTATCTCATTAACTTTTCCAGGCTGGGCTCAAACTTGTGATTCTTCCGCTTCAGCTTTCCAAGTCCCTGGAATTTCAGGAATGTCTCTCCACATTTACTATATGTTTTCATTTAAAGATGGAAAAAGGACCTCTAAAACATACATAAGAGTTTTGTAATTCATAATACTGTACCAGTAGTTTTTTATGTTTTAGAATACATCTTCCATTTTATTTTAGTATCATAATCCAGTTTATCTCTGTGATCCTATTTTGTTTCTATGACAATGTTTTACATAATTATTAATACCTATGTTTCTTATGGATATTTATGATGTAGCCACCATGAGTCAAATGCTGCATTTGGACCATATGCCAAACTCATATTTTATCATTAAGTATTTCATACAAATCTAGATAAAGTTTTACAAAAACAAATTAATAAGCGTCTTTTATGGTAGAGATTTTATAAAGGGAAACTTTTCAAATAGACCTGCATTATAGCTGTAAGGCACAAAGAACATATCCTACTGATAGAATTATATCCAAGAGTATCTTACTCTATACATAACACACAAACTGATAGCATAATTTAATTCATGATTTCACTTACTTTTAGACAAGAATCTAAAAGTATTACCAAATGAACCCATTAGATTTAATGATAAATTACTCTTTCAATTCTCCATATTTATTCTGTTAATACAATTCTTTGCTTTGACCATATAAATAGTGTACCCTAAAAGTTCCTATTTTTGAAGAAACTGAAGGTTTCCTGAGATTGCAGTCTTATAAGAAGTAATAAGTCTAACTGTGCTAAATGTATTTCTGGTGGTCTTTGGCTGATGAACATTGACAACAATTCATATTCACATTTTATAGAAAAAGGAAAGCAAATTTAAGAGAGAATTTTATGCTTATAAAAGAGCTCATTAATGTTAGATCTTCAAGAAATATGTTAAATAATCTAGATAACCTAATCAATTAATAGATGAGACAACTGATAAAGGAGAGGGATAAATGACTTGATTGTTGTACAGATATTATTAATATTAAAATTGGAATATAAAGTATTTTCTCTTAATTATAATTCTACTTATTGTAATAAAAATTCTGATGTCACAACAAATGTAACATAATATCAGTGATTATGACTGAAAAAACTTCAATTTAATGATAGTAAAATAAATTTTTCATGAAAAATTTTAACTTATAATTTTTTTAATTTCTCAGAATAGAATTGTCCCTTACACAATGTATTTATGAACTTACCAAAGATTAGTCTCTTTTTTAAAGACCTTTAGATTCAATCTGCAGCATTAAATCTTCCCTACATATCCCACCTTCTGGTTTAGGGGTTGTATTCTATGTTATGGAAGGAGTGCTACAAGAAGAGGACAATTAGAAAAAATCAACTTGAAGATGTGCTGTTTTTGTAAAGATCTGAAATACATAATGGAGTTAGTCATGGAAAGTTTTTTATTCATTTTACTTTGTTTATTTTAGTCATGCATAATGTTAGAATTTATTTTGACATAATTGTAAAAAGCATAGAATATGATTTGCTCTAATTTAGTCCCCAGTAGTCTGCTTTCCTTTCCTTCTCCCTCCCCTGTTCCTTCCCTCTACTCTTGTTATCTTTCTGATGTTTATAGTTGATTTTTGTTTGTTTGTTTTTAATTAGCATCTTGTGAATATATTTGATGGTGAGATTCATAGGAGGTTTGGAGAAAGCATTTTCAGGTCAGAGAAATAAAAATAGAAAGTCCCTTGTAAGGTATATTGAGGAATGGCAAAGGGCCACTGTGAATTAACAAAAAGATACTACATAAAATTGAGAAAATAGGTTCAGAGAGGAAAGCAGCCAAGGGCTTTATAATAACATACCCCATCTTAAGTATGTGGCTGTTGGCAATTATCCATGCAGAAGGTAAAATTAGATGTCAGTTCTTGTTCCACAGTTCTGTGAAAGGAACAAGAGCTGGAAACTCTGATACTTATCCTTTTCTCAATGATCGATCAACCAGTTAAACAGATAACCACAGAAGTGGAGAGGTGAACTCAAGAGTACAAGAATCAACATTCAAGATGGCTGAAGAGGAAAAATGAAAGGGATTTCTGCTTGTGTCTCAAAGTTTTAGGTCTTGAACAAATTGCAAATATTTCCATGTAACCTGAATTTTAGCTTTACTGAGAGGGAAAAGTATGTGACAAAAGGTACTGTGTAAGGTGGGAAGAAACCATGCCTGATTAATGCACAGAGTCTGCAGACAGTGTTATCTACACATTTTTCTTTATTCAGACATACTGCCTAGCTAAATCTGAAAATACCTCATGTGGTATGAAGAATGATGTGTGATGGAAACTGAAAATGCTGGTACTCCAAAAATCCTAATTACATTTAAAATGCTGTTTTGAAATCAAAATAGAAACTTAGTCTTAAAAATCTGTAGATAATAAAAATGCTTAAAACTAATTATGACTAATTATATTATTTCAATCATGTATTCCATCCATAAATATATAACATCTGAACATACATGTCTCTATTATATGAATATATGTATGTATGTGTGTGTCTGTGTGTATACCTATATTGAGAGAAAATCCATGGGAAAAAATTTTTCTTCAATACATTGAATTGAAAAAGCACATTTTTCCCCCCAAGGTAGGAGAAATCCTCACTTGCTATTGTTGGAAAGATCAGTCTTGACAGCAGGAGGTACACCTTAAACTTAAAATGTGTCATTGTTGCATACAAGGTACAGGTTAAAAGATGTTGTAATCAAACTAGACTTGTGTCATTTCTGAAATCAATGTATCATTGACCCAAAAATCATAGTCCATAACATTACCTTGGGTCAAGGTGATTCACAGTGCCATACTTAAAATTCTTATTCATAGAATGAAATATGTTGTGCCACTGACTCAAGTTGAAAATTGTCTTTTACCTACTTCAGTAAATATTTTAATTTTGCTTTTCTTTGGAGATTCAGAATATCAAAAGATTTAGAGGAGTAATTATATAATAAGGAAAATTTAATTGTGCATTAGAAACCGGAGAATATTTATACTGTAGTATATACTGAAATATTTTCTTTTTGGTGGATTAAAACACATGGTGTAAGATAACTTCATCAGATTTGGTAAATGTGAAAAAGAAAGTGAGGGTGAAATAAGATGTAAGTAGAATATTTTACATATACTATATATCTATCTACACATATGTATACATATATATTTCTTTATATATTTGTAAACATACAAATAAGTATAAATATTTATTTATTCTATATATATACTTTCTTTTATATTTAAATTATTCTAATTACCTGAGTGTTTATTATCATTAGATAGGCTTAGGAAGTTAATGGGTATTCAGCAAGTACATAGAAGAGCTGGAAAATTTATTGAGATGTTGGACTATATAAAAACAACAACAAAACTAACCAATAAATCAATACACACACCACAAAAGAATATATATAGTAATAATAATAATGATGATGATGACAAACCTCTGGCTGCTCTACCACTTCCATTATTATACCTTTTTATCATTTGATAATTGCTTCAGACTAATCAATCCTTAGCATCTTCTGCTTTAGAACCTATAAGCCGCACAGTAATACATAAATATGCCATATCCATCCCTCAAGGAACTCAGAGACTTTGTGCACAGGCATGCATGCATGCATGTGTGGATTGAGGAAGGCTAGGGCTGGACAATAAGACTACAATATGTTAATGTCTAAAATAATTTCATATATATAACTCTGTAGGGACAGAAGGAAATTTATCTAGCCACATTCTTAGATGGAAAGGATTTTAGGAGAGAAATCTATTCTAAATTTACTTAGAGGAGCAGGAGTTTTTCTAGGAAAATATGGGAATCAATTCTCACCTCCTTCAGAGATGAGGAAGGATGTTCAGAGAGTACATTCTAAATTTGGTTGGATTAACAGAATTTTTCTAGGAAAAAAATAGGAATTCTATGGGAGTTTTGAGAATTTTAGAGCTGTGAAAAAGACAAGCAGATTTAAAATTAGGTAAGTAATTTGTGCCCATTCTGTGTGTGTATATATATGTAAATATATATAAGTGTGTGTGTGTGTGTGTGTGTGTGTGTGTATATATATATATATATATATATATATATATATATATATGAATATAAATAATAAACTTAGAGTTCATATGTTTCTGCAAGAATGTATTTTTTTTCTTATTTCCAATATTTGTACGCAAAATACACCAAATAAGAAATAGTGATATTTGGACACCATGGGTTCAGAAAAAGGTATAGCTACAAATTAAGAGTTTCAAGTTAAAAATGTCACATAAAAACGTGAATTATCTACCACTCTGTTCAAATAATCCTAAATACTTTACTGTGAGTGTGTTCACCAAGAGAGGAGACTGAAGAGGTGGCAGCTTCTACTGTACTTAGTCAACCATGTCAATACTTGATTTCCACATTTCCAAGTTTACTAGTTTCAAAGGAGTTTAGTGCAGTTTTCATTTAGGGTAATTCTCAGTGCTCAACTCATTAGACTTGGTACATCCCATTATCCAAAAAAAGAAGAAGAAGAAGAAGAAGAAAAGAATGGTGAAGAAATAGTGCAAAAGAGCAAAAATCTTCCGAAGAATGATTCTCCTCCACTCTCTCTTACCAACTACTGCCCAGACATTTTCCTCCTTAAGAGAAGGAGAAAAGATGTAACACCTCCCTTGTGTTATACCAATATATAATGTATGTTTATTTATAAACTGTTGTTCACTTAACCTATTTTCTGTGGCACCAGTTTAGATTTTTTTGATTGTCATTTTTCTCATTAGAATTGTTGAGATGTTATTTTATTTTGGTACTTCTCATTTAGGATCAGGATTTGAGGGACAAGTAAATTGTAATGAAGAGTTAGATATGAGAGTTAGTTGAGCTTAACTTTATTTATATTATTTGAATGACTTATTTTAATTTTCCAATGACTATGATAGAACATTTATTTGTTGTCTCTCTGTGAGTGTCTATGTATGAGTTTTTTTTTCTGTGAAATGCCTGTTTATTTGATTTTTGCCCTTTCCCCAGTACTAGAAATTCAAGAAAGAAAGGTGTTTTTCTTTCTCAATTTTGAAGAAATTCTTGAATTTAAAAAAAACATTATTTTTATGAGCTTCACAGATATTTTCTCAACTAGTTGTTTTCCCCGTGTTTATGTTGATTTGCAATGATATATTAACTATGTTCTTTTATGAGTCTCATTACATATTTAGAAAACAAGTCACAACTCCAAAATTTAAAGACAAATGTGCATTTTATTTAGTTTTCTGTTTTTGATTTTGTTGGCTATGATTATTAATGTTGCTTAGGGCTTGCAACATTTTCAAGCTTGCTGTTACCTCAACATTTTTACAGTAATATAGAGTTAGATTCCATACTATGGAGGCCTTTCCCACGGGAACGTGCCCTTCCAGTAAGGAAGAGAGAATTTGCAGTCATTATAAGTACATGCATATCTAAAAAAAAATGAAAAAAGAGCTGTCACTCCTCAGTCCTCTCGCTTCTCAAGTCATTCTACTTTACCTTTGAATTATTTCAGCTCCATGAAATAGTTGACCAGCATACCTTCTCAAACAATTTAACAGATTATGGGAGCAATAAGTGAATTTAATTATTTAAACATAATGTGTTTATCACTGATCAAGGGAAATATATTTCTAAGAGGCAATATTTATCTCCTTCAAATGTCTCTATTTCTATTTTTATTGGTGAAGTGAGGCTACTTTTAATCAGCATGTAAACAACAATCTCTACCACTAATTCAATTTCAAAGATTAAGTGATTTTAATCATTCTCTAGATACCTTACATTTCATCAGATTTTGTTGAATTTAAATAATTTAGTTGGATGTCATCTTCCCAAGAAAATTAAAGGGTAAAAATAAAGTACTTCAGAAGATACCTTTATACTGTTCTATTTTTTATAAAATTTTCTTAATTAATAATATATCTTTCAAATGTTAAGAGTGGTCATTAAAATACAATTTTTATTAGAACCAACAATATATTGTGAAACAAGAATGTGTTTATAAACTGAGTCAGGATGCCATAGCAGCTTTTCCATCATTAAAATAATATAGAAAACTTATTGTGTGGATGCTAAAACCCTGTTATGGAATTTTGAGTTTTGTCTTGTTGTTTCTGATTTTTCCTTTTTTTTTGTACTGGAAATTGAACCCCAGGAGTTTTACCATTGATAGCCATTCCCAGAGATTTTTTTTTCCATTTTGTAATAGTCTTGCTAATTTTTGTGGCTGGCCTTGAATTTACAATCCTCCTGCATCAGTCTCCTTATTTGCTGGGATTATAGGCATGTGTCACCACATTCAGTGGATTTATGTTTTTCAATGATTTCTGTTTGCTTCAATCCTCAAGGAAGTTTATCCAATTAAATTTCTCTCTACCTTGGGATCTAAATGTAGTTGCTCTTTCTGGAACACCACTTTGATGTTTTTCAAAGACTTATACTTCAGAAACACTAAGTAGAAATTCAGAAATGGCTGTCTCCTAACTATTTATATTTAAATATGTTTCAGACATATGGGAGAAAATATTTTCACTATAAACAAGTACTTTTCACAAGGGATATTTCTTATGTTTGACAAGTACTTAAGTGGAAATTTAACTCATGTGTATCTTGTTGCATAAACTAATAGAAAATATGCAAAATAATAATTTTAAAAATTCTGAGTCACCCATTTGATAAGACAAATAAATTAAACATTAAAAAACATTATTAAAACTTAATGTAATTATTAATCCTATAATTGAAGATGGCAATCTTTTCATCTTTATAACTTCCAATATTCATACAGAATTTGGGTCCTTGTTGCTAGTAAATAATTAATACATTTTCAATAAATTATTATACTTAAATACTGAAAATTCATCTGCTGTGTGACATGTTATCAACAGTTGTTGCTCTCTGTTTTTCAAATTTATTAAATGAGCCAATCTTCTTATTGATAATACTGTTTTTTAGCTTTTACAATGTGTGATCTGTGGAGAAATGCATGCTTATAATTTTTATAAAAAGACATCCTGTATAATTTTGGTAGGAATATTTGTTTTCATAATTTGTAAGTCATAATTAGAACAGTAATGGGAATAGCTTACTGGGAACTTAAACACAATCACTATTGACACAATAGGACTTTGTGGGCAAAAGCAAACAGTGTAAATTTCTTTATTCCCCAAAATCGTCTTTCTTCACTATAAACGTAACAAAATATGAAAAGAATGAGTATTTGTATAAACTATTCATGATCAGGATCAGTCAGCTGATTTTTCAAATCCATGATTTATTACATTTTAAAATTTTATTTTGGGGTCTCTATAATATAAAGTATGTATTCCAATTCTGAATAATATTATACAAAGTATTTCTCAAAAAAAAGAAAAGAAAAAGAGAACATGAAAATCTTGATTTTTCTTAGCAAATCTTTGTTGCTTAGAACTGTAATCGGAAGCATGGTGGGTTTCAATCTCATTAATCATTCTAAAGATTAACTATATTTACATGGCCTGGAATCAATACAAATTTTCTGTTTCAGCAGCAGGAATTGAGGCTGGAAAATGAGTAAGGCACAGAGTTAGTGTAATTTATATAATGAGGTTTTTCAATGCATCTTCTTTCTCTTTCTGGTCTCTCTTTCCTTCTTTGGCTCTGCTGTTACCAACTCGACACTCCCCAAGTTTCCTACTACCACTGGACTCTCCCTTTCTCATTTCATCCCTTGTACTGACCTATTTTCCTTCATTTTAAACTCCAACCCATAATTGGAAAGCTTTGTTAGCTATTATTCTCAGCAGCAATGGGCAGCTTTCCTTTGGAAATAAGTCCATTAATAGACTCTGCACTCTTTAGGCCAGAGTAATTGAACCTATTAATTTTCCCACTTCTTAGGCCAGAATGCATTTTCTGGGGAAGACTGGTGAGGCAAGAGTGTCTGGCTTCTATCAATAGTCTTGAAGAGCAGACATTGGGGGAAATGAGGATGGCTTCTTTAAAAGATTGTATTTTAAAAATGTTGGGGTTTTTGTAACTTGACATTCTTATACATGATCTAGTTGACTTATTCACTGAGGACATAAATTTTGAATATTACTGGATAACAGCCTCCAATGAAATTAAAAATTTAGGAATTGTCCTTGCTTGTCTCTTTGTACCCTATACTCAATTACATAAATGTGAAAATCATAAATAGGATTTGATGGAGCATTGTGTGTCAATTAAATATTAGAGGTCACATTTTAAGTTTTCACAGTGAAGTAAAAAAGTCGATTTTGGAATAATAGTTCAAAAAATTGAGTACTAGCTTCTAGTCACTAATTCTGTGTGTTTATCTCCAATATTAACTTATCTTAAAAAGAAAATGTAAGTAAATCATTTCAATTTTCAGAAATGAAAGAAAAACAAATTGCTGTAGATATAAATACCATTTTATTGTGCCTCAGAAATATATATACACATACACACACATTTGGCTAATGTGTAATATAGTCCAAAAATTAAATTAAATATTGGTAATTTCAATGTCATAGAAAAAATGGCTAGGGGCTAGTTTTTTAAGATTCTAAGTTCAAAATTAGACATATTTTGAACTTCTTAAATTATATATATATATATATATATATATATATATATATATATATATACATATTTATATATATATATATATAATAGAAATTATATATGTATAATTTCTATTCTATTTATAAATACATGGGACATTATCTAAGTGAATTCTATTCAAAAATTGAGGCAAAGCTGTGCATAAATAGAGATTAATGGAAATTAATTCAGCACATCAGAACTTTGCTGAGGGCTGGGGTAGTGGTAGAGCACTTGTCTGGCATGTGTGAAACAATGGGTTCGATTCTTAGCACCACATATAAATAAATAAAATAAAGAATCTATCAACAACTAAGAAAATACTTTAAAAAAAGAATTTTGCTGACTATCTAAATTCAGTAAAATTCTATGATTCACAGAAAATGGGTTTTCTCAGGTAAATGAGCAAAAATTCATAATATCAATATAACATTTCTATTGTTGTAAAACTATCAACTCATACCTCTAATGAGTAAAGGTAGATGATTTCATTCTAGAAATTATCTTGGAAAACATGCAATGTGAACTTGTTGTTACTTTCATTATTATTAATTTAAGGTTAGAAATTCATACAAATGTGCACAATTAATAAAGGAAAGATAAGCTAAAATAGATAAAACAAAGGAAAGAAGCATCCATGGTAAACAGCGCTAATCCAAATGAAAGACATTTTCAGACAATTTATGAAAGAATGTGAAGCAAGTGACTTCTTTCATACCATGACTAGACAATGAGTTGGGTCTCAAGTATCATTTGAATAAGGAAGATATGAGCCTACAATGAGACCTAAATCATCTACTGTGTTCGCACTCTTTACTTAACATTTGCCCAGCAGAATGAGACAGGTTCTTTAGTGATAATTTGCTTTCAAAGATTTTAATGTAAGCATTATGTACTTAAGTGTCTCTTACTGTAAGGGTTCCTCCTATTGTGTATTTTTATAAAGAATCCCTGATTATTTTTCTTAAGATATTTGCATCAAGAGACAAACTATTGTATACTTTATAATGCAATTTATATAAGTTTTAAAAAGTATAACAACTAATGCATAGTATCATGAGGAAAGTTGTGGTCATATTTGGGAAAGGTATAGTGACTGGAGATGGAGCACGAACATAAAGTTGTTTTGGTAATTGTATTGTATTTCTGCACTAGGGTGTTGAATACAGTAAATTCACTATGCAATTAAAAATGAATAAAAACATATTTTATATTTACTAAAGTTATATTTTCATTTAGTTCCACTCATCTAAATATATTCAACTTACCATTTGTTTTATTTACAATTATTTTGGTTGACAGTATATGTACATATTTTTGGAATACAGTATGACATTTTAATAGAGGTACATAAAATATTTAATTATCAATTTAAGGCAAATATTAATAATCTGTTTGGGAACATTGAAAATTAATTTTTTCAATTTATTTCAGAATATATGATAAAATATTCTTGCCAGGCATTATGGTGCATGCCTGTAATCACAGCTGCTCAGGAAGCTGAGGGAGGAGGAACATAAATTAGAGGGCCACCTGGACAACTTAGGCAGACCCTATATGGAAAAATAAATGAGTTAGGGGTATAGGTCAGAGAGAGAGAATGATCTGGCTTTGATCCTAATACCCACCCAACCCCCCCAAAAAAAACTTCATATACAGAAACATTATATACACATATGTGGATATAGTCACACTCATCAATATAACTATAGTCACTCTATTGTTCTGTATTAAAGTGTACTTGTATATTCATTCAACAACTTTTATCTCCCTTTTCCTAACACCCTTCCACCTCTCTGGTAATCACTATTCTACTGAGTGCTTTGTACTTGTAGGAGATCAATTTATTTAGCTTTCACAAATGGATGAGAACATTTGGTAGTAATCTTTATGTGCTTATTTTTGGCTTTTTCACTTAATATAATGTATTTAAGGCTCATTGATGTTTCCAAAAATTATGTGATTCTATTTGTTTTATGACTGCTTAAAATTCTGTTGCGTACATAGTCACATTTTTTTTTTCTGTTCATATATTGACGGACACTTGGCTATTGTGAATAGTTCTGCAATAAACATGAGACTACAGACATGTTGGTGCTATACCAAAAAGCACATTTTCAGTTTCAGAATCTTGGCAGGCAGCAATGACCAATTTAAAATTTAAAATAAAATTCCAATGTGTTTATTGGAAGTACGACTTTTTTTATATGTTAAAAAATATTCAGTTTATATTCACAGTATTGTTCTAAAGTTAGTTCTAAAAGTTTTTCTTAAAGTAAATTTTAAAGTGGTTTAAGTAAATAAAGATTAGTGTACATTATGTGAAAAACTGACATATTAGAAAAATTTCCTATTGTTGTGCAATAGAAATTAATTTTGATATTTGTCTTTTCTGCACTTCCAATGACAAATAAAATACATGGGTTTCCATGCCCCTTCTCACTTTCACATCCCTTTCACACATGTATGCCCAGACAGGCACACTGATTCTGCTCCTTTTATCCTTCTCATGTTTACCCACTGTAAGAACACTTGATGGAGGAGTTTCTCATTATTGCTTCAGGATGGCTCATTCTTCTTAAATTTATTTTCTATCTCTTTGGAAAATCATTTAATTCTCAAGAGTCAGTCCGTGGTTGTCATAATTCAAAGGAGTTCAATTCATCTTTTGAATTTTGTATTTATAGGAGATGTTGATGACAGGCTATGCACATTCTTGATTCTCATCTAGACCACTACTATTGAAATTCACTCTGTAAAGTCGACTATTTTCTACCATTTCTGGTCAAATGAAGAAATATTTTTCTAACATTTTTGATTAACAGAATCTCAGAGAAAATATTCTCAATATATTATTACTTATTTTCTCTTGATAAGAGCATACATTTTGTTGATAACAGGATATTATATTTGGAGAAGGCTTAAACCATACCATGAAAATCAGTCATTAATATTTCTGAGGTAGCTTTGCGCAAAACAAGAGTCTTATAATAAAATAATTGCTTAATATATGTTATGCATATATAAAAAATTTTAATTGAGAAAAATGCATGAGATTTACATATATATATATATATATATATATATATATATATATATATATAGTCAACTATATTTTATTTTCTGAAGGTATTGAATAATTTACTCAACATTTGTGAAAAGAATTCCATTTTTTTAATAATACAGAATGTTAGCCATGTTTTCTATAAAAGACCAGATGGTAAATATTTTTGGCTGTGTGTGCTATGAAATCTCTTCTGTAACTATTTAACTCCATGTGCTTGTCTTGTGAAAACAGTTTTGGGTGCTACATAAACAAATATTTGTGTTTGTGTTTTACGTATACTTCATTTCAAAAGTATTCCATATTTTCAATTTAGTCCACAAATCACAGTTTGTTAATAACTACTCAGCAGGGAAAGAAAATATGATTACTTGTGCATTTTCAAGGGTCATTAGGAAGATATGACAATGTATAATGCCTATTCTCCCAGAGGACTAGGTTATTGTGGCAGATGAATGTATCTTTATCAACAAAATGTCTTCATGATTGCACTAGTTGCAAGGCTCAAGTACTATCCTATACAAGTTTAGAAGAAGAAATTATGAAAAAGTTCAGAAATTATATGTATTGTTCCTGAAAGATTGAAATTTATTATAAGGTCTTTCAGGCTTTACCTGAAGAGAAAATCTTCCATTTTGCATCACACAAATAATACACATACTATACCAAAGAGTTAACACAGCAGCCTCATGTTTCTATTTTCAAAATAACCCATTTGGAACTGGCCCTTAGCTGGTATCATG
Source organism: Callospermophilus lateralis (assembly GCF_048772815.1). Taxonomy (NCBI): domain Eukaryota; kingdom Metazoa; phylum Chordata; class Mammalia; order Rodentia; family Sciuridae; genus Callospermophilus; species Callospermophilus lateralis. The sequence goes on from NW_027512489.1 coordinate 624,543, forward strand.
GAACATGTCTTTTCTCCTAACCTGGATGCTGAATACCTGCTCTACTTCTTAAAATATGGAATTTCAAAAGTGTAGCTACTTGTTACTCTTATATGACCAACCCCCAATATAACCTTGGACTCTGAGTCTCAAGTAGGCTTTCCTGGGTACAACAATTGCACACATAGTGTAGGTTGCAGGTGGAGGACACTGTGTGCCCATGTGTGTATAAGTATTAGGGAAAGGTTGGAGCAGAACATAAGATGTTTCTTCCTGGGTCCCTTGAAACTCAGCTCATTGCATTAATAGGTTACAGCTGTGAGTACAACTATGGCAGGTACTAAGCAGATCACTGAGTATGTACATGCTCTTAGGACACACCCTCACACAACACACACACACACTCCCACACATACACACACAGCTAATAATTGCAAAAACAAGTAGATAGTTTGTACTATTATCTATTATTTTATTTTCTTGCATTTTATTTCATTTAGTTCTGTAACATTCTACTCTAATTCCAGTTTAATTCACTATCCTCCATTACATATAAATTTAAAGATGTTTGTTTCACACAATTCAAATACAGTTTGCATTAATGTGACACTCTTCCAGGTACCTACTGAACTGTTGCTTTAACTTCTCTGCCTTATACAGTTTCCTATCATCTGCAGAAAAGCACACAGAAAGTATTTTAAAAGGATTTTAGTGGTAATCATTACCAAAAATACCACATATAGTAGTGGTATTTTTGGTAATGGTTATCTGGGGCAACATAACAAATTATTATAAAATTTATTCACTATAACAATAAATATTTCTTATTATATCATTTCTAAGGGTGCTTCTCTCTCAGGAACCCCCGATAGGCTGAGATCAAGGCATTACATCTGGCTACAGACATTTTGATTTTCATCTGGACTATTAGTTCACAAATGCATTCATAATGGTTGTTAACATATATTTACTGACTGTTGTCTGGGGAAATTATTTTCCATGGAATTATACCTATACCCATAATATGATTGCTGGCTTCCCTCAGCAGGCAGAAAAAAAAAGGAAGGCAAAAAGATATAAGCCAATGTATGCTTTGTAACTTAATTGCAGAAATTACACACCAATGCTTTTGCTATAGTGCATTTAGTAGAGATGAGGAATTTCAGTCATACCCATGGGATGGATGTCACCCAGGGCATCAACAGCAGCAAATACAGGTCTTTGAGGGCCAACTTATTATGATCTACATTCCAGGATCACAAAGATATAAGGAAAACAAGATATAAGGAAAACAACATCAGAGGAGAGGCCGTGTTAGCTGGAAGAGAGGCGTGGGCCCAATCAGAATCCAGGCGCCACACATGAGTCACTTTTCCTGGATACCCACTCCATTTTATCTCCCCAAAGGGCATCACCTTAATTTGCATATTTCAAGAATCATTCCTTTCCTGATTTTATTCTGCCAAATTCTCCAGTTCAAGTTCTAGGAGTGAATACATTTATATTTATTTAAATTATCACACAGGTATAATCATGGTATTTGTTGAAAGGTTGACACCTAGCATGTCAAGGGTGAGCTAGACAAAATCCAAAACCAGTAACAAACACACAGATAACTTCAACATGAAACTGACTTCAAGGAACCTGAGGACTCATTTGAATGCTAGTTTTTTTCTCGCCACAAATAAGGAAAACGTTGACAGATACATGAATTAAATATGTCTGGACTTTTAAATAACATAAACACATCAGAACATAATACAACCTCAGTAATCTTCCTCCTGTAACTCCATCTTTCCTGCCAAAGGAGCACTGCTGTATAGTCCACCCAATGAGAGGATCCAAGGCTTATTAAAGACTCAGTGCCCCCTAAAGTCAAAGAGACCTTGATTCAACCAGATAAAACCAACCAAGAAGGGTAAGAAGGATTTCAACCATGAGCATTTGTTTCAAAGTCATGTCTGTGTTCACTTCATAGCTGACGATGGCAGGGTTATGCCTTCCATCCTCTGTGTCCCATTGAGGCACCTTATTTCCATTTTGTTACTCTTTTTTTTTATGTGGGGAGCATACCAGTGATTAAACTCAGAGGAACTTGACCACCAAGCCACATCCGCAGGCCTATTTTGTGTTTTATTTAGAGACAGGGTCTCACTGAGTTGCTTAGCGTCTTCCTTTTGCTGAGGCTGGCTTTGAACTCTCCATCTTCCTGCATCAGCCTCCCTTGCAGTTGGGATTACAGGTATGTACCACCATACCTGGATCCATCTCATTACTCTTGTAGTGTATTTTATAGGAAGCTGCAGCTGTGTTGTCTGCAAAGAGCTCACTGCTGCCCCTCTCCAGAGAACATGAAGCCAACAGACCTGAGAGGTTTAGTACTACCCTCCCAGGGTGGTCGACAGTCAGGGTTGGGCTGGTAAGTGGGCAAAAGGCTGCCACTTTGCTGTAGATGGAGAATTGGTCTCATGTACCTTTAGAACACCCAGATTACCTCGAGCTAGGGTCACATTCTTGCTCCCACCCTATATCCCTCATCCTACTTTTCTGCTCTTGACTCTCCTAAGACCCCCCCTCTCAGGCCTACTTTTAGGGAGTTTGGTACCAGGTAGAGATCACTTGTCATCTTTAATACCTGGAATCCTCCATCTGCCAATTGTCTCTCCTTTGGAAGCCTGGCTTTCCCCTTCATTCTGTAAAAGACCAAATTCCTCTGATAATCTCTTTTCTGTTCTTAGTTACTTAGGATTGACAGTTTCTTGCTTGCAATCACAGAACTTTAACAACTTTATGCCTGTATCTATCAGGGTCAGATCAGGAGAGAGAAACTGTACAGCACATGAACATTTAATAGAGAATGGTTAACTGTAATAGGAGATTGGAGTAAAGCAGTACCTTCTAGTAAGATGTAAAGAGAGAAAAGAACTAGAGGAATTGTAGGTAAAAGGAGCAAATATAAGGAGACAGATCCTGAAGGAAAAGACTCCCAGGGTTGAGGTCCAGACATTGTTGGAGAGGTCATCACTGTAGCTCAGTGGATGACAGAGAGGGGGCCCTGTGGTGCTGCACCCATGGAATTCACCAGACATCTGCCATCCAAGCTGCTGGGGAAATGGAGATGTTTCACTGGGAAGTCACTCCACTAGAAAACCACCCAAGGAAGGTGATGGGGGGGACTGCTTGTCACTAGGTGCTACTGATTGCAATGAACTATAGGGTATAAGAAGTAAGGGCGCCAACTACACAGCAGAAGTCAAAAACTGAGGAAAACCATTTGTGCTGAATGAGTCTGGAGATGGAGAAGCCATATCCATTGCAAAGAGCTGGGCACTAAAGACATTGCCATGCTACAGGAACTGGGAACTAGAGAAACCAGTCATGCTGCAGGGACCTGCCTGCACAGGCCAATTTCCTTTGTCTCTCCTGACAAAACTTACTGCCATTGGCAAAGAAAATATGTTTATAGGGCCCAGATCTATTTTCATGAAACAGGCAATTAAAGATGAATTCAGAACTGAGAAATAATAAATTGATAACTGGAGCAGTGTCTTATTTCCTCTCATGATGCACTGACAGGAACTCTTACCTGGTCACACATATGATAGGGTGTCTGTGTTAAATACACAATGGAATTACAAAAGAGGGGGACATTCAAGGAGATAAGTTATAACTCTTAAAAAGGGAAGTGGCTGGGGCTACATCTCAATGGTGGGCTGCATGCTTAGCATGCACAAGGACCTAGATGTCATCCCTAACCCAAGAAGGAATGCAAGGGAGGTGTGGATGGAAGAAACAAGAAAGGAAAAAAAAAACCATGAAAACATTTACCTTGGAACTCTAATAAGAGCATTTTATATATTCAAAGCAGCTTAATCTCTCCCTTTGCCAATCTCTAAGACTTCTGAGATAGATGACACCTAGTGGTCTGGATGCCATATACCACTGTTTTCCAGCAAACACAGTTCAGGTATGGCTGCTGAAACTCCTACCTTGAAGTTGAACATTATTTCTCCACCTATCAAATAGATCTCCCCAGAGAAATAACTGAGAGGAGGAACACTCATTCTTTGCATCAAATCATTTTGCCCTTGTTCTTATTTTTTTAACTTGCAGGTCTGTATTATGAAGTGGCTAACTAGGTGCAGGGTGCCTTAAGCCATGGGTCTGCTTACAGAACCCTTAAGCAGCTTGATGCTTTTTAACAATGAGTCATATCTCTGAGTTTAAATTTGACACATGAGACACTTGGCCCAAACATTCACACAGTTGGGAAAGCACTGGACTTGGAGGGAGGTGATAGCCTCACTTCTCAGCTGGGGCACCCTGGAAAGCCACTTGTTTTCAACTTTTTTATTGTTGCATTCATAAAATGAGTGAGTTGTATTAAAAAATATAAGGTATCATGTGTTTCCATAGTTTGTATATCAAGAACTTGTACACTATTAGAAAGCCTAGTGTAAGATTCAAAACTGCATATACCACCACTCATTCACTCTCTGTGCATACATGTCTGTAAGTATAGAAGGGAAAAGCTGGTAGGGTATAGAAGAAATGTTAACTGAAGTTATTCCAGGATGTAGGGTTATGTAGGATTTAAATTTCCATCTGTATACCTTACCAAATCTTCCAAATGTTACATAATCTGGATGCATTACAATTATGAAAAGAAAAGTAGAACTGATCTACAAGTAATAGTCACCTCATCACATTGTAGAGCATATCTACTCACGTTAAAACTTGTACAAAAATCAATAGCCTTGATCATCCATACTCACTGGTAGAATCCAAACAGAAAACTTGCAACAGGGCCTGTAGATCTGTCCTTTCTCCATATAACGTTTTGTTTTCTAGAAAGAAGCCTCTTTCAAATATTCTCCATTGTTTATTATCCCATTGGTAATTCCATCATTCCCATGGGAAGATGATACAGGCTGTCCTTCCAAAGAGAAGCAGAAAAAGTGAGTTAACAGAAGGAGAAAGAGTGTTTTAAGTGTGTTATGAAAAGCAAGCAAATTAAGGAGGAAGAGTGGCTATCCAGTATCCTTGGATGGGACTCATCCCCCAAGTGAGGAAAGGTGTCTTAGTTTTCTCTATTTCTACTGTTATGAAAAAATAACTAAGACCAGATAATTTAAAGAATAGAAACTTATTTATCTCCTGGTCTGGAAGCTGGGAAGTCCAAGAGCATGGCATGGCATCAGATGAAGGCCTTCTTGCTGCATCATGACATAGCAGAGGGTATCTCGTGGTCAAACAAAGTAAGCATGCAAGCTTGGATCTCTCTTCCTTTTTCTTGTAAATCCACTAATGCTATCATGGGAATCCCACTCTCATGACCTAATCCAACCCTAATTACCTCTCAAAAGTCCCACCTTCAAATACTGTCAACATATGAATTGGGGGTATTAAGTTTTCAACACACATATTTTGGAGGAATATATTAAAAACATAGCCAAAGGAAAGTGTACAGTTTTTACTAATGTCACTTATCTGCACAGCAAAGCATTTTGCAACACTCTGAATGTAGCTCAGAACTTTCCTTTTGTTTTTAGTGTTATAAAAAAGGAGACAGAAAATCATTTAGGAATATTGCTTCTCATTGGTAAGATGTGCATTTGGTATAGAGCACAGGTTGTTCTGGAACACTGTCAAGTGGTATGGCCTGCTGTTCATTTGTGACTATTTTATCATTCAGAACTCATTCCATGTCATACTTTCTTCTACTCAATCAGACTCATTCTATAACATGAGTGAGTTTTTAAATATATTTTTTGCATTCATAAAATTTCTTCTCCTGCATCTTTGGAAATGGAATCATGCTTGATATCAAGAATCTGAAGAACATTTATTCAGTTAACATCCTTGCCCTTTCTTACTTTAGAGTTTAAAGTGAAGGATTTGATGAAATATTAAGGTTTATTATCATGGGTATTCAGTCATGTACCACATATGTCACATGCAACATATGACTGGATGTGGTCTCATGGTGATATTGAAGCCCTTCTTAGCTTCAGTAACAGCTTAGATATTTACACAATGAGAAGATGTACCCAACAAAGCATTTCTAAAAATATGTCTCCATTAGGGCATGACTATAAATGAAAATGTCAGAATCTGTTTCTGCTTGACCTTAAGTAAGCAGTGACTTTAGAGGTATCTGGGAAGCCAGACATGGAAAGAACTGGCATGGTGTATTTATTTAATAACTAACACTATTTGGAATAAATCACTAAAGTAAATGTCTCAATGATGGATGGCCATATTTTATTCTGAGTGTTTTAGAAACTACTGCTCATTTGACTTCATTGTGTTCTAACATAGACCCTCCTAGCTGCCCACAACTGGCTAAGCCAGCTCCACTTTCCAAATGCAAACAGAACTGCAAGTTCCTTTTCCACCTAAGGCTCTTCCATAGCACCAGAGAATTGCTTGGCTGCTGCATTGTAATTCTTCCATCTGACTAACTTCAAAGAAGTCTGATCTTGCATTCAGTGTATGTGCTGTTTATCAGAGTCTGGGCTCCCTTGTATCCTAGGCAACCATTTGGAGCAGGGATAACCTAGAGTGAGAGGTCCCCTGTGCGTTTATGTCATAACCCTAGTTTCTTGGTAGTGACTGTGTTGATATTGTCATTGTGACCTTTAGGATCCAAAGATGCCAGTACTCAGTGGTGTTTAGTGGCATTGTATTGCACATGGAGACCAAAGTGGGACATTTATACACTCTTATCAGTCCTACCCCTTCTCCTCTCTTCCTTTTATCTAGTCCTGTGGCCCCAAACTGCAGCAAGGCGAGGTTGAGAGGGTACTGTGGTAATTCTGTAGTGACTGATGTCCTTCCCTCCTCTCTGCCTTACTGTCTTCACTGGTGAATATACCAGTGAAGTGGCAAACTCAAGTGCTCCTAGTTAGGGAAGCCATTTTACAGTCCTGATATGGTACTCTAGCTTGAAAAATAGTCTGATTTTCAATGCCATGCCCCCAAATGGTATTGCTCGTCATTAACTGGGACAATCTGCAAGCTATGGGAAGGACAAACACAAGAACACTGCCAGCAGTTCTAATCCTCTTCTGGGTTTAGAACGGTTGAAGTGGACTTTTCTGTCTCCATAATAAGGCAATGTGAACTCTAATTTTGCTGAAGACCTGTTTTCCAGAGATGTCAAAGATGTCATGTGTGCAATTAGATATAAATATTTACTCTGAGTTTGAGTTGTTCAGATGCTACCTTCTCAAAGTGTGTCTTAGAGCTTGTACATTTTACTCAGGAGTTCTGATACTAATTTTCTGGTGAATAGTAATGACTTTACTCTTTCATGGATTTGGGAATAAGGAAAAACAGTCTTGACACCTCCTCCCAGGCTGTAAGATTCATGCAAGTGAAAACCTCACTGATTCTTCTATCCACTGCCCAGCCTCAGGGTATGAATGAAAAATTGGGTCATGTCCTACTAAATCAGGACAGCATTTAAGCCATAAACAAAACTGGACCTTAGTTCATACTTCGTTGTTTTCTCATCCTACCTTTTGAAGTAGGAACCTGTTATAGCAGTCTTCTCCATTATGCTATTTGGAAGCTCTCTACTTCACCTTGTCTAGGCCTCTGAAGGATGGGTGCTATCTTCCTAAGTCCTTTTCCATCTAAAAACTCTGATCTGCAAGGAAACACATTAGTTGTTTTTTTATTCTGTGAAAATAATTTTACTCTGTCTGGACCCATTGTAATTTTTAATATCATGAAGCAGAAAACTTTGTCTTTATCATGTATCTCTGAAACACTCTCCTCATTCTTTGAAACTCATTTCCAACACCTGCATATTCATCTTATTCTAGGAGTCTGCAGGGCATTCAAAATAGTCCCAAATATCACTGTTCTCAGAGGACATTTTCATGTCATTTAACATCAGACTTTGGGAATCCTTTTAATTAGGGTGTAATAAATAGATCCAAAAGTGTACAGTGGTAAAAACAACAGAAGTCTCTTTCTTGCTGAAGTCACATTTTAGTGAACAACAGATCAATGGTGCAGCAGTTCAACCAACTGACATTGCAGGAGGCTTTTGATGTTTTCCTTGGTGTTGTTTCAATGCCAGGCCACCACAAAGGAAAAAGTGGAATTTGCAAGGGGTGTTCTGGGTCAGGCAAGAGCCACACCTCTCTTCCACCAATGGACTCACCCAACTGCAAGGCTGTCTTAGAAGTCAATTCCTAAGGACAACCATACTCAGTGGATTGAGAAACATGAACTTCTGATGAGTCTTTGGCCATCACTATAATAGTTCCATTTCTGGCCAACAAATATCAGACACAGCACAAGAACATTCCTAAACTGATTATCACATTCTTGTTCAGTACTTCTTCCAGCTCAAGGCCCAAGCTGCTGGGAAATTTGTCCAGTCTGATGTGACTCATTCCTAGAAGTTTATGACTCCAAGCACATCCATCCAATATGCCATGGGGCAGAAGAGACAGTTTATCTCTAAAAACTACTTTGTGGAAAAGAAAGGACAGACACGCACACAACCTTCAGGAATCTGTCCTCATGAGACATGAAGTATCTCTGCCCTGAAAAAGAGAAAGCCCCCAATATAGCTCTGCTTCTAGGAGATTGTCCTCATCCAAAGTCTTGACTGAGATCCTTCACAACCTCCAGTGAGGTGACATTGGCAACAAGCCTCCTTAGAGCTGGTACAATGTGGTATAAGCTGGTACAATGTGCTTCTGCTAGGTGGTGGCTGTGAAAGCCATTCAAAACAGAAGCTTGATTTAAAGATGTCACCTCACCTGATCTTTTAAAAAGTTCTAGTTATTGTGTTTGAGAATTCTTAATGAGCTTTTGTATTGCAGTCATTTACATTTTTAGTTCACATCTGTGTCTCTAGAAGCAGTTAATTTTACTGTCCCCAAAGGTCTCACATTCCTAGATTCCCTTTGTCTTCAACATTTATTTCTGCTTTTGTGCTATATTTGAAGGAACTCACCTTGCAAACTAGTATATTGCTGCTGTTTAATAATATTAGCACCAGCTTGGTAGTTTAAGAAAACACCTGCTTATTAATTCAATATCTGAGGGCCGTTCAAGCACTGCTGTGTTCTGTACTCTGCAAGGCTGAGTTCAAGGTGAGAGCCAGGGCTGAGTTTCATCTGAAGCCTCCACTGAGAACTGATCTAGTGACAAACCCAGGTGACATATCCTGATGTGACTCCTCTCAGGCTATGGCAATAGCTTCTTGGCCAGTATCTGCTACCTGGACCTCTCAGAAAGGCTGTGTCCTCAGAGGCCCCAAGGGAAAGAGTGTCCCAGCAAGACAAACATTGTAATCAGTCACTGCAGTGGTATTCTGTTACTCTATGTATGTTTCTGCTTAAAAAAAAGGTCTCAGATCCTGCCCATACTATAGGGAAAGGACTACAAAAGATAGGCAGACCAGCAAGTGGATGGATGTAACTTCTGGCCAGCCTGGAGCCTTTACTTATTTATTATTTGTTAAAATTTTTAATTTGTTTTAGTTAGTTATACATAACAGTAGAATGCATTCATATACTTTGATATATCATACATAGTTTGGGATATAATTTCTAATTTTTCTGAGTGTACATGTTGAAGAATCATATTGGTCATGCAGTTACATATATACATACAGTAGTAATAATGTCTGTTTCGTTCGACTATCTTTCCTATACCCACATCCCTGTACCTCCCCTCCCATCACTTCCCTCTACCTAATCTAAGGTAATGCTGTTCTTCCCTAGTGCCTCTCCCGGCCTTATTATGAATTAGCATCTGCATATTAGAGAAAACATTCAGCCTTTGGTTTTGTGGGGATTGGCTTATTTCCCTTAGCATGATATTCTCCAGCTCCACCCATTTACTGGCAAATGCTCCATTTCACTCTTCTTTAAATCTAAGTAATATTCCACTGAGTATATATACCACATTTTCATTACCATTCATCTATTGAGGGATACCTAGGTTGATTTCATAGTCTAGCTATTGTGAATTGAGCTGCTATAAACATTGATGTGGCTGCAATAACTATAGTATGCTAATTTTAAGTCCTTTGGGTATAAACCAAGGAGTGGGATAGCTGGGTCAAATGGTGGTTCCATTCCAATTTTCTGAGAAATATCCATACTATTTTCCATAGTCATTGTACCAATTTTAAGTTCCACCAGCAATAAATGAGTGTACCTTTTTCACCACATCCTTGTCAACATTTTTTGTTGCCTATATTCTTGATGATTGCCATTCTGACAGGAGTAAGATGAAATCTGAGAGTAGTTTTGATTTACATTTCTCTGATTGCTAGAGGTGTTGAATACTTTTTTCATATATTTGTTGCTCAATTGTATTTCTTCTTCTACGAAGTGTCTGTTCAATTCCTTAGCCCATTTATTGATTGTTTTTTTTTTTTTGGTGTTAAGTTTTTTGAGTTCTTTATATATCCTAGAGATTAATGTTTTATAGGAAATCCAAGTGGTAAAGATATTTTCCCAGTCTGTAGGCTCTCTCCTCACATTATTGAATGTTTCCTTTCCTAAGAAGAAGCTTTTTAATTTAAATCCATCCCATTTATTGATTCTTGAAGTTACTTCTTGCACTTTATAGTCTTTTTAAGGAAGTCAGATCCTACTGTGTTTGAGAATTCTTAATGAGCTTTTGTATTGCAGTCATTTACATTTTTAGTTCACATCTGTGTCTCTAGAAGTGAAGATTTGGGCCTATTTTTTCTTCTACTAGGCATAGAATCTCTGTTCTGGTACCTAAGTATTTGATCCACTTTGAGTTGATTTTTGTGCGGGGTGAAAGATAGAGGTTTAATTTCATTTTACTCCCTGTGTATTTCCAGTTTTGCTAGCACCATTTGTTAATAGGCTATATTTTCTCCAGTGAATGTTTTTGGCACCCTTGTCTAGTATGGGATAACCGTATTTATGTGGGTTTGTCTCTGTGTTCTGTATTCTGTACTATTGGTTTACAAGTCTATTTTGTGCCAATATAATGCCATTTTTGTTACTGTAGCTCTTTAGTATAGTTTAAGGTCTGGTATTGTGATGCCTCCTGCTTCACTTTCCTTGCTAAGGATTGCTTTAGCTATTCTGGTGTCTTATTTTTCCAAATAAACTTCATAATTGTTTTTTCTATTTCTATGAAGAATGTCATTGGATCTTAATAGGAAATGCATTAAATATGTATAATGCTTTTGTTAGTATGGTCATTTTGACAATCATAATTCTGCCTATCCAGGAGCAGATCTTTCCATCTTCTAAGGTTTTCTTCAATTTCTATCTTTAGTGTTCTGTAGTTTTCATTATAGAGGTCTTTCACTTCTTTTGTTAGATTGATTCCCAGGTATTTTATTTTTCTTGAGGCTATTGTGAATGGAGTCGTTTTCCAATTTCTCTTTCAGTGGATTCATCATTGATATATAGGAATGTGTTTGATTTATGGGTGTTGATGTTATATCTTGCTACTTTGCTGAATTAATTTGTTCTAGAAGTTTTCTGGTGAAAATTTTTTTGGATCTTTTACATATAGAATTATATTATCAGCAAATAGTGATAGTTTGAGCTCCTCTTTACCTATTTGTATCCCTTTAATTTTAATTTCTTTTTTCTAATTGTTCTGGTTAGAGTTTCAAGGATGATGTAGAATAGAAGAGGTGAAGGAGGACATCCTTGTCTTGTTCCAGTTTTTTCTCCATTTAGAATGATGATGGCCTTGGGTTAAGCATATATAGCTTTTACAATATTGAGATATGTTCCCACTATCCCTAGTTTTCCTAGTGTTTTGAACATGAAAGGGTGCTGTATTTTGTGAAATGCTTTTTCTGCATCTATTGATCTGATCATATGATTCTTGTTTTTAAGTTTATTGGAACCTTTATTGATAACGTACTATGTGTGACCATTTACATTGGCATTTACTTTCTATGACAAAATTTGGAACAACCATTATTATTTTTATCTCATAGATAAGAAAAATTAAAGTTCATATTGTTTAGTATCTTGTGTAGCTGGGGTTCCAATTTAGAATTTAGTGTAACACATTCAAGTGTGTGTGTGTGTGTTTAGTAATTGGGAGGGAACAGGTAGAAACTGAGTACAAGGAGGTGAAGCTGAAAAGAACTGGGGTTGTTTTGTAGAGAATTTCACACTGAGGCTTTATTCCAAAGCACCTGAAAAAGCTGTTGTGTTTGAAGGAGTGAATATTTGCCCCCTCAATCAGTTTTAAGTGATAATCATAGTCACATCTCACAACTTATATTCAAGTCGAGGTAGAAGAAAATTTTTGCTATATACCAGTGTATGAGTCTGAAATGATCAACTTCAAGTGAAATATGAACATTATTTTTAAAACATTTTTTAAACAATTTGCTTAACTATCAGTTATTTTTTTCTCATTTGTTTGGAGGGTGTAACTAACTATTGATACTTCAGGTTATATGAAAATTATTTTACAAATAAGTTTATCTTTTTTGAGCAAATCATCTCTTGTAGTGGGATAGGTTTGTGTCAATTTTAAAGGGTATAAAAACTTGTAAAAATCATTTTACTTGCAAATTCTTAAGTGCACAGGCTCTACATTGAAGGATGCATCAACAGGGAAAAAAATTGAAATCTTGTTTATTTTGCAGCCCAGCATCAAAGGCAATGTCTACCACATCATAGGCATTCAATGCTGGCTCATGGAAGAAATAAGTTATTTAATGCATCCTCAGTCAAGCACAAAAATGAAGGCAGTCCCCAGGAACAGAAAGCTTTGGGCAGCCAGCAGAGAACGTTTTTTCGTTGTGTCTGCATAAGAAATCCGTTCTGTCCTCTGAATAATTCATTAGATCGAATAAGTGAAATAATCCAAAAACAAAGGAAGTAAGCTAGAAAAATAGTCAAAGTCGTATAATTTGAACAGTTTTTTAAAAGTCACATAATAAGGAAATGTGAGCTTTATTAGTCAGTGGATCTCCAAGTCATATTTTTGAGGAAAATTAAATGTGCTGTAGAAGTGCTATGTTGCCTTCTCAGTGGGGATGATATTTGTGCTTGAAGGACAAGTTTCTCATCAGATCTTGGAAAGTGTGAGAGATTCCATGATAGTAACCATAGTATGAAGGTCCTGATGATGGGAACTGTGGCCCAGATGCATCTGTACCTGTTCTACTAGGTGCTAGTGCCTTGATTCAGGAAATGAGACTCATAGAGTGGAAGTGCTCTTAGTGTTTGCTCAGCATGTACAGTTTTAGGTGTCCCTATGCTATGTCTTACAGATCTTCTTACCCAATCCTTTGCCAGAGGCCAAAAATACCTACCTTAAATCCTGGGTGTGCTAGGAAATCCTGGGTGTGCTAGAAACTTGGGGTGCTAATGAATATATGGAAGGGCCTTTGATGATGGGATTGAATTAACCATCTTTAGATCATCCTGGATTATGTGTGGGCCCTAAATCCAATGGCAAGTATGCTTATAAAGATCTGAAGCCCATAGGAAAGGAGAATGTGACTGTAGAGCTTGGAGTTATGTGTCTGTCAGTCAAGAAATGCCAACAGTCACCAGAAGCTGGGAAAAGACAGGGACAGTCTTGCCCTAGAGGCTTTTGGACAAGTATGGCCTTGCCAACAACTTCATGGAGGACCTAGTCTCATAACTATGAGGGAGAAAAAAGCTTCTATTACTCTTAGCCATCAAATATGTGGTATTTTATTATGGCAACCACAGAAAGCTAATACATCTTCCTTATTGAAAAATGGAGAAACTGGTTTTAGAGAGCTCAGGTGACCTGCCTCAACCTGAGGCCTCCCTCTGGGTAGCCCATAAATAGGCCTATGAGTTTAGGTTCTGTAATTCTGCCAAAGTTCCACTGTCTTGTGTATCTTCCTTTTCAACTTTCCGGACTAGGCCATCCATTGAGGCCAATCAGTGGGCAGTCTTTGCAAGACAGTGGCTTGAAGTTGGTGGAACAGCATCTGCTGGAGAGGTGCAGTATGCAGCCTGCTCCTGCCTCTCAAGCCTCAGAAGGCAGGCACTGTGCTGCAGACGTGTTTGGTGGATGCTTCATCTTCTGTCTGGTTCCAGTTGGCCTAGCATCTCTCTGTTTCATGAGGTCTTTATTTTAAAGACAATTAGTGATAACAGGCCCACATGCATCCATGTGCCCGAGGAACCACACACTGGCTTATTAGGATCCTTTCAGTCTGCTGCATTTTCCTGGTGAGCTGGCCTCTTATTCTCTCATTATTTTTTTTCTATTCTGTTCTATTCTGGGGTACATTATCTTTAGACATGCCAAGACAAATGGGGATTAATTTGCAAATGCCCCTTACAGCTTAATTGATTGCTTCCTGCACTGACCTTTGTGGGGAAGAGCAGCCAGCAGGAAAATGAACATCCTCCTCCTCAGGTCTCTGCAAGACTTCTTCCCTGTCACCCTGTCAGTTTCCAGGATATCTTGAGGAAATTGGGTAAAAATGAAAGAAAACCATATTCTGGGATGGCAAGTGATTTTCCAGGCTTTGTAACGGTCACCCCATCACTCCTCCTATTTAGCTGTGGGTCACCCTGGAAATCAAAAGAAGGACTTTTGCTCTGGTCTCCTAAACAATGCTTAAGGCTGAGTCTTGCAAGAAACAGCCAGAAAGACAGCACTCAGAGTGAAGCACTCTGGAGGGCAATCCTGAGCATCACCCTCCCAGCAGGTCCTACAAGTATTTTTGTTTTCTTCCCTCTACTATCCTCTGATATAAAATGTGCTGATGATAGTCATTTTACATCTCACTATTTAAGTTACCAGACAGCAAGGTATAAGAACGCATATCACCCCAAATCTGCATTCCCAGAATGGGGGAAATGTTAGCATATTTTTTGTTGTATTTAGGTTAGTTGCATCATGTTAAGTAGAAATATGACTTTGTTATGGTCTTTATTTGGAGACAAAGTATAGTTTAAGGAGATACGTATGGTGTCACATTGACAAGGGGTGAACTATAGTGGCATTTTTATATGTCAAATGGCTAGGCTACAGTCCACAATTACTCCATCAAACACTGATCTAGATGGTGTCATGAAGGGATTTTTGCAGACATAATTAAATTCTCTGATCTGGTGACTTTAAATTGGAAAGATTATCCTCAGTAGACCTAATTTAATCAATTGGAAAAACTTAAAAGCAAGAATGAGGCGAGAGAGAATGTGTGTTCCAGCCAGCTCCTGATCATCTCTTCCTGATGACTTCCCTGATGACAGGATTTGGACTTGCTTAGCCAGCCCTCACATTAGGGAAGCAATTACATATCTGTATCCATCGTCTATATCCATATGTCTCCTACTGATTCTGCTTCTCTAGTTTTGCTCCCGGTGAATATAAAAGCATGAATCATCACACATATGGAGTGTGCTATTAATTCAAGCAGCAAGTTAGGAGGGTCACAAAACAGAATGTGCTTCCTCGCACAGACAATGCCCAGGAATCAGGAAGAAGAATGGGTTCACATGAGGAGAGAGCCTACAGATTGGGAGAAAATCTTGATCACATGCACCTCTGATAAAGCATTAAACTGTAGGTTATCTAAAGAACTCAAAAACTTAACATCAAAAAAATAAAAAGAAGAAAAGAAATGACCCAATCAATAAATGGGCTAAGAAGTTGAACAGACACTTCACAGAAGAAGAAATACAGTTGATCAACAAATATATGAAAAAGTGTTCAACATCTCTAGCAGTTAGAGAAATGTAAATCAAAACTACTCTGATTTCATCTCACACCTGTTAGAATGGCAATCACCAAGAATAAGGACAACAATAAATGTCGGCAAGCAAGTGGTGAAAAAGGTACACTCATACATTGCTGGTGGGACTGCAAATTGGTGCAACCACAATGGAAAGCAGTATGGAGATTCCTCAGAAAATTGGGAATAGAACCACCCTTTGACCCAGCTATCCCACTCCTTGGTTTATACCCAAAGGACTTAAAACTCAGCATACTATAGTGATGCAGCCACATTAATGTTTATAGCAGCTCAGTTAACAATAGTTAGACTATGGAATCAACCTAGGTGTCCCTCAACAGATGAATGGTAAAGAAAATGTGGTATATATACTTGATGGAATATTACTCAGCTTTAAAGAAGAATGAAATATGGCATATGCCAGTAAATGGTTGGAGTTGGAGAATATCATGATAAGTGAAATAAGCCAATCCCACAAAACCAAAATCTGAATGTTTTATCTAATATGTGAATGCTAATTCACAATAAGGTTGGGGGGGGCACTAGGGAAGAATAGCATTACCTTAGATTAGGTAGAGGGAAGTGATGGGAGGGGAGGTATGAGGATGTGGGGATAGGAAAGATAGTAAATATATGTAATCTCTGACCTAAGTCTTTGATCCACTTTGAGTTGATTTTTAAGCAGGGTGAGAGAGATTTAATTTTATTTTGCTACATGTGTATTTCCAGTTTTGCCAGCACCATTTGTTGAATAGGCTATCTTTTCTCCAGTGAAAGGTTTTTGGCACCTTTGTCTTTATGAGCATATTCCTGGTGATCTCTCTGCAAGTAGGAGCAGCATTGAGATCTTGGGACTGCATATCTGTTTTTAATTGTTATGTTTTCAGATATATGAATGGTTTAATCATTTTTAAATGTTCCTCTTTGTCTCTAGTAGTATTTTTGTGTACTAAAGTTATTTTTTTCTTATATTGGTGTAACCATTCTAGAACTCTTGGGGTTACTGTCTTCGTGCTATATCTTTTTAGTCTTTCGACCTAAAGCTATTCATGTCTTTGAAGTTAAAAATGTGTCTCTTATTGACAGCAAGCAGATAGTTAATTCCGCCCCCCCCCTTTTTAATTCAGTGTAACAATCTCTGTCATTTATATGGTTGAGTTTATAACAGCCATTTTGCTACTCATTTTCTAAAGGTCTTTCATTTTCTTTATCTATGATTTTCTATTTTTTGGCCTTATTTTTATTTAAAGTTTTATTTCCCTTTAACTCATTTCTTGTCTTCTAGGACTCTAACTATATACTGCTGGTTTATGTGATAGTGTTACATCAGTCTTTTATGCTGTTGATTTATTTTTCCATTCTTCTCTAATTTCTGTTTCTCAGATTGAGTAATACCTATCAACTTATTTTCAAGTTTGCTACCTCTTTATTCTCCCTGCTCAAATCTGAGACTCTCTAGTCAATTTTTCATTTTAGTTATTATACTTCTAACCTCAGAATTTCTATTGGGTCCTTTTTAAAAACTGATTTTGATCTCTTCTCTCCATTTGCTAATTAATTTTCATTGTGCTTTTCTTTACTACTTTAAACATAGTTTCTTTTACTTCTCTGAATGTATCCCTGATAACTGATTATATATATATATATATATATATATATATATATATATATATATATATATATATATATATATGTTAAATCCAACATCTCAACACCAAAAGGGCCAGTTTCCTTTGATTGTTTTATTTCTGTGTACAGGTCACACTTATCTATTTCTTTGCCTGTTTCCTAATATTTTCTGTAAACTGGACACACTACACATATATTTTAAAAGATTAAAATCTAAACGTTCTCCCCCTGAATATTTATTGCTGATCCCCTCTACTTTTCCTCCTTCCTTCCTTCCTTCCTTTCTTTTTTTCTGTATTTTTCATAGGGCTTGTTTCTTATTTTTTCCAGTAACTTTCCTGGACCCATTCTATAGTATTTTCATTCCACTGTATTGAGGTACTTTTAAATTTTAACTCTCATTTTTATTTTCTATTCTGGCTTTGTACAGATTACCTTCACTTCATGTCAGCTTAATATAAAAATTAAGGTTCGGCAAATGATTTGACACCGTATTTCCTTGAGTGCTTTATGTTAGCAAGTTTCTCATACTTTGTTATGAGAATCAATATGTGGTTTGTAGCATATCTTCAAAGTTCAGATAATCAGCACTTTTTTGGACACTTTCTTGACTGTACACATATCAGTGTACATGCACACAGGCTTGCAGATTCTCAGGAGCATGTCAGAAGTTTCGATAGCCTCTATGGACTAGATCTGATTCCCTAGATATTTCTTTTACCATTATGGTTGACTTCTTTTTTGCCCCAACTTGTATCACTGCCTTGGGAAGCTGTATCGACCTCCTCTAATTGATGCTGTTGTACTCAACAATGCCTTGGGAATAAGATAATTCCATAGAGCTCCAAGTCATGACAAACAGTGGCAAGTCTCTGGGAATGAAACTTTTTATAGAATTCCAAATTAAATTAGCTCCCTCTGGTGGCAGCAAGATTGCTGGTCTTCATGGTACCATATCAAGGTCAGGAGGTGTGAGTAAAATAATTTGGTAGTTATTTTCACCAAACACTTAAAATTCAGAATTATAATTTTACATTTATAATTTTATAATTTGTCGTATGTTATTTGTCATATTTTAAGAATTCTGAAATGACTGCTTTGGATTATTTTTCCAGTTTTTAAAACTTTTGACAGGGAGAGGACTACTAAGAACCTCAGTTCACAATTACAAAAGTCTCACATCTAGATGATAAATTTACATGGCCACCCCACATAAAGGATCACACCATTATTCAAATCCAGACAGTTGTCACCACATGGTATTGTATTGCCAGAATTTTTAGGTCAACGATAGTTAAGTTTATAAAATATATGAAATTTCCATTTTGCAACTCATAAGAAAAAATTTCCTTGCATAGGATATGACCACTATGGAAATCCCTACATGAAGGAGTTTCATCAACTTAAGTCTACCCACTTTACAGTATTCATTCCTTTAGTCTGTCCATCTTCACTCAACACTTAACAGTGAGCTGCTAAAGAGATGGTGGGAACAACATGAAGAATGTAGAATTAGTATATTCTGTATGAGATCAGTTAGAACTCATTACAAATTTTACTTTCTAAGATATCACTTTGCAATATATACTGTTTGATACTTGGTTTTGCCTTTCAATTTGAATGCAGAAGAGCTATGTAATCCTATTTCTTCAGAGGTTTTTTTCTGAGTATGTCTTCAGAATTTTATTTCAGAAATTTTGAAGATAATTTGTGTGTGTGTGTGTGTGTGTGTGTGTGTGTGTGTGTGTGTGGTTCTGCGGATCATAACCAGTGCCTTGAACATGCTAGGCAAGCATTCTACCACTAAGCTACCTCCCCAGCCCAGAAAATTTTTTTTGAAGCCAAATTTCCATAAAGACCCCATGCTTACTTCAAAATAGGCTATCTAGAGCCTTTGAGTTGAGGGTTGATAAGACTATTGAAAATGACAATGACAAACAGATAATCATGCAAATCTTTGATGAAATGAACCTTTTTGCACACTTCAAAAAGCTCTCCCTTTCATCCCTGCAAACCTGGTAAGTAATTGCTATGATCAGAGTAATTCATATTCAAATACTCACCATGTTTGCTCAGGGCATTGATTGTCCCAGATGTGCTACTATTGTAAAAAAAATACATTAAGACTAATTTTTAAATATTTAAAACATTGTTTTCACAGAGTAAACTGTGCCATTTCCAATTTTCCAAGGAAATGGTTCTTTTTAATGTGAAGCTAGTTCTTACAATGAAGGCTAATGTTGATTAAAGACTCAGTGTCATATATAGTTATGGTTTCTACTTGAGGTAGATCATTCCTTACTCAACCACTATAATCATTCTTATGAGTTCTCTGGAAGGAGCAATCTCATGAAAATACTTGGCTTCAGTCAGTGCATTTCCCCCATGCCCCCTCTCTGATGGGTAGAGGAATGTTACCCAAACTTATGACCATTCCATCAAGATCTGTTTCTAAGATCACAGAAACACAAATTTTATCCAAGAAAGGACAGATTTAAACATCATGTTTTCAGTATTAAAAGAAATTCTTTGGGGCATTTTTTTTAATGTAGTACCGGGATTGAATTCAGGTACTTGTACACTTAGCTCCAGCCCATTTTAATTTTTGAGACAAGGATCTCATTAAGGTATTCATTCTGGCCTCAAACTTATGCTCTTTCTACCTCAGCCTCCCAGGAATCTGGGATTTATAGGAGTGTGCCTCCAAGATGCTACCACTCTCTTAACAGAGTTTTCAAACAGGTCTTGAAGCAAAATTTTTCATTTTAGGTTACAATTTTGCTCAACACCAGCAACATTGTAGAAGCAATTGCATGGTGTTATGAACCGAGACTTAGGAACTCAGAAGTGGAATTGAGACCTCCATTTTTTTCCTAGTTTCTGATACAATTTTGAGCCCATTCATTTTCCTCCTTGGGTTACAGTATCCCAATTTATAAAGCAGAGATTTCCAATTTAATGAACCTACTTCACATAACATGTCCCATGAGAGACATACAGCACTCAGCACTATATCTAAGTCAATAACATGACAAATAGATGAGAAGATTTATAATATCCCTACCAATCTTTGACAGAGAGCATTTGCAGTACTATTTTAGTTTCTCCAAAGCATTTAAACCCAATTATTGAATGCAAACCAGAACAAGTTTATCCAAGGTTTTCCTGAGATGGACCTGTCGATTTCTAAGAAAGTACAGAATTAATTCTGATTATGGACTTGATATCTTCTATTTGAGGCGATATCAAAAGGGATGTTTGAATACCCTCGTTCTAAAAGTAGGGCATTATAATTTATAATTACTTTCTGAAAATTTTATTTCTTTCCCTGTTATCATTTCCCCCAAGCTTATTCTTTATTATGTTCTAATTAAAAATAACAAACCCTGAAATATCTGCAATACAAAATCAGAGACCTGAAAAGGAATATGCTCTTTTTTCACTAAATGTTTAACAGTTTAAATTTTCAGCAGCATGTAATACAGGAAGCATAATTCTAAACTGAAGCTCAGCAAGGGTTTTCTGTAATAAAAGTTAGAACATGTAAAAAAAATCACAACTTGATAAGGAAGACATCCCATCCCATCAGGACTGAAATAGTCAAGATGTACATTTGGTTGTAACTTACAGTATCTTTTCTCCAAACTGCTTTACAAAACTGCAGTTAAAGAACATGTAAGAGAAATATAACAATGACAAATGAAAACAGGAACTTCATATTGAGCTTCAGGTTTTCTGTTTTTGTGACTTTTATGTTGTAATGTAATAGAAAGCACACACACTATCCTAAAAAAAAATCATCACTTGTAATAGGGAAATGCTTTTTATGGGAGCACTGAAAAACATCCTTTCTGTTAGCATATTATTTGTGAAATCCTAAAACCAGTTATCCATGAGGTGATGGAATATTTGCATATTTAAAGAACCAGGGCATGTGATCCATTTAGACAGGCCTGCTTTTATATTGTTGGTTAGTAGTCGTAACTCCATTTTTAAGAATCTGGAATTCCAAGTAAGCCATGGAAGGGGCATGCCTGTTGATACTTATTCACACAGTAAGGAGAAGGTCCAATTGTAGTACTCTGCTGAGTGTTCACAGACTGCTAAAGGAAAGTGCAGAGCTAAGACCAGCAGTCACTAGACCCACAGAAAACACAATGGAAACACGCTGCAGGAAGCCTCCATCAAATAGAGGCCTAAGGGGCACTGCATCACTGAGATGTAACAGGAGAGACTATCTGGCTGTACCTATGTGCCCTCACTATGGTCTACTCAAGTTTTCTCTCCAAGTCCTACTCCACAGAATTAGGTTGGAGCAGGGGGTAGTGGTAAGTTTTAGTTTCTTTTATTTTTTTTCCCTAAGTAATTTCATGATAGGTTTCTTGTACATTGTTTTAAGGAAATTAGTTCACTTAAATGTGAGGTTCTTTTTTTTTAAAAAAAGGATGTATGCCCAAAAGATCAGTTCATTTGTTGTTTTTTAATGAACATTGAAGATTCATATACAAAAGCTAACAGCAGTAAGTCAATCATGAAATACATACAAGGAAGTATAATGGAAAATAACTCAAGTTACAATTTCTCACCACTGAAGCACTACACGCTGATGGCAGCGGGTGGTCAATATTCTGGAGACTGTGAACATGTGGGTCAAGGCCAAGAATGTCATCAAACCTCTTTTTGTTTTAATATCTCCTTTTCTTTCTTGATCATTGTTCAGTTAGTGGAGGGGTTAAAGTGGGGTGGGAAATAAATTTCTTCCCTCCCCACAACACACACACACACACAAAAAGAATTTTTAAGCCTAACTGCTTAGAAATTTTCCTTGGGGAAATATTTGGTAGGCTAATCTAGTATACTATATATTTCTGTTATTAAATTTCTCTGCATAAATGTTTGCCTATTCTATTTCATAATGTCAGATCATGCAGTACTTTTTCAAATTTCAGAATAGTAAGAATTATCAAAGGCAATTGATTTTTGGACATAAATGTCCACTGTTTCCCTTTTAATGAAAAATGTGCTCTCTGTGATCTTTGTCTCTTGCAATAGTTGGTCAAGTAACAATCATGGAGCATTTCCTAAAATATTTATCTGTTGGGAAAACTTGTATGAAATGACATTCGAAGTATAAAAAACATTGTTAGGTAACACTTGGAACAGTTAAAAATATACTTATCTTGTTGTAAACTATCGATGTTGAGATACTGAGCATCTGAGTGTCAGAGTCATTGCCTTCTGTTTTTCTAGAAAGTTGTTTGCTTTATTTACCAATGAGACATCTTCAAAACATCTGAAGTAACATATAGAAACATCAAGGCAATATTATTTGTACATATTATTAAACATGCAAAAGTTTCCTGAAAGTGCCCAAATATGGAGAGTCCTCTTAGCTCATCCTCTCCCTTGTACCATTTTGCTGGAAGTATGGCTTCCTTGGTGTCTGGGAGTGTGGTGGCTTACTTTGGAGAGGCAGCTCCTTTAATCACAGGCTCCCTATTCAAATATGTTGCCCAGTAAACCAGGTTGAAAGTGCCAAACAAGACTGGGAATACAATTCAGGACATTTTATCAATCTTGCTGATGCTGTTGTAAGTCTTTTTGCTTTCAGAAGTCTTCTCTTCAGAAGGTTTTACAGAGACTGAAGATGCATTTGAGGTCCCAGCTGGGGTTTGTTCTTTGGGGATGTTTGGTGGGTGGGTCATCTTCCCAGTAGTAAAAACATTTGTTAACTTATGTAGTATGAGTTCACGTCCCTTTTTCTGCAAAATATAATAAAAATGTAAGGACATGCCATCAGCAGGCAATTGAGCCCTCACTTTGAAGGTCTAAAGGTATACCTTTCAAAAGATGAAGAAATATCAGTTCATCCCTAATAGACAGCAGGCCTCCTTGGAGTTCTAAGTCTAAATATCCCAAAGAACCACCACCCAGAGAACATGTCATGAGCAAGAGTCAGTTCTGATTTTAATGTTGGACATTTATTGGAAATATAGCATAAACTGAAGACTTCTCTTACACCAGAAATTAATCATCATTTCTTTACCTTTATGTGCATCAGTCAGATGAATGTGTGTGGTTATAAAGGAATCAATAGGAGAGCTCTAGAGAATGGGTGCTTAAGAATCATTAAGAAATCTTAACCTTTAGGGTAAGATGTCTTTCACTCAATACAGTGCTTCTGAGAATTATTCATGTTGTTGTTTATTTCAGTAATTTATTCCTTTGATGGTTTGAAGGGCATTTCTTTGTATGAATATACCACTGTTTGTTTCTTATGGATGGATACCTAGAAAGTTTCTGATCTTTACTAATATAGATTCAGCAGCTGTGAACGTTTTTGCTAGCATGTTTCATTTTTCTTGGGTATAAAATTCTAGAGCAAGTAAGATCATTAATGGAGGAAAATTCAGGATAGTGATTACTTTTGGAGAGGTGGGAACAGGGGTTTCCTGCTAAGACGCATAGTGAACTTTCTGGAAGTTGATGATGTTCTGTACCTTGATATAGATCTGGAGCACATGGTTGTACGAGTTTGCCAAAATTCAGCAAAGGTAATCTTAATAATATTGTCTTTAATGCCATATGGCTTTTACTTCAAAAACAATAAAACAACAAACCAACATTGAGTTCTAGTTAATGATCTACATAATGTTGTATTTCTTTAGAAGTGTACTGTCATCTGAAATTCATTTTGAAATGCATCAACATATAAGATGGATTGATGGATGGACAGAGAGATGACAGATGGTGATGACATAAACATAGTAAAATATTAATAGTGGACAGGTGTTCTTTGTAAATATTTGTAAACATCTGTATGTTTTAATCTATGCATAATAAAATATTGTAGAATAGGTATTTTAATTACCAAAATAATGTAATCTCATTAAAAAAAATCTGGAAAACAGGATAGAAAGTGAATGGAAATATATAATCCATTAAAAATAGGGGAAAGATACGGGCTAAGAGGATAAGAAAGGAGGGAGTAAGTGTAAGCAGGAAGAGCAAATGCTGCGCCAGGTGCAGCTGTAAGGAGGGAGTGGGACGGAGGGGGCCACACATCAGAAACTGGCTGTGTACCAACACGCACCATCATCTGAGCACCATACCAGTCTGCCAGAAGGAATCAATAACCTTGCCTTACTGCTTTGGATGGTTCCATCTCTGGGTGTAACCAGGGAAAGAGGCACTTGAGGAGATACAGTGGTCCCTCAGTATTATGAAGGGATTGATTCCAAGATCCGTCTCATCATTCCACAGAAATCAAAATCCAAGGATACTCAAGTCCCTTACATAAAATGGCTTAGTATCTGTCTATAACCTAAGAACAACCTCCCATATACTTCAAAACATCTCTAGTTAACTTATAATACCTAAACCAATGTAAATGCTATGTGAATAGTTTCTTTACAGTAGTTTAGGGAATAATGACAAGAAAACAGTCCACACATGTTCAATACAAATATTTTTTTTCCTCAAATATTTTAAATCTATAATGTTTGAGTCCAAGGATACCATACAAAACCCATGGATTCAGAAAGTTAAAGGCACATCAGTCATGATAATGTGTGTTTTTAATTATGAAGCATTAGCATCAGGAAGGAGCAACTACTCAAGACTCAAGATAGTCTAGATTGTTATGGTGGACATGGAGATGTGTTCTGGAATCCCCTTCCGGAAAGAGGTTGCTGGACAGCTATGGGCAGTGTTATTTCTTTCAGGAAACACCTGAGCTTCAGAAGCTGCCTGTCTGAGTCCCATCGTTCTTGAGGAATCAGATACCTGTGATGACTAAGTCCTGGCCAAATACTTCCTCCAGAGCTTCCCAGTTATCCTAGGCTTTGCTGGGCCTGCATTACCCACCCAGGGGAATGTCTTCTGCTGAATCTCACTTCCTCCTCTGTGTTTTCTCAGGTCCTCACCCCTGAAAACTACTTTGCACCTAACCTTGATCTGGTGTTTGCTCCTGTAGATCCCAGCATGGGACAGAGGTGAACACAGTCTATTTTCACATCCCTTATATGTCTAAGGGCAGTTTACACAAGTAGAGAAGCACTACGCTTAATCAGTCATGGGCCTCCCCAAAAGTCTGATGATCTCACTGCACAAAGCCCTACTGGAAGGAAGGCTGGAATCCCAGTACTGTGGTCTTCTGGGGAAAAACACCTCATCTCAACATTCTACAAGACTGATGGAGGCTAGTTGATTATTTTAGAGCCCCCCTCCTTCTTCCAGGTCTCCATTCAGATCTAGATCTAGAACAGTAGGCTGGCTGAGTGTGAATGTGTCAAATGATAGTAATGGTGACACTGTTGACAACATTCAGCAACACTTCAGGTCTCTCCTTTCACCCTGGGCTTTACTTTCCTACTAGACTCACAATCATGGACCAGACAACTTCAAGTAATGCAATGGTTTCTTGATAGCTCTTCTACTTCTGACTTAGCCATCTTCACTCTGTTACCATGCAGCATGGAAGACCCAGTAAGTTGGTAAGCATTTACCTTCCAGCAACCCAGACCTAGGTGCAGGAAGCATCTTTTTCTCAGACCCCTTTCTTGTTCCTTCCCCCATTAAATATCCTCTTTTGTTCCCCTTCATCTGTAGGATCAAGTTCAAATGGTTTGGTCAAGAACCTTCACAGTCTGAGAACACCCCGTCTCTACAAATGTTTTCCTAACTCCCTACCCATTGTCCACTGCAGTCAGATCATCCCTGTTCCTCGTAACCCTCTGACACACCCACCAAACAGGTTCTATGTGGTAGAAACATCCCACACTGGGGTAAGCACACACACAGGCAGCAAGCAGGGAAAATGAAGCCCACTATTTGCCTACTCACATAAAATACTACTTAAAAGTACAGAGACTGTTAAAATAGACCTTGTGCATACACAACAGATTTATTTGTTCTGTGCATGATATAATTAGCAGTTTATCATGTGCTGTTTAATTTTCTATCCATTTACCATACTCTCCTACTCAGGCCTTTCCTTCCCCTCTTCCGTGACAAGGCAAGTTGTGCCTAGCCTTCTTCCAACAGAGTGAGTTGAACTTGGAAGTGGCACTTCCATGAGTGACAATGGAGCACAGGAGTACACACTTGGCCTTGAAAATGAGAGAGTTAGATGGGTAAAGTCAAGTCAGACCTTTTGAGTTTTCTCAGGAAAGGAAATGTGTCAACTCCAAGAGCATACCAGGCTGTGGATGGGTCAGCAATGAGTGCCCTCAATGGAACCAGTGTCCTGGGCTGGCAGTTACTAATTTGTGGTGCATGGTAGGGAAGTCAGGACATATAACTCAAGTCTTCTATAATGCCTTCTGGGACTCCTTTCAAGCAGATTTTCCAAAGGAAAGATCGAAGCTTATTTCTAAGTCTTCCCCAATGACTCTGACCTCTTCTCTCGGTACAAAGGATTTATTTGTTCTGTGCATGATATAATTAGAAGTTTATCATGTGCTGTTTAATTTTCTATCCATGTACCATACTCTCATCTCCCAAAGGATATGATTCAGTTTAGATTCTTGTGTAACTCTTTTTCCTTCAAATGTTCCTTAAATTTGGGCACAAGTCACCTGTTAAATACTTGATGATTAGTTGTTTTGAACAGAGGAATACTTTTCATAATGCATGTGCATGTTTTAAGTGAGCCAAATTATTGTCAGTGGTACTAGGCATGATTGGCTGATGGATGCTCCCATTAGGCTGTGTGCCCTCTCTCTGGTTTGAATGCCACCCCAAAGAAGATACATTGGATGGGGAAGTGGCAAAATAACAAGCAGGAAAATAAATCAATTAAAATCTGTACAAGTCTTACCTGAAGAGGTAGGAATTATTTTTGCAAAAGTAGGCATGAATATAAACAAGTCCAAACCATTTAGCTAACAACAATTTTGACTGAATAAAATTGGTGATTTGAAATATATTAGAAAAGTGATCTGCTATTTAAAAGAAAAAAATTTGTAAGGGACTTGAATATAAGGGAAGGAATCATTCTGAGGTTGAAGAAGAAGCAAGAAGGAGAAATTTCTCATCTCTTATTTAGACACAGATTCAGGTAGGCTTTCTTGGTCAAGGGAACATGAAAGAAAGGAAAAGGAAGAAATTAAAGCCAGTACCTTGATCTTGGCGGCTTCCAAGGCTTTTTTACCATCCCAGGCCCAGCCTCTCTTTGTAAAGTAGTTGACTATGGCAAACTCAATCAGCGCAGAGAAGACAAATGCGTAGCACACAGCAATGAACCAGTCCATGGCGGTGGCATAGGCCACTTTGGGCAGGGAGTTCCAAGCACTGATGCTGAGTGTCGTCATGGTTAGCACAGTAGTTACCCCTGCAGGTAGAGTGGAGAATGGAAACAGATCAGCAGGGCCCTCGTCCCCTGCTACAACACTGTCAAACATGACAGACAGTGACACAAATGTAACCCCAGCCTGTACCTGCCTCTGTCTAGATGTGTTCATAATGTTTCATGCATTCAGTGCATTTTAAATATCACTTACTCAACATGTTTCTTTGCTCTAGAAAACAAACTGAGGAGGGCAGGGATTTTGGTCTGATATCTACATAGCTGTGTCTGCTTTTGCTTGGACCAAGCCAAGCAAATCATTGGTGCTCAATGAGGACATTTTAAGTGAATGGTGTGTCCTTGTGGCATTAGAGCAATTTCCATTTGAAAAATGGCAATTATGTTCACACAGCATTTAGCAAAGTGCATCACAAAGACTTGCTATGTGTTTTATAAGTAGTTGGTACAAGGCAAATTGATAAGTTGGACTTTCTTTCCTTTGGATTAACCCAACCTGCAAAGTGCAACTGGAACACTGTATCAGTCTGAGTATGTCACTCCCTCAAAGAAGGAAAAACATCCCCTCAAGCTGTTGTGCAAGGCACCTGCAGCCTCTAGGGAAATGTTATAGTGACCATACAACAAGGCTAAATTCCTTAGGGGAAAGCATTCCTTTAGAACTGCAAAATTATGGGTCACCCTTTGGAATGGAGTCGTGATCTCCATTTTGCAGGAGAAATCCTGAAGATATAAAGGCACTTAGCAATGTGCCCACATTCTCCAGCTGGTAAAGGAGACATCCCATCTTTGGAGCCAGGCCTAAAGCTTCAGTTTGTGTGCTTTCTACATGCTAACCCTGCCTTCCTTTCCAAAAAAGTTTTTTTTTTTCCTGAATGGGTGTGTAACAGTGTTTGGGATGTGGGTATAAACATACTTGCTGTGAGTCAAACAGTGAATCCCTTAAACTTCATATAATTAAGCCCTAACCTCTAGGAACTGAAAATTTGATCCTATTTGGTAATATGGTCTCTATAGAAATAATCAAGTTAAAATAAGGCCATTAGTTTGGGCCTAGGTCCAATATGACTGGTGTTCATTACAAGGGGGAAAATTGGGGGCTGGGGTTGTAGCTCCGTGGTAGAGCACTTGCCTACCATGCTCAAAGCCCTGGTTCCATCTCCAGTACCCTCCCTCACCATAAAAGAGGAAATGTGGAGACAAATAAGCACATGCTATAAACACTAGAGTTGTGCTACCACAAGCCACAGAGCTACCAGAAGCCAAGGACAGAGGCTGGAAACAGATTCCCCCTCACAGTCTTCAGGAGGAACCAACCCTACCAACATCTTTATCTTGGACATCCAGCCTTAAGAACTGTGAGACAAGAAAGCTCCGTTGCTGAAAACACCGAGTCTGTGGAACTTTGTTATGGAAGCCACAGGAAACCAATATAGTACCAAGGTAACATAATATTGCTGGTGGTCAGAGTAGTTATCTGTTTTCAGACCAAGTAATTCCTTAAAGATATTTATGTATATTCTTTGAACATAAATCTCTGCATGGAATTAATGCTTAATGAGACATCATTAGACATCTTTGACTTTTCTTAGGAATCAAATAATCACTGTGCTTGGAGGAGGAATTCTGTGCCAGCCCCTTAAATCTTCTCAGGTTGTTTAACATCTTAACATGCATTGGGAATCTCCAAGAGGAAACAGACTCTACCAGGCTTGGTCCCCAGCCCATAGTGCTATTGGAAGTGGTGGAAATTTTAGGATGTAGAGACTGGTGGGAGGTCTTCCAGCATTAGAGGCATCTGGGAAGCAGATACTGAGATCCTAGCACATTTCCCTCTCTCTTCCATTCTCTATCTCATATTCTGATCATGAGGTGAATGTTACACACTTCTGCTATGATGAGCTGCCTCATGGAAGGCCCCAAAAGCAACAGGGTCAATTTACCATGGACTCCAAAACTCAGAATCAAAATGAACCTTCCCTTCTTTTAAGTTAATTTTTATCTCAGGTATTTTGTTGCCATAGTAAAAATCTGACTTACAGTGAATTTTAAGGTGAGAGTCAGAGACGTTCAACTATGTCCACTGTGCCAAGATACCTACTGAGCTACATCTTTCTGTACTAAAAGTCTTAGGAATATAAAATTATGTTGTTCTAGAATCTTATTATATTCAAGCATCCCTCAGGAGATTGGTTCAAGGACCTGCTCAGATTCCAAAACCTAAGGATGCTTACGTTTCTTATATAAAATGTCAGAGTATTTGCATAGAATCTGTATGTATCTTCCTATGTACTATAAACCACCTCTATATAACTTATAATACCTTATACAATGTAAATGCTATGTAATAGTTGTTATTCTACATTTTTAGGGAATAATGACAAGAAAATTTTATGTTCAGTAAAGTCGCAACCATTTTTCAAATATTTTCCATCTGTAGTTGGTTGAATCAAGGAGATGGAATTTTTGAATAAAGAGGGTTGATTGTAAGTGTGTGTGTGTGTGTGTGTGTGTGTATTTAATTTGTCACTATCATATTGGATATATAAACTGCCACATGGTGGTTAATTTTAAAGTAGTATTTACACTTCAAATGAAATGCCTGATAACTTACAAAGCAGTACTTTATGAGCACTGTAAAAATACTACAGCAAAATCTCACCTAAGAGAAATATATGCAGGCAATTTCCAACCTTAAAAAGTACTATCAATGAAAGGCTTTCCAAAATGGGAATAATTATCAAAAAAACTACGTATTTTTCTCTAAACTATCATTCATAGAGAAATCCTAAATCCTAATGCTTAACCTTAAATTCTGAATTAATTGGTCAATTTGTTTCCCAGATCACAGAATGGACAAGCAGCACTCGATGTCTGATGGATGAGTTAGCCAGCTTTCCCTTATTGTAACAAAATACCTTAGGTAATCAACTTAAAAAAAAGGAAAGGTTTTGGGCTGGGATTGTGGTGCAGAGGTAGAGTGCTCGCCTAATACGTGCGAGGCCCTGGGTTCGATTCCCAGCACCATATAAAAATAAAATAAATGTATTGTGACCAACTACAATGAAAAAATAGATATTAAAAAAAATAGGAAAGGTTTATCCTGGATCACAGTTTTGAAGGTTTCAGTCCAGAGTTGCTTTTGAGCCTGTGGTGAGGTAGCGCATCATGGAAGAAGTATATGGTGGAGCAAAGTCGCTCACTTATGGTGGCCAGGAAGCAAAAGAGAGAAAAGGAAGAGACCACTGCCCCACAATTTCCTTTGTGGACACAGCTCCCTCCCATTACCTAACTTACCCTGTCTCACAGGCCCCACCTCCTAAAGGTTCTACTACTACCCAACAGTGTCACAGGCTAGAGACCAAGTCCTTAGCACGGGCCTCTGAGGAACAATTGAGTCCCAAATTACAGCAGTGGCAGTGCTTCTGTTACACTGAAGGTGGTTAGACCAGTCACAGAACACTGATGTCCAAGCCAGGTTGAGGGACACTCACCAAAAACTGTCCTGGCTGGGATGGACTCTCTGTTTAGCCAAAAGGATACCTGGGATAAGATCACTGTCATTATGCAGGGAAGATAGGTCTGGATGACAAAGTACCCAATCTTCCTCTTCAGGTGGAAATGGGCCGTCATGATTGTGTATTCACCTGCAAACAAGCAAATTGATGCACATCAGGCCTAGCTGGTTCCAGCTCTAGTCAGGGCAGTCCAGGCCCCTCCCTCTATCCCTCCTTCATCTTGGACAAGGGTTTATTTGTATTATTTTGGTTAATGAGAGGACAGAGGAGGATGTATAAATTTCTTGAAAGTCCTTTTATAAGTCCTTACTTATAAAGCAAGTCCTTTATAAGTAAGTCTTTTGACCCTCAGCCTTTGAATAGCCTTTGCTGATGGAGGCTTTTCCTAGGGAAAATCAGATTTGTGTGTTTTACTAATCCCTGGTCACAATCTGTGCCATGTTCTGACCCGTCCCCTCGCCTGCTACTGCAATCAGGATTTCAGGATTTAACCTTTGTTGAAATAGCTCGGGGTATCTCAGAGCCCTGTTGTGGGTGTACAGATTCTTCCAATTTCGCAGCTGAGGAAACTCCAGGAAGGTGGACTGACCACCATCCCCCAAGGGCTCTGTGCTTGCCCAGGCTGGTTAGAGGGTAACCAGCAGCTCAGAAGACCTCACTTCCTGACAGCTACTCTCTTCGACTGTCCACCAGAGTGTCCTCTGTTCTTTGAAGTCAGGAACATTTCCTTGGGGATGTCCCAGAGCCTTCTCTGGATTTGCCTGGCTGTGTGGGAGGCAAGAGGGGACCTCCCACTCTTTGCAGAGAATGATGCTGTCCTGATGGTTAACTGGTAAGGAGCTGAGGTGGGTGGGCTGCCGGTCAGAGGGAAAGTGAGGCCTACAGGGCCAGAATCTTGTTGCCACTTGAATGTGCATCTCCCTGGAGAGATGGGAAGGATGCTTTGAAAGTGTATGCTGAGCTAACCTGATCTAAGGATGACACTTCTTTGGTTGAATTGCAAGGAGTCTATAGTATGGCTTGGGAGCTGGGCTACTCTGTGGACAGGAAGAGGGCAGGCTTGGAGGCTCCACTAACCCAGACCCTGGGTAAGGTATCTCCTATGAGAGGAGTGGTCTGCTGGTGGCATGTGTAATGGGCAGTATGTTGGGAGGTTGGAGGCTGATACCAGGGCCAGTACTTACTGTGGGCTGAGTTATGTGGATGCTCCCAATTGCTTTTACTTACGATGTCAAGAGATGAAGGAATCATAAAGGCAACATGTGGTAAAAATCTGCCCTCTTATAGACAGGGAGTCAAATTCTCAGCAATGTCTGAGACATACTGCAGTGATGGGACACACTTTCCCCATAATCCCAGGGCAGGCGAGAGCAGACGAGAGGGGCTGAGTGGGCTCCAACATGGAAGAAGGAAACAGGGATAAACTGAAGGGTTAAGGGATAGGTTTAGTGGAAGGACTGGATCATTAACAATGATCCAGATTTTCCTTTTCTTAATACTTAAAGAACATGTGAAGTACAATTCTACTTCTGTACGCTAAGGTTTTGAATCACTCTTGTACTTTTAATAATTTTGTTGTTTTCAATTTATTTTTGAGTTGGAGGTAGTAAAATCAGGTGACACTTAAACAGATGCTCTTTGGAGAATGCAAAAGGGGGCGGAAGCCTCAATTATCAATTTTTAAAGAGCTACATGAAGCAAACTCAAATGGTATCATCCTGTGTTGACACCACAGTTCCAAACTTCTGCCATACCACCTTTTCACTCATTTTCATAAAATCTGACCATTTCTGTTTCCTTGCCCTTTTTCATGGTAACAATTGGTGAAGCTATCCTGCCAGGCTCTCCTCTATCCCTCAATGATGCCATGCACAGGGTCCATCAGTTGGCCAGGACCTGACCCTATGCAAGTGCACGTAGAGGAGGCAGACACAGACCTAAATGCCCAGTGTACTGCCTGCTAGTTACAAAGGCGAGTGTTGCAGACACACAGACACATGGTGATGTTGACAGAGATCCCCTGGGCACATACTCTGAGACTTAGAACTCATTTGTACTTAGGACTTATTCCATCCTTTGGGCTTTTTTCCCTCTGCTATATGGGGACTCTCTGTACCCCCTAAGTCCTCTGTCCCACCCACAACAGCCTTGTGACTGCTAGAGTCTGACCTGCTCTCAGGAGATGTTTGACCACACAACTTCAAGGCCCCAAAGATCAACTGCATGATGTTCCTTTGCCCTCCCCACTCACTTTAAATCAGGTGAATTCAGGTTTGGACTCCCCCTGCAGGTTCAGGGCAGCCCCCACAGCTGGGATTGACAGCATCTGCTCCCTTCTCAGTACCAACTCAGCTATTCCTTTTATGCTGCTTGGTTATTTTTTCCCCAGATTCAACCCCAGGGAGATCTTCTCTGAAATGTTCAGAGCAGAGACAGGAAAGCAGGTAACAAGAGTATTTGTAAGAAGTTCTTTCCCTTTTCTGAAGAGACTGCACCTCACTGTTCAGGCAGGGGGTGTTATATAAGCAGGTCCACTCACCCGCAGGCAGGGCTTGCTTACACCGTGGCAAATGTACTACAGATTAATGCCTCACATGCTCCTTAATTCCCCGGATGCTGCAGCTGGTGCCTCTGTGTGTGTGTAGTTGCAGGGAGGGGTCCGTCCAGGAGCCCTTCTTTCAGCCAGCACTCATGACAGCTATGCTGCCAAGGATAGTGCTGCTGGCCAGGGCATGATGTGCATGGTCCATGTCCCCCCTCTTGTGGGGCCCCCACAGAATGGGACACAGAACCCTGAGCTTCCAGAGGGTGTGGTGTTCTGCAGGTCCTGGCTGCACAGCCCTCAAGGGCTCTCACCTGTGCTGGTGCTGATGTTCTCAGTGCCCACTGTCTGCCCCATCAGGTGGTACTGGTTCAGTCTGGAGCCATCTTCTGCCACCACCACAGACTTGGTGGAGCCATTGGTCCAGACATACACAACCTCAGAATTAGGATATGCATCTATGGGGCGGAGGACAGAAAGTGTTATAAACATGAAATCATTCCCAGCCTGGAAAATATAAAGAGGTTGAGAAGCAAGAGAGAGAAATGATGGGGACGTTTGGAAAGTTAATGCTGAATGACCTAAAAAGTGCAGGGTGGTCAGAATAGGGCCACTGAAGCTCAGGTCCTTCCCACTTTTGAAATGCAAAAGGCCTGGGTGTTCAGAAGCCAGTGCCCTCTGCTTCTTAGTATGTGTTTTCTCTTTTAATGAAGCAGCGAGAATATCAGCTCTGAGATCAGATTACCTGTATCTTCTCCAGATCTGTGACCTTGAAAACTCACTCATCCTGTGCCTCAGTCTTTTCATTGATAGAATGAGCTAATAAGAGCACCTACTTCTTAGGGTTCCGGTATGATTGTGTGATCTACATAGTGACATATATGTGTGGCACACTGATGACTTTTGCTACTCTAAACCTTTCTCTCTGCAACAGGCATGTGCTATCAACACTGTCCTCAGGAGAAGGGTAGAAGGATAGACAGGACCAGGTGCCCCCATAAATGTTACCTTACATGGCATGGGCACTGTGCAGATGGAAAGGTGGTGCTGTATCTTAAAATCAGGAGATTATCCTGGATTATCCCAATGAGCCCAATCTTACCACAAAACAGAGAACTTTCTCCAGCTGGAGCCAGATGAAGAGATTTAAAGCATGAAAAAATGTACTCAACTGGCCATTACTGACTTTGAAGATGGAGGAACGCAGTCCCAGGGAAAGAGAACTCAAGGTGCAAAGGTCCAGGGGCAGCAGCATGCCTGAGATGCCTGAGGCAAAACAGAGCATACCTAGAAGAGGGCAGACGGAAGGCCAGATAAAACAGAGCTTTGAGGCATTTGACTTTTCCTCTGAGCCAGGAAGACTCTGGAGAGGAGAGTTAAGCCAATTAAGTGACCTATTCAAATTAATGCAATAAAAGGACCACTCATATGAGTGAGTCAGGAGAGCAGAATGCAGGTGGAAAAGGGACAGAAATGGGAGAGTAAAATTAAAAACAATCCAGGTGAGAGGCAATGATGGTAATAAATAAAGAGGAAAATAGAAAATACTTTTCTAAAACATGCTCATGTAAGAAACATGATGTGAGCTTTGAGAGGAAGTGTGTAGTTATTTGCACTGAGTAGAATGGCGAGAACCTGGAGGGCACTGACCTCTAATGAAAGAGCAGTATAATGTGTTGGAAGAAAGAGAACTGTAACATGTGGAGCTGAGGGATGCTGATGTGTGTGGGGTGGGAGCACACAAGCCCCGAGTTCATAACAATGGTCTCATTGTGATGCCACCTGAGGCACTGAGCTGGGAGGCCACCCAGGGAATGCTGATGAATAAAAGAAGAGGATGAGGCACAGTTTCCCAGTGTGCTGCAGGGTCTAGAGATTAAGGAGATGAGGAAAGCAGAGTTGCAAGTGGCCACCATAGCTGGGGGGCACAACAAATGTGTTGTCACATGGGCTGCACGTGATAGCCAAGGGGTGGCCAGAGAATCCAGCAGGGTCATCTAGGCAAAAGTAGGTGTGAAAGAGCCTGTGTATTCCAGTGGTCTCTTCAGGACCCTTCAGGTGAACTGGTACACCTGCCTCAGTCTAGCCCCAGAATCTGCATAGATGCCATGTGGAGCCATGACACCTTCAGAACAAGGCTGTGTGCCTTCACTCCCAGCTCCTCCAACAGGGCATGACACTAACTCCTGACTGAACAAAGCCAAGCACTGTCATACAAAAAAAAAATACAAATGCTTCTGGATCTGGAGGATATGTTAGAGACACAGGCTACAAGGACAGTCTCCGTCAGTAGGACACATGTTCTGGGATCCCCCAGCAGCTGTGGCAGCTGAAAGTACCTACAATAGCCATTCTTAGTTCTTACATGCCACACCATGTCCTGTCAGAGATTTCAAAAGAGAGAAGCCAGAGGAATGATGGAGATTATGCTCAAAGTGTGGAAGCTTCTTTGCTAATACACATTACTATCCAAATTCTTATTCTATGTGCAAACAAGTATTCATAATAGTCAAAAATTATAAAACAAGCATGTATATGGCAAACACAGAGCCATCCCATGCACAGCTCACCAATATAGCTCACCATCCTGCTTTCCCAAGGAAGTATTCCAAATTTTATGTTTCTAGAAGCATTTATATTCTGGGCAGGGATTTACCCTTATCTTTTCTATAAAATCTGTGTTTTTATGCCCATTTGATTAGTATCTTTTCATTATAGAGTTTGATACACATACTTTTGGATATATGCATCACAAATATCTGCTCTAAATATGTAGCTCTTTCACCTTGTTCATGGCATTATTTAGGGGGAAGATAAATATTAATTTTAATGTAATCAAATCCATCATGTTTTAAGTTAAAGTTTGCTTTCAGAATCTCTTTCCAAAAGCCCTCCCCATTGCTCTCTCATATACAACACTTGAATTATACAAGGTTTAATATGTTGCCTTTTACACACGGCCTTAATTATCTGTATTTAAGTATCAGATACCATTTCCCCATGTGCATTTCAGTGTGACCACACTATCATTAGCTTGTCGTCCCCCTTCCCTCACTTGAAGTACCTGCTCTGGCAGGTAAGGCTGCATATATCAGGAGCCTGCTTTCTCCTCCCCTGATTCTCTTTCCACTTCCTTTTTCTGTCCCTGTTTCAAAATATTGCAATCATTCATATGTCAGGAGAACATCCAGAGGTAGGAGGGTAAGGCCCCACCCTTCCTTCCTCAGGGGATCCTGGATGTTCTTCGCCCTTGTCCATCCACATACATGATAGAATCAGCTTGTTAGGATTTATTTGAAAACAAAATCCTCAGGAGATCTGTACTGGAAACCAGTAGATCTAGAATTTAGGTTATAGTTTGGGGAAACAAGATGTCCCACCTGGAGTCTTTTCCATTATGGCATGATGTGTCCACTCATGAGTTTACATCATCTATACTGAAATATCTTTCAGTAAATTCATATCATGTCCTACACAATCACCTTGCACATCTTTTGATAGATTCCCCCCACCTTGTGATATGCAACACTCTTTTTTCATAATCAACATATCCTGTCTGAAAATGATGGCCATGTGGGGGGGGGCAACTTACAAGTTTGCTGGGCTGGGGGCGTGAGAACTAATGATAGGATCCTAATGTTGATATGCACATTAGTAAGATCTATACAGAAGTAAATATAATAGCTATTTATTTATTTAATAATTGATGAAACACCCTGGAAAGCATCCTTAGATCTTTTTAAGTGCATGTTGGGTAGTGTTCTTGTCAACCTTTTTCTAAAATTAGCATGACCTTCTGTTTTCAAGTTTTAGGTAATATAGAAAGGTGTTTTCACATGGACAACATTGGAGTTCTCCTAATGAAAATTTTCCCATTGTAATTTTCTTGTCTCCTGGGAAGATGTGCATTTCAGGGTGATGAATGTGTGTGGGGGGTAATGCTGCTCTCCCCCTTGGCACGTGGCTTTCTAAATGTCCAGTCACAGGCACCGTTGGGCATTTTCTGCAACTCCAATGGTTCCCTGGGTTCCACATAAATGACAACGAGTTTTCTTTTGCCTATTATGTAAATGTTGCAGAACCTTGAATAATGCAGGCCTGTGGATACTCAGACATGGATTTGAGCAAAGCAGTCTGGCTGGATTCTGTCCAGGCTGTAAGTATGGATTGGATAGAAGAGGCTAATGAAGCAGTGTCCTCTGGGTAGGGAAAAAGCCCTGCTTCCTGCTGTCTCCAGACTAGCTCAGGCTGGTCCTGAACCTGTTATCCTGTGCACCTGTTCTGTATCTTCTCCTCAGCTCATCTGCCTCATACCAGAGAAATCTCCTACACTGCAGCTGGCCTTCTACAGAGGCCTGAGTCATAACTGTAAGCTTCATTAACCACCCCTTCTTTCCATTTCCGTATCCACAGGAGACTGGGAGTTTGTTCCCTGGAGAGAAGTATGGTAGATCCCCACATATCTTCGAAGATGTAAATGGGTTGGGAAACATGAATCCCAAAGCTCATGAAAGGAGCTCAAAGCTTGGGAAAGTAAGTTTTGATACAAAACAGTTCTGAGACTTAGCTAAGATTATAGAAATTCATCTAAAGAGAGCCCAGAACACAGAAAATATTGTTTTTCTCATAGGTGACTACTTGATGCCAAGACTTCTAAGAGAGAAAAGGAAAAGGAGTGAGGACTAGGATGAGATGCTAGGGAGACAGGCAATGCCTGGGACACAGAGTGCTCTGGAGAAAGGTGAGATCCAGGGACACAGATGGCTCCTAATGAGGAAGCAAGGGTGCTGATGGGAATCATTGCATCTCAGAGGTACAGAGGTGGGAGTGGTGGCTGGGACAGTCTTGGCCTGGTAGGGCCACTGACTCCCTATCCCATCTGCCCTCCTGAATGTAGAGCTGCTCATCATTTCCACTGTAGACCTGGGGTGGCACATAGCTTCGCATGGCTCCTCCTCAGGCTCGAGGCTAAGCAGCATGTTGGCCAGGGAGTGCACTGCCAGCAGGGAGGGCTGAGGGATCACTGGCCCAGGTGGAGGCCCCTGTATGTTACTTGGAGCTTGCTAGGCATGAGTCTTTCCATTGTTGTGGGGTGGGCAGAAGATTAAATTAACAATATGTACCTTCCAGTCAAGATCCAATAAAATAGCAATTGTAAGTAGATAAAAGTCATTTGAAAGCACAGCAGACACCATCTACAACACATTATAATAATTCACATTGCTTTCACATTGCTATTTTTTATAATAATCCATTGCTTTCTTAAATATTAAAAGCTCTTTCGATGTGGATGATGTTAATACCATTAATAATACCAACAGCAAGAGGCACTGTGGCCTCCGGCATGTCTGGCAATGTCAGCACAGAATCCTGAGTTTCACTCTCATCAAATTAAGGGTGGAAATAAATGACCACTCATGTCCATTGCAGCTCAGATGTTTAGCAACCAACACTAAACTCTTCTCTTTGGGTCAGCGATGTGGCATTCAATCTTTCAGCTGGGACAACAGTAAAGGAGGCAATCAGGTTTACTGTGCTATCATTTTTCATGATTTAGAGTCCTGGAAAACAACACTCACCTCCTCTGACCATACATCAGCAGGGCTGTGCAAGAAGGCTTGAAACACATTCACCCACAACTGACTGGGGAATTCATCATCACTGCCCTCAAAAACTTTCCCCTCTGGTTGACACTTTCTGACCTCTTCTAGCATAGAAAATCTCTAGTAGAAGGTAGTGATGGCACAATCGACTGCTTACATAGAAGGCCTTTCATAAGTCATGTGTTTTTGTTTAACTATTAATGAAATAAGAAATTATGATTCTGACATTCACTATCAGAATGAACTTGGACAACCTGTTTGAGTTCTAAGCCTCTTATTTTCCCACCTGTAGTTTTTGCAAAAATAACACCCATCTCCTAAGGGTTGTAGTGAGAACAAAGTGTATACAAGAATATTAAGTATTTAGAATATGCCCATCACACTGTAGATGCTTAATAAATAATAGCCACAGTGAGTATAACCATATGTCAAGAAGGATTTTTACTTGGTGTCTAACCCAGACTAAAGAAAAGAGTTTTCTATTTGAATTTTCTCCTCCCTTATTCCCTCCCTCCCACCTTCCTTATTTGTGTTGTGGATTGAATCCATAGGCCTCATACATGGTAAGCACTCACTCCACCTCTAAGCCTCCAGCCCTGAACTGAATTCTGATTGTCAGCAGATCTAATTTTTGAGGAAAATAGTCAGTCTTATTTGACAGACTGGGCAGGGACATCTAGGAACTACTAACAGCCTCGCAAAAGGTCTGTGTTGTTCTGCATTAATTACATATGATGTTAGAGAAATGCAGATTAGAATGCCACAGGTATTCTAATTCTTTGTGATCTGAAAATGTACAGCATTTGAGTTCTCTGAAGCCTATGTCTCTAGCTTCCTCTCTCTTCTAAAACCAGGTGGGAATAAGCATAGCAACTACCTAACAAGACCGTGTCACACATTACCTGTATGACTGTAGTCTCCTGGGTTGGAAACTAAATCCATAACTGACATTGTGGCTTGCATAACATAGAGAAGAAAAGTTTGCAAAATATGAATATATTTAGATGTGGCATCTCGAAGAGTCTACCAGAGGCCCAATAATCTTGCTTTAAATTTAAGAGATAAAATAAATCAAGAGTGTATTGCACACCCTTTGCCTTATCCAGAACCAGTTAAAAGGTAAGTGAGCAATCAGCAGATGGGATGAACAGATAACACATCTGCCTTATTACCAACAATGCCACCACTGTAGATCATGAAGCACTTCACCAGCTCATAGTTAAGTCCTTGCAAAATTACGCAGGGTCTGAGAGAACAGGATAAAGAAACTATGTTCTCTGTGTTTTTGGACTTTTAGTAGAAATAGATCAGGGAAGAAGGACTGTCACCTTCCCAGCAGAAAGATGCTCTGCCTCAATGACAGGAGTAAGAAGCACCGAAGGAGGATGGGAGTCCTCAGAGAAAATCTCTTACATAATTTTCTCACTTTCATGAACCACTTCACTTTTTTATCTTCAAACCAGCAGCTTCTCCCAATTACGACCAGCTTTCACGTCACCTTGTCTTAAAATCACAGTGCTATCTTTGAATCATGCCCCTCTCTCATCCTACATATTCTCTTTTCATATCTGGCCAACAACTCCTCTCAGGTCTTATCTCTTCTACCTGCTTCTTGGGAATTTCTAGCTCTTGATGTCACCTCCAGGAAGAGTCAAATCAGCATGTGGTTCCTTTGTTCGATACGCATCACCCACTCTGCCTGCTACTTTTAGAGATACTTTTGTATTTATGGTCTTTCCTGTTTAGCTTGTAATGCCATTCTGCCAGTTCCCCAAAGGAGGCTTCCCTTCTTGTTAAAATGTATTTTTAATTGACAAATAAAAATTGTGCAAATTTATGGGGTACAAAGTGATGATTCGAGCTATGTATATAGTGCAGAAAGATTCTGTCAACATAGTTAATATATAACTATTACCTCACTAACTCATCATTTTTTATGTGTGTGGTGAGAACATTAGCAGTCAATTTTATCAGCTTTGAAATACACATTATTATCAACTGTGGTCAGCATTCTGTTTAATAGACAACAAATTCTATTCCTGTGGTCTACTGAAATTTTGTACTCTGACACCAACATCTTCCTTGTGCCCTTCCTTTTCTACCCACACCCAACCTCTTGGAACAATCCAATCTCTTTGTTTCTATGAGAATCCCAAAACAAGCAAGATCATACAGAATTCATCCTTCTGTGACTTGCTTATTTCAGAGGAGGTTTCTCATTTCATTCTAGACCTGGACTAACAGACCAGGGGTTTTCTGTGTTTTGCCCTTATTTCCATTATATCTCTTTCTATTCAACTTCTACCAGGTTCATTTCAGATCCCCATGGTGAGCTATCTTTTATGTGAATCTCAGATGGCTTTAGGTTTCACAAAGATATTTAATCCAATGATCCACATGTGTCCATCAGCTCCTCAGGAGAAGCTCATGGCTGATACTTGTGTGTTCCTCCTTGCACCAAGCAGAGTGTCGAATGCTTTCCATGCTTGCTACAGATCCAATGTTTGTGTCCCCCAGAAATTATATTGAAATGGAATCCTAAATATGATAGTATTAGGAGGTGGGCCTTCACAAGATCATCAGCACATGTGGGTGGAACCCTCCAAATGGGATTAGTGACCTTATAAAACAGATTCTCTTGCTCCTTCTACCATCTGGCGTAAAAGTGAAAAGACAGTCCTCTATGGAGAGGAAGCAGGCCCTTAACAGCCAACAAA
The DNA here is from genome assembly GCF_048772815.1 of Callospermophilus lateralis. Taxonomy (NCBI): domain Eukaryota; kingdom Metazoa; phylum Chordata; class Mammalia; order Rodentia; family Sciuridae; genus Callospermophilus; species Callospermophilus lateralis. The sequence goes on from NW_027512489.1 coordinate 666,558, forward strand.
TCTGTCATCAACTTGACCTTGGACTCTCCAGACTCCAGAATTGTGAAGAATAAATTTACATTGCTTATAAGTAGCCTAATTTATGATATTCTATTTTAGCATCCAAACAGACTAAGACATATTTTTCATCACCAAAAATTGCTCTCAAGTTGCTTGCCCTGAACACAATTACCATTAAATCTAGGCATCACAGTGACTTGAACTTATTTAACCAAAGGACATAGTACCACCACAGTATGAAAAAAACAAAACAAACAAACAAAAAACCTTCAACTTTTCAGTGTTCTGTTTCTGATCAAATCAAAGCATAATTTTCCTATACTGAGAGTGGTATAATTTTAAATTATACAACTAGTTTTCCTTGGGAGATGTGGACCACTGATCTTCCTCCTGAGATGTGAATAAGTAATTTCCTACAAAAATGCCTTCGGAATCTTTAGTAGGTCTTTTGTCACAAGCAATGATGTCCATAGTCACCCCGTGTAAGCAAGTGATTTAAATATATCTTGGTGACAATGCCCTTCTATTATATCATTCCCCCAAATATATATATATATATATATATATATATATATATATATATATATATATATATATATATGCTAATCTGTCTTTAGCATTTGAAGACCATAGTTTGAAAAAAGACCAATTATTTCCATCTCACTTTACTTTTGGTTCATCACTCATACTTATCTCTCTTAAATTCAAAAGTCCCTTTGAAATGACAAAGTACTATAAATAAAACTCTTGGAGTCAAAAAAAGGCTCCACTTCCAGGAATGGCAAAGTGGCTGCTATGAGGTAACAACCATTAAGTCTGGACACTAATAAAAAAAATTACCCCCTGAAGGATCTGGAGAGAGAACAAGTACAGGAAGAAACTAAAGGGTGACACATGGAAGAAGCAATGGCTTTTCCCTTAAAAGGCTGTGTGTCAGTACTGTGAGGTGGCTAAGCTTCAGACAGGATTCTCAGTCTTGTCGGTGTGAAGAAGAGTCTGTAGTCGCCAAGGCAATGCAGCTGGAAGGTGAGGCATCAAATCCTTGAAATTAAAAGATCCATGGGGAGGAAGCCCCAAGTGTGATATATATACTGATGTACAAAATCTGCACCCAAATTTCTGTCTTACCCCCACACTAGGTATTTGCATGCATGAAGCATGGTCCCACCAGCCCAACAAAGGTCAAAGAAATACCTGACATGTCAGCTGCTGCCTGCCAGGGAAAGGCAGTCTGGAGTTTGAACTCAGCCAAGTTAACTGGTTTTATATATAGAAGTATGATTATAAATAGAGGTGTAAGTGTAAATAGAAGTGGAATATATAATTAAAACTCTATAGATTTAACAGAATCCAGAGTCCTTATAAAATAACCAAGTAGAGCATGCATCCAACATCCAGGCTTTCAATCCTTCCCTAGCGACAGGAACCTCACTTCACCTCATACAGTTGATGAGGGAATTGGCAGAGTTAGAACATCTAGACACCAACAACTGGGAACAAGGAAAAGGAGTAGGATGAGGCCCTACTTGGACTTTCAGTCACCACAGTCCTATACCCTTCCCAGGCTCAGCTCAGTATAAGTGGATGCAAAACACCACTCCCAGATTCTTCCTAGGGAGGGAAAGGCAGATCATGGATCCAGCATCCCAACTTTCTGGGTGCTACACAGAGGTCTGGCTTCCCATGGTGCCTGCCTTTGAGCACTGAGGGGACTCAGCATCACCCAGTCACCTAAGAGCCAGTGAGAACAGAGATGGCAACTGGTCTCACAGCCCATGCCACTGGTTCAGCACACAGCAAACAGGGAGAAACCCCTAGATCTCAGCTGCTCTCTGGAAAAGAAAATAGTTGGATGAAGCATCCAATAATCCAGCTTTTCTGAGATGCCTGAGGTAAAGGTTTCAGTCTTGTTTGTTTCTGAGTGCTAATGGGACCCAGCATACTCGACGTCTTGCGGCTGTTTAAATAACAACAAAAAGACGTAGATTGGATGAGACTGAGATCTCCAGAGCATCTTGCCAGAAGGACTGGTGAAGGTCTTCTCCTGAATGTAGTCAGCTCAGGAAGACTGGGAAACCCCCTCCCCCTTAGCCCATGTGTTAAAGGCTTGTCTCAAGGGTGGGACTATTGGGAGGTGGTATAGCCCTTGGGAGATGGAACTTGTAGGAGGTCTTTATTTCTCTGGAATACAAACTCAAAGGGGACTATGGAGCCCAAAGACTTCCTTTTTTTCTTGCTCTCTGACTTATGATATAGGTGGCCATATTTTCACTTTAAAGACAAGGAAACTAGTGTGGCAAGGACAAAGCACTCTCTAGTCTTCTCTGATGGCACCATACTGTGCTCATACACAACCTACATTCTTCTGAATGAATGTGGAATTGATCTCAAAAGTATATCCACGGTTATTACTTGTGAAAATAACTTACAGCTGCCAAATTTCAGAGGGCAAGCATGGGTATCCATCGGGAAGTCTTCAAGTTGCATGGGGCACTCAGCAGAGATAGTCAAGCTGAAAAAAAAAGACATCAGACCTTTAAATGACTCACTGTCTACTGAGCAGCTACTTTGTCCCAGAAAGCCATATCAAATACTAACTTTATCAAATACCTTTTGTGATACTGTTTAAAATGTCTTCACTAAAGTACCTAAATTTGCGTAGTAGATGAGTATCATTCAGAAATAAGGCTTAGAATGAAATCCACTCAGCTTGGTGTGTATGTTTCTCCCCTCCCATCTCTATACATAACTGCTTGTAAGACAACTAAAGATGCACTTAAAAGTATTTACTCTTTATTTCCCATCCCTTATTCATCATTATCTAAAAAGGTTACCTTGATGAGGCTGAAAATACACACATTATCTAAAATAGCTCAGAGCTCAAAATGTAAATGTAGATAAATGCACACAGTTTTAACCAGAACCTGGCTATACTCATTGTTTAATAGATTGATATGAAACCGTACAGTAGGTATATGTATGTTGCAATAGGAATGCTCTGGTAAAACTGAACTTGCTTTTTAATTAAAGCCTAGTTTTCCAGATAATAATACCAACAACCACAACTGCCATCACCAATAACAACAGTGATAATAATGACAGTGGGCCTGTTTGTGCCCAGAACTGTTTTGAATGCTTTACCTACATTCACTCATGAAATCATAGCAGCATGATGAGATCCCTTACTATTATTATGTCAGTTCATGGAGGAGGAAATTTAGTGTGTAGAATAAGGAATCAGACCCTAAATGCAAGGCTCTCATGGCAGGATTCTCTGCTGCCAGCTTTTGAGCACAGAGGCTCCCTAAAGGCATCTGCTGCTTGCCACACAGCCACAGGCTCTGCTCTGGAAGAAGCAAGTGCACTTGCAGAGCTACCACATGTGGGAATTCCATGGGCTGCACAGGGCTTGAGGTTGCTCCCCAAAAGTTCATATGCCTGAAGCTTGGGCCCTAGTGTGGGGTTGAGGTGATAGAAGCTATAAGAGGTGGGGCCTAATGGGAGATGATTAGGTCACTGGTGCCACCGCCTTTGTAAGGTCTTAATGTAGTTCCTACAGGACCCCAGTTAAAAAGTGACAGACTGACCCCTGAATCTGGAGTCCTGTCTTACCACAAGGACACTTCTGCTCATGCCTCCACCATTGTGATGCCATCTCCATGAAGCCCTCACAAGAGGTTGAACAGATGGAATCATCTGACCTTGAACTTTCAGTCCTCGAAACAAATCTCTTTACTTTGTTCATTACCCAGCATCAAGTATTTTGTCATAGTCACAGAAAATGGACAAGAATTCTTATTTATCTTAAAGACCTTTTTCTAATTAAAATTCCAAATTGTATTGAGCTTATCTTCTGTTTCTTGATTTTCTTTCCATTATTTAAAATAAAATGAATTATATAAAATGAAATCATAAGACAAAACATTTGACTTCAAATGATTGTTATCATTCTACTTCTAAAGCAAATAATAATTCCATTTTAAATAGCACTATGGTCAATGCCTCATTGTATTATATTTGAACACTGCTTAAGCACCCAGAAGGAGAATCCATGTAAAAACATTTATTTTTACCTTTCTTACTTCCTCCTATTAATATAGATTAAACTATAATTATTAAATTGGGCAAATAATTCACACTTGCTGATTGTAGACTGAGTAGTCAATGCATGCATTGCCTGATTGAAACTAAAATGTGATCAGTGGAAAGAGGTCTGTGCCCATAAGGAGTGAGAATTCTCCATTCACAATACTATGAGGGACAGTCCCTCAAATACATAGTGAGTCCCAGAGAGCTATAAGTGCAAATAGACAGAAGTCTCATGTTGAGGCAAGGAGATGACTTTTAAAATGGTATTCCATGTATATTCATAAATTATGAGAAAAAATATAAAGAAGATAATTACAAATACCTACCATTTTATTATGAATTTACTTGGTACAGGTAGCCCAGAATTCTTCTATATGTATGTATATTTTCTTTTCATTCCTGGTATTTAAAATGCATTCTTTTTTTTAAACCAAACATTAGAGCTGAAGTATTTCCCTCATTACTAAAATCTACATAATTGTGACTCTGAGGGACTGAATATTTAATTCTAGCATGCATGTGTATGTGTAATAACAAATAAAATGTTGTTAGATTTTTACATTATTTTTCATGATTGATAATCTGCAATGGATTTCTTCAATCATAAACTATGAAAAAAGGTACATTCTAAGAGACTATGAAATGGGTGAGGTAAATAGAGTTTTATTTATTATAATTATGAAAATTAGGAATGAAAAAGCATACTCTGTGAGAGTGGTATTCAGACAACACAAAGGAAATAATGTTTTTTTAACATGGTTGTTAGCAAACTTAAGAAATTTATTGACTAAAACAATAACAAACAGAGAATTTAAATGACTTAGATATAATCTAGAGAACAAAATCACAAGTGAGCTCAGAATATCTAGAATTTCCTTAAGAAGCAAAATTTTAATAGAGAACCAGGACAGACAGACAGACAGACACACACACACACACACACACACACACACACACACACACACATGTAAGAGCAGGTTCAAAGCAATAAATGTGACAAGGAGCACATGGAAAAATAGTGTTGTAGGGGCTCTTTGGGTGGGTTTATGGCCTCCATTCTAACAATTCATGGACCAGGGAGACAAGAACACCCAGCGCCCACCACTGGAGCAGTGCGGGGAGTTCAGGGGGAGAGGGTGATTCTGCCTCCACCCAGCTTCAGTACTGAGCCTGCAAACCAGCAGACCCAGCTCTGAGTATGTCCAACCTCCTTCACAGAGAACTGAGTCACCTCCTACTAAGGACATCATGGGTCCACTCCCATCCCTAGGGCAGATGTGAGATGGTGCCTCAATGGCAGACTTCTTTTTAGTCATGGCTATGTCTCTAAGACACCTTAACTGGGGTTCTGGTTCCAGCAAACACTCAGTTTCCACGGGATCTGTAGACTACATGGAAACCAGGTCTTTTGGCTGAGTTCTTGAAAACTTGATGACTTGTGGTTAGCTCCTCCTTTCCTTGCTCTGTGCTGGTCTGCTTCAGTCCACCTTCCCACTCCAGGTACCACAGCTCAGAACCTCTGTTGCCCCTCCCTATTTGTCAGAGCAAGCCACTCCCCACCATACACACACGTACCCAGGAAACTTGATTACCCCCCCCCTTGGGCACTGGATCCATTCCTGATTTAGAACTGTTTTCCTGGCCAAGACCATGTGCTTACAAGGGGAACCAGAGCCCTGTGTCTGTCATGGTGGGATTCACTCTGGCTGGTTGATTCCCAGAGACACCAGTCTCTGGAAAATCACTGCACTAACAACATTTAAAGGTGGCATTCTGCAAGGAAGGCACACCAAGGTCTACTTTTGGCTTATTGTAGGAGTAAATGTGTATGTGTGTATGTACGCATGTGTGTACGTGTGTGTTATAAGGAGGACAGGGGGTACTGTGAACATGCAAAGACAGGTTGACAGAAATTAGCTGGATATTATGGTTTAGATATGAAGTATCCCCCATCAGTTCATGTGTGAGACAACACAAGAAGCTGAGAGGGAAAATGATTAATCAATGTACTAATCGCTTGATAGGGATTACCTGATAATTGTAGGCAGACAGGGTGTGGTTGGAGGAGTGGGTCAGTGGGGGAGTGCTTTTGGGGTAGATATAGTTTGTCCCTGGTGAGACGAATCTCCCTCCCTCCCTGCCTCTCTCTCTCTCTGCTTTCTGGTGCCATGTTCCCAGCTGCTTTCCTCTACCACACCTTCCACCATAATATTCTGCCTTACCTTGAGCTCTGAGGGATAGAGCCCACCTTCTATAGACTGAGACCTCTGAAACCACGAGCCCCCAAATAAACGTTGCCTTCTCTAATCATTATTATCAGGTCTTTGAGTCACAGCAGCAAAATAGTTGACTGAAATATATATAAAATATATGGATCTTCATTAAAAAGATTCTTTAAAATGCTTCCAGTAAAAACATAAAAAAAGAGTGCTTTCTATAATTACCACCTCAATAAATGATTAAATTTCAATGATTAGTCCTCAGTTTTATAGAGCTCCTTAGAATTAGAATCTAAAAACTCAGAAAAGTATACTTCATCTACGAAAGTGTCTAACAAATGAATTAATTATTCAGATAAGTCCTCCAACACAAATGTTTCAGCCTGAGTGAGAGAATAAATTTAAAATTTTTGATGCCTTTAAATGTCTCACAACAATGGTCTGTGCTTATGTCTCTGGAGGAAAACTTCTATTCATGGGGTCTTTGAAATGTAAGGGCCTTGATGTATGTCCAACCTCCTTCACAGAGAACTGAGATCAAAGCCTTCTAGGAATGGCTGAGAGTCATAGCTCAAAAGTGCCAGTCAGGTTACTGAGTCAAAATCTTCACTTTTTAGATAAAGAAAATGAAGCCCAGAAGGTTAAAAAACCTGCTTCTGGCAAAAGTTCACTAATTTACTAGTAGATCCAGGAATCCAGTATTTTTTTCCAAAGGTCCAATTTATGTTTTACTTCTAATTTCTGTTAAGACAGTTTAAGCACTGACTTCTTGGAGCATAAGGTCCCATTTGTGAACAACCTCTTAATTGTAGGGTAAAGAAAGACTATTTTGTCAGTTAAGATCATTGTTCCGCCTTGGATTTTTATCATCCTAATTGAGATCTAACCAAAAGCAGCAGCTCACAGGTGAGCACTTTAAGACAGATAAAACAACCAAATTCTAGAGTAGCTTTAGCATTAATTAACGAACTCTACCTAACTCCTCTGGTCAAGTCTTCTCATTTGAAAAAGAATGATAACAGCAGCTGCTTTTATAACCAGAAAGAAATAATTAGTAGGTATGAAAAACTGGTTAAAAGTGTTGGTCCAAGACCAGAAATTTAATAACAATAAGTAATTGAAGAAAGTGTCCAGATTCCTAGCCATATTCTCTTCAGATTTAAGACCTTCTCACCCTTGTAGAAATACAGCACTAATGCAGTGGAAGGTAGTGCCATGCTGGGCAAAATAAGAACAATGCTCACCTGCTTATGTTCTCATGCACAGAAACCCCAAGCCTCTGAATGCAATCTCACATGGAAAAATGCTCTGCAGATGTGATTAGTTTAAGACTCTTCTGAAGGAGAGGTTTTCCTGGATTATCCATGTGGGAACAACATAATCACAAGGGTCTTTATAAAGGGGAGGCAAGAGCATCAGTTTCAGAGATGTGATAAGGGAAGCAGAGGTGGGAATGATGTGGTTGAGAGCCCAGGAATGCAGGTGTCCTCTAGAAACTGGAAGAAGCAAGGTAAGGATTCACCCCTAGAGCTTCCAGAAGGAATGCAAACCTGTCAACACCTTAATTTTAGCCTTATAAGATTCTTATGGGGTTCTTGACCACCAGAACTATAATATAATAAAATGTGCTATTTTAAGCAAATAAGTTCTTGACAATTTGTTACAGTGCCAACAGGTAACTGATACAAATTTTGATATCTAGAAGAGGGAAACTATTGTAATAAATTTCTGAAAATGTGGAAATGGCTTTGGAATTTGGCAGTGGGTAGAGGCTGGAAGGAAACTGAGATAAATAACAGAAATCCTACATTACCCTAAATAGACTGTTCCTAGACACACAGGTGTTAAGGACTCTGTACTGAGGATTTGCAAGAAAGTGATGAGCATGTATAGAAAACTTATGCTGTCATTGAGAATGGATAAATGGCCAAAAACATACTGTTGGTGGAAATACAGAGATCAAAGGCTCTGCTGGTGAGAGTCTGAAGGAAATGCAAAGCAGGCTGTTGGAAACTGTAAGAGAGAATATGACTATTGTATAGTGAGAGAAAGCTTGGCTGAACTGTATCTACAGTTATGCAGACAGCAGGGCTTATAAACAATCATAGTAACATAAAGTCCTCATTCCTGGAGCATGTAAACATTACCTTTCATGGAAAAAAAGGTCTTTGCAGATGAGAATAAGTTAAGGGTCTTGAGATGAAGAAGTCATCCAGGTGTGTCCTAAATGCAATCATCTCTTGAGACAGGCAAGAGATGAAACACAGAAGAGAGAAGGAGATGAAAACAGAGATTACAGAGGTGAGGTGCTGAGTTGCTGGCTTGAAGAGGTAGGCAGGAGCCTTGGACCAAGGAACGCAAGACAAAGACTCTAAAAAAGGTGATGAATTTTTCCCAAGAGCCTCCAAAGAGAGTGTGTAGCTCTACCAACATCTTGATTTTTGCTCCAGTGAAACTGATTTCAGATTCAGGTGCTTCAGAAGCTTAAGAGAATGAATTTGTGTTGTTTAATGCCACCAAATTTGTGGCAATTTGTCATAGAAGTCTTAGGAAGCTAACACAATGATGAAACTTTGTACCTACATGAGGATATTTCCAAGCCAAGTGTTGAAGTTGTGGCCTGCTTTCTTTCTGCTTCTCATAGTAAAAAGTGAGGGGCAGAGGAGGGAGATGAAATGGAAAGTTGCTAAAAAAAGAAAAGAGCCAGAATCAATGATTTGGATAACTCTTAATTTATCTAGGTTGCAAAAAAAAAGGAAATATACTTCAATTATGACTTTCAATGTCAGAATGGCCTGGTCTTAAGAGAAAAACAAGGGAGTCATAGGACAAAGTTATGCTCATGAATCTGAACAACACAGAAAACTTTTTGAGATTATTAAATGTGTGACTGAGGGGTTCCCTCAGTCATGTAAGTGGAAGCCAGATATGAAGAGGGGATTATCCATGAACAAGCATAGAAGAGCTGCTTGTCTAATGGCAGGAACATCTAAGACATCTATGGGAGACCCATGAGATTCACAAAAATTTTACATTAACAGAAACACTGCTGCATTGGACTGAAAGGGACAGAGAACACAATGAAAGTAGGTATCAGACTCCCAACATCCTAGCGTCAGGAAACAGGTTGACAACACTCAGCTTCAAATATGTGCTACCCTAGGGAAAAGGAAGGAGGCTCCAAGGCCACAACCTCAGACACACAGGGCAGGACCTCACATCACAGAGCTTTAGTGCCAGGCCTTGAAACCTAATGTCGTTTGTATGACTGGATTTAGAAATTGCTCGGAAATGCTGCTTCCTTTTTTCTTACCATTTTCTCTCATTTCAAATGGGAAGGTCTATTACTGCTCCCTTATTCCTGTTTCAGTATTGCATTTTTGGAGCAAAGAGCCTCCTGCTTCCTAGGTTCTACAAATTCACAGATGTAGAGGAAATGTGCCTCAAGACAAATCACAGCAGATCCTCACCCAAAGCTGATTTAGACAATTCAGATGATGAGATTTGAAACTTTTGAGCTGATAAATTTTAGTTGAGATTTTGTACATTAATTTGATGCTGTAATATGTTGAGTCTTTTGAGGATATGCAGATGGATTTAATGTAGTTTGATTGTGAGATGGACATAAATTTGGGGGTCCAGACTGTACATGTGGCAAGAAAACTAATGCCCTTAATCCTAATGCTCTCTTACCTATGAATATATCCTTATGTAGCAAAAGGGTCATTTCAGATATGATTCAGTTAAGGCTACTGAATACTTGCAAATGCATGTTTATTACGGCTCTATTCACAATAACCAAGACATGGAATCATTCTATGTGCCCCTCAAGCCGCATAAAGAAAATAGGGGATATATATATATATATATCATTATTCATCCGTGAAAAGAATGAAAATTATGCCATTTGGAGGACTATGGATGGACATCATGTTAAGTGAAACAAGCCAGACTCATGAAAACAAGTATTCCATGCTTTCCCTCATACATGGAAACTAAGAAAAGATAACCTACAAGTAAAAGAGGAACTTTTAGGGAAAGGGAAGAGTAACTGGGGGTAGAGAGGCAAGAGGGCAAGAAAGGGAGGGCATGTTCAAAGCATGATATATGCTTGTGCAGAAATGTCACAGTGAAACACATTAATATGCTATAAGTATAATTTAAAAAGTTAAGACTCTTAAAAATGGGGACACTATCTTGGATCCTCCTGGTGGGCCCAATGTCATCAATTGCAAGCTACTGGAAACGGAGAGGCTCCTACTGGAGGTAGGAAGTGAGGTGAGATGATGGAAACAGAGGAGAGTGAGCAGCAGCATGACCCATAGAAACAAGCAGCCTCCAGAAGCTGAGAAAGAGAAGAAAGTGGGATCCTTCCCAGTGAAAAGCAACTATGTGGCAATCTGTCATGGCAACGGTAGGAAATTTATACAGCAGTTTCCATACACTAAGACAGAAGTAATATTTATTAATTGTATAACCAGTTGTAACTATGCTGAATGTTCCCTAAGTTTTATTGTTGTTCTGGAGTTTTAGGAGTTGAATCCACGGACATTCATGTGCTTAGTCAAGTGTTCTACCACTGAGCTGCACCCTCATCCCCACCACAGAAGTTTTTCACAAAGCTGACAAGGAAATTTGGAAATATTAGTCAATTTAAAAATACCCACAAAGTGTTCGTGTCAATGAAAATACAGACTCGGTTAATGAAACCAGTGAGTAGTGGCCAGCAGACCACACCTCTCTGGAACCACACAGGCAAGGCACTGCCTTTCATAAAGATGCTACCAGTGACTCTCGGGCAATATTTGAAATCCTTGCGGGGAGGAGTTCTGAAAGTCAATATTAACATGTATAAAATGACTGATGCTATGGAAAAGAAACAATGTTTATTTGGTCATGATGTTTTTCCAGCCTTAGGAGCCCTAAAGAACACACCAATGCTTCATTCAGGTGCCTTTCTAGTCCCCAGAATTGTATCCATCTGAAAGACTGCAGGGCTCAGAGGTGCAGTGGCACTGGTACTGCCCACCTGGCCTCAGAGGAGGAGCAGGCTCATCACAGTATGGCCTTGTATGATGCCTCTGGTTTACCCACACATGTCTAAGGCTGAACAAGGCTTTTCAATACTCTGCCAAGGAGGAAGCCACAGAATTCTCCTGGCTCTGTACCTGAGTCACATCCTGAGATATACTGGAACTATAGATCCACATTTTGTGCTATGAAAAGGAGGTGTTGAAAGGAAGCCCAGCTCTGAGAATCACATACTCATTTTTCTTGTATTTGACTCATCTCAAGATTGGCAAATGAAGAGACATATATCCACATCTTCAATTACAAAAAACTGGCATGCACGCATGCGCCCACACGCACACACACACACACACACACACACACACACACACACAGCAGGCCTCTGTATCCACGGAGCTTCCACATCCATGAATTCAATAAACTAAGGATAAGAAATATTCTGAAAAAAAAATTCTTCTGTACTGAACATGTAGACCTTCCCTTGTCACTATTCCCTAAACAAAACTGTTTAACAATGATTTAGATAGTGTTTACATTGTGTTTGGAATTTTTAGTAAATCAGATCCTCTTTTAAAGTACATAAAAAATGAGTACATAGATGTTATACAAACACCAAGAATTTTGGTATCTATGGAATATTTTCGTATCTTTGGTATCTCTAGAACCAACCTTCCCAAAATAAGGGCAAGTGTAGGGTGTGTGTGTGTGTGTGTGTGTGTGTGTGTGTGTGTTTGTGTATACGCAGGCATATGTATGTGTATAAAAAAGTAAAGTCACCAGTGCTAGGAATACAGACATTCTTCTTTCTCCTTCAGAAACCTTCCCAGGTAGCTGCCTGATGCTAAAATCCTGCCCTGTTGGAGTTTTCTCCCTTACACTCCTTCACTAAAGGGAAAAACAAAACAAACAAACAGACCTCAAATTGTCTTCTAAAGAAAAGAATTTATGAACATATTTGTTTTCTTATAAACAATTACTAACATGATGTTCCACTTGTATTATTTTGTATACCTCCTAGGAATTGCCAATGTTCATGGAAACCTAACTACAATTTAGAATAAAAATTTTGAAGAAAAATGCATTCTAAAGCTTAATTAAATATGTAAAAATTGAACATTTTAAAATATAAATGTTGATCAGCCAAGAACAGTGTCTGTCTCATCAGGAAGATCACTGCCAGGCTGACCGACGCCTGTCTTATTACTGATGGTGTGGATACTGGTTGTGTTCTGTGATGGTTGTGCATCCACTGTAACGGATTGTCTTGGATCCAGGCTGACTACACGCCTAGTTTCTTTCAGGAGCTGGGCATTGTACTTGTTTGCCAAGGTTCTTGGGGATTTGTGCCTTAGCACTAACCCTAAACCCACCCAACTCCAAGGCCAGGAATAGGGTTGGCTGGTATTGCCTGAAATTAAACAGAGGCAAGTCCAGCAGAGGCTGTTGAGGTGGGAGAGTAGGAATAAGCAATAGAGAGCTGGAATAAAGTTCACAGTGACCTATTTTAAAAAATAGAATTTAAATTTGATGAACATAATCTTTTAAAAAAAAAGAACTTAGGGTATTATTTGAAATTTTAAAGTCTTTCAAGAAAGATTATGTTCAAATGATTCATGTTTTCATTTTTACAATTGTAGCATTCCATGCTTTAAAAAAATTGACTACTGAGATGACACAAATGTCTTCTTGGAAACGGATCTAAATTCTACAACTCACTTCAAGCTTGAGTTACAGAATTCATAAGTTGTTTTATGGCTAATTAATTTCATATGCTTGAATATAATAGGATGTATGGGACACCAACCAGCAGAATTATACTGGACTAAAAGTGAGGTCTGCACTATTTATTAGAATTTTCATTTGCCTTCAACTGTTGGAAAGATGTCACCAACTGTTATTGATGTTGGGAAATTAACATAAGTTTGATAATTTTGAAAAGCTAACATATTTCTTATCCTATAGGGACATAAGCTTTATAGATCTGTTTTGATTAATATCAGTATTTGTTTTTTCATTACTCATGTCCTGAAGAAGTCATCATAATGATGGGTGTGAGAGTGGGAATATTTTGTTTATTTTTTATGTGTATTTATATACTCAGCAATAAATATGCCTTAACAGGTCAAATGTGGAAAAATAAACATAAGCCTGAACAATAAAAATTGCTGCAAAATAGGAATATCACAAATATGCAAAGGAGTTACTTTTGCAAAATGAAATTCAAAGTTTAACTTTGAGAAATTGTTTGAGATATTTCTTTAAGCATAAAGCATAAGACAATGAATAGCATGACATAGAAGAAAGCAGATGGACAAGTCTGTGGAATCAAACAGAACCAGCTTCTATGATTCAAAATTGTGAAGCAGATTCCATTATATAGGAGCTACCTTACAGTATTGTTTAAGGTATTGACATACCAATGTAAAATATGCAGCACAATGTATGACACACAGTAGATGTTTTTAAAACTCTACGGAAGAAATAAAGGAGATATCAGAAATGATATCAGAAACATTGGCAGATTGGGGGACTCCAAAAGTCTGTCCATCCAGAATGACCTGGCAAAATTATAAACATCAACCTTTGTTTGAATTCTGGAACCAACAACAACAAAAAAATCTTACAACAACTAGAGGGATACTCAGTGAAGACAAAAGCACCTGGACTTCAGTAAGCAAGTTCTGAGGCATTTTAACTTACCAGGTACCATCCCTTGCTCTCCAAGTCTACCATAATCCTTAGCAATGGCAGCCCCATTCCTAGTGCAGGTGGCTGGTGACAGGAGTAATTCGAACCTTATTATTAAATGATATCTGTTACTTGTTTTGATCTATCTGAGGTTCTCTGCTTTTGATTTGCCTGTATCAGAGATTTCCCAGACTGATGTCCTTTCCCAGACAGCATTTGTCTAAAATCTATCACAGACTCGGGGAGGTTTTTTGATACTTTTCCCCCAAGGGGGAGGAGATGGTTTTCATTTTGGTTCAAGGCATTTAAAAATCTGTAGGATAACTATGTAACCACTAACCTACAGAAACAATGGCCCCACATGACAAACAATTTAGAATTGACAAAATTAATGGAAAAAAAACCTCAGCAAGCATTCAATACCTATAACAAGCACAAACAACAAATACTATGAAGGTGATGAGGATAGAGTTTTCAGAGTTACCACATTATAATTTTTTTAAATGCCTGTTTTTAATTAAAAAACAAAGCCCATGAAGAAACAAAGATAGTCTATTTAAAGTGAAAATAAAAATTAACAGAAACTCCCTGAGAATACAAAGACATTAAACTTCTAGGAAACAAATTAAACCAATTGTCTTAAATACCAAAGAACTAAAGAACACCATGCACAAAGTAATAATAAAGGAAGCACAGCACACAATATCTCAACATACAGAGTACAAGTAAAGAGAGAGAAGTTAGGAAAGCACCAAACAGAAAATCTGGAGGATAAAGACAAGCAAACAAAACAAAAACACAACTGAAGCAAACAATGTGTGGAGAGTTTCAACAGCAGAATGAAAAATTTTAATCAAACTTGGAGGCAAAGTAAAATGAAATTATCCAGTCTGAGGAGGAGGAGAAACAGAAAAGAATGAATAAAAATGAACAGAGTCTCAGAGAGGTCTAAGACACCACCAACATTACCAAATCAAGGACACGAGAAGTCCCAGAACAAAAGAAAGGGAGAAAAGAGAAGGAATAATTGAAGAAATAATGGCTCAAAAAGTTCTAAATTTTATGAAGAATATAAATTTAGCATCTAAGAATCCCAGTGAGCTCCTAGTAGGATAAAGTCAAAATAGATATAGATTAAAATACCTTATACTAAAATTGTCAAAAGCCAATGATGAAGAAAGAATCATGAAAGAAGCAAAGAAGAAGCAATACATAATGCACAAAGGTTCCTAAATAAGGTTAAACTGATGATTTCCACCAGAAACAATGAAGAGCCAGTGCAATGGATTACTGAATGTGTTTAAAGAGAAAAAGCTATCAACCAAGAATTCTATTTCCAGCCAAACTATGCTTCAACATTAAGGAGAATTTAATATATTCTAGATTAAAAGTCACTGAAGAAACATCAAAAAATCAATTAAAGTAATCCATCAGATCAACAAGCTAAAGAAAAGTTGTACAATCTTACATTAGATGCAGAAAAGGCATTTGACAAAATCCAACAACCATTAGTGACAAAAACTTACAGTAAACTAAAACTATTGGAGAACTTCCTTCACATGATAAAAATTATCTCCAAAACCCTACAGCTAGCATAATTAATGAAGAGAAATTCAAAGTTTGCTTCTCAGTTCAGAACTGAGCAAAGATATCTCCTCTCAACACCTTTTCAACATCATTCTAGAAACCCTAGCTAATAAAATAGGATAAGAAATGCAATTTAAAGATATCTACAGATTGAAAAGAAAATTATAAAATTGTTCATAAGCACAGATGATATGACTTTCTATGTAGAAAATATAAAAGAATCAACAACAATAATAATAAATTCCTGGAACTAATATACAAATTAAGTGAGGTTAGTGGATCCAAGATTAATATGCAAAATTCAATAGTTTTCTCACATATCAGCAATGAGCAAAAAAAATTTAAATAAAAGACATATTGCCATCCAAAATTGAAATATTTATGTAAAAATCTAACAAAGATGTACATGATATATGTGAGAAAAACAAAAAGACTGATGAAAGAAATCAAAGAACTAAATAAATGGAGGGAATTTCCATCATCATTTATAGGAAAATTCAATATCACTAAGATGTCAACTCTTTATAACTTGATCTGCACACTCAATGCAATTTCAACTAAAACCCCATAAAGTTATTTTGTGGATTTTAACAAATTGATTCTAAAATTTATCTATATGGACAAAATGCTGTGAATAGTCAACACAAGATTAAAGAACAAAGTAGGAACAGTGACAGTACCAAACTTCAAGGTTTATTACAAAGCAACAGTGAGTAGAGGATGGGGCTCAGTAGTAGAGCACTTGTCTGGCATGCAAGAGGTCTTGGGTTTGATCCTGAGCCTAGAGAGACAGACAGATAAAGTGACAGTAAGCAAGTCAGTGCAGAATTTGTGAAACAATGGACAAAGAGATTAATAGGAGAGAAAAGAGTGAAGAAATGGACCCACAAAATATTGTCAACTAATATTTGACCAAAAAGCAAAGGCAATGCCCTGGAAAACCATAATCTTTCAATAACTGATGCTGGGACAAATGGACATTCACAAAAACCCATTCAAAATAGATCACAGGACCAAATGGGAAATGCAAAACTATAAATCTCTTATAAGAATAAATGAATAAATTTATTATCCTATGAGAATAAATGACCTTGAGTTTGCCAAGGACACCTCAAATATGATAACAAAGGCACACTCCGTGAAAGAAAGAATTGATAAGTTAAAATTCATTAAAATCAAAATTTTCTAATCAGAGAAAAAATTAAAACACAAGTCACAGATGGGGAGAAACAAAGTACAAGATATATCTGACAAAGGACTGTTAAATGAAATATTCAAGGAATTCTTAAAACTAGACCACAAAAAGGAAACAACCCAATTAAAATATAGTTTAAAAAACCAACCTTAGAACTACCTCACCAAAGAAGACATAGAGATGACAAACAAACATAGAATGCTCACATCATGTGTCATCAAGGAAATGCAAATTGGAACAATGAGATGTCACCACATATTTACTACAATGACCAACTCCAGTACACTGATGATAGCAAATGCTGGAAAGCATGTGGAGAAAGAAATTCTCAGTTTTTGCTATTGTAAATGCAAAAATCATACATTTATTACATGCTTTGTAATAAAACTTGAAGTTTGGTACTGTCACTGTTCCTACTTTGTTCTTTAATCTTGTGTTGACTATTCACAGCATTTTGTCCATCTAGATAAATTTTAGAATCAATTTGTTAAAATCCACAAAATAACGGAAGTTATTTTGGCAATTTGCTACAAAACTAAAAAAAAAAAAAAATCTTACCATAAGATCTAGCATTATGATCCTCAGTGCTTACTCACAAGAGTCGAAAAGCTGTGTCTACACACAATCCTTAACAAGAATATTTTCAGTAGCATTTTTCACAATCACCAACACCAAGCAACCAAATATGTGCTTTCATAGGTGAATGGATGAAGCATACTATATCCAGACATAGCAATGGAATATTATTTGGTACTAAAAAGAAATGAGCTTTCAAGCCATGAAAAAATATGGAGGAAACCTAAGTGCACATTAGTAAATGAAAACAGCCAGATAGAAAGGTTATATATTGTCTGATTCAAACTACATAATATTATAGGAAAAGGCAAAACTATGGAGAACATGACTGTTGGGGTTTGTGGGGAGAGAGGGATAAATAAGTGGGGCACAGAGGATTTTTAGATCAGCAAAAATATCACATGTGATACCATAATCTAGGTACATATCATTCTAATTTTGTCAAATCCATAAAAAGTATAACATGAAGAGTAGACCCTAATGTAAACTATGGACCTAGGAGAATGATGGCATGTCAATATAGGTTTGTCTATTAAAACACATGAACCACTGTAATGGAGAGAGGGAGGCAATCCTTGTGTGGAGGTATGCAGAAAAAGGGAAATCTCTGCACCTTACTTTCGATTTTTCTGTAAATCAGAAACTGGTCTGAAAAATCAATTATTTTATAGGACTTAATAAGTTGGAAGAGAGTGTATAAAGGAGGTTGGATTTGATTGGGGCATGCTCAATACACATATGAATATATTATACTAAATTCCATTATTATGCACAATGAATACATGTTAACAAAAAGGAAAATAAAATCAATCATAAAATTTTAAAATATATAAAAAATTAATTTTTTAAAAAAACTAGGAAGTTCATTACTTAGTAAACTTCCATAGAGTAGACTTGACATATAATAAATGATAAAGGCAGTCCTATATGAATAATTAAAAAAATACTAGACAATAATTCAAGGTTACTGAAGAAAATAAATGACAGAAATTACATACATAAATACAAAACGTGGTACTATACTATTATATTTTTAGTTTTTAACCCCTGTTTTATCCCATGTTTTTAAAAAATTTTTTAGTTGTTGATAGACCTTTATTTTATTTTATTTATTTGTATGTGGTGCTGAGAATTTAACCCAGTGCTTCACATGTGCCAAGTGAGTGTGCTACCGCTGAGCCCCAGTCCCAGCCCTATCCCACATTTTAAAAGACAAATGCATAAAATGATCATTGTAAATCTGTAATAACGAACATACTTTATACAAGGATGTAATCTGTGACAACGAATAACATAACAGGAGACATGGCATAGCAGCAAAGTTTCTTATACTATATAAAATAAGTTGCTGTTAATTCAAACTAAGTCGCTATAAATTTTGATGTTAAACATAATCCCCAGACAAAACATTAAGAAAATAATTTTAAAATATACAAATAATTGAATGGGAATCAAAATTATATACTGGGAAAAAATTAACCTCAAAAGAAGGCAGTAACAGAAGAATCATAGAACAAAAAATAAATAAGACATATAGAAATAACCAGAAAAAAATGAAGAAGTCCTTTCTTGTCAGTGATTACGTTAAATGTAAATGGATTAAACACTTCAATTGAAAGGCAAAGATTGGCAGAACTGCTGGGCACAGTGGTGCATGCCTGTAATACCAGAGGTTTGGGAGGCGAGGCAGGAGTATCATGAGTTCAATCTCAGCAAAAAGTGAAGTGCTAAGCAACTCAGTGAGACCCTTTCTCTAAATAAAATACAAAATAGGGCTGGGGATGTGGCTCAATGCTCAAGTACTCTTGAATTCAATCCCCAGTACCAAAAAAAAAAAAAAAAAAGATTGGTAGAATCGATAAGAAGTATAAATTCATTATTTACTGCCAATAAGAGACACATTTTAGTTCCAAAATACATTAGAAAGTTGAAAGTGAAATGAAGGAAATGCATTCCATGCAAATCATAAACAAAGAGAGCTTTAGGACAAAATTTGTTAAAAGAAACAAAGAAAGATATCGTATAATTTTGATAAGAAGTTCAATTCATCTAGAATACAAGAAACTATAAACATAAATGAAGCTCACAATAGAATCCCCAAAATATCTGATGGAAAAAAAACGATAAAATTCAGAGAAAAAGGACTATCCTATAATAATAGTGAGACATCAATAACCCATCTTAAATAATGGGTAGAGCATCAAGACAGAATACTGAAAAGAAAACAGAGACTTCAGCTGCACTATAAACCACCTGGACTCACAGACACAAAGGACACTCAATCCAACAAGGGCACGATACACATTGTTCTCAAGTGTGCATGAAGAATTGCCCAGGATAGACCAGCTGGCAACCAAACAAGACTCAAATTTAAAACTTGTGGAAATAATACAAAGGATCACTTCTGACTAAAACATGGAATGAAACCAGAAATCAACACCAGAGGAAAACTGAAAAATTTATGAATATGTGGAAATTAAAGAACACACTTCTAAAGAAGAAATGGGTCAAAGAATATATAATAAGAGAAATTAGGGGAAAGAACAACTTTGAGATGATGAAAACAAAAATATGACCTATCAAAATTTATGGGATAAGGAAACAGTAGTTCTCAGTAAAATTTATACCTAGATACACTGACATTTAATAAGGAAGATCTCAATTCCATAACCCAACTTCACATACAAAGAAACTAAAACAAAAAGAATGAGCTAAATAAATAAAGCAGAGAATAGAAAGAGAAAAGCTTGCTGGGCTCACAGAAGGGTCAGAGGGGATGCTGACTGGTGATAGGGAAGCCTGAGTCCCTGGACATAGGTGCCAATCTTCTGTACTATAGATGCTGCTGCTTTCAATCTTTAAATCCCTTCTTCCAGATGTCTAAGGACCTCAGATAACACACGAGCACTTCTGAGTTGCTATTTATGCCATTTTATGTGTCCTGCTTTAGCAACCCAGAATCTTTCAAATGATGACCTCAGGTTCTTCCTTGGTAGAGCTGGTAGGAAGGGTGTGTTGATGTATGTGGGTGTGAAGATGAAACTTTACACACTAAGATTCTCAGAAGGTGGTCCAAGAGAACCTCCCCAGAGTGGCAGTGCAGCAGTTCAAGGACTGGGGGGACTTCGTCCATTGCCTTTACTCCCTGGGCAGCCAGACTTTGTTTTCTGTATTCAGAGGCTGGATGGTCTGAACTTTCTATCTGCCTCTTCAGAGACAGCAATAAAATTCATGTTATTCAGGAGCATCATTAACACATGTACACAAAGACACCTCAGAGCCTTTACAAAGAAGGAAAATACATTCCAAATTATCCTTAGGTTTCTATGTAATATAGGGCAAAGAAGTGATCAAAAGGTATAAGGCTCCAGAGCAGTGTGAGGTTGGAAAATAACCCAAGGGACAGAATGATGTCCATTTGTTAGCCCAGGAGGAAGAACTGGGAGGTGGGGAGAAGAGCATCACCCCTTGGCATGAAAGGAAGGAAGAGGTGTAAAACTGGGCTCTCATGGAGACCCTGGACCCAGGCTGGCTCACAGGACTAAGCGGACATCTCCTCTGGGCTGAGCACTGTGAATAGGCTCTTTTCACTTATATTTACAACCCTAGGGGACAGATACTTTAACTGTCATAACATAAGGAGAAATTTATTAGTAGCAGAGCTAGGATTTCAATCCAAGCAGAATAGCTCCAAAGCCTACACCAAAGTTAAGAGTAGAATCCAAAATCTACAAGTTATTTCACAGGCTATAAATCCTGAACATTCTAGAGATTCCTGCAAGGAATCAGAAAGACTTTTACAGTTGTCTTTGCATCTGTATCTAGAGGGAATAATAAGAGAAACCAAGAGCCAGGCATCAGCTGAATGACGGTAGCAGCCCTCTGGGGAAAGGTGAAGAGTCCCAGGGGATGGAAGGGAAGCTTTGGTAGCTTTGGACTACAAAGAAAGTCCAGTGTTTTGTGGCAGAAAGAATGGAAGGGGGTCAGCAATAGACAGAACCAGGTGGTTAACAAAGAACTAAGCAAGCAGCTGCAACGTAAGAACAACTCTGGGCTGCTGCAAACCTCAGCAGAGGGCACAAGAGAGAAGCCTGCAGTCCACCAAGAAGAAAATCAGGGCTTGAGGGTACTTATTTGAAGGCATATAAGTAAACAGAAGTAAAACCCATGGAAACAACTTATTTTCCAGAAGAGCAACTCAGAGATTGGAGGACAAAGCCTTGGAGGAACCCTATGTTCTGTTCATCCAGCTGTGTCTCTAGGTCCATGCAGCTTGGCATGTCCCATGTCTCTGTTCAATCCTTTACCAAGCAGGGCAAAGCCTGTGCCCAGGCTCCTCATGGGGGAGCACAGCACCCACCTCCAGTGCCTCAAAACAGCACCCTCTCTGTAGACCGGGGAAAGCAGTGGTTCTGATGACCAGAGAGTACAGGAAAACAGGTCCACTCAACCAAGAACGGTGAAGGCAACAGATTGAGGGGAGGGAAAATGGGAGAACAGACTCTAACCAGGAGAAGATCCTGGGAAATGTGGAACTAGCTTTTCTAAGTGGGCCACAAGAGAAGAACCACAGTCTGAGAAAACTGCCTGTTGTGTCTTTTGTGGAAGCAGACAGGAGCCTCTCTGTTATGGTTTGGATGTGAGGTGGCCCCCAAAAGCTCAGGGAAGTTTAGAGTTTCAATGATTGGGTTAAGAGAGCCTTATCCTAGTCAGAGCATTAATCCCCTGACAGGGATTAACAGGGAAGGTGTGGCGGGAGGAGGTGGATCACTGAGGGCGCACTAAGGGCGACTTTGGGGTTTATAGTTTGTCCCTCATGAGTGGGGCACTGTCTCTGCTTCCTGGGTACCCTGAGCTGAGCTGCTTTCCTCCTCTGCACCCTTCCACCATGATTTTCTGCCCCACTCTGGCCCAGAGTACTGAAGTCTGCTGTCTAAGGACTAAGACCTCTGAAATAGTGAAAGTCACAGATACTTTTCCTCCTCTAAAACTGCTCGGGCAGTATTTTAGGTCCTCGAGTCAAAACAAAATGCTGACTAAGACACCTTCACACAGGAGGGTCACAACATGGCCCTCACCTGTATCACCTCACTGATGCTTCTTCCAGTTCAAGGAGGTGCCTAACTTTCAGATGAGGGTGGGCACTCAATGATGACGTGGCGTGTGCAGTGGTAGAACCAGCCACAGACCCTCAAGGGGTCTGGAGGGATCCCTGTTCCAGGCCTCTGTCTGTCAGCCTCTCTTTAAGGAGTCAAAGAAGAGAATGGGAATGTGGCTCAGCTGTGGAGCATTTGAGCCCCAGAACCAACCAACCAATCTCTCTCTCTCTCTCTCTCTCTCTCTCTCTCTCTCTCTCTCACACACACACACACACACACACACACACACACACACTTACTCACTCACTGAGAGTGATACCATTCAGAGAGAAGTGTAATAGATGGAAACATGGAAACATGAACCCCTTCCAGGTGGGGTTTGTCCGACTTTCTTCCTCATGTGAACGCTGGGGCTTGCTCACACAGAACTCCAGGTGCATGGCTTCCTCCTAGGGTGGCCTGGCTTTCCCTCCAACTTCAGGATCTCCTCACCTGCCGTGAGGAACAACTGTAGCTACTCTACCACTTCTGAGGGGTAAGGGGACATGCGTGGGAAGTGTGTGGCCTGAGAAGGTGGTCAGGAAAGCCTACCGAGGTGGTCCTGGCCTACACTTTCCCCAAGGCCAAACCAAAAGGAATCAGCCTTGCCCTGGTCCTTGTCCATAAGAAGGTCTTAACCCCTGCTGCTCCCTGGCCTTCTTCCCGACAGCCTCAAGCACACATTCACAAAGCTGCATACTGACTCCTGAAGCCATGTTTTTGCACACGCTGGTCTCTGTGTCCAGAAACCCTGGCAGCCCCAGCTCAGGCAGGGCCACATTACCTCCTCCACCCAGTCTCAACCCCGCCCCCCCCCCGTGATGTCACCCTGTGGACTCACCCTACTCCCCAGCCCCTAAGTCTGAGCAGGCGGTTCCACAGATGGTGCTGGTTCAACTTTCCACAGGGCTTTAAATGGGTGAAGGGAGGGAGCAAGTGGAGAGGAAATGATGGCTAAAGGATAGGCTGAGCTGTGTGAGAGGCAGGGCAGGACGGCAGTGTAACCAGCCCAGGTCCCCATCAGGGCTTAGGAGACTTGCCAGACTGCCTTCCCCTCCTTATCCAGTAAGAGTCGGGAGATGGGAGCCCTTGTTCTCATCACACACCACACATAGCACACAAGCCCACTCACACAAGCTACACAATCACAAACACACCCCCACAATCACCTTCTTACACCATACACACATACACACAACTGTACACACCACACTCACATAAACACCCACTCACACACCAACACTCATCACAACCGCACCCCCCACACACCCCATATACATACTCTCTTTAACTATACACTATACCCATACACACACTATACACTCTCACACACACACACACACTCAGATACCACACTACACACCAACACTCACACAGCCATTCATACTCACTCACACATCCACACTCACTCATATACCACAAAGACACACTCATACATACAACCACTCTCCCACACTCCCACAAAAACACCCTCACATTCTCCGACACCTATACATACTCTCTCACACACATGTACCCACACTCCCTCAAACACGACACACCCCCAAACCACACAATCTCTCTCTCTCACACACACACATACCCATGCACACTCAAAAAACGTATGCACACACTCATATACCACAATCATACACAACACTCACACACCTACATACCGATACATATGCACGCTCACACACACCACTCCAACTCTAGCACTACTATCCTCAGTGATCATTCCTCCCTGCAGAGGGCAGGGAGGGGGGTGTCCCCCAGCATTGCTGGAAATCCTGGGTCACCCAGGCAGGAAAGAACAAGACCCAGTGCCTTAGGGGCTGATGGAGCACACTGCATGCAGGCTCAGGTCTGCAGCTGGGCACCCGGGGAAAAGCCGAGCAGCACACCCTCCGGCTAACAGTCACACAAAACGTCTCTTTGGATTGTTTTTATCTGTGCCGGATATCTTCATTTAGCCACATCAGAGACTGCACAAGTGTAACATATTGAAAATAGAATTCAACGTTTCTCTGACACTTTCAGGAAAGCCCTGGTGCCTTTCAAATGTTCCCATTCGTTCACTCATTCCTTTGTGTCATTATCTTGGGGAATGGTATCACTTTGCAAGACAGACCTGGGAATCATTTTTGACACCTCCCATTTGTCACCAGTTTTAAATCTATCAAGTCCTGTCCTTTCACCTCCAAAATGTCACAGACATGGTCCATTTCTTCCATTTCCCTGGGGTCACCTTTCATCCCTTGCATGGATGTCATAATCCCCTAAATTCCTGTTCCCTCTGAGAATCCTAATGCCTCCAATCATTTCCCCCACACACAAAGTTGCCTCAGGTTTGATTCCTCAGCCTCAAGCCCAGGACACAAGGATGAACCCACTCAGTCACTGGCCTTCACCCACCTCCTTAAACATGTGCTCTGTGGACAGCCACGCACACCCCTCCTCTACCTACCCAATGCCACATCATCCTTGAAGTGACTCCCAAAGGAAAGCTTTACCTGACCTCTCCCAACCCCAAGGGCCCCTCTTATTAGTCCAGCCTATGTTCTTTTTCTTCTCTGTGTTTTAATTCTAATAGGCTAACAATTCCATGCTAACAACTAATAGTGTGTGTTCATTGACCTTATTAATATTGTGTGAAGTACTGTAGAAAAAATTACCTTCTAGGGCTAGGGGTGTAGTTCAATGGTAGAGAACTTGCCTAGTGTGTATGAGGCCATGGGTTCAACCCCCAGGACTGCCAAAAGTAGAAACATAAAGATCAGCTTCAATTAGGAAAAAACAAAGTTCAATAACAAAAATTAAATTGGCAATATACTATTTTCTTGTTAGATGTCTAGGAAAATATTTATACTTCTGCTACAGCAGAAACCTGGCTTCTCTATTACTAGGTATATTTATACTTCTAGAATGCTTTAGAAAAATCAGCCTATTAAAAGCCTGTAGCTTCAAGACTTTTAAGTTTCCTTGAAATACTTCGAAACTTTGCTTAAGTACAAAGATTTCCTGAGTCTTTGTTAACTGCACATGTGACAGGGATGAGAGCAGCTGGCTACCACTGGTCTAGGTGGGGTGGACACACATATGATCAGGGCTCAGAGTGGAAAAAACAGGATCCCTAAAAATGCTTCGGTTTCTGAAATTGGGCTGCATTTCCAAAGGAACTCTGTGGCAACACCAAGGTCCTATACATGTGCTATCCATCGTGGAAGCCACCATTCACATCTGGCTATTGATTGAGATGTTGCTAATATGCTGAATTGTTAATTTTATGTAAGGTTCATTTTTAAATAGATTGCTCATGGCTACCATATCAGATAGCACAAATTATAAAAGGCAAAAGCAAGACTCTTGAGATTCCAACCTCCTTGGGAAACACTTTGGGCATGGAGAACTCTATTGCATCTTCTTCCACTTCACATCAGGCAAATACCTAATTATTTTCAGGGTAAATATAGAAATCCTCACTGCATTAGTTGCATTACCATGAGACCATGACTTCTTGGAATTTTCTAGTGCCCATTGTTGTTGGCTGATCTGAGGTCAACTCAGACTCGAGAACCATATGGATGACAGCGTGCATGAGATGAGACCATTGATATCTGCCAATTAAAAGGACCACACTCTTAGTTGAGATTAGGAGGGCTGGTCCTTCAATCCTTCCCCATGTGAAAAAGGATTTTTTTTTCTTCTTCTTCTTCTTTTTTTTTTTTTTAACCAGCTTTTGACATTGACTCAGAACCCCTATTCCAGTGCCTGAGGTGCAGGTACAGGCTGGCTGCATGACAGGAAGGACTCTAGGCTAAGGACAGGCTTCCTGTGTCCTTCAGAAGAATGTGATACAGAGCCACAACACTTTTCATTTCCCTGGAAGTGCTTCAGTAGAGCCAGTGCTTCAGCAGTGCCCTCTGGAGCAGGCTGGCCTGTTTTTTCCTCCATGCAAATAGGCATGGCGCCACCTAGTGGATATTATTTTCAGTCTGTTAGCTGAACAGAGAGTGGGCAGGTTTCATAGGTATTATGTTACAATAGGGACAGGCAAGCAGGTTTGGGCATTTGGGCTTTATTGATGGGTGGATTCCTGGGTATTCACTTTCACCTGCTTCATGGGATGTATTTATTAATTCGGATAATGATGGCTCCAAATTCTTATGGAGTTGTGCACATTCGATAAATTTGTTTTTCTGAAGCACCTGGCTAATAACAAAGGACACAGACGTTTTTGCAAATTAATGAGCTCATCAAATCAAGTGATCCTTTCTATTCAAACATAACTGAATTCCTGGACTTTTGTGTGTGTGTGTGCATGGCAGAGGGGTATTCTGGATCAAGGCTCAGAGCTGAGACTCTAGTGAGCTTGGCTTTCAACCAAGAATGTTGGAACTTGTGGCCCTATGCATGTAAGAGGCTCTCTCTAAGAAAGTCCTTACTCAGGCAAGGGAGCCTGACATGTCAGCCGTGCAGAAGCTACAGCAGAAACCTGGCTTCTCTATTACTACGACTGGATGTGTCCGCAGCCTTTGAGATACTGTAAAATACTTTGAAAGCAAATATGTGTTGGAGATGGTCCATTTACAAAGTATGGGGAGGTCCTTTGTGAGATGTGTGCTCAACAGTCCAAAACTATGGACTAACTGTAACAACTGTGAAATAAGACCCTCTACAATAGATCAAGAATAATTCTAGTCATGACTTTGAACCAAATATGCAAGAAATATGTGTTTAAAATGACTTCATTTATATGCTGCAAGTACAATGTTTTAGCCAAATATAAGCTTGAATCTTTATGAAACTGGCACAAACCAAAGCACTGAGCTTGTTTGCAAAAGAGGAATTTCTCTGGGTCTCCCTTCTAAATCCCTCAAACTGAGGTTGAGCAGAGAGACAACCTCACTTAAGAAAAAGTGGTCTCATTCAGTTCATTACTGTTCATTCCTTCACAAACATGCATTTAGTTCCTCTTTATTGCCAGGTGCTGAGATTATATGGAGTACAGCTGTCTGTCAGTAGCTGCAGGGAACTGGTTGCAGGACACTTAATTTTCACATTCAAAGTATCAGAAAGGAAGTAAGAGAGACAATCTCTACTCCCACTGTTGGTGAAAGTCAAATTCGTACAAATTTTACAGTGAACAATTTGAAAATATATATAAAAGATTTATCTTTTGTCCAATTCCTGGAATTGACCCAAAGCATATATCTGTGTGCTGAAATCACAATATTATTTATCAAGTAAAAAAAGGAAATAGGATGAATTTTTGTTATAGATACAGATACAGAATTTTGTTACAGAATATCCACCTGATGAAATGTGATGTATCATGTTTCAGAACAAACTCTAAGACACAGAAAAAGTCTTCAATACATTTTAAATAAATATCTACCTAAAGAAGTTTTCAGACATTGATACCACTTAAAAACCATAGGAGACGCTGTAGGTGTTCACACAGAAATGCACATATGTATGTATGTGTGTCTATACACAGAGACACAAGCACATGACCCACCCACAAATATTAACATTGATTCTTGTTGGCTTTGATATCATACTTCTTGAATTTTTTAATCATATTATTGTTTCTGTCATTATAAAATAAGTGTTACCTTGAAATTTCAAGATGAGTTGGTTCACAAAAGCAGATTTTAAATGGATATTGGTGTGTGTATGCATATATACTTGTTCATACACACACATATCAGTGTCTAGTTAAAAAAATTCTAGCTGTATGTATTCAGTTCCTTCAAATACATAATCCGTAAACCAAACACGTGTAACACAATTTCTTCCAAGTTAGTTTCTTGGGTTACTTTGGGTGTTGTGAATCACCAAACATAAATGTGACTATGCTGCCCTCCAGTGGCCATTCGAAGAATATGCTTATTTGGTAGCTGTTCTCAAAAGAGTCTTAGACCCTATAGCTCTTCCGCATTGTCAGAAAAATAATTAATAATAAGGCAACACAAAGGGGAAAAAAGTGATTCTAAGAGATTAATATGAAATGATCAAGGATTCCTGGCCACTAAATGCAAGTGAAGTTTAGTCAGCATAACCCCAAGGTACATGATCATTTGGATGCCTCCTATTTCTTCAATGTGTGGCAAATATTTGCCCATTTAATGATGAAAGTCTAAACAGAATATAAACAGATATAAGAACTTGTCTTCCTCAAAATAAAAACATCACAGAAGAAAACACTGTGCACAGAAGATGACACAGAGTGGCATTCGATACCTGACTCTGGTATTAGGCTACTCAGTGCTGTGTACTTTGTTATGATGCGGAAATGGTCAACATTCTAGAACATTTACCCAGGTCTTTCCCTCAGTTGGGCAGAGTGAGGATGGGCAGAACAGCTCTTCTGAGACAGACATAATCATGTGATTCTAGTGAAGCCCACCTCCTAAGTAAGTTCTTGCTCTTCTGACACTGAAGACTTAAGAGAGGCCCCTAATGGTGCATCCTCACAAGAGTTTGCACTTCTGGAGAGTGCAAAAGAAATGGAGATGAAAGACAGCCAGGTCTACCAGCCATGTCTCCCTGAGGTAATTACCCTGCCATAAAAGGCTTGTCTAGCAGCGAATCAGAACCCATCTACTAATGACCAAAAGTTCTATCCAGTATCAAAAGCAACTATGAAAGTCGGCCATGGTGACAATCATCCAGCAATATCCTGGATGGACTAAAGCTAGTCTCTTACTTCTCCATCCCTGAAAAGGAGGCCAGGATGAAGTGACTGGGCCACCATGCCTAATGTTTGAAACTCAACTTTGGGGATGGCTTTGTAAAATAGTTCTATTTGCTGAAAGACTCTCCAGGAGTAACTGTTCAATACAGATGACTTTACAATGGTGTGAAAGTGATACACATTTAATTGACAATATATTTAAATTTTGTATTTAGCCTTTTCCTGGGCTAGCAACATGCAGTAACAAACCAAATCACAGCCTCCTGTCAGTAACAGGATCATGAGTGAAACTGACATTCCACTGTGTGCTGCGTTGATAAGCTATGACATTTGGGGTAAGTGCATGAAATGCATTTTCAGCTTATGATATTTTCAGTTTACAACAAGTTTATGGAAATGTAGCCCTATTGTAAGTTTGGGAGCATCTGTACTGTAAAATGTCCTTTTGAACAAATTAATCCATAGCTGGGCACAGTGGCAGATGCCTATAATCCCAGTGACTTCCGAGGCTGAGGCAGAAGATCGCAAGTGCAAGATCAGCCTCAGTGACTTAGTGAGGCCCTGAGCAACTTAGAGAGATCCTATCTCAAAATAAAAAATAAAAAGGGATAGGGGTGTGACTCAGTGGTTAAGCGCCCCTGAGTTCAATCCCCAGTATTCAAAGAAAGAAATAAAGACATTAGTTCATATTAATTATACAGAATAGTGGGTTTCATTGTGGCATATTCATATGTGCAGGGGGGGAGCATGGGAAGAATAGACAAACTTTAGATAGGGCAGAGGGGACAGAGGGGACAGAGGGGAAGAGAGGGGGCTTGGAGGTAGAAAAGACGGTGGAATGAGATGGACATCATTACCCTAAGTATATGTATGAAGACACGAATGGTGTGACTGTACTTTGTGTACAACCAGAGATATGAAAAATTGTGCTCTATTTGTGTAATATGAACTGCAATGCATTCTGCTGTCATATGTAACAAATAAGAATAAATAAAATAAAAAATAATTTGATCAATATGATTGAACCCAGAGCCTCAGGTATACTAACCATTTGCTCTACAACTGAACTACACCCCCAGCACCGAATGTTCTCTTTTGGAGGATCCAGTGGGAAATGTTTGTGTCTCTCTTTGGGCTTACACTGAGTAGTTGGTGAACTGTACCTTCAAACTCTGTAAAGAATGACCCATTGGTCATAGAAAATTCTTCAGAACCAATGTTGTCAACTAACTCTAGGCAAATGCTTACGGCTGTTTGACAGGTATATTAGGATCAAATGGCATCAGCAGCTGACTTTCTCTTGGCTTCTTTTAAATCCCCTATGAAAATAATTCCATCCTGCTAAATTGAGCGTATCTTTGAATACTCATTTAAACGACTTCTGGGGTGTGATGGGAATTTTACAATACAAATCTTCTCCAAATACAATTACTCTGAGGCTACTTTTTAAAAGATGGTAACTGCACTAGTTTTAAACATTTCTAGATATTTATCTTAGGCTAAAAGGGCATCACACAAATCCTAGTTTGTTTTACACTTTCATGTTTCATTAATTACAAAGTTTAAAGTCACAAGATGTAGCTTCGTGGCTAAAGCCCTTCTCTAGCATGTGTGAGATCATGG
The DNA here is from genome assembly GCF_048772815.1 of Callospermophilus lateralis. NCBI lineage: Eukaryota > Metazoa > Chordata > Mammalia > Rodentia > Sciuridae > Callospermophilus > Callospermophilus lateralis. The sequence goes on from NW_027512489.1 coordinate 697,383, forward strand.
GTCCAATCCCCTGTACCAGACACACACACACACACACACACACACACACACACACACACAAACAAAAGACACAATGGTATTTGAAAAATGGTATCAGCTTTTATATTTCTTCCAATGTTTGACATCACAAGTAATTTCATAGCAGATACCTTTGTACATGAAGCTTAGATCATGTTTCTAATGATTTCCTCAAGATGGAGACTAACTGGGAATCACTGAATCAGGGTACCATTGGTATTACAGGGGGGTTTTTGTCAGCTTTCTGTTACTAGAACAAATACTTGAGATAAATAAACTTATATAGAAAAAAAAGGGGTTTTGGGCTCATAGTTACGGAGGTTTGAGTCCATGACTGATTGTCCCCTTTGCTTTGGTCCTGTAGTAAGGCAGTACATCATGTGGAAAGTGTGTGGTGGAGTCAAACCACTCACCTTATGCCAGGGAGTGAAAGAGAGAAAGGGAAGGATGTGGAGTCCCGCATTCCCATTCAGGGGCACACCCCCATTAACCAGAATACCCCCGGCAGGACTCCACCTAACTTTCCACTACTTCTCAGTAGGGTCACCCTAGGCATGCAGCTTTTATCACGTGCACCTTTAGAAGACATTCAACATCCAAATTAGAGCACAGGTCCAGACAGGTGTGGCCCAGTGCTGAAGCCAGAGGCTGTGCCCAAAGTGCCCCATGGTGGGGGTGGGGCACTGGGACACCACTTCACGTGATTTCTATTTTTAACAGGTTCATGTTGCCCGCTCATCATTTTGGCTAAGTCAATAACATGCAGTATCACCCCCTATCTCTAGCTTCACCACATTAAAATTCATAGCACCTTGAAGAGGAACTATTTCCAATTCCCAAATGTTGTATATGACTGAAAAAGAAAACTCATTATCAACTTTGCAGCTCATTAGCAGAAGTCTCTGCATAAACAACCACTCACTACTGCCGACAAGTTGCTCACATTCTCAACTCTCACTGACTTCCTTCTAGGCATGACACTCTGAAGAGGGTACTAAGAAATCTACCCTACATCTAATAGTGCCACATCCTTCCAATTGTCAAATATGATGGCTTAAACAAGGGCACTGCTCAGACCTGAGCTCAAATTCTCATCCCTTCACTAGCTGTGTGACCTAGGATAATTACCAAACACTTCTGAGCCTCGCTTTCTCTGAGTGTTAAAGGTCATGGTGTCATCTGGCTGGCAGGGTTCCTGCAGGTCCAGCACATGGTGCTCAATAAGAAGCCCCTCTCCCACCTCTTCCTCTTCTAATCGGTGGCCCTACCTCCCACCACCAGCTTCAGGCAGTGATACACCAATGGTAGCCTTCCAGTGTCTTCCAGAAATACAATCTCTCATTCCACGCTGTTTTGTTGAGGCTTTGCACCTGACCCCCGTGAGTGGGTGATGAGAATCAAGGACAACAATCCACTGGGGACTGTTGTATCCTACGAAAAACACACAGGCACCCCCACAATGATCACAGAGTCAATCCCTCAACCCAGCACCCTGTGTAGACCCAGCAAACTCCTCTGCCACCACACCGGGCTCTGCTCACAGGCTAAGATTGCACTGACTTCTCTCCATCCCCTCTCTTTTCCACGGGAAGATGACCAAGCCCTTATTCTCAACTCTGGCAACATTTCTTAGTTTTTCAATACACTGTGCTTCATGGAGAAGGAACTGTCCAAGGGCAATGATGCCCACAACCCACACATCCATCAATGGGAAGAACATGCACAAGATCATTGTAAGGAAAAGCAAGGTACAAGAAAAAAGAATGAAATGCACTGGTTGTGTCTCAAGACTGCTCATCGGAGCTCCTTATGGGGTGATGACGAGAAGGAGAAAGTTCTGTTGTCAATCAGGTTTGCATGTCAAAGTGTTACTCAGAAGATACATGAGAAAATACAGCCTCCAAAGATGACAAGAACAATATTAGTTTCCACTATAATTACTTATTTTACATATGAAGTTTAAGAGACTGTAGCAAGAGACAGGGAATTCCATAAACCTACATCTATCTGTGTGCTTTATTTATTTATTTGTTTTTCATTTGGCTTTGGTGACTTTTTTTACATTTAAAAAAAAAAAATTTCTGAAGCTGACTTAAGCCCACCATGGAAGCTTTGAGAAACTATAAAGGAGCCCCTCTTGATGGTCAATTTATTGATTTACTGAAGGAGAATGAATAATGCAGGGGAAAAGATGACTAATGAACATTTGAAACCAGAAATACTGAAATTTAACCTCAGCCGTGCAATGTTATCAAAGTTTATGAGAAATGGACTTTTAAAACTTGAAGAGGTTGCATGACTACAACATAAAAAAGGATTCTTTTAAAGGTTTCAATGAAATTTTTATAAAATAAATTTTCCCTATCTTACATTATTATCTGGGTCACTAATTCCAAAGATGCTCTTGAACAAGAATAATTTTAAAAAAAAGTACAAATAACTAATGGCTCTGAACCCATAGGCGCTAAAGCAAAGAAGTGTCATGAGCTGTGGTATAAGAAGGGCAGAGTATGAAACACTGAAACGCACTGCGCAGGCTGCAGTCCTGAAACCCGTCCTCAGATGGATTGGACCCCAGGACCTTGGGACTGGTCGGGTGACCACGTCCCTGCACTGAACCCTTGATCGCCCAGCTTCCCCCAGCCCATCCCCTCGCTCACCGAATGGTGTAGAGCAGAGAGCCATTGTCCTCCAGCCGCAGCAGCTTGTGGGGCGTGGTCATGTTGTGCGCGATGGACTTCTTCCCATTGTGGAAGAAGGTGTCTGGGGTCCAGATTTTGCTGGCAAGGAGGTTGTTGAGAGGGAGGCGCTGCATGGGCCCCTTGAACCGAAGCCTTTCGTCTTTCCAGCTTTGCCAAAAAACCACATCTATAGTGTATTCCTAAGGCAAAGGAAGGCAACGAGGGGACATCTGAGTAGAAGAAGCCAGCGGCGGAGTTCTTGAGGGGACTATTTAGAATGATCTATGTGGGGCCAGGCCCCGTGACCTACCATTTCCGTGTCAGACACAGGACCGAAGCTGGTCATGTAGATGTCAGTCCGCACCTGAGTGATTCGCTCTGAAACAGACACACAGGTTGCTCCGCGCAGGGACTCACCCTGCACCTCGGTCACACTGTATTTGGGCATTTGTGATGTGTTTGGTAAATCCAGAGGACTGGTCAGAATACCCAGTGGAACTAAGCTGCTCCAAAATCTAACACAAATAAAATACCCATCACATAAAGAAAGCAGCTTGGTTGTCATTGTACTTCTGCCCCCTGGACTGTCTTTCTGCATAAGGGACCTGCTGAGTCCCCGAGTGGGAGTTGGTTAGTAGCATAAACATTCAGGGGTAGCTCCAGTTAAAAAAAAAATGGAGCCACCATGTAGTCTCCAGGAAAAGGAGGAATGAGAAAATGCTCTGGGTGTGCTCTCAGACAAGGACAGCTCTCAGAGGGGAAGACCCACTGCTCCATGGATGGCATTTCAATGGTTAGAAATTTCCATCATGGAAGACTACTGTATCAGCTAAAATTATTGGAAAATACATAAAGTGATACAAGTGGTTAATAATATTGGGGAAAAATTGTGTGTTCTCTGGGCACCACTGAGGCCAAATAACCCCTGTGAGTACAGAACACATTCAGAATGTGCTACATCCGGTGTTAAAGGACCCCAGACTTCCTGATGATATCCCCATGGGCTCAGATCTTTTCTCTCCCAGCGTCTCCTTGCAGTGGACATCTACTTTTATACACAGGTGTTTGGTGCTTTGTGGTTCTGGTGCCTGTCTCCCCACTGAAACATAAGCCCCACTGCACCCTGAGATTTAGGGTAGCCCAATAAGCCCTCCTGTATATCCTCAGGGCCCCCAACCTGCAGAGTTGTAAGGCAGGCTTCAAGAACAGAGGACAAATCAGCAGGTCTCTCTATGCCTTGACCTCACTGAATATGTCCAAAAGGGGCAGGAGTGCTGAACACTGAGGCCTGGGAATGCCATTCAGAGGGCAGACCAGACATTGTCAAGGAGTCTTTGCCTTCCTGAAAAGGCTGAGAATGGCAATTCATGCTTTAAGTGAATCTCCCTTTAAAAATGCAAATATCAGAGAACTAAACCTTTTCCTCTAGAATGTGTTTGCCAGAGGGTGTCTACTTCACCTAATGAAGCAAGTTCAAATGCACTACATCTAAATTGGTTACAGCCAAATGCATTAAACGTGCCTGGAAACTGCACACAATCTTCACCATAAAATTAAGCTGTGCCAGTTGTGCTCTGGAAGAACAATCCATTATCAAGTTTTGTTTTGTTTTTTATCAGTTTCTCTCAAAGCACAGTCGTCCTTCCCTTATCTGTGCTTTAACTTTCTGAAGTTTCAGCTACCCAGTGTGAGCTGAGATTCAAAGATAAATTTGAATCTCAGCTGGGGTTGTGGCTCAGTGGTAGAGCACTTGCCTAGCACATGTGAGGCACTGGGTTCCATTCTCAGCACCACATATAAATAAATAAATGAATACAATAAAGGTCCATCAACAAATAAAAAAATATTAAATGGGAAATTCTAGAAATAAGTAATTTGCTCTAAAATAACTTTTACTACAGTATATTCTTATAAATTGTTATAATAGTCTTGTTATAATACATTATTGCTGTTAATCTCTTACAATGCTTAACTTATAAATTAAACTTTATAATAGGTATGTATATACAGAAAAAAATCATAGTATATATGGGGTTTTGTAGAACCTACAATTGCAGGCGACTACTGGGAGTCTTGGAACATACTCCCATGGATAAGGGGAGACTATTATAAATATTATAATTATGGCCAAAGTCAAAAATTAAATTTACACCCCGTAAAGATGCAAAGAACAATACTGGATAGAACTGCTTCTCGAGATAAGCCAATCCCAAAATGTTTTCTCCAATATGCGAATGCTAATTCCCAATAAGGTGGAGGCACTAAAGAAGAATAGAGTTACCTTAGATTAGGTAGAGGGAAGTGATGAGAGGGGAGAAAAGGGGATGTGAGGATAGGAAAGATAGTAGAATGAAACAGACATTATTACTTTATGTATATATGTGACTACGTGACCAATGTGATTCTGCAACATGTACACTGAGAAAAATGAGAAATTATATCCCATCTATTTATATCAAAGTGCATAAATGCATTCTACTGTCTTGTACAATAATTAAAACAAATTAAAAAATTAAAAAAATAACTGCTTCCTCACAAAGTGAATAGGACTTCTGGGAAAAAGAGTTTGCAGGGACATTTTAGGGAGACCACTTCCCCAGCACTTTGCATCTGGGAAACAATAATAAAGGGTACAGGGTCCTTGGCAAGGAGGAAGCAACCATCTCAGGACATCCAGATGTGATGGTTCTTTCAGGGGTTGTTTGACTCACAGTAACCCAAGCTGTAGACTGTGGTTAGGTTTTTCCTGGGGCCTGGCCGGCCTCCTCCAAGAACAGCACACTTACCTCCGAGCCCAGGCTGCAGTCTGTTGTCATAGCCATCCAAGAGCCCATCCAGGATCCTGGTAAATATTGTGATGTTGCCATTGGTCTCATCTTTTCCAGAACTGGTTGGCATTTGTGAAAAGCTTTATGAAAGAAACACAAAAGAAAAGGTTAAAACTTAAGTATTGTTTCTTACAAATTCTTCACAAGGTAGAGAAATCCAGGTATCCTATGGCAACTTTTCTTAAAGGGGGACATTGGGGAAAGGGAGCTTCCATACCACCTAGTTACTATTTTGCTGTCATAAGCCTTAGTTCCTGAGTATCCTAAGTTCTGTTCTGGACTAAATGTGCATCACCTAGCATGACAATCAAAATCTACCATTCTTGATTCTGAAGAGCTGTTTATTACCAATGTTTTAGCTATTTAAAAAACAAGTTAGGCACTGCACATGGACTAGCAGAATTTACTCCACTGATAAGGGATTTCATAAATTTGATTTAAACACAGAAAATCAGGATTCAATATCACTAGTAAGCCTTCTTCAATGAGCACTGGGGTGAGGAGGGGGATGGTGAAAAACTTTTACCCAGGTTGAAAGATAAGGCTGGTCTTACTGAGTCTTTAGTTGAATTGGGAGCATTTTGTGCTGTGAATAATACACCAGAATTCAAGTATTTAGTGACACAAGTGATTGAGTTTGTGATATATTTTTGGGCTTCTGCAGCCTTCAGTGCTGCCAGCTCATGGCACATTCTGTGTGTGCCCACACATCAAGAGCCAAAAAAAGAAAGAAAGAAAAAAAAACCTAGAAGAGCAGACTGAACCTTCAGGGATGATACAAGAGGATCATTCTGAGTTTGTTCAATGGAGTGAAGTTATCCAGGCTCAAAAAGCTTATGTAGATGGAACAGATGGAAACCAGAATGATCTGCTTAGATGCAATCCATGGAAATGAGCAATTTTTAAGAACTGGATGGGACAGACACATATAGATTCTGACCTCAGTGTCTGCCCTTGAGCAGATCTGGACAAGCTAAGGAGGTTATTTTGGGGAAAAGAAGGTCTACCATCCCAAAAGACAGTAACATGACTAAAGAGCATGGTTTCCACCTCTGGTTCCTGTAGATGCTTTGAGATGTGCCAACAGCACTTGAATTACACATTGGGCTTGGCTGCAGAGCTCAGAGGACTCACTGAGCTGAAAGCCAGATGTGACTCCCAGAAGCAAGCTCTCTTGGCAACTGGGAAAAGAATGCTCTATTCCTGATGCTTCCCTTAAATACTCAGCTGTGGGGTCTCAGCTGTACTTCATAATCATTGAAATTAGAGCCAAGAGCCACCATCCCTCTGTGGAGGGACACTGAAGTCAAAATCAATGTTTGCCTGCCCCACCCTGTTCATGAAAATTGGTCATTTTCATTGATTGCATTTATACAGATCAATTCTTTACTGACCCTAAAGCTTTTCCTTTTTGAATGACACAGTAGAAAGATCCCTTGATTTAATTTTTACATTGACATTAAAACACATATAGAAGTTCTAGCAAGCTAAAATTTAATCCTGTTAGTAAAGAGCCCACAGATATTTTATTCAGTGATTCAGTATTTAAAAATATTAAATTTCCCTTTTTTCTAGCATCCATGGTAATTTCACACTTTAGAAAGACAAAAAACTAAGCCACACAAAGCTAATGTCAGAATTAAAAGTCTTGACATCATCTTGGGTAGTGTATGAATGAATGTTATATTTGGTACTGGCTCAGTTAGTTGTGTAATGATTGGTCAAACAGATCTGGCCTCAGGGTCCACTTCTCATGGTGTTCAAATTCTAAACAGTCCAATTATTCAATTTTAGGCTATGGCCAAGTGCCTAGTATTTAGAAGGTACTTGCTGCCTCTTTAACATACAAATATACACCAGTAAAAAGAAAAGCAAATTCTTTCTGTATTCATGGATTCATTTTCTGCTGTTTCAGTTACCTGAGGTCAACCGCTGGCAAAAATAGTAAATGGAAATTTCCAGAAATAGACAAATCATAAGTTTTCAAATATGTGCTATTCTGAGTAGCATGATGCAATGTCATGTCAACCCACCCAGTATCTGAACCATCACTTTGTCCAATGTATCCTGCTGTATATAATATCTGCCCAGTAATCTTAATAATGGCCCCAAAGTCCTAGAGAAGAGATGTTGGCAATTTAATTGCTGTATAGTATTATAATTGTCCTATTTTATTATTAGTTATTATTTTTTATCTTATATTGTGCCTAATTCATAAATTAAACTTTTAAGTATGTAGATATAGGGAAAAAACATCATACATATAGGATTTGATACTATCCTAAGTTTCAGGCATCAGCTGGAGTTTTGGCATGTATTTCCTGCATTTAGGGGAGAAGTACTACATCTTAATGTTTCAAAGAAATTTTTCTAAGCTATTCCATTATCCATTGTGAAATGTTCTTAAATTACATTAGATCTGAATAGCCCTGGCTGTTAAGAGACAAAGACTTGCCTACATTATTGACCATTCTGAGGCTAGATCTGTAGAGATGTCTTTTGAGTGCCACTCTCCTTGGCTTTGTCCAAGAGGAAAGACAAACGTTTACTGGTTCACTAGTTTCAAGGAATCACCATTCCACCCTGAATTTCACTTCACAAATACCTAAATCATGTCTGATAGCAACAGGATAGGATTAAGAATTCCAAAGCTCAGCTTTCACTCACTGGCCAAAACAAGAACAATACAAAAAACAGAGTTTAAATATGCACATAATTATACTTTTTCTTGGAGAAAGAGCTATAGTTAACCCTGTCTTGCCATAATCACTCTTTGTATTTATCTGTGGGCCTGCATAGTTAGAAGCATGGCTGAGGACCTGCAGGGTTTTTCCTTCACTGTATTAACTAAAGATAGGTGCTAAAGTAAGGAACAGATTATTCCAAAACTCCCTGAAAATGCCTCCTAGGATAGGAGCAATATCATTTTATTGTTTGTTTGCTTTTTGTTTTTTCCATGAACAATTGGGAAGCTCTCCACATCCATAGGTCAACCTCAAAAATGATTCAGCCACAGAATATGGTTATGAAGTACACCACATTGACAGCCCTGAAGAGAAAGACTCTTGCTTGATCACTGAACACAAATGCTGTGTTTTCTTAGCCCCCGGCACTGTTGTCCCTTCAGGAGAAGCTCACAGATGTCAGGGGAACTTGCTGGTGCTTCTACCAAGCTGCACAATCTTTAAGAGCTTCCTCTAGGATTAAGAGTAACCCCAGCTTTCTTTGTTCCATTTGGGCTCAGGGAAAGTACTTGAAAAACAAAATAACCCAGACATCCTGGGCTCTGCCATCAGTGAGTAACGCTGAACACAGCATCATGTAATGAGGGAGCCCTCCCACATTCCCCCTTCCCATTGAACACTCACTCCAGTTAAGGTCCAAGGGCAGGCTTGCTCCACTGGCCTTTCCATTCAACTTTTGTTAGCCATACTGAATACAATCCAGGAGCTCTGCTCACCTTTGGGTCCACCCTGAGTGTATTCCTGCCTCAAGGAGAAGCTAAAGGCTCTGCTCTTTGGGGAGTGGATTTTTGTAAGATGTTATTTATTTAACGGTCTTCAACATAAAAGGAATACTTGAAAATCTGGGTGACTCACACTTGATTTTAATGAGAGTTAATTAGTTAGGTTCTCTTGAAATATGAACTATTTCCTTATATTTGCATATACTCTCTTCAAAACCGTCATATTTACTCCATGTTTTCAGTTCTAATATTTTCAGATTATTGATCTTTCAGAAAAGAATAGTGTCATATCTTGATACCCATGAGGGACTGGTTCCTGGACTCCTTTTATGGAAACTCAAATCCATAGATGTTCAAGACCTTTATATAAAATGGTGCTATACTTGCATATAACCTGTGCATCTCATCCTACGCACTTTAAATCATCTCTAATTTAATTATAACACCTAATATAATGAAAATGCTATCTAAATAGTTATACTGTATTACTTAGAAAATAAAGATGAAGGAAAAGTCTGGATATGATCAGTACAGATGCAAGTATTTTCAATCTGAGATTGGTTGAATTCACAGATGCAGAATTCATGGATATGAAGGGTCCACCATCAAAAACCCATCTATCCTGTTAAAAAAAAATTCTCATTTTTTTTTACATTTCTTTGTGTAAGTATTACTAGTCTATATAAAAGATATAAGGAATGGATTCCTAAACTTTATGGTGATTTGAAATGAGGACTAGAGATGTAGCTCAGTGGTAGATTACTTGCCAAGCTTGCCTTAGATCCTGGCTCAATCCCCAATACTACTGGAAAAAAAGAAAAATGGAACAGCAGGAGGAGGTGAATGAGGTGGTGGTGGTGGAGGAGGAGGAGGAAGAAGAAGAGGAGAAGATGGAGAAGATAAAGAAATGAGGTCAAGGGCCTCATATTGTAGCCTGAGAAAGGTACTGGTTGCAGGATCAGCAGGGACAGGAGTAAGGTGCTGAAGAGCCATGGAAATCCCCTGGGTTTCTTAAAAGGCTATGCCATGGCACCCAGCCTAATGTGAACTTCTGGGTCACTTATAGACTTTTTATGAAATGGAGTGGGGAGCTGGTATCCATGAAATTTGATCCACTAATGGGTTTATTTCACCAGCAAAGTGCTTAAGAAAAATAAATTGTTCAGGAAGGGCAAACCTTTGCCAACTTCTCACCTCTCCCTGTTTTCCCATACCTGGCCTTTTTGAAATTCTGATTTTGAGACTCTTGCATTAGCTTCTTCCTGACTTCTTGGCTCTGGAAACTTAGTTTTAATTGATCCAGGAGAAAACAGGCACCAGTAACTTTTAATCCCTCTCCCTGCCACCACCCTTGTGACCCTCCTGTGCAGCCAAGGTGGAAAGCGAGTGCTCTGGGGCTAAGCTAGAAACAGAAAACTGCCTTGTGAACCAACTGCCAACATGACTCCAATGGCCTCCAAGATTCTCTCTCCTCCGTTACATCTTCAGAGAGGCCCTGATTGGGCTTGGTACATATTCCAGCTCTATGACTACTGAGTCCACCATGTGCCAGGTGTTGTGGAGAGAACTAGGGACCCGAAAATGACCTGCAGGACATGAGTGTTTTCTGCAAGAACGTTTTGTGTTCCTGGAGGTTTTTCAGTAGAATATGGTAGGAATCCAGTGTCACTATGCAAGACGTTACAGGAACACAAGGGAGAGAAGACTCAACCTTTGCCTAGGTTCAGGGGAGAGGAAAATGAACCCGAGGCTTTAAGAATGAAGACTGTGTCTCATGTCAAGGAAAGGGGTGCAAAAGGGAATTGTCAACAGTGACCCTGAAAAAAGAAACTGTAAAAAAAGAAACATACCCTCTTTGCAGAGGGTATGTGAGAACTCTGCTGAAAAGGACAACATGAGGATTAGCTCGGTATAGAGTTCTTGCCTAAGATGATCCAGGCCCTCGGTTCAACCACCAGCACCACAAAAGCCAGCAATTGGTGGGCAGGTAGGCACACACTAAACCATGACCTCTGTATGCCATGCTACACATCTAAGTTCTTCCTGGGGGTGATAGGGCCCCTAAGCACTTTCCTGGAGCACTTGGGCAGCTTACAAATGACAGATGTGGACAAGGCAAGACCGGAGGCACAGAGATCAGTTACTCAAGCCATGGTAGTGGGGATAAGAGGTGAGATGAATGAGTATCATCAGCTGGGTTTTTCCCTTCAATCCCTCCTTTTGTCCTTCCTTCTTCCCTTTCTTCTCTCCCTCCCTCATTACTCCCTCCCACCACCAATGCCTTGTTTTTTTCAGATGAGGTTTTATATGTTTCCCAGACTGGCCTGAAATTCCCAAGCTAAAGAGATTCTCCCACCTCGCTGTTCACAAGGCTGGGACTATAGGTACATGCCACCAAGCCCAGCTCATCAGCTGAATTTGTGACTCGGGGGATGAGGGAGAAGGAGGGATCTAAATAATAGGACTGGAAGTGCAGAGGAAGCTTACTCCCAAATAAGCCAACTACCAACACAGGGTGAACTCTGCTGCAGAATTCATTCATTACAGTCAGCCTCCATATCTGCAGGCTCCACATACTCAGATTCAACCAACCACTGATGGAAAATGTTCAGGAAAAAAAATAGCAACTATACCAAACATATAAAGACTTTCCCCACTTTTCATTATTTCCTGAACTACAAAGTATAACAATTATTCAAACAGAATTTACTTTGTATAAGTAACCTAGAGATGGTTTAAAGTATACAGGAAAATATGCATATTATGCCATTTTATGTAAGGGTCTTAGCATGGTGGATGAGGGTATTAAGAGGGGATCCTGGAGCCAGTCCTCCACAGACACTGAGAGACAAGGGTATCCTGGAGAGGGGAGTAAGCAAGGAGATTGACTGATTCATTGATTGTACCAGGGATTGAACCCAGGGGTGCTTAACCACTGAGTCCTATTCCCAGCCCTTTTATTTAGAGGCAGGGTCTCATTGGATTACTTAGGGCCTAAGTTGCTGAGGCTGGCTTTGAACTTCAAATTCTCCTACCTTAGCCTCCAGACCTGCTAAAATTATAGGTGTGCACCACTCTAGGTGTGATGGTTGGGTTTTGTTTTTTTTATTAAGATATAAAAGGATCTTTCTTTTTGAGAAACTTTTAAGGATTCTCTGACAATGTGACTGATTCATTTATCCATTAAGGTTAAAATCTCTGATAAGAGGAGTAATGTGTTGTAGATTCCATCTTTAAAGGTGCTTTATTCTACCAAGATATTTCCTTACTATAGTATTTTAAAGGGTACACTTTAGCTCATAATTTCTGGTGAAGAATATTCTTCTGAGTGTTGTCAGACCACAAATTGCACATGTAAAGAGAGGGCATGTTGTATTTCTTATGGTACAATCTCTGCTTATATTGACAGTCATGTTTTATTTACATAAAATGGGATTGATAACGGCTACTGCAGACAGTTTTAATGTGAAATTACTTTGGGGGTTGAGCAGATTGGTTTTATGCTTCACCTTATCTGTCTTCTGAAATTGCATTCTTCCCCCCAGTATTTGATTGCTTCTTGGAAATATATCTTCACTTGTTTGTTACTTGAAGGTCGTTACATAAGCACCTCTAAATGGCACCATTTTGTGATGTGTTTCCTCAATGTGCATTAGGCACTACTTTAGCTAACCATATTTAAAACAAAATGCTATGTAAAAGGAGAGAGGGCAGCCATGGTGGACACTAGCTGGATGATGAGATTAATTCCATGTTTCTAGATAAGAATTTTTCCCATTTCAATGTGGAAAACTCAAAACTTGAAACACATATTTTATGTGGTTAAATTCCTGTATCATGGATTATGCCAGAACTCTTAGGTTCCTCCAACTCCATCTGAAAGACCCTCCAAGTCCTGCCCTTCAGTTTCCCAGATCAAGCACAAGTCCATCCCAGCTCACTACCTCCCTATGAACTCTCTTGTCCTTGACTCTTCTGTCTGGCTCAGAATCCTGCAGCCTACAACATAGAACCTAAATCATACAACCCTACAGGCCACACTGCACGCCATCCACCCCACACCACCCATGTTCCCTAGCTCAGGCCCTTCCTTTCCCCAACCCATGTATGTGTTCGTGCCACATGCACCATCCCACAGCTATCCCTTGCTTCTCATCATTCCCATCAGCAAGCACATCTGATATAGTACCATGGGTCTTTAAGTCATTCACCCATGTTCCCTTTCAGCTTTTCTCTGTGATTTGTTCCTCTTCTCATCAAAACTCATTGGAAGCGTTATTTTCATTAGAAAACCCTGCTGCCTCTCCTTCCTTCTCTTGCAGCAGCTCTTCTCTGATCTCCACTACCTGCATCCCAAGAAAATCTCTTTCCTGAAGGCCAGGAATGAACTCATTGCCAAATCCAAAGGTCAAATCTTGATCTTCATCTCAGTGGACCTGTGAGCAACAGGTCTAAGGTTCCCCTCCCTACAACACTTTCTCCACTTGGCCTCCTCCATTATTCTCTTCTTTCATCTTCTTCACTTGCCTCTTCCTTTTGTTCTTGCTGTTACCTTCTTTGCTCTTGCCTTCCTGTCTCCAAATACTGTAATATGCCAGGATGTAATCCAGGGAAGTCTTTTTTCTTTCTGTCTATACTCAAACTTTACTCGCTCATCCAACCCAATGGCTTTCCATATCTTCTACCCACAGATGTTTATCAAGGCTATGCATGCAGTCCAGTCTGTCTTTGACCTCCAGACCTCTATTTCCAATGGTCTGCCTGGCTTCTCCACCTCGGTATCTAACCCATATCTCAAAGGGCTTAGCATGTTCATAACCACACTTAGGATTATCTCTACCCAAACCTCTTCTCCACTGCCTTCTCTACTCCTTGACAATTAATTGAACCCATCAGGTTTTCAGGTCAAATACTTGATGTGGAGAGGTCATCATCTTTGTCCCCTCTTTTCTCATGCCCACACTAACCCATCAAGAAATCCTACTAGACAAAATAGTTCCTCCCCAGGGTCACTATGACCTTGTTGCTTCTTCCTTTTCTCCCCTCTAGCCCCACCCCAGATTCTATTCCATTTTATTTACTCAGCATACTGAGTGAGTTTTAAAATCTAAATGGCATCATTGGCACATTTAAATTAGATCACATTTTTCTCCCACTCCAAAACACTCCATGAACTGGGCCAGGCATCCTGTCACATAATCTGTAGTCCCAGCTACTCAGGAAGGTAAGGCAAGAGGATTACTTGAGGCCAGAATTTCAAAGACCAGCCTGAGCAAGACACTGAGACGATCTCTAAAACAACAAAACACCACTCCACCACTCTCTCTGATCCTCAAGATAAAAGTCAACTGATGCTACAGTCATCACCTACAAGGTCCTCTGACCCAACTCCACCCCTTCTTCTGATTCTGCTTTCTAATAATCTCCCACTTCCCCATATCATTCCCCTTGTTGTTCCTAATATGCCCAGCAAGCCCCTGCTACAGCACCCTTGCCTTTGCCACCATCTCTCCCACCTGATCAGTCTTCCCTACAAATAGCACTGCTCACGACCTCACTTCCCTAGGACCACTGCAATAGCCTTTCTTCCTTGCACATTCATTACCTCTACTCGGAATTGTTCTTTGTAGCCATCTTTATAACTCAACCGATACTTATTTCTCTATTACCTGTCTTAAACCAGAATATACCCTCCATGAAGGCAGGCTCCACTTTGTCCCCTGTGAGACCTCAGCATCTAGCATAGTGCCTAGTACATGGTGAGGACCCCATACATGCTATAGTAGCAGCAGGGAAATAGTCCTCAAGAAGCCCATGCAAGGGAGGCTTTGCATATGTGGTTCCATTTATAGCCCTTACTGCACTCAGGCACAGCTGGGACACCACATTCACCCTCTGGGTCTAGTAAAGGTCAGGAGTGGCCTGGTCAAATACCCAGAAGGAGGGATGATATGAGCTTAACACAAACACACACACGCGCACACCACCCCCATGCCCACCTCTGTTTAAGCACTTGTTTAAACATTTGGCATAAGTTAAACAGTTGTCCCTCACATCAGTCCTGAAATATAGGATCCATTACTATCCCTACTTTGAGATTCAGAACTGAGATGTAGACAGGTTACATAACTTCTGATGTCACAGACGTAATGTGTAGAAACAGAGATCACAGTCAGCCATCAAGACTGCCCCAAACAATACTTTATGCTCCCTAAATGTTTGGCAAGGATTTTGAAACAGGAAGCAAACTGATAGTGAAGTGATGACCCATTTTGTTGTTGTCACTAAAACTAAAATGAACTGACCCTGGGTTTCATTAACTTCTAGATTCTGTCTTTTTGATTTTGAAATGGCTTTTAAAGAAATACACATAAAAGGGATTTCTCAGGGAATTGCTAACGCCTGTTTCATAGTATGTCTTACTTTGCTGGGACCTTCTGTACACCATTAAATTTCATAATCCATATCCTGTACTGGGTTTTATTCAGGCTGTGAGGTAGACCAACTGTTTTTATATTGGTGTTATTTGAATTCTAAATTAAAATATTCTTCTGTTACCAATATGGAAATGTCCTTCCCATTCATTCCTTTTTCATGGCACTATAAACATTAGGACATTCTGAAAAAGGCTTCAGCATCTTTGAGATGGACCCTAATACTTCCATTTCTTTTTAAAAAAATTTGTTTAATACTTCCACTTTCCAATGGCAAAAATCAGACGCATCTCTCTAAGCTCTTGAGCCTGAGCTCTTTATATCCACAACATGAGGATTTTGTGAAAATTAAATGGCACACTTCTTAAAATGCATTGTGAAGATTAAGGAGACACACCTATAGACACACCTATAACTCACTGCTGAGAGGGTTTAATGATGTCTTGTTGCTTTCAATTCTAATACTTTCCTCTGAAATTCCACATCAACTGAAATATACATCTATGCCACTGAATCTTTATAAAAATCAAAAAACCCCACATTCTCCTTCTCCCCTTGAACTGAGCCAGTCACTCATTCTGGAGCTGATTGCCAGCTGGTGTCGGCAGAGAGCCGTATCCTTCTGAGCTCTGCTTGCTGCCTATTGGCATGATGAACATGTAAAAAGTTACCTTTATAAAGTATATAATTCAGAAGTATTTTCTATTGGTGCCTTAAGAAAAAAAAAAAGAAAGAAAGAAAGTTGGGCATGACTGTGCAGCCAGGTTGCGGTCACCTACTTGTCTTGCTGGAGCTACCTATTTTTATGATCTCTAACTCTCCCTGAGCCATTGATTCTGTTCCTGCTGACTGCTTCAGTGCTGCTTTCTGAGTGTTTTCATAATTATTATAATGACTGTTTGTCCTGGGTCTTATGAACCTTCAGCTGTAGGGCAGGAAGAATTTGTCATCGGGGATAGAGAAGAGAGAACTTTCCATTTAAGAAGACATTGTGAGTGCCTGCATGATTCAGAGAAAATGTACTTTCTGCTCTAGTTAAGAGAAGGGAACTGTCCTTGAGTATATGTCTGCAAAGGCCCTGTACATGAGACCTAAGGTCCAGGCTGGCACACTTGTATAAATAAAGAATAGCCCTCTCTGTTTATGTATGTAAGGGACTTCTGCAAGGACCTGCTTTTAATTCCCAATTATAAAATACTGTTTTCTGAAGTCTGTCTGGATTGCACTGCCCACATAATAAAAATCCCAACACATTCTTTTTCAATGGATAAATCTATGAAATATATTTAATGCAATTAAATGAATGGAATTGGACTTAACCTTATGATTGAGTGAATAATCCTCCAAAGTATCTTGCAATTATCATGGGTCTTCCAAGTTGGACAATGTATGATTTTTTCAAATAAATTAATTCCAGTTCAAACTTAATAGTATATATTTTGGCATGACATTGATTGCAATATTGTTTCAGTGCTATTTTTCCTCTCCCATGTACTTTAGGATACTGGTTTCATTAAAATAATTATAATGGCTTAAATAATCCCACATCTTCAACCAGGCCATTGCATAAGGCTGACTCTCAAATAAGATCTCTGCTCTGTTGTATGCTTGATACATGCTCTATTCTATAATTTAACACTAATAGCAGAATTATAAAGGCTATTAAAAATGAGCTGCTGGTGACCAAATAAATTAAAGGATTATGAGGAAAAAAAAAGAAATAATAATCATATTATTTTCAAAGCAATTTCACATTAATTATCTTATATAATTTCAAATATTTCCCCTCTCACAAATACATTTCCTGGTTGACAGATACACATGCTTTTCAAAAACCCTGTACATCAACTCTATACAAGCACAAAACCTTACACATTGCCTCTTTCCTTCCTCTCCCCTTTCTGATTCACTCCTTACCCCCTGCCAGTTCTCTGACCTCTTTTGTGTATTTACAGGTATCAGCATTTCTCAGGGCCTTTGTTACTTCCCTCTTGCTTTTGTTTTGTGCCTGATCACATAAACTCTTTCTTTGGGGAAAAAAACAAACAAACAAGAGTTTACTTTAAATTCATTCCCACCCCTAATCTCAAAGTACAAAGTCCTCTCTCTGCTGGGAAGGAAGAGAATACCTTTCAGAATTACACCCCCCACCCCATCTATATTAGTTTGCAAACCAACAGTAGTCAAATAAGGCAGCACAGGAAGTAACCAGACACAATCACATAAAGTGTGCTGAGTAAGGAATCCCAGCAGTTACTGGCTTTATGAAATCCCCAAGTTAGCTATTTCTCCATCCCATCTTCCATAGCTGTCAGAAGAGGCTAAAAATGCTCATCTCATAAGACTGCTCCTAAGATTCACCTAAAACATAGTCCTAAAAATAGGTGCTGTACATTGTAATCGATACTATTCTTTGAAGATTTAAAGTCAAGCAAATGTTATGAAACTTTGGGATTTGACAAAATTATTCTTACATATGTTTGGGTAAAGGGTAAGTGAGAGGAGCCTCATATAAGAAGAGAAACAAGTAGACATTTGATATATTTTATGATATCTTTTGCGGCTGTTGAAAAGTACATCCTGCTGGACAAAATGTGTGCAACTCGGCTTCCTTCTTCACTAAAAACCCCACTTTATCAAAAGCAGCTGAACACCCAGGGTTAAGCATTAAAAGCACTCCAAGAACCTGTAATGATGTAATGATGTAATGATTTAAAATTCCACTTACAGAGATATTCTCTAAATGAAATGATCTCAAATAATTTAAAATATTGTAAGCCATATATGTTCACTACAAGAAAATCTGTAACAGCAAAATCAGAAACAACGTAAGCATCCCAAATTAGGGAAGTAGTAAACAACAGAACATTCACGCACAGTAATAAATCCATCCCTTTTAAAAATCACACAACTTAGATTTTGCAATAATAAAGTAACAAGTCTGAAAAAAACTACCCAAAAGTTAATGTGCAGTATGATCCCAGCTGTATAAACGTATGCACAGAAACAAGTATATTAAACTGTGAAGGGTGATTGTCTCTGGTGGTGGAATTATGGGCAATTTCCATTTTATTAGTTATGGTTTTATCAAAACAATCAAAATTAAAATCTTCTCCAACAGCTAACTTTTTAGAAAGATTGAGGAGTACCTTACCACTTGCTTAATGTTTCCTTCCAGCACATAATAATTACCTCTCTTATTTTGAACATGATCTTGGAAATCTATAGGGTTAATTAAGGAATAAAGCATAACTGCTTCTTATGGCTACACTTCTTTTATATGTTACTTCCTATTCCAGACTTGAACCTTCCAGGAAGTGTAATAACTTCCTACCTATTTAGTGAAAAGTCACAGTAATATGTTGGCTAAAATATTATAAAGAAACTATATGATGCCAATCCTAGCATACTCTTCACTTCCAAAATATCTCTAAGAATATGTAATATATCAGTAAGCAGACTGACCACACAATGCATTAACTTGAAAAGTTGAATACTTGGTAGGATTTCATTTACACACCTTCCATTCAAAACTTTGTGAGCATCACAGTTTATAGAATTTAACACTTGGAGAGAACTTGGAAAGAAAATCTGCATTTAACAGTTAACAAAGACAAGGCCTGTGAGGGGAGGTGTCCAAACAAGCAAGGAAAAAATAACATACAACACTTCTTTCCAGAGAATACTTGATTGGCTGCAACCTATACCTGTTTCCATTAGCCAACATGGGCTGTTGGGCTCACGCTGGTGAGGGATGGGCATGTCCTTAGATAAACTATGTTGGAGAAAGTCCTCCTTGAAGACTCAGGCCTGTGCCCAGGTCCCAGTGCACCTGGGCTGCAGTCACAGCACTTGGAAGTCTTAAGTTTCTACCTGTCTGTCTGTCTCTTTCCCTCTCCCCCCTCTCTTCATCTGCTAAAATCTGGAAGGGTCAGAAGAGCAGAAAATGCCCAGAGCACAAACAAAATGTCACAGCCCCCAAAAGGATCATCTCTGTTTGCCAGACAGCAGGAGTTTCCCCAGGCTGTTGGAGAGCCACTTAATAGTCTCCACCCTTTTACGATTTACACATGTGCAGAGTATAATGTGAAACCTCTGGAGCCTGGTTTTACAGAACTAATTTTTTGGTGACTTTAATCCTGAAATTTAATTTCTTAATCATATTCCATAAGCTTCAAGTTGCAATCCTTTTGATTAGCCAGAACAGTTCTGGAGTGGTGGGAGAGAAGAAGGAGAGGAGGCTCTTAGGCCTCCTAAGAGCATGCACATGTCATGTTAGTTAACAATAATTTGATGAAAGAGAAAATCAATACACAGAGACTAATGGCCAAAATGAAAGGTTAATGTAAATGATAATGCTAGAACTTCAGGGGTGACTTTCAGATTTTCAGACGTGTAGTTTATGACGTCTGCCGCTGCACTTGAATGGGCTGTTCCAGGCCGTTGGCTCAGGCATGACTACTTGGAGTCCTTTTTCAATACATACACAGCAAAGACTGGGCTTGAAAGGCAAATTCAATTGCATAATGGAACCAAGGAGAGTGATCAGAATGTTGCATACCGACCACCCTGTCTAATAAGCAGTGAATGTCCTTTACGCAAGCAAACTTCTGAATCTTGTTTTAGCCCAAGTAGGAGGAAACACAGCTTTTACTCTGAAACCATATTTGGTTTTCATTTCTGAAAACATTTTCTGCCTCTTTTCTTGGACATACTGCGGAGATCCCACACCAGGGGCAGCCTTGCTCAGGAAGAAATTATAGGTCAGGAGCAAGGACCCTTCATATATTTACAACAAACTGAAGGGCAGCAGACTGCAAAGGTAAAAAGCAAGGGCTTGCTGAATTGATGTTCTGCTCTACAAGATTCCAGAAAGGTACCATTAGCCCCAAAATTGTAAACATTAAAACTGGAAGGGATAACTTACCCAAAGTGACTGGATAAGTTCATGGAAATACAAAAAAGAAGGAGGTTTTTAATCATGATAAAGCTAGAGAATATTCCATTGTCCAATCCCAATAAGATTATAGTTGAAGCAGATGAATTTGGAAGAATAACTGTTCTTTTCTCCCAACTTGATCTTGAAGCTGAAAAATACACAAAAAGGAAAAACATGAACATGAATTTTTTGCGTCACTACATTGGAATCAATCATAACAGCTCCCACACAACCATCGACAAAGAAAGGAAACCTGGCTGTCAATCCCAGGACAGGCATACACCAGGTGTTTTCTACTTCACTAGGCAGTTAGGTGGGGTATTAAGAAAAGTTACAATACAAATCAATTTTCACTTTTAACTCAGAGTGCAGAATCATTTTAATTCATTTTCCCATACCCCAAATCCTATTTTACTTTTCAGTATGTAATTAAATGACCCATTACTCCTATTATTAAAACAAATCTGAGCAACTATATTTTGTCTGCGCCAAATCCACAAGTGGAATAGATTTACCTTTCTGAAATGTCCGCCATGCGTTCAAAGCCAGCCAGTTACTCCTTGTTCTGCAAGGTGCTGAGAGAAAGTATGTGGAAAGAGGGGGGGAAAAGCACGTTTAGGAAACAAGTCTTCTATCGGATCACGATAATGTAATAAATTTCCATAAGACAGCGTTGCCACTTTCTCAGTATCCTGCCTCCATCACTAATTTAATAATCATTGCATTTGAGAAAGTCTCTCAGTTCTGTTCTGAGCCCTAATCAATGCAATGAAATCCAGGCAGACACCATCCTTAGGCTCAGCAACTAACCTTAGAGAAGGCTTATATTTCTTAACATGCACATAACGCAAATAGGTGTTCATGATGCATGAACAGCCCAGAGTTCGAAAGGAACATTTTTCCTAGGAGACCCCCCCAAAACTCCAGAATTGGGAAGTACACAACAGGTACTTCCACCTCAGAAGCGAAGGCCTTCTGTGACTCCGGTAAAGAAGGACAGTGTGCCTTGCTGTGGTCGCCTGACCCGGGGCAAGTCGGAACAGCGAGCACGAGGTGCTGCATGCGGGAAACCCGGGCGTCTCCTCCTGCAGCCCCTCAGCTCTGATCAGTATACCCCAAAGGAAGGCTGTACTCCACGGTCCCCAGGTTGCCGTGCAGGCTCTCCAGGGCACCGGGGCAGGTGGGCGCAGGGGAGGCACTGCAGAGCCGCAGCCTCCGCTACTCCGGTACCCGCTGCCCGACAGGGTCAGCCACCCGCCCGGTCCGCAGCGGCGAGCCTAGAGTTTCCCTCTACCCAGCCCTTCCCGGCTCGCTCCCGCTCTCGCAGACCTCCCTTGTTCTTGCCCTGAGTCCAAGCCCAGTGCCCCACCAAGCAGCACCTTCCTCCTGGGCTGGGACCGCTCGGTGCAGTGGAGGCTCGGAGTACCCTGGCCTCGAGCAGCCCTCGCGACACGCGCGCGACACCCCTGCGGGGCCCGCGCCCACCCCGCAAGTAACACCAGGAAGTGCCTCGGAGCCCCGGGGCTGGTAGGGGCCTTCCAGGCGGGCGATTTCGTCCCTCCGATTCCAGCGACAGCGGCTGCGGGGATATCCTATCCCCCAGTTCCTACCAGGGACCCGTAGGTGCTGCGCCCTGAAGCCCCGTCTGGCAGAGCTGCGCCGCCCAGGATGCCCATGCCTCCCGCGCCCGGGTTGTACCCGCAGTCGCCTGGGGAAAGTTTGCGCTGCGGCTGCCCCTGGCTTCCCGCCTGCTCTCCACTTGTGCTCCCTAGCCATGCAACACAAGGCTCAGGCGCGGCGAGGAGAGTAGTGCCGGTGGAGCCTGAGCTGCCTGTCCTTTCCCCCCATCCGCATCTTCTTACCCCACTGCCCGGGCCCGGCGCGCCGGGGGCTTATCCTGCGCACCGGCCCGAGAGGCGAGCCGTCGGCGAGGGTGCATCCTCCTTCTCCACCGCCTGCTCTCGCCCGGTGGCAGGAGCGGAAGGCCAGTGCGGCGTCACCGCCCCATGCTGCCAGCGCGAACTTCCCCAGCGATCCCGGGTGGAGTGGATCCGGCGCCCCGCGTTCCCGCCGCTGCCCTGTGGCTGGGCTCTGCGCCACGCCTGAGGCCGCGCGCTGCCCCGCTGCAGATCCCCCCCAGCGCCCCCAGTGCACTCGCCGCGCTCGCTCTCACCTCTCCTGAGCGCCACATGTCGTCTCTGGGTTTGGAGGAACGTCCCTCTGCAGAGACGCTCTGGCAGAGGCCGCCAGAATCTCACCAAACGCGCTCTGGGCCAAACTCACTAAGGGGGAGGGCTCAGGGCCCCGCGGTTTGGGGGTTTGGGATAGGCCATATTTCTAATGAAGTTTCTTGAGGCCCCTAGGAACATATTCTGTACTCCCCTGGAATAACCACTTGTCCCCTTTTTAGAACAGAAATAGAAAGATCGTGTCAAAATCAGCAGCCTATTCTATGATAACGGAGGCCTTTGCTTTGAGAGCTTTCCTCTTCTGGGGCCCTGCATAGCACCTCCCTAGACATGACCTCAGTCCTCAGTGGCCCCCCTGTCTATTCTCATCTCTTATTCTCGTCAGAAAGAGACTGGCTTGGGAGAATCCTTTTTATTCAATTCATAGATAATAATTAATTCATTGCTTAGGAAGGAAATGCCAGAGTAAAACTGGGGATTAGGAGGAAACCCTTGCTCCATTCCAGTATACAGTTGAGATTTTCTGAAGTACCATTTCCTGCGGAGAAGCCATGGTATGACTAGGATGGGGCTCAGGGCCATGGCCTCTCCAGATTTGAAAGTGCGTCTGGGTCAAAGAAAGGGATCTCCCCAGTAAATCCTCTGGGGACACAGCATCAGGCACTGACTTCAGTTGACAGAACATGCATGGGCTTTATTGTAATTATGTGGGTCTCCTGTGTCAGAGGTATAGTTTGAGATGTGAAGGAAGTACTAAGGACACCTGGGCAGACAGAGGCCTCCCTACAAACAACACCAGCACTAAAGCAACACATTCCCCAACTGCAAGACTGTAGCGAGCTGTTTCCACAGGAAGTAGGTGCTTCTTGTTGATGAAAACATCAGGGAGTAATGTTTAAGATTTAAAGTAAAACCACCAAGACCATGGGAAATTTGTATTATTGCTTCATATCTTTTGAGAAACTGCACTGTTTAACAGTTTCTTGTAGGACAATAATTATGAGAAAAGGCAAATTTCTAAATTTACTCTAGAAAAGATCTTTAATTTTCCAGAGTATGAAGCCCCTCAGTTTTCCAGTTATGTTTAACCCAGAGTATGATCAATCTTAGCTACCTGTTGTTATTTTTGAGCACATTCCAGAAAATACAAATTTTTCCCCAAATGAGAAATTGCAAATAAATTCCAGGAACACCATGTGAACACATAAAAATGTGGGAAAATATATATATATGAATTGTTATTCTTATGACATCTTTAGTCACAGTTATTAAATAATTATGGGTTCTTAAATATAAATAAGATGCTCATTTGAAAGGGTTTTCTAACTCTAAGATGGATGAATTGAACACAGACATTTCTTCATTTTCTGAGTCCTCAAAAGATTTATCCTAAGTTAAAATTCCTTGAAATTTGCTGTAGTTTGTCTTATGTGTCCCTCAAAGGCTTGTTGGTTACAAAGGTGTGGTCCCCAACCTGTACTGCTATTGGGAAGTGTGGAACCTTTAGAGGTGCAGTGTAGTGGGAGGAAGTTTAGTCAGTGGAGGTGAGCCCTCAAATGCGATATTGGGATCCCGTCCTTGCCTCTTCCTCTCTTTTTTTTCACTTCCTAGCCTTGAGGTGAATAGTTTGGTCCACTACATAGTCCTGCAATGATGTGCTGCCTCATTGCACACCCAAGAGCAGTGGGGTTAAGCAACCATGGACCGAAACCTCCAAAACTGTGAGAAAAAATAGACCTTTCATCCTTACAAGTTGTTTAATCTCAGGTATTTTGTCACAGTCATGCAAAACTAACAATAGTCAAAATTATTAAATTAAAAAGAATCAATATGATTTTCTAATAAGAATAATATACTTTTCACCTATTAGGTGTTGCAATTACAGGTTTAAGTATTCCAAAATCAGATGTTCTTCTCATAGAATTAAACAACATAATGCAAATAAATAGGTTCAATTGATTAGAGAATTTAAATCTTTATATGTTGTAACACAAAGCCATTCAGCTTATTTTTGCAAAACAAAAAGTAAATAGGGATTGCTTTCATATTTGTAAGTCAAGGATGTTAATTCTTACTGAATGAAATATCAATTGTAACTGAATGTGTTCTTTTAATGGAGGGTATTTAAAATTTCATTGGTTATTTTGGAAAATTTTCTATCAGTTTCAAATCAACACATATTCTACATATGAAAATTACATTAAGTAAGATTTGCTATTTAAAACTGTATTTAAGCATGTTTCTTAAATGCTTTCCTCCTTCCTGTGATGAAGTGGTATCTCAATCTTTCCTCATTATGTTCATGTAACATATAAGAGGGCCTCATGTTAGATCGGCTGATTACCTAAGAGGATGGTGAAATGATAAGACAAACCACAGTATATTGGAAACTCACATTAATAATACTTACTAGCATTTCAATAACTTTTGGTTTAATGTGGAATTCAATGGTTGTCCTGAGAAACAATGGTCTATCAGTTGAATTTTCATTTGTTCCATTCAAATTTTACCTTTTATTGAATCAAATTAAGTCAGGTAGTTATACTTCTGGAGAACAGTAGAGGGCACCCCAGTTTCATACAACCTCAGTATTGGTGGTCTGTCATTTTTGGTTTGGGGTAGGAAACCTTAAAATAGCTGAACTTGGGGAAGATGGGCAGTGGCTTGACATTTACCCTAAAAACAGTAACAGTAACTCTGTACCTCATAAGACACCAAGCACATACTGCATCTAGAACAGAGGTTGAGAAGAGAGTTTCTTTATGTGAGTGGGTGTGGTAGAGGTGCTGAATACAAGAAAACCAAATCATATTACTGAGATCATGAAGAATCTGTCCTTCCTCCAGCCTCATCCACGGTACAGAATATGGTAGAATTTCCTTCTTTGTTAACACTGAATAATATTCCATTGCCATCCATTGTACACAGCACATTTTCTTTGTCCTTTCACCCATCAACAGACATTTGAGTTGCTTTCATAATTTGGCTATTGTAAAAAATGCTGAAATGAACATGGTCGTGCAGATATCTCTATCAGATAATGCATTAATTCCCAGAAGTGAGGGCTGAGGGGTAGTTCAGTGATAGAGTCCTTGCTAAGGATGCATGAGGCCCTGGATTTGAAACCCAGCAAGGTGTGTGTGTGTGTGTGTGTGTATATATATATATATATATATATATATATATATATATATAGTGTGTGTGTGTGTGTGTGTATATATATATATATATATATATATATATATATATATATATATATATATATTCATTCCATTTATTGCTAGATCATATGATAGGGTCAGAGGTTAAGGATAGGGGGAAATGGGGAGATGTTGGTAAAAGCATACAAATTTTCAATTATTCAGGATGAGTAAATTTTGGAGATCTAATTTGAAATTTGATAAGTGGGTATATTTTAAGAGTTCTCATGACAAAAGAAGAAGGGGAAGAAAATGAAGAAGGATAAAGGGGAGGAGGAGGAGGCAAAATGAAATGGTAACTATATGGTTAATGAGCTTCATTGAAGTGATTATTATACCCATGTATATGTATATTAAATTGTCACGTTGACCACCATTAAGACACACCAGTTATACTTCAATAAAGAAAAACTAATGTCCTCTGAGGAATAAGAGATTGGTTAAGGTGAGAAGATGAATGTTCTAAGCTGAGAGTCCACACTGTAGAATAAGACACACACATGGGACTGTGTGCAATTTTGTATTACTGAAGAAGTGAAAGCATGGTAAACACAGAGATAAGATGAGTCAGGTGTACAGAAGCCAGGCTTGGGAAGACAGGACATTTGGAACTAAGAGGTGGACTTCCTCCTACGAGCCTTAGGGAGCCATGGAATGTAGTTTTGGTGTCATGAGAAAAACAAGATGCTGGAAAAGAATCACCCCAGCAACTATGTACAGAGAAAGCTTTAAGAGGAGGCAAATCTAGGCTAAAAGCAAATATGGACATCCCAGGCACAACACAGGGACAGCCTATTGGAGGAATTTAATGATTGAGTCACTTTATCAATGGAATGATAAACTCATCGATTGACCTGTATTCAAAGCAGACTGACTTAGGGGTTCTTTGCCCAAACAGAAGCAAGTGGGCCTTGCTTGTTAAGGAAAAAGAAAGGTGGAGTCTGACTGGGAGAAGCAGGACAATTCCTAGGAAAGATGGCAGGTGATTTGGAACCTAAAAAAGAATGGGGACCAAAAAATAACAGAAAAAGCAAAAGAAAGAGTAGGAGCAGAGGCATAAACGTGCAGGACTCCAGGTGATAAATGCTGTATTTATAGGAAGCACAGTCTGGGTATTTTCAATCCATACGTTATTTCTTTATTTTTCTCATTATTTAAATTAGAACTCTCAAATTAGTTATTTCAAGGGTACATGTAGATGACAGACATGTTTTAATTAGCTGACAATATTTTAAAATACAGTATTTGAAAACCAGATTTTCCATAAATGAATGCATCCATTCATGAATATCTCTAGATCTCTGGATTTAAAAAGGGAAGAAAACCCCACAGATTCAGCAACGTTAAGCACAACTTCACATCTTTTTGCCTCACCTCCACCTACTTATATTGGGCATGGGCTCCTCAGAGTAACAAATTCTTTTTTATACTGAGCTTCATTTATATAACTTGGAAAACAGAGGCAAATGAGGTTTTAAAAATATTTAAGAAATTTTTAAATTATAATTTTATCTCCATTAGTAGTTATATATTTTTAATTTTATATTATTTGTATTTTAGTGGTGATGCTGGGGTTATACACATCTTTAACATATCACAGTCTACCTTGAAGTAATATCATACCATTTTATGCATAGTGTGATGGAACTGGCAAAAATAGTAATTAAAATAGCCATTACAACAATGTGTTTAGATTTAATTTATATAGTACATGAATAGTATATACTATAGCATATGAATCTTACAACACAACTCTATCACGAAGTATAGTATATCAGTCTTGTAACAATTATACTTCTATTTTTCTTTCATGTCTTATTTGGTAGTGTTGTAACTTATTTCTTCTATATTCAACAAATTGCATTTCACTCTAATTATTGATTATTTCTTAAATGGATTTTCAAATGAGTAAAAATGTTCATATTGAGTATCATTTTAATTCTACTTATAGAAATTCCTTTTTTGTTCTTTTTTGTTGTTGTTCTTTTTAGTTATACATGACAGTAGAGTAGACTTTGACATATTTATTCAAACATGTAGTACATCTTATTCTAATTAGGATCCCAGTCTTGTGGCTGTACATGATGGGGAGATTCTCTGTGGTGTATTCATATATGATTACAGGAAAGTTATGTCAGATTCATTCCACTGTCTTTCCTATTCCTGTCCCCCATCCATTCCCTTCATTCCAAACTTTGTCTAATCCATTGAAATTCTGTCCTTCCCTCTCACCTCCCTTATTGTATGTTAGCATATGTATATCAGGGAGAACATTCAACCTTTAGTTTTCTGAGGTTGGCTTATTTTGTTTAGCATAACAGACTCCTGATCCATCCATTTACCAGCAAAAGTCATAAAGTCATTCATTTTATGACCAAGTAATATTCCATTCTGTAATATACCATATTTTCTTCTAATATACCATTTCAGTAGATATACCTGAAGCATTTAAATTGGTTCCATAGCTTAGCTATTGTGAATTGAGCTGCTATAAACATTGATATGGATGTATCCTGAAATCTGCTGATTTTTAAGTCCTTTGGGTATATGCTAAGGAGTGGGATAACTGGGTCAAATGGTGGTTCCATTCCATGTTTTCTGAGGAATCGCCATACTGCTTTCCAGAGTGATTGCACCAATTAGCAGTCCCACCAGCAATGAATGTATGAGCATATCGTTTTCCCCATATCCTCACCAATATTTATTGTTACTTGTATTCTTGATAATTGCCATTCTGACTGGAGTAAAAAGAAATTTCAGTGTAGTTTTAATTTGCTTTTCTCTAATTGCTGGAGATGTTGAACAGTTTTTCAAATATTTGTTGACCATCCATATCTCTTCTTCTGTGAAGTGTCTGTCTGTTCAGTTCCTTTGCCCATTTATTGATTGATTTTTTTAAAAAAATTAGTATTAAGTTTTTTGAGTTCTTATATATCCTGGAGATTAACACTCTATCTGAGGTGCATGTGGCAAAGATTTTCTTCATTCTGTAGGGTCTCTCTTCACACTTGATTATTACTTTTGCTGTGAAAAAGCTTTCTAATTTGATACCATCCAATATATTGATTCTTGATTTTAGTTATTATGCAATCTTGTTAAGGAAGTCAGTTTCAAAGCCCGCATGATGAAGAGTTGGTCCTACATTTTCTTCTAGTAGTTTCAACATCTCTGGTCTAATGCCTAGGTCTTTGATCCACTTTGAGTTGAATTTTGTGCAGGGTGAGAGAGAGGGATTAAATTTAATTCTGCTACATACTGATTTCAATACTATCCAAAGTCCTGTACACATTTAATGAGATTCCTATCAAAATTTCAATGACGTTCTTCAAACAAATAGAAAAAGCCATCATGAAATTCATTTGGAAAAATAGGAGACCCAGAATAGCCAAAGCAATCTTAGTCAGAAAGTGAAACAGAAAGCATCACAAAACTGGACCTTCAATTATACTACAGACCCATAGTAACAAAAACAGCATGATATTGGCTCTAAAACAGACATGAAGACCAATGGAACAGAATAGAAGACACAGAGACAAACCATTATCATTCTTGTATCACCAACCATCTGTAATGAATTCTGTAACTTTTTCTTTCTTTGAAAACTTTTTTTCATCTTCAGTTTTGACATATACTATTTTCTCAGGTAGAATTATGGACTGATAAGTGTTTTTGTATATAGTTCTTGTGTGTTGTTGTTGTTATAGACAGATACCTTTATTCTATTTATTCATTATTATGTGGTGCTTAGGATCGAATCCAGTGCCTCACATGTGCGATGCAAGCACTCTACCAATGAGCCACAAGAAAAAAAACCCTTATATCCCAGCCTTTGGATATAGTTTTAAGTTCTCTATGTTTGTTTTCTGCCTTGTGATGATTTTGGCCAGATGTCTGCTATTGTTTTTCTTTTTATTTCTCTGTACATAATATGTTATTTGCCTCCATGTCTGATTTTATCATTTTCTTTATTAAAAATTTGTTATATTTGACAGCAAAATACATTATAATTCATATTACACATATAGAGCACAATTTTCATATCTCTGGTTATACACAAATAGAATCACATCCTTTGTGTCTTCATACATGTACATAGGGTAATGATGACCATCGCATTCCACCATCTTTCCTACCCCCATGCCCCCTCCTTTTACCTCCACCCCTTTTCCCCTTTTCCCTACCTGGAGTTCATTTAATCCCCCCATCTCATCCCACCCCCTGCCCTGCAGCATATTATGGATCACCATCCTTAAATCAGAGAAATCATTCCACATTTGTGTTTTGGGGGGATTGGCTAATTCTACTAAGCATTATCTTCTCCAACTCCATTCATTTACCTGCAAATGCTATGGTTTTATTCACTTTTAATGCTGACTAATATCCCATTGTTTATATATGCCACATTTTCTTTATCCATTCATCTACTGAAGGGAATCTAGGTTAGTTCCACAGTTTAGCTATTGTGAATTGTGCTGCTATAAACATTGATGTGGTTGTGTCCCTGTAATATGCTGTTTTTAAGTCCTTTGGGTATATACTGAGGAGTGGGATATCTGAGTCAAATGGTGGTTCCATTCCCAGTTTTCCAAGGAATCTACATACTGCTTTCCATATTGGCTTCACCAATTTGCAGTCCCACCAGCAATGTATGAGTGTACCTTTTTCCCCACATCCTCACCAACACTTATTGTTGTTTGTCTTCATAATATCTGCCATTCTGAATGGAGTGAGATGAAATCTTAGAGTGGTTTTGATTTGCATTTCTCTAATTGCTAGTGATGATGAACATTTTTTCACATATTTGTTGATTGTATAGTCTCTTCTGAGAAGTATCTGTTCAGTTCCTTGGCCCATTTATTGATTGGGTTATTTATTTCATTGGTGCTAAGATTTTTGAGTTCTTTATATATTCTAGAGATTAGTGCTCTATCTGACATGAGTATGGTAATGATTTGTTCCAAACTAGTAGGATCTCTATTCACCTCACTGATTGTTTCTTTTGCTGAGAAGAAGCTTTTTAGTTTGAATCCATCCCATTTATTGATTCTTGATATTAATTCTTGTGCTATAGGAGTATTATTAAGGAAGTCAGGCCTAATCTGACATAATGAAGATTTGGGCATACTTTTTCTTCTAATAGACACAGTGTCTCTGGTTTAATTCCTACGTCCTTGATCCACTTTAAGTTTAGTTTTGTGTGTAGTGAGAGATAGGGTTTAATTTCATTTTGTTGCATATGGATTTCCAGTTATCCCAACACCATTTGTTAAAGAGGCTATCTTTCCTACAATGTATGTTTTTGGTGCCTTTGTCAAATATAAGATAACTGTAATTATGTGGGTTTGTTTTTGTGTCCTCTATTCTGTACCATTGGTCTACAAGTCTATTTTGGTGCAAATACTATGATGTTTTTGTTACTATTGCTTTGTAGTATAGTTTAAGTTCTGGTATAGTGATGCCACCTGCTTCACTCTTCTTGCTTTAGCTATTCTGGGTCTCTTATTTTTCCAGATAAATTTCATGACTGCTTTTTCTATTTCTATGAGGAATGTCATTGGGATTTTTATGGGAATTGTATTAAGTCTGTATAGTGCTTTTGGTAGTATGGTCATTTTGATAATATTAATTCTGCCCATCCAAGAACAAGTGGGATATTTCCATCTTCTAAGGTCTTCTTTAGTTTCTTTCTTTAACATTTCTGTAGTTTTTTGTTGTAGAGAACTTTCACCTCTTTCATTAAGTTGATTCCCAAGTATTTTATTTTATTTTATTGATGCTATTGTAAATGGGGTAGTTTTTCTCATTTCCCTTTCAGAGGATTTGTCACTAACATATAGAACTGCCTTTGATTTATGGGAATAGATTTTGTATTATGCTACTTTGCTTAATTCATTTACTAGCTCTAGAAGTTTTCTGGTGGAATTTTTTGGATCTTCTAAATATAGAATTATATCATCAGCAAATAGTGCTTATTTGTGTTCTTCTTCACCTATCTGTATCCCTTTAATTTCTGTCGTCTAATTTCTCTGGCCAGTGTTTCAAGAACTATGTTAAATAGAAGTGGTAAGAGAGGGAATCCCTATCTTGTTCCAGTTTTTACAGAGAATGCTTTCAATTTTTCTCCATTTAGAATGATGTTGGCCTGGGCTTAGCATAGATAGCTTTTATGATGTTGAGATATGTTTCTTTTATCCCACGTTTTTCTAGTGTTTTAAACATGAAGGGTTGCTATATTTTTTGAATGCTTTTTCTGTATCTATTGAGATGATCAAATGGTTCTTATCTTTGAGTTTATTTATGTGATGAATTACATTTATTGATTTCCGTATGTTGAACCAAACTTGCATCCCTGGGATGAATCCCACTTGATAGTTGTGCACTATCTTTTTGACATTTTCTTTATTTAATTTGCCAGGATTTTATTGAGAATTTTTGCATCTATATTCATTAGAGATAATGGTCTGAAGTTTTCTTTTTTTCATGTGTCTTTGCCAGGTTTTGGAATCAGGGTGATAATTGGCCTCATAGAATGAGTTCGGAAGTGCTCCCTCTTGTTCTATTTCCTGAAATAAATTGAACATGGTATTAGTTCTTCTTTTAAGGTGTTGTAGAACTCAGATATGTTTCCATCTGGTCCTGGGATGTTCTTCTTGGTAGGCTTTTGATGGTATCTTCTATTTCATCACTTGAAATTGATCTGTTTAAATTTGTATATCATCCTGATTCAATTTGGGCAAATCATGTAATTCTAGAAATTTGTCAGTGTCTTCAATATTTTCTATTTTCTTGGAGTACAAGTTTTCAAAATAATTTCTAATTATCTTCTGTATTTCTGTAGTGTCTGTTGTGATAGTTCCTTTTTCATCATAGATGTTAGTAATTTGAGTTTTTTCTCTCCTTCTCTTCGTTAGCATGGCTGCGGGTCTGTCAATTTTATTTATTTTTTCAAAGAACTAGCTTTTTGTTTTGTCATTGTTTTCAATTGTTTCTTTTGTTTCAATTTCATTGATTCCAGCTCTAATTTTAATTATTTCCTGTCTTCTACTGCTTTTGGTGTAGATTTGTTCTTATTTTCTAGGGCTTTGAGATGTAATGTTAACTCATTTATTTGTTGACTTTTTCTTCTTTTAAGGAAAGAAGTCCATGCAATGAACTTTCCCCTTAGAATTGCTTTCATAATGTCCCAGAGACTTCAATATGTTTTATCAGTATTCTCATTCACCTCTAAGTATTTTTTTAATTTCCTCCCTAATGTCTTCTGCAACCCATTGTTCATTCAGTAGCACATTATTTAGTCTTCAGGTGTTGGAGTAGCTTCTACTTCTTATTTTATCATTGATATCTAATTTCATTCCATTATGATCTTATAGAATTCAGGGTAGTATCTCTACTTTTTTATATTTGCTAAGAGATGCTTTGTGGCATAATATATGGTCTATTTTAGAAAAGGATCTATGTGCTGCTGAGAAGAAAGTGTATTCACTCGTTGAAGGTTGAACTATTCTATATGTGTCAGTTAAGTCTATGTTATTGATTCTATTATTGGATTCTATAATCTTTTTGTTCAGCTTTTGTTTGGAAGATCTATCCAGTGGTGAAAGAGATGAGTTTAAATCACTCAAAATTATTGTTTTGTGGTATATTTAACTCTTGAACTTTGAGGAGTTTTTTTTTGTTGTTGTTTGTTTGTTTGTTTGTTTGTTTTTTGATGAATGTAGGTGATCCATTGTTTGGGGCATATATATCTGTAATTGTTAAGTCTTCTTGGTGTATGGTTCCCTGCCGCAATCTCTGGCTGGGCACAAATCACGAGTCTCCACACAGCTTGTAGATTCAAACAGCAATTCTTTATTCCCGAACTCACACCGGCCATCTACAAACACGTTCTGAGGGAATCCACATTCTCTGCCCAAATCCACACTCTGCCCAAATCCCCTACTCCTGGGCTTCTGTCTCCCAAATATACTGTCTGACCCTAAGAACTCAAGAGGAACTCAGCAGCAGGATACGCCCTATTCTAAAGGGGGAACACCCTTATCTCCTATTATGCTAAACCGCCCTATTCTAAAGGGGGAACACCCTAATCTCCTATTATGCTAAACCAGGAACACCCTAAACACGGATCCGCCCTGGTCCTTGAGCAAGGTCACCTTACATGCAATGTCCTGCAAAATGTCCTATTTCCATGAGTCCTTCCACTAAAGAAACATGGGGGTACGCTGGCAAAGAAATTGTCATACCTACTTGGATGATGGCTCCCAGCATCTCCCCCCTTCTGATTAATTAAACAAAAAGTAATGTGGCTTAAGGACCGTGCCTGGTATGTTGTCCAGTTCAACATATGGTTCTTACCCGTCATTGGAAAACTGACCTTTAGGAGTCAGCCTCCTGTCTTAGGTTGATACCACTGCAACTGGATCATACCCATCACTGACTACTGGTCCAGCATACAGCCATACTTGTGGATAGGTCTATTCACCAGTGGGGGGATGAGGTTCTTTGCCTCACCTCTGTTGGTCCCCAAATTTGGCCTTGCTGCCAGTGGGGGAGTGAGGTTAATGTGGCTTAAGGACCATGCCTGGTAGGTTGTCCAATTCAACATATGGTTCTTACCCGTCATCGGAAAACTGACCTTTAGGCAACTGACCTTTCGGCGTTACCCTCCTGTCTTAGGTTGATACCACTGCAATAGGATCATACCCGTCACTGACTACCGGTCCAGCATATAGCCATTGGCCCCCAAATTTAGACCATCACTAGCAGAAGGGAGGATACAGAAATGTCACAACACCAAGCCAATTGACAGTTCCTTTGGAAAAATTGCATCATTGGTGACACCTTCAGCAAAGTTATGCCAGCATTACCACAATTAACATGTGGTGTGCTGGCAAGAAAATAAAAATTGCATCACTGGTGACACCATCAGCAAATATATGCCAGCATTACCACAATTTGCTGCACTAAACGTAGTTACATAGTACAAGCAAGTTCTGCAAGTGGTTCAAAGTGGAGGAATCTATCTTCCCAAAGTAAGTTGACTCCTTGATTGAGCATACTTGTTGAGTTATATTCATTGGGATGAAGATAGGAATTCTGGCAATGATGCTAAAGAGACATTATCCCGAAAAGAATTATTAAATATAATAAAAAGGAAACGTGAAAGTAAACAAACAGATCTGTTAACCTCCTTAAAAAACAATCCTTAACAGCTGTTTACCTGATTTAAATTAGTAAACAAGCAAATCTGTTAACCACCTTTAAAAACAATCCTTAACAGCTGTTTACCTAATTTAAATTAAGCCATTTAAATCACGTGAATAAAAAAATAATAATTTGGATCCATTTTTCATGAGCGCTCCTCATATATGAAATATGGACATACGCACACACAGACATATAACACAAAACACAAATGTGCAAACAAACGTACAACACATAAGATAATAATAAAGGCCTTGTAGCTTTACCTAGGTGAAATCTCCATTGCAATGTTTAAAAACTCCACAGTCAAAAAAATAAAACTGATCAGAAAAACATTAACCTAGGTTTGTATGAGCTCAAAAAATAAAAATAGAACCTTATGATGTGGAAAAATGCAATAATAAAATAGATATTGAAAAAAGCATCCTGGTTAATCACTGTTGCAGATGTAAGAATGGCCAAGCTGGAGTTCTGGATATCAGCTGTTATGGATTTGAGTCAAATCATCTTCTTTTCGATCTGTAGAAATCGTTTTAGTTAGTCTTTCTGGAATCCAAATCGTTTGCTGTTCTTCCTGTGGAAAAACAAAAACAGAACCCCGACTCCAGACAATCACTGGGTCAGGACCTTTCCATTGTCCTGTTAGAATATCTTTCCAAAGTACCTTAGGCTTATGAACATTTTTTGGATACATATGTCTTTCCCCAGCACTAAATCCTGATGAATCCAAATTTAAAAAGTTTAGCGTAAAAAGGGTTATTTTAAGTTTATCTTTGGGGGATATACACTCCTTTCCAATTCCCTCTTTTTGCTTTAATAAGTACATGTCTGTATCAAATAGTTGTCTTAGCTTTTTGCATTTTTTATCTAAAATACCTTTATTTGATATTTTCCACCATTTTTTTAATCTTGTTTCTATCCTCTAGTTTTCTAAGGTTTGTACATTCACCCTTAGTTGTTTTTTTTTTCTTCCTAATTTTCTTTTGTTCCCTATTTTGTGGGTTTGAAATTCTTGTCTTCTTATCTTTTTTATCTTCCTACATCTTCTCTTTTTTTTTACCTTTCTGTACTTCTGTCTTAAAGTTTTCGACTTAAAATTTTTAATCTTCTTTATCTAAATATCTTTTATCCTATTATCTTCCCATTTTTATGTTTTTTTTTCTCTGTCATGAAGGCATCTTAACCACCTTCAATTTAACCTTTTAAACCCTTTTAATTATCATCTATACTGTACTTTTAAATGTACTTTTTCACCATCTACAGCTTCACTCTTTTAAACTAGGCTTAGATTTTGTTTAAATCGCTTAATGTTAGTTTACATGGCTGCCCTTCAACCAAAGGCCTTTTTTACTCCATTAAGAAGCTTTGTCTCAATCTGCCATGTACAAATACCTTTTTCTTCTTTCTTCCTTTCTCAAACTTTTAAAGTAAGTCTAGTTTCCTCAAAATCTTTTGAAATGGCATTTTACAACTTTTTACTTTACCACAGAGATTATCTCATCTAGAAACATTTCTTTTTCCTTTAACCTTTTATATTAAAATATATTTTCACATCTTGAATCTTTTTATATCTCTTTTTAAGCCGTTAACCCTTTTTATAAATTCACATTCTGAAATAACCCTTATAAAATTTCTGATCTAGACAAATTACTCCACTTTAATAAGATGAAATACTTTCATGTTTTTTTTATGGTACTATAATACTATAATTGAAACCCACCTGAAACTTCTTATACTCTTTGTATATAAATTACACATGATAGAATCTTAACTCTTAGTAACCTTGTTTCAGCAAAGACATAGACCAAAGCAATATTAAACTTTTTTTCCATTTACCAGTTTATGAAAACACACATAATGTTTAAATATATTACCTTATGGAACTTAATAAGTAAAGAGTACTTGATTTCATATTTAGTGGTTGATATTTTAACACTTTAGCTTTGTAAATTAATCAGATGTCTGTAAAAACCAAGATCTTAGACAAGCGTAGTAAACAGAATTAGCCATCTCTTTCTTGTTGAAGAAAAATCCTTCTACAGGATACCATGATGGTCCCATTGATATATTTAACAACTTCTCGTTAAAAAGCCATGAGCTACATTTTTGTATTGTATCAACATATGCCCTAGCTGTTCTTAGTCTTACTGGGGTGCCTTTTTTCTCTAACAATTTCTCTTCCTTGGAGGCGAACAACTTCAAACCTTGAGCCAACCATTTTCTCCAGTTTGCCTGAGAAAGTTCTAGGAACAGGCAACTTGAAATAAAAACAAAATAAATCAAAACAAGAACGCATTGTTTTTTGAAACGCTTACCCATTCTTTCGCTCTCCTTCAGGGGCGAGTAATTTCACTTACTTCCAATTTTTAGACATTCTGAGTATGAGCCACCAGATGCCGCAATCTCTGGCTGGGCACAAATCACGAGTCTCCACACAGCTTGTAGATTCAAACAGCAATTCTTTATTCCTGAACTCACACCGGCCATCTACAAACATGATCTGGGGGAATCCACCTTCTCTGCCCTAATCCACACTCTGCCCAAATCCCCTACTCCTGGGCTTCTGTCTCCCAAATATACTGTCTGACCCTAAGAACTCAAGAGGAACTCAGCAGCAGGATACGCCCTATTCTAAAGGGGGTACACCCTAATCTCCCATTATGCTAAACCGCCCTATTCTAAAGGGGGAACACCCTAATCTCCTATTATGCTAAACCAGGAACACCCTAAACACGGATCCGCCCTGGTCCTTGAGCAAGGTCACCTTACATGCAATGTCCTGCAAAATGTCCTATTTCCATGAGTTCTTCCACTAAAGAAACATGGGGGTACGCTGGCAAGGAAATGGTCATACCTACTTGGCTGATGGCTCCCAGCAGTTCCCTTGAGCAGTATGTAGTGTCCTTTAACCCTTTTGATTAAGTTTAGCTTGAAGTCTACTTTATTTGATATGAGGATGGAAACCACTGCTTGCTTCTGCAGTCCATGTGAGTTGTATGATTTTTCCTAACTTTTCACCCTCAGTCTGTGGATGTCTTTTCCTGAGATGAGTCTCTTGGGGGCAGCATATTTTTAGCACTTTTTAAAATCTAATCTACTAATCT
This sequence comes from Callospermophilus lateralis, assembly GCF_048772815.1. Lineage (NCBI taxonomy): Eukaryota > Metazoa > Chordata > Mammalia > Rodentia > Sciuridae > Callospermophilus > Callospermophilus lateralis. The sequence goes on from NW_027512489.1 coordinate 735,443, forward strand.
ATGTCTTTTGATTGGTGAATTTGGGCCATTAACATTCAGGGTTATTACTGAGACATGATTTGTATTTTTTGTATTTTATTTAACTTGACTTGGTTTCTCCTCTGATTAGTTTTTCCTTTAGTTTAATACCTCCCTCTGCTGATCTTAATCATTGTTTTTCATTTCCGCTTTGTGTAATATTTTGCCTAAGATTTAGTAGTGCAAGTTTTCTAGTTGTAAATTCTTCTAACTTTTGTTTATCAGGGATGGTTTTTATTTCATCATCAAATCTAAAGTTTAATTTTGCTGGATATAAGATTCCTGGTTGGCATTCATTTTCTTTTAGAGCTTGGTATATGTTGTTCCACGATCTGGCTTTGAGGAAGAAAAATTTGCTGAGATATGAATTGGTCTTCCCCCTGTATGTGGTTTGATTCCTCTCTCTTGCACCCTTTAAGATTCTAACCTTATTCTATATGCTAGGCATTCTTATTATAATGTGCCTTGGTGTAAATCTGTTGTAATTTTGTACATTTGGTGTCCTATAAACCTCTTGTATTAGGTTGTCCAATTCATTCTTTGTGTTTGGGAAATTTTCTGATATTATCTCATTGAAGAGATTGTGCATTCCTTTGATTTGAAACTTTGTGCCTTCTTCTACTCCAATAACTCTTAGATTTGGTCTTTTGATGCTGTCCCATAATTTTCTTGGGTGTTCTGTTCATGGTTTATAACTATCTTAACTGTGTGATCCACTTTATTTTCCGGATTGTACACTGTCTTCATTATTTGACGTTTTGTTTTCCAAGTGATCTAGTCTGTTGGTGATGCTTTCTATTGAGTTTTTTATTTGGTTTATTGTTTTCTTCATTTCAAAGATTTCTGACATTTTTTTTCAGAGTCTCTCTTTCTTGAAGTAATCTTTTGCTACCTGCATTTGCTCTCTTATCTCTTTGTTGTATTTGCTCATTTAGGTCATTCTTTAATTCATTTTAATTATGAACCTTCTGAACTTCTTCTCTGATATTTCATCAACTTCATTGTCCATGGGTTCTTTTATTGTAGTATCCTGGTTTGTTTGGTGCACTTTCCTCCCTTGTTTTTTCATGTTGTCTGTGTGTCTTCCTTTCTTGCAGTTTAGATCTGAGATATTACAGTTTCTACCTTATATTCTTGTAGTATCCATGCAGATTGTCTGTACCTCACCTTGATGTTGGGCTGACAGACCCTGCTGGTGTCCCTCAATGTATGCTACTGCAACTAAAGGTGGTGACAGCAATAGCCAAGGTAACACAAGATAATAGTGGAGGTGCCCTAAGATGGACGCAATGTCTTACAGAGATGGGGCTGAAAGGCTGGGCCTTACATTGTCTTTAGAATGCCTGCTTTAAGATGCAGCTTCTTCTAGGCCTGTCTGATGTCAAGTTAGGGGCTACTGTATGGGGAAGGCTATGGTGATGTCTGCAATGTCCCAAGATGGAAGAGGGTTAGACTTGGACTCCCTGATGAACTTGGACCTACCCTGGGCCTGGGTCCCATGCATATCGGTGCGGGTGGATGTGGGCCAGGCCTGAGGTCCTGCAGTTGTCTGCTAGTCAGAAAGAGGTGGTCCATATCTGCTTTTTTTGTATTGTAAGTTATACCATGTGATTTCTTTTTTCTGGGTGTCTGGGTTTGGTTATTTCCCATCACAATGTGAACTCTGGAAACTATTCAGCTTACAGGTCCCCAATTATTCTTCACTCAGCCTATGGGATTTCCTTCTATGAATGCATAACTTTCTACTCATGAATAAACTCAAGGCATTTCTATTACATTTCTGCAAGTATAACTTCACACTGTTCCCTTCTGTCATGCATTTTACCTCAAAAGTTTCAGTTTTCTTATCTTCCTGATGCTAATATTTGAATCTGAGGGATTCTTTGTGTGTGTGTTTGTGTGTGTGTGTGTGTGTGTGTGTTCTTTATTTAAGAACTACTTCCACGCTGGGTGCTGTGGTGTATGTATGTAATCCCAGTGGCTCAGGAGGCTAAGGCAGGAGGATCACAAAAATCAAAGCCAACCCAGGCAATTTAGAAAGCCCCTAAGCAACTTAGACCCCATCTCTAAATAAAAAAGTTTAAAAAAAAAGCCAGAAATAGTGGTTGAGTGTTTCTGGGTTCAATTTCTGGTTAGAAAAAAAAATCTACTTCCTTTCAGAAATTAGGAATAAATATTGGATTTACTTTTTTTGTCTTTCTTTTCTCAGGGGCCATGCTTCTACAAACTCTTGCTTAGTGTTGAAAATAATTGTTTTATGTATCTTGAATAGTTTTCCATGTGTTTATAGAGGGAGAATTGAGTTGAGTCCTAATTACTTAATCATAACTCCATATCTTCAATTTTTCGAGTGTGTGTGTGTGTGTGTGTGTGTGTGTGTGTGGTGGGGTAATACTGGAGTTTGAACTCAGTGTACTCAACCATGAGCCATATCCCCAGCTCTATTTTGTATTTTATTTAGAGGAAGGGCCTCACTGAGATGCTTTGTGCCTCAATTTTGCCAAGGCTGGCTTTGAACTAAAATCCTCCTGCCTTAGCCTCCGGAGCAGCTGGGATTACAGGTCAACTGTGTTTTAATACTCTTCCCCAATGAACCTTTTACAACAGAAAAACATGCAAAATATTCTTCTGTCATAGATAACTATTCATTATTTTATTTACTTTTGATAAGCAGAAAATTCAACATTCATTTCAAAGTTGGCTGGTGATATTTTATGAACAAATAACTTTCCCTGCTTAGAAACAATTCATTTCATGAACAGAACAAATTGCCATTTATTTATACCTTCCTCTGTTGGTGGTCACTTGAGTTGTTTCCAATAGTTTGCTATGGCATTCTGGGAACATATGTAAGGGTTTGTTTTGTTTTCTACATTTTTTTATTGGTGCATTATAGTTGTAAATAATGATGGGTTTTGTTGTTACATATTCATATATATATGTATATGTATGTATGTATGTGTGTGTATGTGTGTACATATATATATAATATGTATTGTCATATTTCATACATATATAAAATATGACAATATATATATATGATTTGGTCAATATCACTCCCTAACTCTTCCTCCCTCCTTCCTCACCTCCTACTCATTGGTCCCTTTCCTCTACTTATTTCCCTTTCATTGTCATAGATCCACTTCCACCTTTCTTTTCTTTTCTCCTGTCTAGTTTTTGCATATGAGAGAAAACATACAACCCTTGACCTTCTGAGTTTGACTTATTTTGCTCTACATAATGGTCCATAGTTTCATCTATTTTCCTGCAAATTACATAATTTCATTCCTTTCTATGGCTGAATAAAACTCCATTGTGTATATACACCACTTTTCTTTATTCATCCATTCGTTGGTGGACAAACAGGCTGGTCCCACAATTGTGAATTGTGCTGCTATAAACATGGCATGTATGGCTGTACTATGATGACTTTAGTTCTTCAGGATAAATAGTGTGGAGTGGTATAACTGGGTCTTATGGTGGTTCCATGAGTAGACTGTGAGGAACCTCCATAGTGATTTCAGTAGTGGTTGTACTAATTTAGAATCCCACCAACAGTGTTAAAGTGTTCTTTTTTCTCCACATCCTCTCCAGCACTTATTATTTGTGTTCTTTATGACTGCCATTATGACTGGTGTGAAATAAAATCTCAGTGCTGTTTTGATTTGCATTTCTCTAATTATTAGTGATGTTGAACAATTTTTCATATATTTGTTGGCCATTTGTATTACTTCACTTGAGAAATGTCTTTTTAATTAATTTGACCATTTATTATATGGATTATTTGATTTTGGTTTGAAGTGTTTTTTTTTGAGTTCTTTACATATTCTAGATATTAATCCTCTCTCAGAAAAGTAAATATTAAAGATTTTCTCCCATTCTCTAAGTTCTGTCTTCACATTCCTAATTATTTCCTTTGCTGGGCAGAAGCTTTTTAATTTGATGCAATCAATTAAGGGTGCTTATAAGGCAGGATTTCTCAAACATTTTGTCTTTAAAACCTCATTATATTCTTATTTATGACCCCAGTATTCTTTTATTTATGTGTACTATAGCTAGCACTTTGTTTGGAAGAATTTTTATTTTATTATACTTTGTTATGTATGACAGAAGGATGCATTACAACTCATATTACACCTATAGAGTACAATTTTTCATATCTCTCGTTGTACACAAAGTAGAGTCACACCATTTATAGCTATCACTTTTACACACTAAAAATAAATTGAGGTTTAAAAAATCTTGTTTATTTACTTAAAAATAACATTATGAGCTGGGCACAGTGGCACAGGCCTGTAATTCCAGTGGCTCAGGAAGATAAGGCAGGAAGATCATGAGTTCAAAGCCAGCCTCAGCAACTTAGGAACTCGGTGAGACCCTGTCTCTAAATGAAATATAAAAAATATATAATTCACTAACTAAAAAGAAATGGAGATCTGGCTTAGTGGTTAAGTGCCCCTGGGTTCAAACCCAGCACCAAAACAAACAAATAAATAAATAAATAAATAAAAATAGCATTACTAATGTCATATAATGACAAAATTATATGAAGAGGTTATTTCAATAACGATGATAGGCAGATGGCAAAAAGACATTCAACGTATTCATTCTTAGGGAAATTAAAATCATAATGAAATATCACTGTACACCTATAGAATGGGTGAAATAAATAAAAATAATATTATCAAAGACTGATGTGAGCTGGGACTGAGGCTCAGTGGTAGAGTGCTCACCTGGCACACATAAGGCCCTGGGTCTGATCCTCAGTACCACATAAAAATAAAGGTATATTTTTTAACAAAAGAATTCAGAATCTATAAAAAAAAGACTGATGTGGATTCAGAGCAACTTGATGGCTTTTGCTTTGCTGGTGGGAATGTTAAATGGTACAGCCTCTAAGACATGAGTTTGGCAATTAAAATAAATGAACATTTATTTTTCCATATGGCCCATGAATTGAATTCTTGGGTCTTTATCCCAAAGAAACAGAAATATAATTACATGCAGAAATTTACAGAGAAATGTTCTTAGCAGCTTTACTTATAATAGCCCAAACAGGAAACAACCCAAATTTTCTTCAACAGGTGAATGGCCAAACAACTGGTATATCCATACATAGAATATAGGTTGAGTATATCTTATGTGGGGCCAGAAATATTTCAGCTGTTTATGATTTTTTTCAGATACAGATATATTGAGGATGTGTGTCAAGTCTATGTATGAAATGCATTTATGTTTCATATACACCTTATTTACCTGGACTGAATTTTGTACAACGCTTTTATGCATGAAGCAAAATTTCATGGTGTAGAATTTTTCCACTTGTGGTGTCATGTCTGTGCTCAAAATGTTTCATATTTTGGAACATTCTGGATTTCAATTTTTTCCTCTTAGGAATGCTAAATCTGTACTGCTGAAAAACAAAAAGGAATAAATCCTATCAATAAAAACAATTTAATTCCCTTCTTCAAAATCTATATGCCTTTTGTTATGGGCTGATTTGAGAGTTTAAGTCAGACTGACCCCATTCTGCTCAAGATATCTCACCCTGAGTGGGCAGTTGGCTCCCCTTCCTGTAAGAGCCCACTCTAATAGAAGCTGACATCTCTACCCACTCACACCCCAACACAATCTTTAAACTATGGAGCTTGTGCTGACTTACTTCCTGAGTGGGTACAAGAGGTGAAGATTTCTGAGAATGTACTTATGACTCTTCTTGCCTCTCCCATCCACCCCACTTTGTTGTTTTTCTGTTTAAATGATCCCTCCACCTGCATTCATTGTCTTGGGCTACAGAACTGCCTGCCTTCTGCTCTCTTGGCGCTGGCCAGAATAAATCCTTTGTCTTTTTTTTTTCAAAAAGACATGGAGTTTTATTTGGAATGTTAGAATCATACCTTAACACTTTTATTTCCTTTTCTTGTCTTACTGCACTAGCTGGGACATTTAGTGGGATATTTAGTGTAAGGGGTAAAAGAGAACACTCTTTCCTTATTCCCACTCTTAACTACTTTATTTTTTAATTATAAGTTTAGGCCAAAAATCAGTAAATATTGCCATACTGTGCAAATCTAGACTATTGCTTATTTTTGTAAACAAAGTCTTTTTGGAAGATAGCCATTCATTTACATATTGTGTATAGATGTTTTCGTGCTGAACAGCACAGTTGAGTGACTGGATAGAAACCAATAGCCTACAGAACTACTTACTCTCCAGTTCTTTACAAAAAGGTTTTTCTGGGTTTGTTTGCAGTGGTAAAGATTAATTATATGTTTGCACTCACTTCTTCATCTATCAGTGTGTATACTGATTCTACCCTGTTATACTGTTTTTCTTCTTCCTTTCTTCTCTTCTTCCTTATTTGTCAATGTTTCCTGTAATGATTTGAACAATTTCTACTTTAAAAATGTTTTTCCATTAAAATTTTAAGTCCAGTCTGTTTGGAAACGCGGGGAAAAGTCTGTGTGGTGTATAGGAATGGACACTCAAAAGGTCGTTCAACCCCCAAAGCAGCAGCCAATGATCTATATCTGTGAGAATGTCACACAGAAAATGAAATAAAACCCAGGGATCCAATCAGATGCAGAGAACGTGGATACAGAATAATGTACAAAAAAAAAGAACCAAAAGATTGGTGGTTTTTGATGCTGGATGAAACATGGGAATTCAGAGGAGTGTCTTCCTTTGTACCTGGATTTGACCCGTGAATGTTTCTCATTATTATACAGCTTTTCATTTAGCACACTTATCTTATGAATACAACTGTATACATATGATTCCATTTTATTTCATTTTCCAAATCAAATTGTGTTTAGATATCACTAATTTGTATAAAGACTTTTGTTTAATTAAATGACTTTAATTTTATTGTATTATGTGACCAGACACAAAATGAAAATTAAAATTGCTTCTCCAAATCACACACAAAAAAAATAAAAATAAAAAATAAAATTTTAAGTCCAACATTAATCAGAATCCAACTTTAAGATTAAGGGCATTATGGAATGTAAACACCTATAATTCTGCACATACATGCCATTTATGTTCATTATTTTTAAATTTCTCATTTTAATAACACCATAAGTTAGACCCTAACATTATTGTATATTTTGTGCAAAAAAAAAATTTAATTTTTGTTTTTACCATTTTTTTCTCAGTATTTTTGCCTGTTGAAACTTTTTTTCTTTGAGTGTTTTATATTTCTTCTTTATTTCTGTTTTGATTTCCTTGGCATGTGTCAGCTGAAGTGAATACCCTCTGTTTTTGTTTTGTCTGGGGCCTTGTTTTTCAATCTGAAAATTGTCTTGAGTTCTTATTGTTGAAAATCAGTTTTGCTAGGACTGTAATTCTACATTGGCATTTATTATCTCTCAGTAATTTAAACAGTTTTTCGTGAACTTCTGACTTGCATTGTTGCTATTTCAAGAAATTTTCTATCTTTTCTCTTTTTTAAGGTAATATAACTTTCTTTTTTGTTGTCTTTTAGGAATCTGTCTGCCTCTTTCTTTCTCCCCTTCTATGCTTCGCCCTCCTTCTCTCTTCTAATATTTTCAGGTATACTCAATATGTCTAAGTATATGTTTAAACATTGTTTTCTCCTATATAGGATGTGTTGTATGGTTTTGTTTTTATCTATGGCTTCTATGTATTTTAATAAGTTTAGAAAAATTTGTGCCTCTCCCTAGTTCTATTTATTTTCTCATTTTGGAATATTTATGAACTATCATTATGACTTCTCACTCTGTCCTCAGTATGTCTTAAACTTGCATATTTTCTACTACTAGCTTTCCTGTGCTACATTTATTTTCGTCAGTTTGCCCATTTTCCCTCCTGCTGTCTCATTTATTTAAGACATGTATAAGAATTTATTCTTAATGAAGACATTTATTTTCTAAAAATTGTATTTGGTTTATTTGTTAAATCTGCCTTATAATTTTAATAGTTTTGTATTCCTTACAGACTTTTTATTTTATCATTTTATACATATAATTTTGTTTTTGTAATGTATAATAAAGCCTGTATGCTTATTTTATATAGATATCTGCAGAGTTTGACATCTAAAGTCCTGATGGGTCCAAATTATTTTCCCAATGATTATCTTCTCTTAGTGTCTTATTTATTTGGGTTGCATAATTGTGTATTTATCTATCCAACTGATCCTACAGGCTATATTTGGGAGTGTTCTTCTCCAGTGGGCACTTGATTTTTATTTTCTATTTGTGTTTGGTTTTTCAGCCTGGGTTTACATTAATCTAATTTTTGTTGTTGTTGTTGCTATTTTGAATTTGTTTTTCTGACCAAGCAGGAATGTAAGGTTGATTTGTAAACTTAAAGGCAGTCCCATGGTCTCCTATTTCCACAATAGGCACGTGTTGTTCCCCTCTTCCTTCTATTTTTTCTTGTTGGTTTTATTGCTGTTATTATTTTTTTCTCCCAGAAGCCAGAACAAAATACTTTTCACACCTTTCCTTTGCTGGGAAACAACTTCCTCACTAAGATTGCAGTGGTTTACATGCTTGATTTCATGTAGGAATATCAGGTTGAGTCCCAACTTTCCCCTGGTCCAGTGCTTGGCTATTTGAGCTTTTTGGCTATTTGAGCTCACTGGTTCCTGCAGTGTTATTGTTTGGATATGTCCACCCAGAAAGTTCATGTGGAATGTTTACAGCTGAATCGATCAGACTATGAGAGCTTTAACCTAGCCAATGAATTAATCCATTTGATGGATTAGTAATTTGAAAGGAGAACTGTATTGAGGATAACTGAAGGCAGGTAGTGTGTAGGTCGAGCATTCCCCTGGGTATTGTGTATCTACTACCAATCTGCTTACTCTCTATCTGCTTCCTGACTGCCATGAACTGAAAAAATTTGCCCCGCCATGCCCTTCTTTCTGCTATGCTATCTTGGGCTCAGAGCAATGGAGTTGTCCACCCATGTACTGAACCTCAGAAATCGTGAGTCCAACATAAATTTTTTCTCTCCTAATTTGTTCTTGCCAGTTATTTTTGTCACAGTGATGGAAATATGACTAACACATGTAGTATACGATCTTGGAATTTCACTTGCTTTCTAATAAGTACATCACTCCTGGTTTGTCATAATTTATCCTTTCTTTATTTTTGTTGTGTAGAGAACCATTTAGAGCAACATTTAGGTTTCTAAAATAGATGTCTCTCTTCTATTTAATGCCTTTTCTAATGTGGTTTGCATTTTAAAATGTTTGGATTTTTTTCTTTATGCAATTATAAATTTAACAAACGTGAAAACACTGGGCTTTAATAAATGTATCAGCATTTTGATGATAAATTTGGAGTTTGCACCATATAAGCTGTGTTTTGTGAGCTCCAGTTAGCCAATACAATGTAAAGCTTGTGAGCATTCATGTTTAGCTATGAATAAAAACACAAGAAGCTCAGATAGTTCAGCAAAAAGCTCAATAAAATCAGAGTCAAGATCACTATATTAATGCAAATTTTATGGCTATGACATCAAATAGCTACATTTCTCCAAATTGAAAGAGAGGAATATGGACTAAAATTACATTTCAATATCAGTTATTTTTAAGGGGAAAAGTGAGACCCAAGTCTGTTTTTCAACATTTGTATGAGTAGTAGAAAATTAATTATTTATCTTGAACCTTATATAGCAAGATACATGGAATTCTGATGTAACCACTCACAGACACTAAAGATAACTTCCATATGTGCTGCTAAAAGAAATACTCTTCAAAAACAAGGATCTGGAAAGTCTGAAAGTGAAGAATAGAAAAGAAAAACTATATAAACACTGACCAAAAGAAAGCCAGTATAACCGTATCATATCGATATCAGATAAAGTAGACGCTAAGACAAGAATTATTTCTAGAAATAAAGAGAGGTATCTTTTAATTTACTAGGAAGATGTAATCATTCTAAATTTGTAATATTTTAAAAAATAGGCTCAAGTGTGTTTAATGTGTCAAAATTGTCAGAACTAAAAAGAGAAACAAGAATCTCTAATCATCATACAAGGTTTGTATTTACTTTCGTCAGCTACTGATATTAAAAAGAGGGCTGAATAACAGAACATTTAAATAATTTAATTTTTAAAGCTGATTAAATTTAAACAACCACACAGAAAGAACCACACCATGAAATACTTCAATTTGGCAACAAAGCAATGAAAAATATGATTTCAGAATTCAGTGGAAGAAAGCTGAAGATCAAAGCCAAAAAATACACAAATCCCAAGGAATATTTAAAAAGAAAATAGAAGTACCTCAAAATATTTGACTATTAACTAAAAATTTATTTTTAAGTAGTTCACTAATCAAAAAAGAATCTACAAAATAATTTAATTGAATGATTAAAAACAAAAAGATTCTACATCCATACTTTTGAAGACAAATATACAGAGGAAAAAAGCCCTAAAAATCAAGAGGTTATGAATAGAAAAGCAAATTAAATACAAACAAGATAAAAAAGAATATGTATATTAAAAGGAGCATAAACAACTTAAGAACAACATCTAATAGAAAAAGTCAATAAAGTGAGAAATTGGTGTAAGGAAAAAAATCAAAATGATTCACCCTCAATAAGGCTGATCATGAATACACCAGAAAAGGTACAAAGAATTGCTCTTCTGAATGTTAAAATATAAACATTATATTTCTCACAAATGACAAAACTTACTAAAAGGACAAATTAAGAAGATAAGTATGAATGCATTAGAAATAATACAATCAAATCCTTGATAAAAATGTACAAAGGCAACTCTAGGCCTGGATTCTACCAAATATTTTTTTTAATATTTATTTTTTAGTTGTACATAATACCTTTATTTTGTTTATTTATTTTTATGTGGTGCTGAGGACAGGGCCTTGCACAAGCTAGGCAAACGCTCTACTGCTGAGCCACAACCCCGGCCCCTCTACCAAATATTTTATGAAGACAGAAAACAAATATTTCACAGTTTTTACCAAAGAATAAAGGAACACTTTCTAACATTTTTATGAGGCCAATCTGTAATACAATACCTAAATGATAATTTTAAAAAGGAACAGTTCTGGATAATATTCTTCATAAACAAAAGGATACAAAAATGTGAATGTTACTGTTCAACAATATTCAGCAGTTTATAAGACCAACTGGGGCTTATTTCAGGAATCTTAAGTTAGTCTAACAGCTGCAAATCAATTCTTTAACTTGCCAGTAAAAGTAGAAATGAATAAATCTTACTTTCACTTCTGTAAAAAGACATGAAGTTTAAGAATCTTTCATAATTAAACCCTTAACATGACATATTTAAAGTATAAATCTAAATAGCAATCAGAGAGGTTTTCCAAAGGTTCATGATATTGGAAACAGTGGAGCACTGCATTGTGATGGGAATACACATGGTCATGTTTAACTACAGGCATATTCAAGGAGGTTAAAGCAAGGGGAAGATTTTAAGGGCAAACAAAGGGAGAAATTTACACAAGTTATTTCGATACTCTTATGGTTTAGATATGAGGGTTCCCCAAAAGCTCATGTGTAGGATGATTCAAGAAAGTTGAGAACTGAAATGATCAGGTTCTGAGAACTGTTATCAGTAGGTTAATCCACTGATAGGGATTAACTGGGTAGTAACTACAGGCCAGTAGGGTGTGGCTAGAGGAGATAGGTCACTGGGGGCACACCTTTGTGGTTTATGTTTTGTCTCTGGGAGCTGAGCTCTCTTTTCTGCTTCTTTGTTGCCATAGCCTAAGCTACTTTCCTCCTCTGCACCCTTCTGCCATAGTGTTTTGCCTCACTATGGTCCAAACAATGAAGTCACCCATCCACAGACTTAGACTTCTGAAACCATGAGCCCCAAATAAATTTTTCCTTCTTTACATTGTTATTTCTGAGTTCTTTTGGCCATAGCAGGGAAAAGGCTGACTTCAGATACAAAATCCATTAGCCTTGCAGACTCAAGGGAATAGTTGGCATGAGCTTATTGGTGGAGGTGTCCTTGTTGGCAAATATTCTGCCCAGAGCATCTAGTCTGAATTGTTGCTGCCTTAGAGAATATTAAACATTGTTATAGAAATCTGTGCAGATATGAAAGACAAAGCATCAAGTGCTTTTACAACTTGAAGAAGTCTCTTTTGGGCTTTTCTGGAGTCCTTGTAAAAAGTCTTATGAAGAGCTCTCCTCTGCATAACTACCTGGATCTTATTTTGTCTGACAATAACAATTTTGTTTAGGTATCATCAACTTTCACAAAGGGAATTTTTTTTTAATTTGACACAAGATTTGCTACAAACAAATCTATTAAATGAAATTAAGTTAATTTAACAAGGGCATTATAGACAAGGCCAGTATAAAAATGTAATTTTAAAAAATGATGTAATTATGTTAGAACTTACATTCACCAAATAAGCTAGGAAAAAAAATCAAATGTTTTAAAACTTCCTCACAGAAAACCATGTAACATTATTAAGTGAAATTAATGAAGACCTACCTAAATGAAGGACTGTGTCATATTCCATGATTGAAAGACTGACAATGAGTTCTTCATTAAGATGATCAATGAATTCTCAGTAACTCCATAGACATCCCAACAGGATTTCTAAAAGTAATATTTGAAAAGCTGATTTTAAAATTTATATATGATCAAAAGGGGCAAAAATGACCAAGGTAATCTTAAAGAAGGATTCTACCAACAATCAAGACTGATTATAAAGCTACAGTACTTTAAAAAATGAGGTACAGACAGACAAATGGGAACAGAAATACGTAACTAATTGTTACAATGGAAAGAGAACACTGTGGCGGTATGGAGAAAGGATGGTCTTTCCTAATAAATGGTATTTCAGTTTGATATTCATACTGAAAGAATTAAACTTGCTCCCAACTTCATATCACTCACAGATGTCAGTACATTACTCATAATGTCACAATGAGAGTAAAGACATGATAGGGTGCTCTGTGTCATTATTCTTCAGAGGAATATGCATTAAACCACAGTGAGAGATCACCCTACATCCATGAGAATGGCTTACAATAAAAAGACTGGCCTTTTCAAGCACTGGAAAAGATATGAAACAATTGGAATTCTTGTATACTAATGAGAATAAAAATTTATATAACACTTTGGAAAGTTGCTTGATGTTATTCATTAAGGTTGAACATTCATATACACTATGAAGTCATACTTTCAATAGTCATACTTTGCAATAAAAATGCACATGTGTGTGCCCCATAGGATAGGTCCAAGAATATTCTTAAAAGGATATTGACAATCACCAAAATCTGGAAAAACTCAAATAGTCATTCATAACAGTGTGGATTAATAAATAATGACCTGTTCATGCATTAAGTGCAATGAAAATCAATGAATGACTGTTTGAGGTAAAAATATGCAAAAATCTCCCAAAGAAAAGTCACAAAGAAATCATGCATTTCCATTCATACAAATATATAGAACAGGCAAAGATAATACACAGTCTTAGAAATCACTGTAGATGTTTTCTTTGTAAGGGTGGGGCGTTTTAGTGATTGTGAAGAGCACATGAGGTAGGAATTTTCAATTACTTTGGTGGTGGTTATTACCTGGTACTTTTCTTGCCACCATGTCTCCATCTTGTGTATTTATGACTTCAGCATGTTCCCATATTACAAAAGTTAGTATCAGAATTCATTTTTGTTTTTTAATTCAGTGGATTTTGCAATTACATTTTTAAAAAATCAAACAAATAAGAAAGTATAAAAAGAATATAAGTAGTGCAGAATAGACTTGCTAAAATTGAAGACTCAGATTGTATGGGAAGAACTCTGCTCTTAAGTGTGTGCATGGATCTGATTCACAATTGATATATACCCCAGTGGATTTGTCACTAGTTATCTCTAAGATCTCCATGGCTTTCTCAATGCCTTCATTCTGCCATCTTAATCTAGCACACCTGGGATTCAGAGCCTGGGTTTGAGATGGGTGTTCCCATAGGAGCCTGAACTAAAGTGCAAAAGAGGAAAGAAGAGCTTGGAAGCTGCCAGAGAAAGGGACCTGCCCTGGGACAAGTCCTTTGACTCTCTTTAATCTTCTGTCTACTCCCTTTGTTAATTGGTTTCATATATTCAGACTGGGATGCTTCTGTAAGGATTAAAAGAATTCATATCTGACATAAAAAACAGATAAATTCTAGATTTTCCTTTTAATACTTGAGGTTTAAATTTAACTGTGAAAGAGGACAGCTTGTTAGGATGCAGCATATATCTGAGATTTCCATGTGTAAGTGTGCTCTGTGTGGAAAGGTAAAAGATGCCATTTATCAGAACTGCACTAATAAGATGGGGTCAGCTGCCTCTGTAAAACCCAGGAATGCAATTTCAAGTGCAGTGATTACATTTATGAAGACTATGACATAGAAAAATAAATAAAGATGAACATTTTCTTTACTGCCCACATTTGGTGGGCATCTAAGTGCTTTTGCTTTATCCTTAAGTCAAAATACCTGGCTGACTAAAGCAATCCATTATGAAATTAAAACAAACAAAACTGGACCTATGTGGCTATAGGATGGGAATGAACTTGTCATTCAGCTGATCAGGTAGATAAAATTTACAAATATTTTCTTGGTGCTTTATTGAATTTGTCTCTGTTATTGCCTAGACATTCTGGAAGATCTTAAACCATCTTCATATGCTTATATGAAATGTTCAATATTTATTTTTCTTGGCTTGTTTGAAGTAGCCAAAGAGTGTGAGTGTGTGTGTGTGTGTGTGTGTGTGTGTGTGTGTGTGTGTGTGTGTGTGGTGTACGTTCAGGAGCTTGGGAAATACATTAATTACGTGGAATTAAGTTAGTCATGGTAGTGCATGCTTGTAACGCTACATACTCAGGATTCTGAGGTAGGAGGATTTCAAGGCCAGTCTGGATGATGTTGCCAGAACCCATCTCAAAAAAAAATTACTTATCATTTCTATTATACCTAGTCTGAAGAAATCATTTAAAGGGGGTATTAGAGCACTCCTAGATTTTAGTGCAGCCCCTCTTCTATCCTATAAGTATCCTTGGAAACTTGACCTCTCTCTCCCTAATTTTTCTAACTGCTTTGTGAAAACCAAGGCATAGCTTTTCCTCAGAACTTGCTAGAGGAAAAAATGTAGTATTGTGTATGAGAGCACTTTTAAAGTTACAAAGCAATATCTAAATGTGAAGACATTTTTACAAAAGTTAGAACCACCATTCACATTCAAAGACCAATATCTTGCATTATGTAGGAATTTTCATAATTGAGAACTTGTTTTAGTATTCAAAGTGACAGAACTATTATGCATCAATAATGTGCTCTGATAATTACTATTTTGTTGTAGTTTGAGTATTGACTCATTGCCAATTGGCTTGTTGACCACATTCAACAAGCCTAGAGTGGCTCTAGCACCGATGATGGCCTGTGAAGGGCACCAGTCACAAGTGTTGGGTGCTGTAACCTTATAGACTTGCTCTACTGTGTTATCATCTTCTTGGGCCTCAACACAGAGAAATTCTGTCATTTTACTTTGTCCTAACAATTGTCAGCACACAGGTGTGAACTTGCTTGTTGCTGGCCTCAAACACATGCTAATTTGAACCAAAAAAAAAAAAAAAGACGAAAAATAGCTCCAAACTTCCCAAACTTCAATATTTTCATCCTGTACAAAAACTAACATTATATTTGGATTTATTTTTGGATCCACAATGCCAATTCTATCAAAGAATTAACCAGGTGGTAATATAGATTGAATATTTAAAACCCCAAAGTCCAAAATTAAAAATATTCCAAATTTAAAACTGTTTGAGCTCAGATGTAAGACTTCAAGTAGAAAATTTCACACTGTGAAATTTTGTTTCATGCACAAAATTGTTAAAAATACTGTGCAAAATTACCCATAGTATATGTGTATAAGGTGTATATACATAAATGGATTTTGTGTAGACTCACGCCCTGTCTCCAAGATCTCTCATTATGTATATGGAAATATTTCAAAATCCAAAACACCTCTGCTCCTGACCATTTCAGACAAGAGATATTTGACCTACGGTAATATTTTGGTCACTTTCCAGGAATATATAATGTAGCTAAAATTCTAAATTCCTTTAATATAAATACCACCATGAAAACTGAGTAAATGGTACTGGGTACAGTGGTGCATATCTGTAATCCCAGCTATTTGGGAGGCCTCTGAGATAGGAGGATCACAAGTTCAAGGCCAGCTTTGGCAACCTAGTGACTCCTTGTCTCAAAAAAAAAAAATGGCTGGGGATACATGTCCAGGATAGAGCACCCCTACGTTCAGTACTCTTTCCACATAAACAGTAAACAGGTTAAAATTATTTAATGTATGAATGAAAATACATTCTTTACCCAATTGTAAGACTATAAAATTTAGACTACTTTCTATCCTTTGAAAAATATTTAAGTAAAAATATAAGCAATCTGTCCAATGATCTTTAGGAAAATTCCTAAAGACCTTATACATACTTGAGAAATATTAAAACTAAAAGCAAATGAAAGACTTAAAAAAAAGTTTTCAGTAGATCTAAATCTGGTTGATTTTCCAAATGTATTTTTACTATAGATTAGGCCATTTCCCCCAGAGGTTTATACCTCTTAAAATGTGAATTGAAGATCCCAGTATGATACATTTACTCATCTGTTTAAAAGAGAAATCTCAGTTCTCCCATGCTCATTTGTATGGACATGAGTAACAGAGAATGATGTCAATTAAACTCAGTGTACACCATAAGGAAAGTGACATATGGTATTACAGATGAAATTTTACTTCTGAATTAAAAATGATCAACATTGAATGGGAATTAATCTGAAAATTTATACAATGGCCTGAAGTAGCCACCTCAAAAATTTTGGTGGGACAAGAAGTTATAAAAATAAACAAAGAAAGAGTGGGGGAAAAAAAGGCATAAAATCAACAATGAAATAAGGCAACAATATATATAGCTCCTGACTGTAAGAATGCTTAAGTGGTAAGAATGGGGCAGGAGTCTGTAGGTAAATGTCAGAAATCACCTGCTTAATAAAGCAGTAATAAGTGTCTCTTTCTTGATGTAAGTTGATAGTGGTTCTCAAGGTCTATAATGCTTCTTGGTGGTTCCCAAGAACTACCAAGTGATAGGTAGCCTTTATAACTTCTAAAATTCTTTATAAGTATATACATATGCAGCTGTGTTGAAAAAACAGTATTATTTTTGATATTTGTAAACCCTTAAATTTTTAAACACTTCACATAGTAGACATACTGAGCAGACAATCCACGGCAGCCAAGATTCATGTGACAAAAGGTAGTCATATCTTTGTTTATATTCAGATTTGCTTCCTGGTTTTAGTTTGTTCTTGGATAGTCCTCCAAAAAAAAAAAAAAAAAGAAAAGAACCATACTTTTGCTTACTTAATATTGTAAATAATTATGCATAGTCATATTCTTTTTTTTTTTTGGTATCAGGGAATGCACTCAGGGGCATTCAACCACTGAGCCACATCACCAGTCTATTTGGTATTTTATTTAGAGACAGGGTCTCACTGACTTGCTTAGCACCTCACTTTTGCTGAGGCTGGCTTTGATCTCTCAATCCTACTGACTCAGCCTCCTAAACTCCTGGGATTACAGGCTTGTCCACCATACCTGGCTTGCATAACCACATTCTTATTAAAAGTTATATAGTTTACTGATACAAAATATAGTGATATCCATAAAATTATAAGGGCATACATGGTTTTGGATGTAGAAATGGTTTTGGATATGTATTTTCTTTTTTTTTTTTTTGAGAGAGAGAGAGAGAATTTTAATATTTTATTTTTTAGTTTTCGGCAGACACAACATCTTTGTTTGTATGTGGTGCTGAGGATCGAACCCGGGCCGCACGCATGCCAGGCGAGCGCACCACCGCTTGAGCCACATCCCCAGCCCCTTAGATATGTATTTTTGACCAATTGCTGTCTTGGAGGATATCACTAACCCTATGCTATAAAGGAAACGTAACTAAAGACAGACAGGTGCTGAACAGTGCACAAGTTTAGGACAAAAAGCTGGATTAGGAGTAATGGACAACAATATACCAATCAGTGTTCTTTTGGCATTTGATTAAGCTTCTATTTACAAGTTCATTGCCTCTTGAGGGACTTATATGCATATTCTTCCATGACTGGGAATAGTATTGCCTTTCAATAATAATAAAAAATGTACAAGGAATTAGCTGAGATGAATACCTACATTAAGAAGTCAGTAAGCTACTTCTAGTTCTCTAAAAAGTAAAATGTTAAAATACACAATTGAAGATAATACGCTTTGAAAGAAAGCAGGCTTCCATTTACATTTCCATAGGCTATTCACACCTTGGGGGAGGGGAGGGCAAAACAGTGTTCCAGGGACCTTTACCAAGTCCTTCTTCCTCAACTCTGATTATGATCATTAGCATTAGTGTCTTTAGTCTGGGGACCCATGCACCGGCCCTCACCAATCAAACCATCTACCAGTTTATACACCCCCCTTCATGGCTTCCAGCAACTGCCCTCCATTGATGCCATTTGGTGTCACTACCAATGCCCATTGTGGCCAAATCTCTAAGGGCAACCTTCCCTCTCTCTGTTCAGTTAAAGTTTGTTAGAACACAGGTCTGTAGGTTTGCATACTCTGACGTACTTTGCATGTGTATATTCTTGGGCTTAGCCGTGTATCTGTACAGAGAGAGAATGTACAGGCCATCCATGTGATAGAGGTAAGACTGACTGGCACCCACTCTCTCCTCTGACATTGGTATTCTGCTCATCCCTCCTTGCATTACATACTTCATGGAATCATTTGTTCCCTGAAGAAATGGACTTTCGGCAAACCCTTTCTTACCTGGACTTTAAAAGTGCCAGGTATGAATCCTAGAGATAGATCAAAGATTATATTTGCATCGAAATCCTTGCTTCAATACTTTATTATATAACCAAAGTTGAAAAGTTCTTGATCAGATATGACTCTGAGATTATATGTTTCTAAAACTTATTTCCTATAATATTATAAGAAAGAAATAATTTGATAGTCATAACTATTATAGTAAAAGAATAAATCAATGTTTTCAAGTTAGAAGATGTAAATTTATGACATAAATGAACAAAGATCCATTGTTTGCTTAATCTTACTGCACAAGAAAAAAAATTGTACTTCTTTTATGTACTATAAAAAGTGAATGGAAAACAAAAACCTAGAAGACAAAGACCTTGCTTATTTTTGAACAAAATGGTAAGACAATTATTTGCTTTTTATTCTGTACAAAAGTTACATGTCAAAATGGTCCTTTTCTGCCCTCCCAAGCATATATTTCTCTGAAAATTCAAGTATTAATGAGTTATGATTCAGCAATGGCCTGGTAGGAATGGGATACTCCTGAAAGAAACCTGATACGGTATAAGGTTGCAAAGCTGAAAGAGTGAGAAAGATTTCATGTTCTCTGTTAAAAGTTCCACTGTGGGTTGAGTATCCCTTTTCTGAAAGCTTGGGACAAGAAGTATAATCAATTTTAGACTTAAAAAAATTGAACCATAATTGTGGTGTAATCAGGCATCTTGGGGGTGGTGCCCAAGTCTAGCCATTCATTCCTATATTGTTTCACATACACCTTATATGCAAGCCTGAAGTTTATTTTATATAAAAATTTTAGTGTAACTGCATACATGAAGCAGGTGTGGAATTTTCCTCGTGTGGCATTGGCCCACATAAGTTAGTTCACTTTTGGAGCATTTCAGGTTTTGGATTTTTGCATGAGTAATGATCAACCCATACCACCAACCTTTCCAGTGCTTTGTTTTCAGGGGAAAGGGAGAGGTAGCAGCCATAAAACCAGAAAAGCAGAGGTGGAGGTAGATAGGAAGGGAGGTAGACAGGAGTTCAAAGCCAGCCTCACATAGTCCAATAATCATCATAATAAAAACTTCCACAAAGTTAGATTTGTAAAACCTAATGAGCTTTCACAGTTCCAAAAAAAATTTCCCCCTCAGTGAAGGAGATAAATTGTTAGCGTTATAGGCTCCAAGACTTGTGGCACATCTTAGCAATCAACAAGTGGCACTTGTTCTTAATATTGTCATTTTTGATATTAAAATATGTGGTCCTTGTATACACACAGACACACACACACATAAACAAGAGGCCACTATGTCCAACAGAATTACATAAATAAAGAGCTGAATCAGGCAACCACAGAATACGATGGCATGCAGAGTGGTACTGATAGTATTCATAGCAAGGCCAAAGGACACAAGGAAAAAAGGGAAAGAGGCATTAGAGTCGCCAGCGAGGCTTCTTGAAGGTGTGTAAGTTGCTCTAGTTAACAACATAGAATCAATCATTACAAAGAAGTGAAGAAATTCAAATAGCGCATGGCCCCTTGAACAAGTTATCAGGGCAGTTGTAATGAAGGAGGGTGAGTGCTTTGCCTGATATGGTGATAATAATCAAAGGAAGCACAAAAATATCACATCACTTTAGTCCATGATGCAAATATTTATTTTAATAAACTATATTTGATATTTGCCACTTCACAAGGTTAAATAATCATTTTCATTGAAAATTCAAGGGAAAAAAAACACAGTAAAAATAGCAAGTATTTTACTATGTTGGTAAGATTTTGAATAATTAAAAAACAAATATCTAACAGCAAAAAAAATTACAATTTATAAAATAGGTAAATGACCTGAATAGATATTTCTAAAATGAGGATATGCAAACAGCCAGCAAGCACATTAAAAACTGTTCATCAGTAATCATCAGGAAATGCCAGTTAAAACCACAATGAGGTAATGATCTCACCCGAGTTAGAATGGCTAAAGTAAAATTGGCAAATGTAATAAGTGCTCATGAGGAGGCAGAGAAAAGAAAGCTGTCCTACGCTATTGATGCAAACATAAATATGTATGGTTATTAAGGAGAATGACATGGAAGTTCCCCCTCAAAACAGAACTAGAACTACTCAGATTCAGCAGTAGTCAGGATATATAACCAAAGGAAATGAAATATTTTTGTCAGAGAGATTTTCATTCCTTTGTTTATTACAGCACAATTCACAATAGCTAAGAAATGGAAAACAAAACAAAACAAAAACTGAAAGTGTCCATCAGTTGATGAGTAGATAAAGAAAATATGCAGATTCACTATGGAATACTATTAAGCCATAAAGCATTCTGTCATTTTCAATAACATAAATGGAACTGGAGAATAATATGTTAGTGAATTAAGTCTAGTACAGAAGGACAACTATTTTCTACTTAAATATGAAAACTAAAATTTGATCTTAAAGAAGTAGAAAAGAGAATACTGGTTATGAGAACCTGAGAAGGATGTAGGGGAGAGAGGTTGGTTATCGGTTATAGGGTGTTATGACTTGGATATGAAGTATCACCTGTATAGCTCATGTTTTGGACACATGATATTTAATAGGAATGTTCAAAGGTGAAATGATCAGATTATATGAGCTATCACTTAATCAATGGGTTAGGATGAACTGCTAATATGAAAATAATACTGCACTGGGTAGTAATTATAGGCAGTTGGACTGTGGCTGGAAGAAGTGGAACACTGTGGACATGTCCTTGGGGATTATATTTTGTTCCTGGCTCCTTGTGGTCTCTTCCTCTATGCTTCTTGGCTGCCATGGGCTGAGAAGCTTTCCTGTATGATGTTTCCACCATGATGTTCTGCCTCACCTCAGGCCCAGAGCAATGAAGCTGACTAATTATGGACTGAGACCTATGTAACCATGAGCCTCAAAATAAACTTTTATCCTTTAACTTGTTCTTGTCTGGTATTTTGGTCACAGGGACAAAAAGTTGACTAACACAGAAATTGGTACCAGTAGTGGCATTATGGCTGTAACCAACTTGACAATGTTGTTCAGAAGCCTTTGGAACTAATATGAAGGGAGATTTGGGAAAACGTTTGAAGGTACAGACTAGAGAAGACTTAGAATGTTATACTCAGAGCTCAATGGGTGATTCTGGAGTAAGTTTAGAAGACCAGAATGCAGACTGAAATGTGGACAGTAAAGACCATACTCCTGAGGTTTCAGAGGAAAACAAGACTCAATTTGGAATTGGACAAGAGGCCATTCATGCTACATTCTGGAGAAGAACTTCTCTATATTTTTTTCTATGTCCTGAGACTATGTAAGGCCAAATTTAAAGGTGATGGACTAAGTAATCTGGTGGAAGAAATTTCAAGGAAGTATAGCATTCAGGCAGTGGCATAGATATTGCTAGAAACTTTTAGCCAGGTTTACTGTGAGAATCAGGAGCAGACAGCAGAGACAAAAGATTTTACCAACTTGCGGTTTGGCCAGAGAAGCATATATAAAACTGGCATCAGGAAAGTTGTGTTTGCTAAAGAGATTACCACCTCTAAAGAAAAGCTGAGTATTTTTCAGAGAGATGATACAGAAAGACGTTGTGAGGGCATCTCAAAAATCAGGGGGCGTAAAAGTGGAAACTCCTGGAACCCTGGGGCATCCTGCTTGCACAGGGGCGTCTAGGAAGTTGTTTCCCTAGGATTTATTTCACTGTATTCAGCTCTCCAGGCACATAGAGACCAATGCAGCTTGGTCCAAGGAGTCCTCGCTTTTGCTCCAGCTGGACTGGTCCTGGCTTCTGCTTTACCTGGTTCTGCAGGAATCCAGGTTGATAGAGCTAGAGCGTCATGGAGGTTTCTTCTGAGATTCAAAGGAAGGCCTGGGAGATCAGGCAGAGTGTAGGATAATCAGAATCTCTGTGCAATACCCCTGAGAGGGTGATGTGTGAAGCAGTGAGAATGAAGCCAAAGTTGTAGTAGAGACCCCTGGGATTAAGAGATGCCAGTAATATGGAACATCGGCCAGAGAAAACCCCTGGTCACTGAGAGATCCAGCCTAATAGATCTCAGGAGCTATAACCAGAAAAGCCATGGGTGGGGCTATCCAAGCCCATTGGAAATCACATTCCACAGCAGCATGTCCCAGATGCCAGACACGAAGCTATTGAACTTGTTTGTCCAGCTGGATTTCAGTATTGCTGTTTTTCTCATTTTTTAATATACCCCTATTCCTCCATCTTGAAATGAAAATGTTTACTGTTTATCATACACTGGATATATGTAATTTACTTTTGATCTTAATAGTGACTCACAGCCAAGTCTGCCTTGAATCTCAAGCACTTGGAGTTTTGAGCAATGATGTAAGTTTTAAGACTAAGAGAACTCTTCTAGAGAGTAGACTAAATGCATTTTGCATTGTGATCTGGCCTGAGCTTTTGGGGGCCATGATAGAATATTTTAGTCTGGATACAAAGTGTCTCCTAAAAAGTTCATTCGTTAGGAACACAACATCCAACATATCAATGTTGAGAGGTGAAATGATTATTTCATGAGAACTGAAACTTAGTCTGTAGATTAGCCCATTTGATAGATTAATAATTTGAAAGGACTACTGTACTGGGTGTAACTATAGGGAGGTGAGGGGTGGGAGGAAGTACGTCACTGGATGCCTGCCTTTGAGGGTTATATTTTGTCCCAAGAGGCAGCAGAGGCTTCTCCTTCTCCTCCTTCTTCTCTCTTTTTCTTTCTCTCTTTGCTTCTCAGCTGCCATGACTTAAATAGCTTTCCTCTGCTATGACCTTCTGTCATGTCCTGCCTCACCTCAGGCCCAAAGCAATGGAATCCGCTGACCATATACTAAGATCTCTGAAACTGTGAACCCCAAATGACCTTTTCCTCCTTTAAATTTGTTCTTATCAGATATTTTGGTCACAGTAATGAAAATCTACCTAATACACATGGATTCTGTTAGATGGGAGGAATAACTTCTAATGTTCTATAGCAAAGTTGGAAAACTGTGGTCAACAACAATTGATTTAATGTTTTAAAATAGCTTGTGAAAAAGATTCTGAATGTTATTAACATGAAGAAATGATAAATGTTTGAGGTGGTAGATACACCAACTATGCTGAAATTATCATTACACATTACATATATATATATATATATGTATATATGAACATACATACATATATATACACATATACACATATATATATATATATACATATACACAAGTATACATATATAAACATATATACGTACAGATTTACTGAAATGTCACATTGTACTTCATAAATGTGTATAAGACCAATGTGTCAATTGAAAATAAACTATATTTTAACAATAAATAATATTGGTAATTGGTTCTCCTTTAGAAATAAGTGTCATTGTAAATTAATCAAATATTACCTCTCAGAACTTCAGTGATGGTGAAGGTTTTGTCTTTCACTTTGATTTTTCAGTTGAAAAATGACCTCATCAAAGGATCTTCTATGGATCGTTAATATTTGAATGAACTAGGGTCAAGAAATTGAAATGCTAAATGGAATAGGAAAGAAAATAAAGAGTAAATGGAGAGATATTCACTTTCAGCAGGGGCAAACTACATAACTCTAACCAACTCTTTCATGGAAAATAATTAGAAGAGCTGCATAGATGGTTGAAAATCTGTCTGCAGGCAACTGAGACTTCATAAGTAAGTGAAGAATTAGGTCAATATCCAGAAGATGAGATTGTGGCCCATGTAGTCAGTCGGGAAAAGAATAAATGTACCAATTGCCAATAGAGTTTGATAACTCAAAATAACATAGAACTATTAAAATTTATTCTAAAAACTTAAACAAGGAATAACATTTTTGAAAATCAGTAAGTATAATTTACTACATGATGTAGACCATTAGAAAATTATCATTACCTCAAGAAAACATCAAGAGAATTTACTTAATATAAAGGAATATGTTTTTTTTCCTAAAGGTTGACAGCAAATATAGAGAAAAAAGAGTAGAAATGTTTCTTTTAAGATGAGAGGCAAAACAAAGATTTACATTATTCTTATTTTTATTCAGCTTTGTACAATAAGGCAAGAATATAAAACCTAGAAAATAAGAGAACTATAGTTTTAATTAGATTTTATTACTAAGTACACAGAAAATCCAAAAGGATACAGAGATAAATTATTAGAAATAGTAAATAGGGGGCTGGGGATGTGGCTCAAGTGGTAGCACGCTCGCCTTCTCAGCACCACATACAATCAAAGATGTTGTGTCCGCCGATAACTAAAAAATAAATATTAAAAAATTCTCTCTCTCTCTCTCTCTCTCTCTCTCTCTCTCTCTCTCTCCCCTCTCTCACTCTCTCTTTAAAAAAAGAAAATAAATAGTAAATAGGTTTAATAATTGCTGAATAGAAGATTAATATATAAAACTAATTTTCACTTCAATATGTCAGCAACATGCAAGTTAACAATGCTATAGGCCATTTTGACTTAATTATATTTAGATAACATTGCAGCCAAAATCTTCAGAATGTACCCTCTTTTTTCATTTTTATATTGTACATACTACTTCACCAAAATACAGAGTATGCAGGGCTAAACAAGTCTCAGTAGTTCAAAAGAATTGAATCATACAGAATATGTTCTCTGTCAACATGAAATTAAATTGGAAGTGAAGAGCTAAAAGATTTCTGGTAATGCCTCTAAGTATTTGGAAATTGAAAACACATTTCTTTGTGTTTTACAGGTCAGAAAAGAAATCAAAAAGACCATTTAAAAAATAACTTAAATTGAGTGATCATAAAAATATATTAAAATCTGTGGGTTAAAGTGGTCCTTACAGGAAAATTTATAACTTTAAGTGGTTCTTATAATTTTAAGTTTCCTAGCCTGTGCTTGTAACTCAGTGGTAGTATACATACTGACCACACATGAAGCACTAGATTCAATCCCCAAGACCAATAATGATAAATCAGATAAATCAATTTTATTTTCCCAAGAATTCACTTTAGAAGCTAGAATTTTTCAATGACGCTTTTAAAATCAGTAGCTGCAAAGTAAATAGGAAAGACAATAATAAATGCAAGAGCAAAAATAAATGAAACAAAAAATTTAATTTAGAATTCATTTGTGAGAAAAGATTAATATAAATTGATGATGGAAAACAAGAATATACATACCAGTATTTCCTGATAGATAGATGTTAAATTAGCTTCATAATAAATTGTTGAAGTAAATATTTTTGTTTTTGCATGTTTAGTTTTATTTATATATTATATCAAAAGTGTTCTCAAAAATATGACAGAGAACATATTCTGTATATTCAGTATGCACTGCTGTGGTTTGGTTCTGGAATATCTTCCAAAATGCTCATGTGTTAAAATCACAGTGTGCATGGCAGATGTGGGGATTTTAGGAAACGATTGGGCCATTAGAGGTGTAACCTCACTAGTGCATTAAACTATTTGATGGATTAATAATTCAAAAAGAGTAGGGTACTCCATCAAGATCTTACCAAGAACCAAGAGAAATTCTGTAGAGGAATTTCAATCACATCAGTGTGAAAGGCGCCTTCCTTGGAAAAAAAAAATAATCAGCTCTGGATTTACAAATGGTAAGGGAAGAACGAAATTGACTCCTTTTTGCACTGTATATTGTCCTGGACAAAAAATAAGTGAGAGTGTTCCTGGTGCTTCCATAACAATATGAGATTCGCCTATACTTATTTTTCCAACAAAGTTATTATTCTGGAGAATGGGTGTCTTAGGTGAAAAATGTATCTGCAGAGTTTGGATGAGGTCAGGCCTTGCTTGTTTGAAATTTCAAACACAGAAAAATGAGTTAATTCCTGAATGAAATGACATCAGGTTTATATCAAGCTCCATTGATTTAGCAAGTCATGCAAGTTTTTCTTTTTTTTTAAGTATCATAAAATTTGGAATGTTATCTGTTTCTATAGAAAACACGTTTATGGATGGGTAGAGGAGTTATTCCCTTGCCTTTTTCAAAGGAAAGGTACCACCCAATGCAATGTTACCTTTGCAGGCTTTTGGTTTTATTTTGATTGAATGTTTTCCAGACTTTGGAATTCTGAATTACTGTCATCTTTTGAAATAATGCTGTGCTAATTCAAACACCAGCATAAATTAAGGAGCTTCTTAAGTGCTTAGAAGAAATTAACATCAAAGAGCCACGCATTTAAAAAGAAACATAATGGGTTTCCCTAACTAAGCAAAGAAGTCTTCCAATATGTACTCAGTGTAAGAAGCTGTTGTACAGAGACTATAATAAAATGACTCTGGAAGTTCCTTAGGCTGTTTCTACCAGAAGAAGAAGAAGGGATACAGGTTTGGAGATCAGGCAGATTTGGATTCAAGCACTGACACTGCACCTGGGTAACATTGGCTAAGTGACTGAGGACTTTCGATCCTTCATTTCTAAATGGGGCAATGACAGTGGTCTCATAGGAAGAAGGTGAGAATGTGAAGACAGTGTGCCCACATCACTCATGTCCCTAGTGACTACAAGTGTTCCCCCAGACCACCCTTTTGCATACTTGTCACTTCATGTTTATGCAGGTATTGGCACACATAAGTGGGATGCACTTTAACACTAAAAGGGAGAGAGGTTCAAGCCTACAATAAAAACAAACAACCTTCCTTCCTCCCAAAACAGCATGACTTACTGTAACCTTTTTGTAGTGCTACAGAAAACATCATCCCATGCTCTGGATCTATATAAGTTCCATGCAGTTACCCATCTTGTCTCTAAGGCATCTTTTCTTAGTGGAAATCAGGGAGAGAGACCCTCTCTTGATTCCAGGCATTTCCATTTACTAGTTCTGGCACATTGTTCAAATCATTTCAACTTCCCACGTTGCAGCGTTTCCATTTATTGATGTAAAACAATGCTTGCCTCATTGAGTTTACATTCTAGTGGAGAAACATTTTTTTTTAAAAAGAAAGGGACGGGGAGAGGCTGCCTATATACAGTCAGGCACCACTTAATGATGGGGACTTCATTTTGGTGGACTCAAAGTTTTCATCATTCGAAGAATCTTCCCATGTCTGTGATTATTTGTTAACCCCAAGGCTGCAAAAGACCCAAGCATACTGTTTACTGATCCCAAAGAGAGAACTTAGAGGACTTAGCAGTCAAGTTTTAGACATTTTATAACTTACTCATTCCTCAATGGTGGCAGGCTGGGATGCAATGGAGGATTGCATGGTGCCTACAAGCAGGGGAATATATAGAATTGGTTGCATGCCCACTGCACAGATGGCTTTCTTCAGATGTTTTATGAGTACATTGTTTTACTTAACAACCAACTTAACTCTTCAGATCCTCTCCCAAGGACTGAAGATAAAGGAAGTGGCCAGGTTCCCCTTCTCCATTTTTCTGGTTCCACATCTTTTAGAGATCTTCTTATCTCAGGAACTGATAAGTGTTTAACCAAACATGATTTTTAGAATATTCAACATGAAGTGACATGAAGAGGGTTCATAGAGGAGATACAGACAGGTTGAACTTGCAAAGATATTTAAGATCTCTGCCACAGTCTGGCTGGGCACAATAACCAAGCCGCCACGAAGCACTTATAGGTTCAAACAGCAACTCTTTATTCCCGAACTCTCACCAGCACTCCACACACGCTCCAGGGGAACACTCTCCCCCTCCACTGGGCTCTGCATGCACTCTCTCAGAACCCCGGGAGAACTCAACGGGAACTCCAAAGTAGTGGGCAGCAGGAGCCGCCCTATTGCCAGACAGCAAAAGGTCTATATACAACTGAATACACAGCTTAACTTAACCATCATCATCTCAATGGCTTGCTGGCGTCACCTCTCCACCACTCCTTCTGGCAAAATGCCATGCGCCATCCCAACATCCGATCCCAACTGTGGTCCTCAACATCTGTGCCTTGTCTTCTTCCAATATAAGGAAAATATCTGTTCAGGAATAATAAATAAAAAGCATAGTGAATTTCTAAATATGAGAGAAGTAAATTTATGGTAATGTCATTAGGTCACTGTGCCATCCTTCCCCTGAAACATCAGTACAAGTGCAATTTAAGATAGTAGTGACCATGTCAAAAGAGAAATTAACAGGGTTTGAATTCAACTAAGTTCATCAATTTCTGGTTTAAAGAGATGCAAGATTGAGACTTCTCAGAGGTTATATGCAAATGAGTGTTGTGACCATTTAAGAGGGGTGGAGGGGAATGGAGTGACTCCCTAAGTAACTTAGCACTAAAATCTCTTTTTCAAAGAGAATTCACAGGAAAAAGAATAGGTTCTTCTTCTTATTTGATGTATGCATAACAGATACCAGGTGAAAATGATCGTGCTCCTACTAGAAATATAAGTGTACTAACTATGACTCCTGGGGCAGGTATGGTAGTTGTGGCAGCCTGGAAATGAGACCAGGGAGTCAGCCACATGCCTCTGAGTGCATCCATTCTCTCTTCTTTACTTCAGAAATAATACCAGTGTCTGGTGTTGAGGTTGTGGTGAGGAGTATAGAGTTAAAGTACTGATAGCATTTGTACAAGTGCCTTTGCCATGTGAATGCTACATGACAGACATCATATTAGTCCTCTACAAACCTCTGTGAGGTGGGTACTACAATTATTTCATTTTTATATTTGAAGAAAACATAGCATAGACATTTAAGTAACTGATGTGGAAGACACTCTTGTAAATACAAAGTAGAAGACCAGAATATATATGTATTCTGTGTGAATACACTCTATCAAAATAAATGGCAGCAAACTCATGTCATATTGGGGATCAAGCTTTGCAGAGGGGTACTGTGTGACTGCCTGGGGCCTGTGACCCATAAATACTGGGCAACCATTTAATGTACATATTAGAATTAACTTGTACATTTTACACTTTGGGGTGTCAGTGGAATTTAATACTTTTCTACAAGACTGCCCTCGCTTCTGGAAATGGTAAAAGAATGTGATAGGCATACTATTGGCAGTAGCTTGCAAATATTAAGAACACTGGGTTTTAACTGAGGCCTTTCACAGTCCCCAGGTGACTCACTTTTCTGTTATATGTTTCTCCCTGTTCCTTTTCTTTCGGTTTTTCTTGATAAGAGAATATTTATCCTGTACATTCTAAACACTTTGTGTTGCAATTTATCTTGGTATTATACAATATAAAAGTGGAAAAAAAGGAAATACTTTCTAATGTCAAAATTTAATGTGTTAGGATGTAAGTGGGGCCAAACACATATTTTAAGTATCAGGTCTTTCTCAGTATCTTCAGAGCATAAGGGGAGTTAGCTGTAATGCTTTTCTATCCACAAGGCTGGCTTCACTGTACACATATGGTGTGGAGGTAAACCAACCTCTGAATGTTTTGAATTGGAATTTAAGACTTTTTTTTGTAAATGATAAATTAATTATAATTTAATAACAATGTTAATAGTTAAGAATAAATAATTTTCATATTTTAAATATTAGATATTAGTAGGGACATTTTAATATTACTAAATGATTTTATTAACTAATGCTGCTAATGACCCTGCATTGAACATGTATTCTGTATGTGTTCTATATATGTCAAGTGGTCATTTTGTTAATCATCATATTCAAATTTTTTATAGTCCTAGTAATGTTTTGTCTCTTTATTGGCAGATAAGAGAAGTATATTAAAAGTATCCTAGTATCATTGTGGATTAATTTCTTTACATATGTATGTGAATATATTTCAAAATATATTTTTGGTATGTATTATTATATGGATACAGATTTCAAAAATTTTCTTCCTTTTTATGTGTATATAATAGCAGAATGCATTACAATTCTTATTACATTTATAGAGCACAATTTTTCATATCTCTGGTGTATACATAGTATATTCACACCAATTCATGTCTTCATACCTGTACTTTGGATAATAATGATCATCACATTCCACCATCATTAATAACCCTATGCCCCCTCCCTTCTCCTCTGACCCCCCTACCCTATCTAGAGTTTGTCTATTCCTCCCATACTCCCACTCCCTATCCCACTATGAATCGGCCTCCTTATATCAAAGAAAACATTGGGCATTTGTTTATTTTCATATTGGCTAACTTCACCTAGCATTATCTTCTCCAACACCATCTATTTACCTGCAAATGCCATGATTTTATTCTCTTTTATTGCTGAGTAATATTCCATTGTGTATATATGCCACCTTTTTAAAATTAATTAATCTATTGAAGGGCATCTAGGTTGGTTCCACAGTTTAGCTATTGTGAATTGTGCTGCTATAAACATTGATGTAGCTGTGTCCCTGTAGTATGCTGTTTTTAAGTCCTTTGGGTATAGACTGAGGAGAGGAACAGCTGGGTCAAATGGTGGTTCCATTCCTAATTTTCCAAGAAATCTCCATACTGCTTTCCATATTGGCTGCACCAATTTGCAGTCCCACCAGTAGTATATGAGTGTGCCTTTTCCCCCACATCCTCGCCAACACTTATTGTTGTTTGTATTCATAATAGCTGCCCTTCTGACTGGAGTGAGATGAAATCTTGGAGTGGTTTTGATTTGCATTTCTCTAATTGCTAGTGATGATGAACTTTTTTCTTGTATTTGTTGATTGATTGTACATCATCTTCGGAGAAGTTTCTCTTAAGGTCCTTGGCCCATTTATTGATTGGGTTATTTTTTTATTGGTGTTTAGCTTTTTGAGTTCTTTATATACCCTAGTGATTAGTGCTCTATTTGATGTGTGAGGGGTAAAGATTTACTCCAAAGATGTAGGCTCTCTATTCACCTCACAGATTGTTTCTTTTGCCAGATTGTTTCTTTTGCTGATAAGAAGCTTTTTTATTTAGTTCTTCCCATTTATTGATTCTTGATTTTAATTCTGTAACCAAATTAGAGACTTTTCCATTTTAAAACACCCATTTGATCTGAAATAAAATTTTTATATTTAATTTTCAGCTATATGAAATTGCCACTTCTATGTTTTCCTAATAAAGTCATCTCTACTCTCTTTTAGTATTATTTTGGATGTTGTCTCTGAAGCAATCAGACAAAAATGGAAAAGGAAGACAAGAGTGTCATTTTCAAGTGGACATATATTTTCAAGTACTATAATTATATATACATATTTTCACATATTATAATTATAATTAGGAAAACTCAATGAATAAGCTAAAATAAATATTGGAATTTACTTTTAACCATTTACTAGCATGGTTAGATATACTATTAATATATGTTCCAAAGAAAGCTTTATACATCAAAAAGTAGGTAAAAAGACAAAGAGAATAATCTCCTTCATATTATCACACAATTAAGAAAACACCTTAGAATAAGTGTAAGTTCTCTGTAAGTGTAATTATCTTAAGAAAATATAATCACAAAATTTCATTGATTTAAAAAAAAAGAAAAGGAGAAAAAAATATATATACAGGAAACACATCAATAATATATAATTCAATTCAATTCATTTAAATTCATTCTCTTTCTCCACCACAACCACTTTTTGGCACTTTTCCCCATAGCTGAGTGATGCAGTTCTAATTAATGGGGCACAAGAGAGATGGCCTGGAACTTCCATGAGGTAACAGCAGTATCTGCTGGCGCCGTCCTGTGGCCAGTAGGAAAACTGCGTAGAGGATGGCTTGAACCTTGCAGGGGGCTAGCTGATGGAAAGATGGGCGAGCTGCCAATCAACCTATTCTGGAGCAGTCCTGGCTCTGGTCTTCTTAGTGTGGAAATGGTAGCTGCTTGCTGCACAAGCCAAGAGAGCTTAATAAAGAACCTTGGGCATTAGAAGATATATATCAAAAAATAAGGATAAAATTAAATATATAAAAACTTTTCTGTGAGACACAGAAGAAGCAACTGTATAGATAGACCGGTTGCCACAAAGTGAAGCTGTGAAGAAGCTCGCTGTCTGGCAGATTCCAAGAGAAATTCTGGACTCACAGGAAGCAGAAGTGCTAAGAGGCAAGAGGGAGAACTGGGGCTGTAATTGGGAGATTAACCATAGATATGAAAAAGCCACACAAAATCACCCAGAACTGGATGTTCTCATAGAAACAAACAAACAAACAAACAAAAAAAAAAATAGGAGGCTCATCCTCTGAGGCAAATGAACAGACATAGGTAGATACTTGATATGTATTTATTGAAAAACTGAATTAAAAACTTCCTAAAATTGATCATATGCCAGCCTAAGGCTTGATAGAAGATGTCAAAAAAATCAGGAAGTATATATCAGATTTTAAAAATATCCAGATTCTCAAATAAAAACACTGCATTTAACAATTATACACTCACAATACATTCTTTTCAGGTACACATCCAATATTTCCAAAATTTGGTCATATAATGAGAGGGAAAGAAAGTATCCGTAAATGTTAAAGAACTAAAACCACACCTCTTGTTGTTTTTGACCACAATGGAATTAAAATAAGATATGAGTACTCCACACTTACACCACTAATGACTTAAAAGTAGTTATTTGAGAATTAAGACAATGCTTTTAAGGATGGGAATATGGCTCAGTGATAGAATATTTGCCTAGCATATATGAGACCCTGAGTTAGATCTCCAGTACTACGGGGGGGTGGGGGGGAGTCCCCAAACCCAATGATGTTAAATGATGCAAGAGAAAAATATTTTTAAAAATCACAAAGTAATAGAGGAAATATCATGAACCAAATAATAATGTAAATAAAAGATATCAAAAGTCATGATATGTATTAAAGTTATGTTTCTTTAGAAATTTATAATCTTTTAAAAATATTTATTTTTTAGTTTTAGTCAGACACATTCCTTTATTTCACTTATTTATTTTTATGTGGTGCTAGGGATCCAACCAATGGTCTCGTGCATTCGAGGCAAGCGCTCTACCACTGAGGCACAACCCCAGCCCCTAGAAATTTATAACCTTAAATGCATATAAAAAGCAAGGAAATTTGAAGAACAACAATTCTGTCAAAGAACTCTGCTACCTTTCAAGATGGAGTTTCAGGATCAGACTTTATCTAAAACAAAGGATAGTCAGAGACAAAAGTAGAAAATGTTTTCAAAACATATACCCATGAAAGACACATCAAGAATATACAAAGAACTTTCAAATTCTGGTAATAAGAGAGCAGATAATGAAGTAAAATAATGGGGAAAATACTTAAACAAGTATGTCACCAAAGGAAACATGATTGTGGCAGATAAAATACGGAAAAAAATACTCAATATTATGGGTTGTAAGAGAAAAATAAAGTATAGCTGCACTGACATAATAATGATGTATTAGAAGAGATCCAGAAGATTGACTATATCAAGTGTTAGTGATATTGTTGGGGAATTAGAATTGTAATGTAAAATCATACAATCTTTTTTTTGGTAGTACTGGGGATTGAATTCACATGCTCTCATATTCTAGGCAAATGCTCTATCACTAAAATACACTTCCATCACTTTTTAAATTTTATTTTGAGGCAGGGTATCATTAAGTTGCCCAGGGTGGCCTTGAACTTGTGATCCATCTGCCTCAGCCTCCGCAGAAGCTGGGATTGAAGGCATGCAACACAGTGCTGCATAATCATTTTGGAACACAGTGTGCCAGTTACTTAGAGAATTAAACATAGTCTTACCATGTGATCCAGCCTAAAGAAATAGACAAAAAATGTTACTATCACTACTTCTCTGTAACTCTCTATTGGAAGTTCCAACTACAGCAATAAACAGAGATGAAAAGATGTAAGAACTGCAGAGGAAAAAAAATGATATAATCATGTACATAGAGAAAACAGAGTAGAGATACAATGGCTATTGTTTGGATCTGGAGTTTCCCCAAAGTTGAAAACTTGCTCCCCAGTCTGTGGTACTACTGGGAGATGATGGAACCTTTAAGAGGTGGCTCCTCAGCCCCTTACCTTTTCTCTGTTTGCCTTCTGGCCTCCATGAGTCAAACAGTCCATCCCCTCCATGTGTTCCCTGTCATATTGCGTTGTCACTCCTCAGGCCTAAAAGGCAAGGGAATCAAGTGATCATGAAGTCTAACTTCTGAATCCATGTATCAAAATAGACCTTTTCTCTTTTTTAGTTGATTACCTCAGGTATTTCATCACAGTGACAGAAAGTGGACTAACAATGTTAGTCAGCTTTCTGAAAAGTATATTATAATGAAATATATCTGTGAAATAAATTATGAAAGCTTGATGCTGGCAACCAAAGAAAAAAATATCTTTTAGAAAACCTACTTGCAGTCTGATGAAAAACACATTAAATTTTAGTAATAAACAAAGAATAAGATGGAAACATTCCAAATAACCAAGAACATCCTCCACTCCTCCAGCACCAGGCAATTAAGCATTCTCTAAGAAGTGATTTGTAAAAGACTAGCCCTGTCTGTGGCATAGCACCCATGATGGAGAAATTGTAGATGGTGGGGTGGTGGACACACCTCTAGCAAACCAACTCCTATCCCAAATATATGATATCTCTGGAAGGATTTGAAGCCTCCCTTAGTCCATTTTTCTGTTACTACATTAGAATACCATAGACTGGGTAATTTATACAGATGAAATAGTTATTTCTCACAGTTCTGGAGGCTGGGAATTTAACATCAAGTTATCAACATCTGAAGAGGACCTTCTTGTTGCATCATAACAAGGCATAAAACATCACATGGCAGAAGGGGAGAGAGAGAGAGAGAGAGAGAGAGAGAGAGAGAGAGCGCAAGGAGGAAAAACCCATTCCTGTGGTAACAAGCCCACCTTCATGATAATGGCATTAGCCCATTCACAAGGACAGAGCCCTCACAACCTAAACACAAACACTATCACAGTGGCTACTAAATTTTGACATGGATTTTAGAGGGAACAAACATTCAAATGATAACAAGCGTATTTTTGGTACACACTGAAGCAAGTCATGCTAGTAACACACGTCAAATCCATATCAGGTCCTACCTAGGCTAAATCAAACCACAACATAAAATTACTCTTTTCTAGGAATAAAATCTATTTACCTCCTATTCAGTTGTCCCATAAAATATCCAACTCTCAACAATAGCAACAACAATAAAAAAAATTCAGCCAGAAAAAGACAAATTAATTATTAATAGTTGGCTAAAACTTGACATAGATGTTGAAACTATCACAGAGGGAATTCAAAATGACTATGATTAATGTGATGAAGTCTGCAAAAGAAAGTGTTTACAAAGTGCAAGATCAGACTACAACAAAGCTGAAAACTATGGAGAAGCAAACAGAAAATGATGAAACCAAAAACCAGTCACAAGAATAAAGAATGCCTTGAGTAGGTTCATCAATAGATTCAACCAAATGAGGAAAGAACCAGGGAACCAGAAGAGAAAGAAATAGAAATGACTCAAACTGGAACACAAAGAGAAACAAGGGTGAAATAAGCCTAACAGAAGATCTAATGGATAGTAGGAATATCAAAGTTTCAATATGTTTATCATTGGGATCCAAGAAGGAAAAGTGAAAGAGCATGCAACAGAAGAAATAGTTGAAGAAATAATGGGTAAGATATTTACAAAATGAATGAAAGACACCAAGATACAAATCTAAGAAGCCATAGAATATCGGTCAGTGATAAAAGAAAAGCAAACAAATAATTAGGCATGTTTGAACCAAAGTGATAAATGTGAAAGATAAAGAGAAAATCTTCAAGGTAGCTACAGAAACCAAACATTACATTAAAAGGAACAAAGATAGGCAGTACTGCAAACTTTGGACACTATGCAGCTAAAAGACAGTGGAGTGACACTTTCAAAGTGAAAAAAAATAAAAGAATGAAGAGAGGCGGGGATGTGATGATGGAAGTCCAGTACAATGTCTAATAATTTACAGTATAAATTTTCTATTTTAACAGACAATGTAATTTCCTATTTCAACAGACTAAAATGACAAACATATGATCATCTGAATAGATGCAGAAAAAGCACTAGATAAAATTCAAAAGCATTCATGATAAAGATTCTTAGCAAAAATCATTTGATTATATAAATCCCATGAATAAAGATGAGGGGAAAACAAAATCATCTTCATTTATGTAGAACAGTCTTTCAAAAAGATACAACATCTTTACATAATTTTTTTTTAAAAAGACCACTCAACATGTTCAGAAGAGAAAGAAATTTTCTCACTTTGATTAAAGGCAACGGTTTAAAAAAAAAAACCCTCTGATAACTGAGACTGTGATCAGGAATAAAATACTTATGAATATATTCAATCAAGAAAATGCAAGTCATGTCCATTGAAAACTATAAAACATTCTTCAAAGAAATAGCAGTGGAACTAAATGATTGGGAAGACATTCCATGTTCACAACTGAAAGATTATTTTCTTTCTTACTTTTCCTTCCATTCTTTTCTTCCATCCTTCCCTCCCTCCCTCCCTTCTCCTCTTTCCCTTATTTCCTTCCTTTACTCCTTCCTTCCTTCTTTCTTGTGGTATGGGGGGACCAAACCCAGCCTTGCACATACTAGGCAAGTGTTCTACCACTGAGGTGATTTAATACTGTTAAGATGGTAACACTCTCATAACATGATCTACAGATTCAATTTGATCCTTGTAAAAATACCAACTCTTCTTTTAAATTTTTTTCAAAAATTGATGTGTTGATCCTAAAATCAAGGGACAACAGGAGTCAAAACAACCTTGAGAAAGAAAAATAGGGACTGACGACTCACATTTCCTGATTTCAAAATGTATACAAAGCTACAGTAATCAAGACTAAGTGACATTGGCATAGGCTGTACATATAGATCAATGGAGCCAAATTAAGAGTGTAGAAATAAAGCCAGGCATCTATGGTCAATTGATTTTTTTGACAAAGTTATCAAAGGCACTCTGAGGAAAAAGTTTTTTTAAATAAATGATAATGGGACAAATAGATATCCACATTTAAAAGGATGAATTTGGACCCACAGATCACCCTGCATGTAAAAATTAACTCACAATATATTAAATCTAAGTATAGGAAATAAAAGTATAAAATTCCTAGAAACAACCATAGGGATAAACATTCATGACTTTGAATTTGGCAAACATGACATGAAAAGTATAAGTAACCAAAGGATAAAAAGATAAACTGAGCTTCATCCAATTAAAAAACTTTTGATCATCAGTGAATGCTACCTAGAATATTAAAAGACAACCCATAGAATGATAGAAAATATTTGCAAATCATGTATTTGATAAGTGCCTTGTGTCCAAAACTCAACAATAAAAAAGATGAATATCTCTACCTTTTCCCCGCCAGTGCTGAGGATTAATCCCATGGCCTCTCACATGCTAAGCAGCTGCTCCACCATGGATTTACATCTCCAGTCCTACCCAATTTTTATAATGCACAAAGGATTTGAATAGATATTTCCCAAAGAAGTTATTCAGATGGCCAACAAACATGACAAGATGCTGAACATCACTAGTCACTAGAGAAATAAAACCATAATGAGATACTATTTTGTACCCACAGTGTTGGAGAAGATACATGGAAATTGGAATGCTAACACATTGTTGCTAAAAAATTTAAAATGGTATAGCCATTTTGAAAAAAAATGGGGCTGAGGGTGTAGCTCAGTGGTAGAGCACTTGCCTAGCATGCACAGGGGCCAGGATTCTTTGCCCAACACATACACACAGACACACACGTACACACACACACACACACACACACACACACACACACACACACACTCGAGTTAAGATAGAAGTGAATTATGACCCAGCAACTCTACTCCTAAGTACATACCAAAAATAATTGAAAACTTACATTTATACAAACACGTGTTTTTGAATATTCATTGAAGCATTATTTATAACAGCCAAAACCAAAATAACAGCAACAGCAACAACAACAATAACAACATAACCAGAAAACAAGCCAAATGCCCATCAATTGATAAGCAGATAAACTAAACATAATGTGGTATACCTATAAAGTGGAATATTTATTTCAGCCACAAAAAGCAATGAAGTACCGATATAGAATACAATAAGGATTGATCCCAGAAACATAATGCTAAACAAAATAAGCCAAGTGCAAAAACCACATATTGTATGATTCCATACATAAGAAATACCCAGGATATGCAAATCCATAGACTAGAAAGTAGGTTTAGACGATAATAAGGAGGGAATTATAAGGTATGGGGTTTTAGTGAGAACATGGAATTGTTCTGAAATTAGATCGTGATAGTTGCACAACACAGTAAAATACCAAAACTTCTGAGTTATGTATTATAATAATTAAACTGATGAATTTTCTGTCAAGCAAATTTTATATGAATAAAACAAATAAATAGAAAAATTCTAGCAAACTAACAATAGGAAGGCACCTCCTTAATCTGATCAAGGTCATCTGCAAAGAAGCTGTAGTTTATACCAGTCTTAACAGTGAAGAAATGAATGCTTTGGAACAGAAAGACAGCTAAGAAGCCCCTTCACGTTGCTCCTCAGCAACATTTTCATGGTATTCCTAACCAGTGCACTGAGTCAAGAATAGTTCTATATATTCTAATTGAAAAAAAAAAGCCTTGTTCACATTTATATAAAGTACTTGTTTAAAAAATTCAAACTAATCTACAATAAAGCTTTCAGAATGAGTTTAGCATGGTCTAACAAGACCAATATAGAAAAGTTCCTATTATTTCTCTACACTAGCAATTATCAAAGAATATCTAAATAAATGCTTATGTTAAAAGGTCAATCCTCCCCAACTTGATTGATAGATAAAATACAATTCTAATAAAAATCTGAGGGAAGTTTTTGTTACATACTTACAAAATGACTTGAAAATATAAGGATAACCAAAGGAAAGAGCATAGCCAGCACAATTTTTTAAAAGAACAAATTTAGAAGGTTAAAACTCCTTGACTTTAAGGTTTACAATAAAGCTGTAACAACCAGGAGAGTGTGAAATTAATGACAGTTTCCTCACTTAGATCAATGAAACAGTAGAAAGTACCAACATAATTCAGGTTAACCAACTTCTGAAAAAAGCATGGAAAAAATTCAATTGAAAAATAATGGTACTTTCTCCAAATGGTGCTGGGAAAATATAATATGTATATATTTTTAAAAATTTTCACATACTTACATCTTATACAAAATCATTCCAAATTGGATCATGAATGTATATGCAAAACATTAGATGATAAACTGACAAGAAGGAGGAAAAGCTGTATGAGTTTGAATTTGGAAAAATATATTTTAGACATGACTTTAAACACATGATTAATAAGAGGAAAAGTTGCTTTGGCAACTTTGGGCAACATTGGCTTTCAGGAAAAAAATTTCTCTTTGAAAATAATGTTAAAATAATAAGTCAAGGCACACGCTTAAAAATATTTTGAAATCACATATCAAATAAAGGAATTTACCAGATTCAGTATCTATTTAGAATATAGAAGGCAGTGTTAACACTCAGAATTAAGACAAACAACCCAATTTTCAAAACTGGGCAAGAGATTTTAACAGATATTTACCTAAGAAAATATGTGAGTAGCATATAAGCATATGAAAAGGTATTCCAGGTCATTAGTCATTAGAGATGAACAATGTAACCCACATTGAATCACAGTTCCACATCTATGAGATTGGCCACAATTAAAACAAAAGCAAAAACTAATCACATGTCCAGTGGTGATGCAAAGACACTGGACCTATCATACATACAAAACAGAGGTAATTATACGGATATCTATACCTCATTTGCCTATAGGTAGGTAGGTGAAATGTTAATTTGAAAATTAATATTAATGGTAAAGTATTAATTCGAATTAACTAGTTGTATTTGCACTCCAGAGATTGTTACCTTAAAATTCAGGGTTACTAATGCTGTAAGAAACACGAACTAGTTTTGTGATCAGAGAAACAAAGGTCATTGAGAAGAAGGCAGCAGGAAGATACAGAAAGAGGTAGAGATCATTATGGAATTGGAGAGAGAGGATGACTTTTCATAGAGGAGATAGTAAGGAAAAGTGTTAAATGTGTTGTGAGGAAGCTTATACAATTGTGATCAGTCATAATAATTTCCTTGGCAATAATCACTAGTTTGATTTTACAATAAATATTTCCATTCCAAGATTGATTCTGAAGCTTTTTCTCTGATGTGTTACTGGTGATATTAGACTTTCAATGGCATCTACCACTTACATTGCAATTGATTGCATTAAAAAGGCTTTGCTAGGCAGAGAAATTCAATTTGCTAGTCATTTACTCCAAAGATATTTTCCTTAGCAAGAAAAAAAAATCAAAAGGTTTCTCATCATTGAGAAGATTAAGAAAGTTTCAGGGCCTGAAGATGGGGGAGGTTTGGGGTGGGAAGATGAGGAGGGGTGGTTGAATATAAAAAGGGGAACAAAAATCAGAATAAAAAATTACATTTTTGAAGAGCAAGTCTGTACTATCATTGATGCCTTTTCTTTTTCTAATCACTGTTAAATGTTCAACATTTTTAAAGATTCCATAATTCCAAGAAAAATAAATAGCAGTATGACTGCTTATATGCTTATTATGGACTATACTTGGTTTTTGATACGGTCATTTTGTAACAGGTACTCTCCTAATTGTTTTAATTTTTCTGAATATATGCTTGAAATCACAAGTTTTAAAAAAATTTTAAACTAAAATTTCTTATAATAAGTTCATTTTAAGTTAATCTATAATTCATCATCCTTTTGTTATGAAATGGCATATTGCATTTGTATACTACAAAAATTAATTCATTATTTTAACACTCAGGGTTATACAAAGTTTTTGTATTATGATGTCATTTGATAGTATTTTATGAGCATTTTTTTATGTTATTAAATATTGTTCAAATAGATTTTATTATGCTTTGTTAATATCTTTTATGTCTGTTTCTTTATTTTATTCACAGTTTCTGTATTAAGTGAAATAATACATATGTCTAGGGATTTAGCTTAGTGGTACAGTACTTTCCTGGCATGTGCGAGAGTCCAGGTTCAATCCCCAATATCCCTTGAAATTAAATCTAATATTTTCTGTATTATGTAAAATATTTTATTTTATTATGTGTATTTATATTTTTATATTTATATGTTCACATATTTTTTAAAAAATTTCTGTATTGTTGGATACATACTACTGCTAGTATTTTATTAATAAAAAGTTTTTAGATAAATACCATTGACAATTAGCTGTTTTTGCAAATAGAAATTGCCTCATGATATTTTCTGTAGACAGATTCTAACATATGCTATTACTGGTTTACAGTACACAGAATTTCTTGAGGCTCAAGTAGACGTGAAAAGAAGTATCATTTATCACAACAATGTATTGGAGCAATTGGATTACAGAACACTTGGCAGCAATAGTTAAGATTTTTTTTTCAGACTCATTGATAGGAACAGTATCATTATTTTGAATTTTGTACTACTTTACATAACATCTTTTAATTTTATATTCTTATGTGCTATTTTTGTGAATCTATATTGATTTGTAAGTTTTTTCCCCAGTTTTATTGATAAATAGGTTTCATATAATGATAAAATCAATTCTTAAATACATGTCTGCCAGTTTTCCAGAATAATTATCTGCCAAAACATTCCTTTGTGCCAAATTTTATCACATTTTCATCAGCAATGCATGTGATCAAGTTTCCCAAAATCATTTTCAGCATTGAATGTTGTCAGATAATTACTTTAGCCATTCTGTAAAGTTGTAAAGTGCTTTGTTGTAATTCTAGTTTGTGTCGGCCCCACAGCTAATCATCTTGAACACATTTTCAGGTGCTCAATTGCCATTCATACATCCTGTTCAGTGGAGTCTCTCTTCATGTCTCCTGATTGGGTTGTTAGACTTTTACTGTTGAGTTTGAAAAGTTTTTCATTCAAAATTGATACAGGGGCTTTATTGGAGATGTGGCTTGCAGATACTATCCCCCACTCCATCCATTGTCCATTTCTTTATCCCACTGACTGAGGCTGCTGTAAGATAAAAAGTTTTCAGACTTTAAATATTCCAATTTATCAAACTTTCCTGATATGGATTGTACCTTAATGTAATATCCAGAAAGTATTTTCCCAGCATTAAATCCCAAAGATTCTCTCTTGAAGGTTTTCTTTCAAATTGTTTATAATCATATCTTTGAAACCTAGGGTAATGACCCACTCTCATTTAATTTTTGAAAAAGTTTGAAGCAGGTCAATGTTCTTTTTTTTTTAACCTATATATATATATCCAATTGTTCCAGTACATTGGTTAAAAATATCGTCATTCATACTTCTATTCAATCAAATGCTTTTGCACTATCCTCAAAAATCAATTGGTCT
Source organism: Callospermophilus lateralis (assembly GCF_048772815.1). NCBI lineage: Eukaryota > Metazoa > Chordata > Mammalia > Rodentia > Sciuridae > Callospermophilus > Callospermophilus lateralis. Next base: position 778,570 of record NW_027512489.1, read on the forward strand.
GGGGCTTGGGATGTGGCTCAAGTGGTAGCACACTCGCCTGGCATGCGTGAGGCACTGGGTTCGATCCTCAGCACCACATAAAAATAAAATAAAGATATTGTGTCCATCTAAAACTAAACTAAAATAAATATTTTTAAAAAATCAATTGGTCTGATGACAGTGAAAATGGCAGAGTAAGGAGCTCGAAAAATTATCTAGTCCAAGAAAGAAAAGAGAAAACTGGCAAAATTGTCAGAATCAAGTTTTTCAGAACTCTGGAAATTCACCAAAAACTTGGAGCAATCCAATGAAGGTTTATTAAAGGAAAAAACAAAACAAAACAGAATATTGACAAGGGTAGCAAGCTATGTGGCATTTTAGCTTGCCTAGTTTCCATCCTCTCTTCAGTTCCAGGGTACTCTTGAAAGCAAACAGCCTGGCAGTCAGCAGAGAAATCAGAATGGGGTTTTTAACTCCTTAGAAATCTCATTCCTAGTAAATGTTTTTTGACCAGTCTGGTGATTCTCTATAACACCAATGGGCTAAACCAAAAGTCTAAAATAAAAAACTGGTGAATGAGATGTCCATGGGAACTCTGAAAACTCTGACATACTGCTAGGAAGAAGGCCACATGTAAACACAGGTCTATTTGCAAGCTCAAGCTGTGACCATGCACAGGGAAAACATCAGTAGGCCTTCAGCAAGCTCACAGTTCTGGCTGACTTTACCCTTGCTCATTCAGGAAGTAAAAACTAAAGTTCTCAAATGCCTGGCTGAGAATTGAAGGTTAGCCTATAACATTCACAAAGCCATTTGGCAAAGACCGGAAATATTTGATTCCAAGCATTTAAAGAAATGTCTGCTCAAGCATTAGCTGACCGCTGGTTTAACTGAGCAGAGATTTCAGCAGCTACAAACAAAAAAGAAAATAGAAAAAAAAAGCAAATAGATTTTACAAAATTAGTTCAGGAAATTCACTGAGCAAACTGAGACAATATAAAACTCTTAGGGAGGATGGAAAATATGATGGTTAGAGACAGTACATTATATTATTTAAAATGCCTATTTTACACATTTTATTTTTTTTTAATTTTTAATTGAATTTTTAAAAATAAATGACAGCAGAATGTATTGCAATTCTTACTACACATATAGAGCACAATTTTTCATATTTCTGGTTGTATATAAGATATAGTCACAGCAATTCATGTCTTCATGTACTTTGTATAATGATGTCCATCACATTCCACCATCCTTGCTAATCCCCTGCCCCCTCCCTTCCCCTCTCACCCCTCTGCCCTATCTAGCGATTGTCTATTCATGCTCCCCCTCCCTACCCCACTATGAATCAGTCTCCTTATATTAGAGAAAACATTTGGCATTTGGTTTTTTTTTGGATTGGCTAACTTCACTTAGTAATATCTTATCTAATGCCATCCATTTACCTGCAAATGCCATGATTTTATTCTCTTTTATTGCTGAGTAATATTCCATTGTTCCAGATTTCCAAGGAATGTTCATTCTGCTTTCCAAATTGGCTGCACCAATTTGCAGTCCCACCAGGAATGTATGAATGTATCATTTCCCCCACATCCTTGCCAACATTTGTTGTTTGTCTTCATAATAGCTGCCTTTCTGACTGGAGTGAGATGATATCTTACAGTAGTTTTGATTTGCATTTCTCTGATTGATAAAGATTATGAGCATTTTTTCATATATTTGTTGATTGATAGTATATCCTCTTCTGAGAAGTGTCTGTTCAGGTCCTTGGCCCATTTATTATTTTGTTATTTGTTTGTTTTTGGTGCTTAGATTCTTGAGTTCTTTATATACCTTAGAGATTATTGCTGTATCTGATGTGTGAGGGGTAAAAATTTGCTCTCAGGATGTAGGTTCTCTGTTCACCTCACAGATTGTTTCTTTTGCTGAGAAAAAAACTTTTTAGTTTGAACCCATCCCATTTATTGATTCTTGTTTTTAATTCTTGTGCTATAGGAGTCTTATTAAGGAAGTTGGGGCCTAATCCCACATGATGAAGATTAGGGACTACTTTTTCTTCTATTAGATGCAGAGTCTCTGGTTTAATTCCTAGGTCCTTGATCCATATTGAGTTAAGTTTTGTGCCTGGTAAGAGATAGGGATTCAATTTCATTTTGTTGCATATGGATTTACTGTTTTCCCAGCATCATTTGTTGAAGATTCTATCTTTTCTCCAGTACATGTTTTTGGCACCTTTGTCTAATATAAGATAATTATAATTTTGTGGATTAGTCTCTGTGTCCTCTATTCTGTACCACTGGTCTACTGGTCTGTTTTGGTGCCAATATCATGTTGTTTTTGTTACTATTGCTCTATAGTATAGTTTAAGGTCTGGTATAGTGATGCTACCTGCTTTGCTCTTCCTGCTTAGAATTGCTTTAGCTATTCTGTGTCTCTTATTTTTCCAGATGATTTTCATGATTGCTTTTTCTTTCTATGAGGAATGCTATTGGGATTTTGATCGGAATTGCATTAATCTGTATAGTGATTTTGGTAGTATGGTCATTTTGAAGATATTAATTTTGCCTATCCATGAGCAAGGTAGATATTTTCATCTTTTAAAGTCTAGTTTGATTTCTCTCTTTAGGGTTCTGTAGTTTTCATTGTATTGATCTTTCACCTCTTTTGTTAAGTTGATTCCCTAGTATCTGATTTTTTTTTGACAATATTGTGAATGGGGTAGTTTTCCTCATTTCCTTTTCAGAGGCTTTGTCACTGATATACAGGAATGCCTTTGACTTATGGGTGTTGATTTTATATCCTGCTACTTTGCTGAATTCCTTTACTAGTTCTAGAAGTTTTTTGGTGGAATTTTTTGGGTCTTCTAGGTATAGAATCATATCATCAGCAAATAGTGCTAGTTTAAGTTCTTCTTTTCCTATACTTATTCCTTAATTTCTTTCATCTTTCTAATTGCTCTGGCCAGTGTTTCAACAAGAGCTATGTTGAATAGAAATGGTGAAAGAGGGCATCCCTGACTTGTTCCAGATTTTGGAGGGAATACCTTCAATTTTACTCTGTTTAGAATGATGTTCGCCTGAGGCTTAGCGTAGATAGCCTTTACAATATTGAGATCTGTTCCTATTATTCCTAGTTTTTCTAAGGTTTTGAACATAAACGGGTGCTGTATTTTGTCAAATACTTTTTCTGCATCTATCGAGATAATCATATGATTCTTATCTTTAAGTCTATTCATGTGATGAATTACATTTATTGATTTCTGTATGTTGAACCAACTTTGCATCCTTGGGATGAATCCCACTTGATCATGATGCACAGTCTTTTTGATATGTTTTTGTATTTAATTTGCCAGAATTTTATTGAGGATTTTTGCACCTATGTTCATTATAGATACTGGTGTGAAGTTTTCTTTCTTTGATGTGTCTTTGCCTGGTTTTGGAATCAGGGTGATATTTGCCTTATAGAATGAGTTTGGAAGTACTCCCTCTTTTTCTATTTCCTGAAATAAATTGAAGAGTATTGGTATTAGTTATTCTTTCAAGGTCTTGTAAAACTCGGCTGTGTATCCATCTAGTCCTGGGCTTTTCTTGGTTGGTAGTATTTTGATGGCTTCTTCTATTTCCTCACTTGATATTGGTTTGTTTAAGTTGTGTATATCTTGCTGACTCAACCTGGGCATATCATATGGCTTAAGAAATTTATCAATGCCTTCACTGTCTTCAATTTTATTAGAGTAAAAGGTTTCAAAATAATTTCTAATTATCTTCTGTATTTCTGTAGTGTCTGTTGTGATACTGCCTTTTTCATCACATATGCTGGTAATTTGTGTTCTCTCTCTCCTTCTCTTCGTTAGCATGGCTCAGGGTCTGTCAATTTTATTTATTTTTTCAAAGAAGCAACTTTTAGTTCTCAATTTTTTCAATTGTTTCTTTTGTTTCAATTTCATTGATTTCAGCTCTGATTTTCATTATTTCTTGCCTTCTACTGCTTTTGCTGCTGATTTTTTCTTCTTTTTACATCTAGGGCTTTGAGATGTAATGTGAGGTCATTTATTTGTTGACTTTTTCTTTTTTGAAGGAATAAACTTCATGCAATGAATTTTCCTCTTAGTACTGCTTTTATAGTGTCCCAGAGATTTTGATATGTTGTGTCTTTGTTCTCATTTACCTCTAAGACTTTTTAAATCTCCTCCTTGATGTCTTCTGTAACTCATTGTTCATTCAATAGCATACTGTTCAGTCTCCATGTGATGCAGAAATTTTTATTCTTTATTTTGTTATTGCTTTCCAATTTCATTCCATTATGATCTGACAAAAGGCATGGTGATGAATTACTATTGATCTGATATGTGAGGAGTACCTCTACTCCTTTGTATTGCTAAGAGTTGCCCTGTGGCATAGTATATGCTCTATTTTTGAGAAGGATCCTTGTGCTGCTGAGAAGAAAGTGTATCTGCTTGATGATGGTTGATATATTCTATATATGTCAATTAAGTCTAAGTTATTAGTTGTGTTATTGAACTCTATAGTTTCTTTATTCAACTTTTGTTTGAAAGATCTGTTCAGTGGTGAGAGAGGTGTATTAAATGTCACCCAAGATTATTGTGTTTTGGTCAATTTGACTCTTGGACTTGAGAAGACTTTGTTTGATGAACATAGCTGCACCATTGTTTTGGAAATATATATATTTATGATTGTTATGTCTTGTTGGCATATGGTTCCTTTGAGCAGTATGTAATGTCCATCTTTATCCCTTTTGATTAACTTTGGCTTGAAGTCTACTTTATTTGATATGAGTATGGAGATCCCTGCTTGCTTTCACAGTCCATGTAAGTGGTATGATTTTTCCCAACCTTTGACCTTCAATCTGTATGTCTTTTCTTATCAAATGAGTCTCCTGTAGGCAGCATATTGTTGGATCTTTTTTTTAATCCAATCTGCTAGCCTGTGTCTTTTGATTGGTGAGTTTAAGCCATTAACATTTAGGGTTACTATTGAGACATGGTTTGTATTTCCAACCATATTTGTTTATTTTTGTTATTTAACTTGACTTGGTTTTCCTCTTTGATTATTTTTTCTTTTAGTGTACTACCTCCCTCTGCTGGTTTTTATCGTTGTTTTTCATTTCCTCTTCATGAAATATTTTGCCAAGGATTTTTTAGTGCTGGTTTTCTAGCTGTAAATTCTTTTAACTTTTGTTTATTGTGGAAGGTTTTTATTTCATCTTCAAATCTGAAGCTTAGTTTTGTTGGATACAAGATTCTTGGTTGGCACCCATTATCTTTCAGAGTTTGAAACATGTTGTCCCAGGATCGTCTAGCTTTCAGGGTCTGTGTTGAAAAATCTGCCATTATCATAATTGGTTAACCCCTATATGTAATTGGATTCCTTTCTCTTGTGGCTTTTAAAATTCTCTCCTTATTCTGTATGTTGGGCATTTTCATTATAATGTGTCTTGTTGTGGATCTGTTGTGATTTTCCACATTTAGTGTACTGTAAGCTTCTTGGATTTGGATTTCCATTTCATTTTCATGTCTGGAAAGTTTTCTGATATTAGTTTATTGAACTGATTGCTCATTCCTTTGTTTTTGATCTATAAGCCTTCTATCCCAATAACTCTTAAATTTGGTCTTTTTATGCTATCCCATAATTCTTGGATGTTCTGCTCATGGTTTCTTATTATTTTTGCTGTGCTGTCTACATTTTTGTCAAGATGTTATACTTTGTCTTTGTTGTCTGATGTCCTGTCTTCTAAGTGGTCTACTCTGCTGGTGATACTCTCATTCAAATTTTTAATTTGGTTTATTATTTCTTTCATTTTAAGGATTTCTGGGTTGCTTTTTTTTTTTTTTGTATATCCTCTATCTCTCTGTAGAGGTGATATTTTGCTTCTTGGATTTGTTTATGTAGCTCATTGTGAAAGTGATCTTTCACAATCTGTATTTATGTCTCAATTTTTCTTTGAGATTCCAAAACATCTGATTCATGTATATCCTGAAATCTTTATCTGTTATTTTTTCTGCTGTAGCTGTTAATTCTTCTAATGATGTGTTGCCTTGAATTGTTTGTGGTACTTTTTTCCCTTGTCTTTTCATGTTGCTCGCATTTCTTTCCAGCTCTGTGGGACTGGTGTGTTATTGTTTTTACCCTATAGATTTGTGGTGCTCTTGTATAGTTCCAAGATCCCTCCTTTGTGGGGAAGGACAATGTTGACAGTTCCCAATATCAACAATATATCAAGTATGAGCAAATTATTGTTATTAAGACATTTATAGTTAGTCTCAATGTCTAGAAAAGTTGGATTCAATTATTATTTAAAATATAATCAGTAGTTTCATAAAAGGTGTACAGTTTCTGGTGGTGGACAGAGTACTGGGGGTCGGGCGTATGATGTTATGTTAAGAGGGAAAGATGCGAGGGAATGGGATTAATACAACTTAGGGAATTTGGAGGAGAACTTTAATGAAGAGGTTTAGTAGCAGGGAATAGACAGGAGGTAATTTAGGGTAGACAAGTATGTGGGAGGACAGAGAATGCATAAAAAATGTATGTATTTAGAAAATTACAAAAAGTAAAAATAGTAAAAATTAGGAGGTTGAAAGAGGGAGAGAAGGAGGAAGAAAAATAAAAAGAAAAGAAAGAAAGAGAAGAAAGTGAGAGAAAGAAAAAAGCTGCCTGATTGCTTTCTTGGATTCATGCACAGAGCAGCCAGAAATGGTATCTCCTCTACTCCACCATCTTGGATCCTTTCTATTTTTTTAATTGTCTATTTCATTGATCTCTGTCTCATCTTTACTATATCCTTCTTTTAGTTAAAATTTCTTGTTTTTTCTTTTTTGCTGTGTCTAGATTCTTGAGATGTGAAGTTGTTGATTTGAGATCTTTGCTCTCTCTCTCTCTCTTTTTTTTAAATGTAACCATTTACTGCTTTAATATCCTAAAGGAGATTACTGATTTCACAATGTTCCATTAGTTTTGGTATGTTGCTCTTTCTTTTTCATTGTCATGAGCTATTTTTTAAATTTTATTGTCATTTCTCTTGAGCCATTAGTTGTTTAAGAGGGAGTTGTTTAATTTTCTTGTATTTATCAATTTTCTTGTTTCTGCTATTGATTTCCAGTTTCATTCCTTTGTTGTTGGAGGAGGTACTTTGCATTATTTTGCTTCTTTATTTGTTAAGGCTTGTTTTGTGGCTTACTATGAAGTCTATCTTGGAGAATGTTTCATTTGTAATTAAGAGTATGCATATTCTGTTCTTGTCAATCAAAGTGTTTTGTGTATGGTTGTTCAGTCCAGTTGGTCTCTAGTGTTTGAGTTCTCTTTTACCTTGTCTATCTTCTGTTTAGTTGTTTAACATGTGACAGTGGTGTCTTGACTGTCCTACATTTATTGTGTTACTTCCTATTACTCCCTTCAGTTCGGTTGATGTTGCTTCATTTATATGTAAACTGTCTAATACAGGTGCATTTGTATTTATTCTTATTATGTCTTCCTGATGAATTATCTGCATTACCATTGTATAATTTCTTTGTTTTCTTTTTTAATGACAGTTTTGTCTTCAAGTTCTTTTTTTCTGATAGAAGTATAGTTATTCCTGCTCTTGTTAGGTTCCTATGCCCATTTGCATGGATCTTTTAAACATTGTTTAACTTTAGACCTTATGTGTACATCTAAGGTGTGAGTCTATTGTAGATCATAATTAGTTGGATTTTTCTTTTTCCTGCATTCAGCCAATCTATGACTTTACATTAGTGTTTTAATCCAGTTCAATTTAAAGTAACTTCTAACAAGGGAGGAATTTCTATTGTTATTTTCTTTACTCCTCCCATTACATGTTTATAGCTTTCTCTCCTTTCCTTTCTTGCTGCCCTATTATTTTATTTCACTGATTTTTTTGAGTAATATATTGTGATTCTCTTCTCATTTTTATTTCTTTGTGGTTATCATTATACTTACATAAAATATCTTAAAATTATAATAATGTATTTTAAACTGATATCAACTTCAATTTCATATAAAAACTCTACTCCTTTAAAATTATTCCCTACCCATTATAGTATTGATGATACAATGATCTCTTTGTATATTATGTTAATTAACATCTGTTTGTTATTATTTTTATGCTTTTGCATTTAAATTCTGTACTAGATTTAAAGGTGACTTGTGCACATGTTACAAAATTACAGGATTCTGTATTTTTCTGTATATTAAGCTTTACGAGCAAGTTTTAATTTTCATATTACTTTTTTCATCCTTTGGCTTTGACTTGAAGGATTCCCTTCAGCATTATTTATAGAGCATATCTAGTGGTGATAACTTCATCAGCATTTGTTTATCTTGGAATATTTTGCTTTTCCCCTAATTTTTGTGGGGCAATTTTTATTGAATATAGTATTCTTGATTGACATTATTTTTTTCTTTCTTCTAGCCTACAAAGTTGGAGAATGTTCCATTTGTAATTTTTATTTTGTTCATGCATAATTTTCCTGATTTCATTTAGTGGTGTGCTCTTAAAAATATAATTGGTCATCCTTGTGATAGTATTTTTGATTTTTTTCTGGTAATTCATAGATCCCTTTTAGGGTCAGATTTAGAGATTTAATTTGTTCTTTTGACTACTTAGAAGTCTAATGACAATTAATCCTTGTACATGACAAGTCTCTTCATTCAAGATTATGTTTGTCTATGGCTTTTGACAGTTTGCTTATTGTGTATTTCTTTGTAGGTCTCTTTAGATTGATTTTTATTGAAAGTTCTTCTATCTCCTTGGTTGGTATGTCAATTTTTGTCCTCAGACTTCGAAAGTTTTCAGACATATTTTCTTCAAGGAGTTCTCTATGTACCTTTTTATTTTTCTTCCTCTTCTGGAACTCCCAAAGTGGTGTACATAAGTCTGTAGACTCTGTTCATTTATCTTTTTATCTTTTTTTTTCTTTCTTTTTTTTTTTGGAGGGGGGTTACCAGGGTTTGATCTCAGGAGCACTAACCCCTGAGCCACATCCTTAACCCTATTTTGTATTTTATTTAGAAACAGAATCTCACTGAGCTGCTTAGTGCCTTGCCATTGCTGAGGCTAGCTTTGAGCTCCTTATCCTCCTGCCTCAGCCTGCTGACTGCTGGGATTACAGGTGTGTGATTCTGCCTCTGGCCCTTTTTCTTTATTAACTTTTTATTTTTATTCTTCTGTCTTGATAATGTCAAAGTACTATTTTTGAAGTTGCTGATTTCTTCTGCTTGGTTGTCTGCTGTTGAATCCCACTAATGAATTTTTCAATTAATTAATTTTGTTTTCTATAGCTGTAGTTGTTGTTTTCTCTCTCTTCTCAGCTTTTTAATGATATTTTAATTTTGTTCGTGCATTATTTCACTGATTTCATTTAGTTTTGTGCTTTTAAAAATATAATTGGTCATCCTTGTGACAGTATTTTTGATTTTTTGTCTGGTAATTCATAGATCCCTTTTAGGGTCAGATTTGGAGATTTAATTTATCCTTTTGACTGTGTCATATTTTCCTTTATTTGTATATGCCTTGTTATCTTTTGTGGGACTTTGGTATTTGAAAAATCAGCCACCTTTCTTAGTTTTTTGTGGTCTAGTTTTGTACAGAAAGAACTTTCATCAATGAGAGTGGCCAGAGGTTCTGGAGACCTCTCAAGCCTTTCCTTTAGATGTGTCCTCTGTGAACTTTCTCATTTAGAGTAATTGAAGAAGTGTCTTGATTCCTACTCAGAAGCTTTCGCTAATATCTCTCTGCAGTACTGCAGCTTCTTTGGTGTTATAACAAGCTGATGTACTGGAGCTCTCTTAATATCTGTCTATAGTTCTACAGACTCTGGTGTTGAAATAAAGCCATCCTTGACTTTGTTCTCAGAGTTCACCAACCTGTTAGCTTGTTTCTTTTAGCACTTAAACTCAAGCAACACAGAAACCAATCCCTTGGACAGCCCCACAAAAGTCAGAACACTGAAAATAGTCCACTCTTTCTTTCCTCTGGGAGAATTGCTCTTTCTCATTGCCATTCTTAGATTTTCTACCTCTGTGCAATTCTTTATCCTTCTTCCTACTCTAGGACTTAGCACTTGAAAATTGTTGTTGTGGTAAAATACAAAAAACATAAAATTTACCTTCTTAACCATTTGTGTGTATGTGTGTGTGTGTGTGTGTATGTGTGTGTTTGTGTGTGTGTGTTACCGGGGCTTGAACTCAGGGCAGTATGAATGCAAGGCAAATACTCTACAATTGAGCCACATTTTAGCCATTTTTAAGTGCACAGTTCAGTGATGTTAACCACACTCGCAGTGTTGTGCAGCCATCACCACCATCCACATCCAGAGCTCTTTTTATCTTGAAAAATTAAAACTCTGTACCCATCTCAAAATCTGTATCTATCCCCTTCTCTACTGTCTCTGCCAGCTACCGTTCTACTTTCTGTCTCTGTGAATTTGACTATTCCAGATAACTCATATAAATGGACTCAGGCAGTATTTGTCCTTTTGTAATTAGCATTATTTACTCAAAATCAAATCCATAATGCTTATCCCTGTTGTAGCATGTGCCAGCATTTAATTCCTTTTAAAGATTAAACAACATTCTATTGTATTCCACATTTTGTTTATCTATTCATCTGTTGATGGACACTTGAATTGCTTTTAACCTTTGGCTACTGTGAATCATACTGATGTTAACATAGGTGTACCAATGTCTGTTTTGAATCCCTGCTTTTAATTCCTTTGTATAAATACCCAGAAGTGTGATTACAAGGTCACGTGGTAATTCTGTTTAATTTTGAGGAACCACAATACTGTTTTCCACCATGACTGTGTTATCTTGCTTTTTAGTACCAGTGCACAAGGATTCCAATTTCTCTACATCCTTGCCAACACATGTTATTTTCTGATTTTTTGTTTTATTTTTAATAGTAACCTTCATAAAGCATAAAAATGGTCTCTCCTGTTTTCTGTTTATATTCTTTAGTGACTAAAGTGGTTCATCATTCTTTTATGTGATTATTGGTCATTCATTTATCTCCTTGTTGGAGATGTCTATTTAAATTCCTTGCACATTTAATATTGAATTGTAGAAGTTCTTTCTGAACTGAATTGCAACCCTTGTCAAATATATGATTTGCAAATATTTTAAACATTCTCTGGGTGGCTTTTTAAAAACTCTGCTGTGCCTTTTATGCACAAAAGATTTAATTTTGATGGAGTCAAATTTATCCATTTTTTTCTTTTGTTGACAGAGCTTTTGGTATTAAATGCAAGAAATTATTCACAAGGCTGATGTCACAAAGCTTTTCCCCTGTGTTTTCTTCTGACACTTTTGTAGTTTTGGGTCTACATCTGGGTCTTAAATCCATTTTGAGTTTATTTTTGTATGTGACATAAGGTAAGGATGCAACTTTATTCTTTAGCTTATGGATATCTAGTTTTCCCAACCTCATTTGCTGAAAAGATTAATTTCCTCATTGGATGACCATGCACTCTTGTCAAAGGTAATTTGTCAGAGGTGAATTTTGAGTCTTTGAGTTATAAAGCCTAAACCGCCTGTCTCTTTCCTGAGTACTGTTGTTAGAGCAACTTTTGTAAATGGTTCATTCATGCTAGCATGATTCTTCCTAAGAGATAATGTACCAAAACAATTAACTTCCCTCAGGTTTTGTGCACGTGTGTTTACTCCACATTTCTATCTCTTAAAACCTTTATTCTTAATATATTTGTTGTTTCCTACTTTAAGTTGTTAAAGCTTTATATCTATAGGTCCTATTAATGTGATGAGATTAAAAAGCTCTGAAAACCTAAAGACTAGTAAATATTGCAGAATTGCCAGAAATGTCTCTTGGAAAAGTTAAGTACCCAAGTGACTGACTTCACAGCCTTCTGTATGGCATAAAGTTTATGTGATGTTTGCAGACAGAACACTTATCGAATCTAGTGAGGTTGAAAAAAGATGATACTTAATTTTCATAGTTGTTAGTAAAGCTTAATCTAAAATGTAGAATACTGCTTTGATGAAATTCAGGCACTAGGAACATAGTGCATAGCATTTGTTGGGTTGTTCTTTCCAAAAATGATATTAGCTTTTTGGAGCTAATATGACTTCATTGTGCTGACAGATGTTTGAGGAGTTGGTTCAAATTCAGAATCATTGTTCCATTTTGTATATTATGAAAATTGTTGCCCAAGTTATACTGGATACACAATTTTACAAGAGATAGAGAGCTCAGAGGTGCTACTAATAGTCTGAAAAGTGGAGTGCAGAGTCTATTTGTGAATGATCAGATATTTAGCAAAATTGAAGAAGGCTCATTGAAATAATTGCAGATACAACTACTCTTGTTTCCATAGAAACTTGATGTGGAAATTTTCTTAAGTCTTGTTCATATTCCTTCTGGACAGAAATATTCTGAAATTGCCTCTGTCCTTTCTTTTGCCAGTCACTAAATGGTGAGAAAGGGAATGTCCTACCTTTCAGAGGATTTCTGCTCCCTGATTTAGAAGTCTGATGATTTGGCAGTCTCATTACTGGACTCACTCACTTTGACTTCTGACATGAAAGCAGAAACTATTTTTGTTATTTTGTTTTGTTTTTTCATTAGACAAACAAACTGATGTGCAACATTAGCTATCACATCTTCTGATCATATAACATTTATGTGCTCATAAGTTAATGCACAGAAGATTTGGAAGAGAAATTCTTTGACTTACTGACATTTTCTTCATTTTTAACTTATAGAATTTAACTCTAAGACATAATAATATCAATAAACAATGTTTTAAATTTTTCTTTGGCAATGAACTTACTAGAACTTTTTCTTGAGTTACTTTGCTTTGGAATTTGCTAGATAGCCATGTGATAGATAACTAACCGGAATACTGGTACATTCCTGATAGTGCTTATCTTGTGTATTTAGTATTATAGCAAAGCTTTAACATAAATTACTTATATAATGTCTTGTGTTTTGTCTCATATATTTGCTATAAAATTAACTACTGCTATAGAATAACTGTAGTCATTCTTCACTAGCAACTTGCTTTGGGTAAAGTCTTATTTTCCTAGAACTTAATAAATGCAAGTAGGATTTTCTCCTTGAAAATTTTAAAAAGTAAGACAGGCAGGGTTTGCATTGCAAACGCAAGACACATCCCAAAGAAAAATTCACCCATATGTTTCCAACAAGCCTGAGATGTAAGTAGTGAATGAGTCATTGGGGCATTGAATTGTGCTCTCTTCTTTCTAGCACAAAGTATTAACATATGTGTGTTTTTCTCCACAGTAAAACTGACCGTAATTGATGTTGACATTTATGTTAACAGCATTGGTCCTGTGTCATCAATAAACATGGTAAGAAGATTTTATTTTCTGATCTGATGGCTGTAGCACCCCTTTTGGTTTACATTCTCATTGTGGATTTCTGCTTGAGATTTACCATGTAGATTTAAAACTCAAAATTCAGTTCTTAAATCTATAGTATTTGTTGGTAGTTTAAATATTGAAGATGATTAAAAAAAATCAAGAGGTAGAATTTGTGACGTAAGCAGGGAGACACTGCTCTGATGATTAAGAAGTGTTCCTACTTCCCTCTTCTCTGTTCAAGTATTCACAGCACATAGATTTTCAAATGGGATTACTTGAAATTGTGTGATCATTGGTTTAATCGAGCTATTTAATATTAGGAGTGAATATAAATGTCAGCTTGTTACTTTTGGTTTCTTGTTAAACAAGATCCAAGAGATCTGCCTTTAAGTGTTTCTCAGGAAGGTTTTGGTGATTACCCAGTTTATACTCTTGTCTTCAGGGAAGTGTCTGAGGGTCCATCAGCTGTCATTGTTTATTTATTTCAGGAGAAAGTATGGGATCAAGTATATGCTTTCCTTGAGAAGGGTGTTTCTACAGACTTATAAGCAAATTGAGGTAAGGATTATTTACTGTGAAAGAAGTCTTTCCCCATGAAAAGGTGCTTAGCTGCTCAGCGAGTGCTGATATCCTGGAAAATAAGATACAAGCCTCCTCTTTCAGGCTGCATACCGTGTGTTCCACCTGTGGGAATATAAAGGTTTCCTAGAGAAGGCTTGCATTTGTAGCCCCAAGCCATGTCATAGATGGCTCCATGCTGAGGGCCTTTCCTGTGCTCATTCCTACACATTTTGTCCTGAAAGGATGACGTGTGAGACTGAAAGTAGGGAATATAGAAAATGCTAACTCACATATCTTCTTTTCATTGCAGTATTCTGTGAATGGAAATAAACCCTCCACAATTAGTAGCAAGATTGCACTGCCAGATTTTAAAAGTGTTCTTATCTTTGGTGATACGAAGGTTCCATTGAGGGGTAAAATTATGCATATGGGTAAATCCTTCAAAAAACCATTCTTGGGGCTGGGTGTGTGTAGTTCAGTGGTATAGCATGTATTTGCATGTTTGAAGCTCTGGGTTCAATCACCCAATTAATAAAAAATCTCCATAACCTCTATCAATAAACTGGAACATAAAGGTAAAATGAATAAAAGAGAATTACTTTATAGAGCCCATGGACTACAGATGGCTTTTGTAATAAAATCAAGCTACAAATCTCATAGTTCCTTTCCTGATAAGTAATTAATTAGTTGACTGCATGAGAGTAATCATTTCTTAATGTATTTATTTATTATATTAGAGTTTTATTTGCTTATGTTTGTTACACAGCATTTTATTTAGCAGCTTTATATGTAACAGTAATTTGTGCCTAACACTGAAAACAAAGGTACCTCTGTAGATGTATAGTTACCGAATTATTTTAACATAGTGTTCTTACATTTGTATATGTAGGGATTTCTTAAATCTTTGAAATCTACTCTGTGCTCAGTATTAAGCTTTGTTGTTGAAATCATGGGGAAATCACGGTATCAGAAGAGGATGCAAAGTGTGTGATATCACTCTCATATGATAAGAACTCTGCAAAGTTAGGCACCCTCCACAGGAAAATTGGAAGAACAGAACACACTTCTCCACTAAGGTCATATCAATCTGAAACTTGACTGACAGGGAAAAGTTTGCTGGGTAGGACAGTATGGAAAGGTCCCTGGTTACAAAACAGTATAACAGTGTGTGACAGGACTGGGGAGAGATTTATGTCCCAAGGAATGCCCAGGGGGTGGGTGCATGGGGTATCACTCTTTCTTCTCAGGCTGAGGCCTTGAAGCCATGGCAAAGATTTGACTTTGCCCTAAGGTTTCTCCAAAACAGATCACAGTGTTTGGATAAGTGCAAAGCCCACTTCTACCTTAGATATATGCAGATCATACTTCATGAGATTAGCTTTTAATTCAACTCCTGCAAAATCTCTGGTCAAACCTCCTTTTACCTTTTTAAAGAAAAAAACAACCATGTAAGGACACACATTTGACATTAAGAATTTAAAATCTTAAACTCTGGCCCTTTCATTTAAAGATAAGGAACCTCCTAATCAAAATGGCCTGAGGCATTTTAAGGCCTCCTTCTCAAATAAATAAATAAATGAATAAATAAATAAATAAAAAATCCTTGGGCTTAAGCAACATATACATCCTGCTACAGAGATATAGCAAGTTACCAATGTTAGGGTTTTTTCTGGAATAGGGATAGGAACATAAAACTTTTTCCAGTTAACCCCCTTATTTAAAAAACAACAATAAAAATGCCCTGAATGTCTTGAAATTTCATTTAGTCCATGTTTTTCTTTCAAGAATGTGACTCTACTGTAGTGAAAGGATGGACCAATGAATGTTGCTGCTTTTTATTTTGCTCTCCAGGCAACAGTAGAGAAGCTGATCAATAACAAATGTTTTACTTTGGAAATAGTGGCATGTTTACGGTCCATTCTTGGCAGAGCTGAGGTAATCTAGGCCATTCCTGCATCTAATTTCTTTTTTTATTTGTTTTAATTAGTTACACATGACAGTACAATGATCTTGATATATTATACATTTGAATCAGATGGGATATACTTTCTCATTTTTCTGAGTGTATGGGTTGCAGAATTGCATTGGTCATGCAGTCACATATATACCCACAGCAATATTCTGCTGTCCTTCCAACCTGCATCTAATTTCATGAGGAAGAGATAATATACTACTGACATACCTCAGCTCAGCAAAGCATGGGGTAGGCAAGGGTTTGTTTAAAACACACACACACACAAACACACATACACACGTTTATACATATAATTTCTATGTTCTCTGTGGGTGAATCTCTCAGTATCTCTCTTTGTTTATTCACTAAACAGTTGCTACTGTGTTAGGGCACTGTGTTGGATGCAGGTAAAATAAGATGAAGGAATTTCTACCCTGGGGCAAGCAAGTGCACAAATGCATTAGGTTCCAGGTGTAAAGCTCAATGCTGAGCTCCCCAGAGGAGGAAATATCTTGCTGACCTTCGGGAGGTGTCCAAGGCCTTTTGAAGTGTGGGCCTCCATGCCGCCTCTTGAAGGATGAGAATTTCTTACCTTTGCATTTGGATCACTTTGCTGGGAAGTCAAAATGTTACAGAACTGCTTCTTTCCTTGGGGAACACATCACATATACCCATTGTATCTGTAAAGCCACGTTATACTATTGTAAATGAATATAAAATACTTAAAAGCAAAATTTGGGTCTTCCAACAATAAAAATTTAAAAGTAGAGAACTGACTATGTAAATGGGTATTGAGGACAAAATCATCAATTGAAAAAAAAACTTAATCAGAAAAATGGGAGAGACTTAAAACAATCAAAGAATATTTACAGGAAAAAGCACCATTTAGAGATGTATGCAGGGTTTCAGGATGTAAATTTGTATTGGCGTTTTACCATAAAGCAAAAGCCTGATAGCATGATGATTTTTCCCCTCAAACAGCAACTTATCAATCAGTAACTTAGGGATGACAAGGACTATTTCTTCCTCTTTGCCTTTTCCCTATTTGGCTTTTTGTTGACATTATTAAGATTGAAGATTTAATTTCAGACCTTCCTCCTGCTAAATGAAAATGAAGGTTCATTTCAATATTGTTGAACAGGTTGACTCTGATTGTCTTGTTTATTCTGCAGTTATCAACATTTTTGCTGGTTATCAAGGAGATCAGAATTTGTTCAGATGGGACCAGGAAAATATTCTTTCGCACAGTGCTTTCGTAGCAGCTTCTTTTTTGTCATGACAACATATCTAAATGTGTACATTTTCTCATCAGAATTGTGCATGAACTGTTTCAGGACTATGCAGTTTTTCTTTTTTTAAAGCGGCATGCAGGGGAGCTTGTGGGTTTATTTTTGAGAATATCCACTTAAAGTAGCCTTTTAGGAAAAGAAAGAAGAAAACTAGTGCTCTCATACCTGCTCTATGCTGTTGGTCTCATCTAAGTTAGTCTTCTATAGATCATAGTGGGGAATCTATTCTTATTTGTGCTGAGTTAACTGAAGCTCATTGAAATTCCAGAACAAGGATTTCATTATGACCCACTTGGTGGTAACCCAGGCTTGTTCTCCAGTTAGTCTGGTGATAATGCAACTCTATGTATGCACCAGTATAGCTGCTGCTTTAACCAAGACCTTTGAGATGAAAAGGACTCAGCATGAGTCTAGTGTTAGGATTGCTTTTCCTTTAAAAAAGCATTAATTAGTAGATTTTATTTTTTAGTGAAGCTTTAGGTTTGCAGAAAATTTGCATAGACAGTGCAGAGAATTCTCAGTATGCACCCTTTACATTAGGGTTCACTCTCAATGCTGTATACCCTGTGGATTTGGACAGAAGGATCCTGATATGTGTTCACCATTATAGTATTATACCCAAAACTTTCATATTGCCCCCAAATCATCTGTGCTCTCCCAATTCACCCCCCTTTCTCCATGATCTATGGTGAGATCCAATCTTTTTACATTCTTCATAGTTTCACTTTTTCCAGAATGTCACATATTTGGAATTATACCATATGTGGCTTCTCCAGACTGAGGTAGTCCAAGACAGGTAGTGAGTCAGCATGATGTAACTATAATGTGAGTTACCCATAAATTAATTGTGTGGCTGTGTAAGTCATGGGAACAAGTTAAACTTCACCAGAATTTCATTATATGATAAATAAAACTCATGGGATATTATGTAACAACAAGAGTCATGGGGGAAAATGTGAGGACCTCCAACCTCAAGCTGCTCTGTTCCCCTTTTATTTGAAACTTTAAGAAATGATACCAGGTAGCTATGCCCTTATTAAGGTCTATAGAAGATAAACTCCATTCCAGAAAAGTTGATCTTGTTGGAGGATGATTTATTGCTTTGTAGAATTTTCTTGAAGGCATTTAGTTTCAGGAAAGTCCAAAAGAAGTGCTGGCTACTATAATATGCTGTCAAGATTGTTTAGGATTTTTTTCATATTTATTCCATAAAAGGGTCATAGCAAGTTTTGCATCTGTGGTTTGATACCTTCCATCAAAACTGTTGCTCATTATTTCTTTTTTTTCTTTTTGATTGACATATAATAATTGTACATGGTTATGGTGTACTTTAACCAAGTTTAGATTCACATGTACATTGTGTAAAAATCAAACAAAGGTGGGTAGCATATCCATGACCTTCAATATTTACCATTTCTTTGTAGTGAGAACACTTATAATATAGCCAAGATATGGAATCAACTTAAGTGTCTTTCAACATATGAGTGACTATTTTTCAGCCATAAAATGGACGAAATCCAGTCACTTGCAAGGACATGAATGAAACTGGTGGACATTATGTTAAGTGAAATAAGTCAGGCACAGAAAGACAAGTACCACATGATCTCTTTGATGAGATTTTAAAAAGTTGATCTTAAAGAAGAGTAGAATGGTGATTATCAGCACCTGGGTAGGGGAGACAAGTAGCAGGAAGGTGAGAAGTTGTCAATGGGTACAATATTACAGTTAAATAAAAGGGATAAATACTGGATTCTGTTTGTACCTTATAATGAATAAATTTAGCATGAATGCATTGGAAGCTTCAAAGAGCTACACAAGATGATTTTTACTGTTCTTACCACAAAGAAGTAACTAGTGTTTCTTAAAATATTGATTCAACACCATTTTCTTTTTCTCAAGATCTGAGATTCCAGGAACTTGAAGGTTACACATTTCTCCTATGTCCCCTTTGTCCTACTGCATATACTATCCTTTCTTTCCTTTTGCCTTCCTTGCTTCACTAGTAGGAAACCTTGTGGCTTTTCTTTCAGCATCCTAAGTCATTTTTCATCTGAGTCCAGTGATTTGTCAAAACTATCAGTTGCATTCTTAATTTCAGTGACTGTGTTTTTCAGCTCTCAAATTTTATTTGATTCTAATAGATGTCTTTTCTCTGCTTATATTCTCCACTCTGCAAACTGTGTTTTTGAACACATTAACCATTAAATTCACAGTTGATAACTACAGTATCTGGGCTCTGATTCCATTTCTATAGTCTGTTTTCTTGCTTGGTTCCATTTCTTGACATGCCTGGCAATTTTGATTGTGCACAAAAATTTGTAGAGGTTTTATGTGATGTTTGCCCACCTCTCTGAAGGTCTGAGCTGTTGTGCAGCTGATCTGCATTGTTGAAGCTCAGCTGGGCTCTGGTCTTCCCAATCTGGTTCCCCAGAGATCCCGATTAAATCTCCATAAAATGACTAAAATTTGGCTCCTCTTTTTAGTCATTTTTATACTTGCTTTCAACCCTTTACTCTGTACAGTGTGGACAGAAAATGGATCAAGGGGGAAACATTAATCTTGGCTCACTCTTCTGTTACTTGTGTTCTTTGAAACCACAGCCTCTCCTGTTTTGACTGAACTGTAGTTTTTGCCTTAAGCTCAACTGGATTTTTTATCTTAGCAGCTGCTCTCTGCCCAGCTCCTTCACATTTTGCACCAGGCCAACAAGAGACAAGTTCCTGGGAGAAACAGCATTGGGAAATGGAGTTTACCCCCGGGAGCCTGCCTGCTCTGTTTTTGCCTTCTTCAAAAAGATTTCTTTAACTTGTATTTTGCTAGGTTTTATATTTTTTCTTAGTGAGAGTGTTGGTCTAATATAAGTCATGCCATCAAAATTTTGAACCTTTGAAAAAATGTTTGAAACATCTTATTTTTATTAACATATTAATTGTACATATCAGTAGGGTTCAGTTATATTTAAATGCATATACAGAGTGATAACTGGTCAAATCCATCCTCCCTTTATCCACCCCCTACAACTCCTCCCAACCTCTATTAATCACTGTTCTGTATTCTTCATTGAACTAGAAGAAATAATCCTAAAATTCATGTAGAAGCCCAAAGGACCCAAATATCCACAGCAATCTGAACAAAAAGAACAGAACTGGAGGCTTCACAACCCCTGATTTAAAGACATAGTAGAGCCATAGTAACCAAAATAGGATGGCACTGGCATAAAAACAGGCAAAGAGACCAATGGAACAGAAGAGAGATCCTGGAAAATAAACCTATTGTCTACATCCAATAATTCTCAACCAAGGCACAAAAAACATACATTGGAGAAAGGACAGCTTCTTTGATAAACTGTTCAAAATTTAAGTTTATATGGAATAAGGTTTAATTTGGAATATTTAGCAAGGAGTAATTTGGGGCAAGAGTAAAGCCCAAAGGAACCTTACTGAAAAATTGTTTTTTTCTTGCATTGAGAACCTCCCAAACTGCCCTCAGGTTATTTAAGAAGAGTGGTCTAGGGACCAGTGTTTTTAGTTTTTCCCTGAGAATATTGATGCATTGGTTAAAATAAACTAATAGAAATTGATTATTCATTTCTTCTAGAAATATTGGCTTTAGAGGAACATAGCCTTGGTCCATTATCAGTTGTTCAAGAGGATGGTCTCATATGTAGTTTTAATATTATTTTAAGAAATTAAAAATAATACTTTTTCACACTAAACTTGTATATTCAAGATGTGATTTATCAACAAAAGAAAGCTCTTTCCATGCTAATAACAATAGAAATAATAGTATTTAAAATTTGCTCGTTGCTCAATTGATCAATAGAGTATTCTGGAGGACCCACACAAATCATGCGGGAATGATCTCTGGTACTAGAGGAAAAAAAAATCTCCAAGGAAAATCTTTCCTTGAAAGGCGCTTTTAACCTAAGATCCAGAGAATCTCTGTCTATAGCAGGTGCTCATTTGACCATGAGCCTTGGCTGAAAGCCCGAGTGTCTCTTTGGTCACATGTCTACTCCTAGGATTCATTCAGAGGCCTGATAAATTTTTGTCAAATGAATGAATTAATAAAGCATCATTTTCACCCTCTGCCTCTCACATGCATGCCCCATTGGGGGTCTATATTTATGAATGCGCACATGCTCTGCAAACCTATACACAATGCCATGTCTCTAGGGTATGGTTTCTTCAGTTAAAAGATTAATATTTCTTGCTTTAATAATGTTAGCTCCACTTATTCACTGCTTCCACTGTGTGTTAGCTTTCCATTCTGAGACAAAATACCTGTGATAAATCAACTTAAAAGAGGAAAGGTTTATTTTGGCTCATGGCTTCAGAGTGTTCAGAACTTTATCCCATTGCTTTGGTCCTCTGGCAGCACAGTATATCATGGTGCATGGTGGAGAAGTCTGTTCACCTCATGGCAGCTGTGAAGCAAAGAGAGAAAGGGGCTAGGATCCCAATATTTCCTTCAAAGATATACCCCTGTGACCTAACTTCCTTTCAATAGGCCTACCTCTTAAAGGTCCCATCACTTCCCAATAGCACCATAATGTGGGGACCAAGCCTTTAATACATGGCCTTTGTGGGATATTCAAAATCCAAACTATTGCACAGTGTTTCCAGAATTTAATCCTAACATTAAACTTAAGAGGCCATTGTTATAATCACCCAATTTTAAGGTTGATGGAGTTAAGGCTTACAAAGCTCAAACCATAGGTCAAAGACTATCTACCTTAATGATAGGGCCACCAAATTCTCTTGTCTATCCCTAAAAGAACAGCAGAATCAGTAAGAACTCTTCTAAAGGGTATGTCTTAAATGTAGAAACTGGTGAATTTTAAACTTATATCACATCTCCTCTTTGTCTTCTTGGTATCTTGGAATTTCTCACTATTTTTAGAGATGCTACTTTGTAATATGCACTCACATCCACTGCACAAATGGATGTGAACTTTTCAGCAATTTAAGAACACTGAGCTATCTGCAATAATAAAACAACTGGCCTTTGTTACTAGTCATCTCATGCACAAACTCTTTCAAATGAAGGAATAGCTTCTTATTTTACTTTTCATCTTAAAGTTTTCCACTTCAGTTGTATACTTGACAATTGATATTTCTCATTCTGCACATTACATTGTGAGTCTTTGAAAAGAACATCCTTATGTTGCATTTAAAAAAATATTTTCTTGAAAGGTATGGCTGTTGGATTGGATTTCTTGTGAAAACATCTGTAGAATTGCTTCCATTTCACCCAGAGGAGGTTCCTGCAAGCCCTTGCACAATCCAGATAAGGTAGCAATTTGCTATGACCAGAGTGCATACTAGCAGTGAGTTTGGAGTATAGGTGGACAGCCATTCTGTGCTGAGGATTTGTTCAGGTGACAAGGTCCTAAGAGTGATTGGTCACATGGATCTTTTAGAAAAATATCTCTAGCATTGTAGATGATGACAGTAGGAAGACCAGGAAGACTGAGTTAGGGAAACATGGTAGGAATTTTTGTGAATTTTCAGTGTGAGAAGTGGTGAGTTCTGAGTCTGAGTAGTGGCAGTATACTATAGAGGAGGATGTGGAGAGGAGAAATGTAATTCCCAAGATATGATCAAATACATGTAGGCAATAAGGATTGGGAGAAGTTAAAGGTGGTTCACATCCTAAGAGTGTTTATTAATTCAATAAATAGTACTAGGTATCTGCAGTGGAGCAGATACTAAATCAGATAATGTGAACAAAATAGTGAATGGAATAAATAAAGACAAAACATTTTATAAAATTTAACCCCTATAATTTAAGACATTGAAACACCAAGCACGTGCAATGTCATTTCAAACTGTGGACATTTCCAAGTAGATAGGTATGACCTATATAAATTAAACATGTAGTTATGACTACACCATGAAGGTTTCCTACATAGGAATTGGGAAGAAGAAGGAGAGAGCTTAGATATAAGAGTTTATAGGTTCCAGATCACAGGAGGGCTTTGTAGATCATGGTGAGTTGTTTACATTTTACTCTTGGTTCAGGAGGAAATGCATGAAAGGTTCTAAACAGTAGTTATGCAGCATGGTTTACCTTTAGAAATAATGCTTTACCCTGATTATGCAAACACTTGAAAGACCAGACTTGCCCCTGTTCTTTGGAGGCAAGACTACATCTACATCTGTAAATCACATCCATGGAACCTTTTTTGGGTTGAGTTATGTCTCCCCCACCCTCAAATTGTATGTTGAAGTTGTATCCCTCAATATCTTAGAATACCACTTCATTTAGAAATAGGGTTGTTATGGTTATAATTAGGTAAGATGAGGTCACGCTGGAATAAGGTGGGCTCTATTCCAAAATAACTTACAAAAGGAGAGAATTTAGGGACACACACACACATACACACACACACACACACACACACACACACACCATAAGGAGAACAGTGTGAACATGATGGAAGACGTTGAGACGAGGCATTTATAAGACACAGAATATCGAAGATGGCCAGCAATCTCCAGCACCTAAAGGACAGGCATGGGCCAAATGTTTTTTCATGGCCCTCGGAGGGAAGCTACCCTGCTGACTGGATCCTGGAATTCCAGCCTCCAGAACGATGAGATCCTGAGCCACCCACTTTGTAGTACTTCATTATGGCAACCTTGGCATTAATGCCAGGCCCGGGTTCTCTTCATTTATGAGAGATTGCTACATCCTACATGGTACTGGCTGGCTGCTGACCTAGGAGGCTGGAGTTCACTGCCTGTCCTTGCTCCCTTTTCAGAATTCAGAGTTCCAGACAGATCTGATGACAGGTGCAACAGAGCAGGCCTTGGCATCCCTATTGGTATCACTCTTCAGCAATATTGTGAGCTCTCCCAGCCAGGTTCTGATCCTACTCTTTGTCACTGTCATCGGAGTAGCCCTGTCTCAGTCTGTCCAGGCTGACATAACAAACAATCTTAGACTGGGAAATTTATAAACAGCAGAAATGTATTCCTCATAGTTCTGAAGACTGGGAAATCCAAGATCAATTCTCCAGCACTATGCTTCCAACATAGTGCCTTCTATGTGTCATTGCATAGCAAAAGAGATAAGGCAACTCCCTTTAACCTCTCTAATAAGGCCACCAATCCCACTTATGAGGATGGAACCTGCATAACTTAACCACTTCCCCAAATGCTCTTTTAATACAGTCCCATTGAATACCAGGTTCTAAAGTATAAATGGGGATAGGGGGGAGATATCAATATTCAAACCCAAGCAAGCTGTACTGAGTTGGAGATTTCCATCAAACTTAAAAATCAAGAACACGAGACCTGCCTACAAAGGGTAAGCAGAAATAGGACTTCAATCCAGGGCCTAAATTTACCCATAGCTGGTCCAAGGATACGAAAAATAATTCCTGGAATTCCCATTCTGAGAAGCAAAGTTGTTCATGTCCTCTGAAGGGGCGGGGGGTGTTGGGGTTAATCACAAGATGTGAGCTGAAAGCGGCTTATGGAGAAAAATGCGCACGGAGACTTGCTGTCGTCAACCCTGCTGGTTACTGCACCCCTCTTCATATTGATAGTGAAATTTTCATGGGTCTTGAATCCCCCATGTCAAGATAAGCACCACATCACCCCAAAATCACAGCATCAGAGCAACCAGGATGCTCCGCATGACTGATAACTACATTCGTTTTCAGATCCGTTTCTTCTATGAGAATTGGAGATCCTCCAGAGAATGAATTTGTTTTTCTCTTTGTTCCCAATATAACAGGGATGTATGACTCAGAGCTAACTTCTAGTTGATAGGTGGGGAAACATGGATCTATGGAGGGAGGAAGGAAGCAGTTTGGGAAAAGAAGCAGCATATCAGACTTGGGATATGGGTGGTATTTAGGGGTGTAAGTTCTGGAAGGCAGGACCATGATCATCTTTTTCCATGAATACAACCTGGCATTTGAACAATGTCAGGCACAGAGCACTAAATACATAGGTCATCTGGAAGTACACATCTTTATCCTTTGAATTTAGCTTTGAGAGACCAGAGTCAAAGATTGTCCTTACATCTCTGTGTCTTTAATAACATCTGCTGCCTGTACCATGTGGGTCATGTGTACATGCTAGACACTTTTTAAACTAGGTAGGGGTATACGAGTGTGCGTGTGCCTTGCCTCACTGCACAAGTTGGAAGGAGAGATCCAGCAACATGTGTAAAATGGAAGAAAGCAAGGAGTGTGTGCATATGTGGGTCAATCAGTTTAAACTTCTAGCATGATTTGGGATTCTGGAAATGAAGCCACAGTTCAAAAGCATGTTAGTTGAATATGGTTTTCTTTTGGGCTATGGTGCAATGACTTAGGACTATTTACTTATCAGAGCATCTAATAACTTGATAATTTTTATAGAAAAGACCATAAATATTATTCCAAATTGAGAATAACAGAAATAACTTACATTGAGTAGTCAAGAATTTTCTGAAATATGTAGAAGCCACCTGACATGGTATCACCAACACATCACTTTGCCTAGGATCTCATGCTCAGTCATGGCATTTTCTGCCAAGGTCTTATTACTTCCCAAGTCCAGGCATTCTTCTAGATTCCAGCATCAAAGGGATCATCATCTCTCCTGGTCCTATTGCAAGTGAGCCTACCCTCCTATCCCTGGTGCTATATACTTTCTTCCCTGTGCTGACCATTCCTGGACACCAGTGTCTTCACCTGGTCCACATGTTAGGATCAGCATAATGGTCTTCAAGCCAGGAGAAGCTGCACAAACCACACTGTGGAATTTCATGCTTTTTAGAAACTTGAACCACATTTTCTCCAGGAACCCCCACTCTCACAGCAGCCTGAGGGGTAGTGTGAGAAATACAGTGTGGCTATTCAGGACTGTGAGAGTCTGTGAGAGTCTGTCTTAAAGGGGTTAAAAATACAGGGTAGAGGGTAGATGCAGGAGGGGGATGAGGTGTCATTGTGATGTCAATATAGTATCAGCTCAGGTACAGAACTGTTGGCAAAGAATGAGTGAGGGAAAAAACATTTTTTTCAGAGAAAGAGTGAAAACTGTGCATATTTTCTCTCTTCAATGTGAAACATCATGGGGCACACATCTCTACCCCACCTGTAGTCTGGTAAGCCATGTCCTTCCTCCCATGTAGCCCTTGGGAAGAGTAACAACCTCATTTGCCTCTCGTGTCTCCTCATGCTCATGTGGAGCTATTGGGACTCACACTCTGACTCCCAGTGACTTGCCTCTCTTCACTGCTCATCCTTCTCCCACCTGGGCTTTGGGGAAGGAGGATTGTCTTCATTCCCTCTGCCACCTGCTGCCCTTCTTCCCTTCCAATGCAGCACCTCCCATTTTCTGATATCCAATTACTTAAGTCAACAAAGGTCTGAAAATATCCAATGGAAAATTTAAAAAATAAACAATCCATATGTTTTAAATTCCAGTTGTTCAGTGGGATGAAATCCCACTCCATCCCACCCTGGATGTGAAACACCCTTTGGTCCAGTCTTTCCACGCTGTGTATCTACCTGTCTGTCAGTCACTGAGTAGCCATCTTGAATGTCAGAATTACTCTTGGTGTCACAGTGCTTGTGTTCAAGTAAGTTTTATTTTACTTAATAATGTACCCGAAGCACAAAGAATAATTATGCTGGTTGTTCAAACGTACCAAAGAGAAGCTGTTATTGCTTCCGTTAAGTGAAAAGGCCAAAGTTCTCTATTAAATAAAAAAAATGAAAAAAGCAAAATCATATACTGAAGTTACTAAGATCTATGGTAAGAATGAATCTCATATCTGTGGAAAAAAAAATTCATGTTAGTTTTGCTGTTGCACTTCAAACTGCAAATGGTACAGTGACAGGACAAGATAAGTGTTTAGTTAAGATGGAAATGGCATTAAATTATAGGGTTTGGTACTATCTGAAGTTTCAGGCAACCACTGCAGGTTTTGAAATGTATCTCCTAATGACACAGTAGACACTTGGGATTTTGTTCAAAGAGTTGTTTGCTCAGTATCTTTATTTATTTATTTTTCCTGCTCCCTTGTCAGGCTTACATTGTGTTTAGCTTTAAAGCTTCCTCATCTGCTGTTCTGTGTATAATTCTCACTCATAAAACCTTCATAGGAGTGTACTGTTTCCATCGAGCAGATTGGTCTGAGTTCATTGCCCCTTTGCTCAAAAGCCCTGGGAGACTCCCAGGTGCCTGTGAAGGCTCCTTGGCCTGAAGTGGGGCTCTTCTGCAGTGCACCTCAGCCTCCTTTCAGCGTCCTCCCAACCACGCGCTCAGATACACAGTGTTCTATGCACGCAGATCCCACAGCTTTTCCCCAGACACCACTTTCCATACATGCCTTTCTCATCCTATCCCCTCCTGGAATGACCCTCTAGTTTTTCTTTCTTTATTCTTTCCTTTTTCTATTTTGGCAGAATACAATATATTTTTAATAAAATTTGGCACATACTTGTGTATATTTTGGGGATGCCATGTGTTGTTTTAATAACCATATATAACATGTAAGGATCAGATCAGGGCAATTAGCATATCCATTACCTCAAACATTCATTAAATCTTTGTGTTGGGAAAATTAAGACTCCTCCTTTGGCTATTTTGAAATGAACAATAAATTTTTGAAAACTCTCTAGTTTTCTTTCTGTACATACTGTATTTTTTTCTTCAGGGTTCACATTGATGCCTTTTCTCGTCTCAGAAGTCTATCCACCACCACCACTGAGTATGTTCCTTCTATCAGCAACTGTTGCAACAAAAGTAAATATGTCAATAAATACATTTTAAGAACCTCTGTTTCTTTACACACACATATTTTTATAAAAATACACATTTGTGTATATTTATCACATTTATATATATTTATATACATTTGTGTGTGTATATGCGCATATAAACACATATACATAATCCCTGGAATTTTAAACAGTCTTGGAGGTCCTTGCAAAAAGGTGGTAAAAGTCAACAAGAAAAATCATAGTTCAGTGCCTTTTGATGATGTTTCTCCTAAACCTATTTAATAACTGTTTTGAAAAGTTGTAGTCTGTGGATACTAGCATGATGTCTCTACTCTCCTCATTTTGGAGAAAAAACACTTGTCAGCCAGAGAAGATAATAGGGTAAGTGGTGAAGGCACATTTTATTCAGGACTATTCCAAGGGGAAAGGTGACCCCAGTGTAGAGCTGGCTCCATTCTTCATACCACAAAGAAAAGTCATGGTGTAATGCCAAGAAGCAGCAGTCAGTAGGTGGAAAATTACTAAGAGGAGACAAATTCTAGTGGAACCAACCTATCAGGGGACCTGCTGAAGTCAGGCCAAGATGATCAGCTATAAGGTTAGATAATGAGAATCTGAGGGTGATCATGGGTTGATGGTGGGAAATTTTTTTAGAATAGACTTACTAGTGGTTTTTGCTAAAATTGCATTTTACAAGGAAGTGTATCATCATAGTAGAAAGTTTGAACCTGATCGATGTTTGGATAAGCAGAGACTATTTGCTATACTGAGAACAGGATATGAGAGTTGGACTCTGAGGCTTGCCTGTTCCAGAAATGTTGAGAATCTCCTGTTGAATAAGAGAGAAAGATACAGGAGGGCAGATCTTCTCACAATTGAGCACCACTGTCTTGTTGGCCAGCACCATGAAGTGGCCTCCAGTCCCTGTTGTGTCTCAGTGGTTGTGTATAAGGAATCACAGCACGAGAAGGAAACTGAATCCAGTGGTCTTCCATTCCATAAGAAAGGTATTATGAAGACATGAAAGGAGCCCTTCACAGCATTGAGCATACAAATCCATTTTCCAGCTCAACTCTAACAAGATCCAATGTTTAGTAACAGTACTCTACTACTGTCAAGGACGCTCAGAATTTTTTTCTGTCAGTTTTTTGTATTCTTACAAGGCAAAACTCTATTCTTGGGCTTGTTTTGAACAAATAGCAGATCTTGCAGGCAAGAAGAACAGTTACCTCTCATGTCCATCCCCTAGGGGCTGCTGTTGATTATGCATTGTGGTTCAACAATTCCCCTGTAATCTGTCTGTGTCTCTCCCTTGGGTTTATTTAGCTACTCACATCAGAAACTCTCTTCTTATTTCTTCCTCACTGAAGTGCTTTTCCCATTTCCACTTCTGCCAACTTCTGTTCATTCCCTGGTTTCTTTTTGTCGCCTTTGCTATCTCTACTTTGGCTATATAGCTGCTCCACTGCCTATGCCTCTGTACCTAATGATGTTCCAGAGCTTGGGATGGCCGAGAGGGGCTGGGCCTGTTAAGGTGAGGCAAGAATTCCAGGAAGGTAGAGTCCAGTCGATGCACTTCCACCTGGTGCACCCAGTGCTCTCAGGGCAGTGAGAAGTGCTGGGCTGCCAGGCTTCCATCTGCATCAACCTCCTGCCTACCACCTGTTGTCCACTGAAGAGCCCTTGAAATTCTGCAAGAGGATAAAGCTGAACAGATCAAATACCTGAGCCTTGATGGCAGGATGTTGCACATTTCCTTCCATAAGGCAGAGCTGACTGCTGCCAGATCGCTGGGGGTGACTCAGGGAAACCAAAATGTTGGAGGGGGTGGTTGCTGGGGAGAAGAAATTTGCCCCTGTGGCGGCATCTCTAGTCTCTTCCAGGGCTAATGGCCTATGACTCTATGTGTCTGTGACATATAAAGGAAATTTGATTTTCTAATAGTCAAGAAACTTTAAAAATTTTCTGCCAACAATTAGTTTTGCCAATGATTTGCAGTCACTCACCTTTTGTTTCTTGACTCTAATTGGTTCCAACTTTCTCTTTCATAATACTGCAATCTAAAAGATAGACTCATCCTTGAACTATACCAGAAATTGAAAATGTATTGGAGTTATCAAAGAAAGTATTGACATAGTGGCTTCTTTCTTTCCTTTTTTTCCCGCCTTGCCTGCAAAGTTATAAGTTAGAATTTTTTAGAAAGATATGTGAATGAATAAAGCAATTAAGTTTTAAGCACTGAAAAGGAATTTAACATGATATAAAAAGTGACCATGTGAAGTCAATCCCCCTTTGTTTTTCTGAAATTGTTCTGAATAATTCTGGCCTAATGAAATTGGCCAGAAAGACCCTATTGCTTGAGGAGAGGGCTCTGGATTCTTTGTGAGGTTACAGATTTTTAACTGAACATCCTAAATCATTCTGTTAAGTAAACTTTTACTTGTTGGTTTCCATATTTTTAACAGCAGGTCCATTTACTGAATTAGCTAACTAGAACAATGTAACATCATAAATAAGTACAAATATTGTATATCAATCAAAAATAAAATTAATTAAAAATAAAGAAAGTAAAGCAGTAAACATGGAATCATCTTTGATAGTGCCTTTACTTTATGTGTATCTTGTCACCAGGTGTGCTGGCCAGGTGACAAGTCTGCAAATCCCTGTGCCAGAACACCATAGCCCCTTCTGCTGCTCCCTCTCCATCCCTCTGTTTTGTTTTTTTTTTTTTTTTGTAGTTTGTTTGTTTGTTTTTGGTACCAGGGATTGCACCCAGGGGTGCTTAACCACTAAGCCATATCCCCAGCACTTTTGTATATTTTATTTAGAGACCGGGTCTTGTTAAGTTGTTGAGCCTGGCCTTGAACTCATGATCCATCTGCCTCAGTCTCCTGAGCTGTTGGTATTACAGGTGTGTGCCACTACAACAGGATCTCCCTCATCAACATGCCTGCCATGTCACTTCCCAGATTGGGCAAAGTGAGCCTGGCGGCCTTCTCATAGAAAATGCTTCCCTGGGATGCACATTTGCCCATTTCATATCTATTACCTTCTTTGAACATCATCCCTGGTTCCTCCCCTTCCCTTCCACCTCATCCATCATATCACTAAGTCTTGGTGTGGTGTTTCAGGAGCATTCCCCACCTTGGGGCTGCTGGTCACTCCTTACAGCCATTTCACATCTTTCCATGCTCCTGGTACTTCTACACTCAGCCTTGACTCCTTGGGTATCAGGCTTTCCACAGTACACTTGGAAGTTTTCTACCTTAGCTATTGCTGTACCTAAATGCATAGCAGGATAGTTATGGCCTTCCAGACTTAAATCAGGCTGACCTCCCCCAACCCCTGAGAAGATCTTCCTTGTCACTTTAGGCTAGGCTGGTGTGACTGTAAAGCCCTAGGAGATGTGTGCCAGATGTTTATCAGAGAATCATTGTCACCTTCCTGTCTACAGGACTTTTGTTGCATTTGTGTTGTATGCTGTCAAGGGCAGGGACCTTGCAGTTATACCACTGGCCTCTGGCTCAATGACTGACCCTTACCAGATGCTCAATGACTACATTTTTTTTCTTTTCTTACAGCTGAACCTACTTTTCCCTGTCTGGAAGTTCTCCACCTAGCGAAATTATTTCCATCTTTTCCATCAAATTATAATATTCACTAACTCTCTAGTAAAGTCTTCCTTAGCAAAACCCAGGAAGAATTACTGATTAGATCAAATTTGTTGGGACATTTAGTTTCTTACAACTTAGAACACATCCACGATTTCCCTCACAGTTGTATGTATATATGGGGCACATTATGATGTTTTCATATATGTATACATTGTATAATGATCAAATCAGAGTTATTGCATACCCTTGACCTTAAACATTTCTTACTTCACAGCTTATGTAGCCAGGAATTCTAGCATGGTTTGATGGGCTTCTATGCTCCATGGTCTCTCCCAAGCTTCAGACAAAGCTGGATGTGTGGTCATCTCATGTCTTGATATGGGGAAAAGCTATTTCCTGCATCACTCATATGGTTGTTGGCAGAATTTAGTTCCTCCTCGGCTGCTGGACTGAGAGCCTGAGTTTCTAGTTGGACTTGCATGGCCTTCTTCAGTTCCTTGATCATGAGCTTCCCCACAAGGCAGATTTTATTTTATTTTTTTTAGAGAGAGAGAAAGGGAGGGTGAAGAAGAAGAAAATGTCAGACTGTTTTATGCTGCTTCAACAAGATACTTGAAACTGGGTAATTTATAAAGAACAGGGATTTCTTTCTTAGAAATGAGCCAGCCTGTGGCCAGGACCTTCTTTTTTGAGTTGTTGCATGTGAGAAGACAGAAGAACAAAAGAGAATATTCAAGTATAGGAGAGAGAAAAAAGGGGAGAGAGAGGGGTAGAGGAAGTGAGAGGGGTCAAACTCATCTTTTCATCAGCTACCCACTCCAGTGATAATTAAACTGAGATAACAATATTCATCCAATCATGCAGGCACAGCCCTACTAATGGATCTTCTCTTAGAGGCACTACCTCTCAATACTGTTACACTGTATACACAAACTTTGGAGGACAATTCAAACTCTATCAGCAATTGTTTATAATCTAAGCTAGGAAGCGGCATTCTGTCATTTTGGCCATACTGTTTGATAGGAGCATACCACTAGTGCCAGCCCACACATGAACATATACCTGAGGACCGAATGCTTTGTGGGGGAGATGTTTGGAAGCTGTTTTAGAAGGTAAGGACCACACATCTGCTTTTTGCCAGTGCCTCTTCTAAGAGAAAAGTGAGACATGGTCTCTGAAACCAAGATGATAATCCCTAGAAGATGCAGTGGTCATTAATTAATTCACATAAACACCAAAATAGATGATTATTTAGGTTCCAGTGAGTCACTGTGAAAGTAGGGTGAAAACCTGTCCTGTAGTGATGTCCTTCAGGACCTGGACTGAGGTCAGAGGTCACCAGAGGGTTCCCTGAGGGACTTAAGGAATGAGCAGAGATCAGCCAGTGATGGCTGTCATGTTCAGGGTTCCCTCAACAGAAAGAAATGGAGGATGCAAAGGCCTTGTTCTGGGTGCAGCAGGGCATACCCAAGAAACTCCAGCAAGGATAAAATCCCATTGTTCTGACCAGGGGAAAAACTGCGGAAAGTTAGTTCGTTATGCTCCAAATTTATTAGTTTGCACACATCCTAATGGGGTCTCTTCATCCATTTTCTCTTTTTGGAGTGCTCCTAGTATCTACTGCAAGA
Source organism: Callospermophilus lateralis (assembly GCF_048772815.1). Lineage (NCBI taxonomy): Eukaryota > Metazoa > Chordata > Mammalia > Rodentia > Sciuridae > Callospermophilus > Callospermophilus lateralis. The sequence continues at coordinate 811,679 of NW_027512489.1, forward strand.
TAAACTATCTAGAATGAATGAAATGATATATGCTTTGGCAACAATCAATTTATGCAGGTTTCCACTAAAGCACAAAACCATAAATCTGCTGAAATTGCTAGATATCAGAAGATGTCAGCAACAATGCTAATTCGCTTTATCAAAAGCAGAGGCACATTCAGTGAAGAAGAAAGAGAAAGTAACTAGCATTTACCAAGTTTCCAATGTGTGTTAAATGCTTTGCACATATTATCTCATTTAGTCCTCCTAAATCACGTGATATCAGAATTTCTGGCATCTTTTCAGAGGCAGGGAACCTAGGGCAGTGAGAACATGGTCCAGACTCATATGCACATGTGTAAGCATCTTGGCTCCCAAGGGTCTGATTCACTTTGCAGAAAAACTTAGTGTACCAATGGACCAATCAACCCTGTATGCATAGAGAACCACTGGCTAATTTTGGAGTACTGTTTCAGTCTCCCTGGACATAGTGATGCTCATTATATTTGCTGTGCCGAAGGAGGCAATGGCTTTAGACATGAGAACAGTACAGGGTGTCAGGTTCAGACAGGAGCATCATGAGTAAGGGCTGGAGAATAGGATGGGATACTGTTGAGTGCTTAAACCTCTTAAAATCATTTCTAGTTTTTCAGTGTCTCCACATTCAGTCCTATTTTCTCCAGCAACATGAAAATAGCCATGGATTCTCCTAGACTGTGTGTTCAGTCTCTGAACACTGAGTGGTTGGTCTCATCCATCCTTATCATCTTATGTACACACCCTCCTGCTTCTTTCATCTTTGTTTCACAGCTCCATGTTGCAGGAAAAAGCTGATCTTTCACACTTCTTTGGATTTTTAATATATTAGTAGCACATTCTGTGAACTCCAGTTTCAAAGTCATAGCGTGTTGGTGTTTCATCATTCTTGAACATATGAGGTATGTTTTTTGGAGATCTGAAAATTGTTGCATGCCTTTGAAATATCACACTGGTCTTGGAGTGGAAGGTAAATATGCCACAAATTTTTTATCCATTCATCTACTGAAGGGCATCTAGGTTGGTTCCACAGTTGGCTGTTGTGAACTGTGCTGCTATAAACATTGATGTGGCTGTTCCCTTGTAGTATACTGTTTTTAAGTCCCTTATAGACCAAAAAGAAATGTTGATTCCATTCCCAGTTTTCCAAGGAATCTCTATACTGCTTTCCATATTGGCTGCACCAATTTGCAGTCCTACCAGCAATGTATGAGTGTACCATTTCCCCCACATCCTCGCCAACACTTATTGTTGTTTGTCTTCATAATAGCTGCCATTCTGACTGGAGCAAGATGATATCTTAGAGTAGTTTTGATTTGCATTTCTCTAATTGATAGAGATGATGAACAATTTTTCATATATTTGTTGATTGATTATATATCCTCTTCTGAGAAGTGTCTGTTCAGGTCCTTGGCCCATTTATTGATTGAGTTATTTGTTTTTTTGATGCTTAGCTTTTGGGGTTCTTTATATACCCTAGAGATTAGTGCTCTATCTGATGTGTGAAGGGTAAAAATTTGCTCCCAGGATGTAAGCTCTCTGTTCACATGAAAGGTTGTTTCTTTTGCTGAGAAGAAACTTTTTTAGTTTGATTTCATCCCATTTATTGATTCTTGGTTTTAATTCTTGGGCTATAGGAGTCTTATTAAGGAAATTGGGGCCTAATCCCACATGATAAAGATTAGGGCCTACTTTTTCTTTTATTAGACACAGGGTCTCTAGTTTAATTCCTAGGTCTTTGATCCACTTTGAGTTGAGTTTTGTGCATGGTCAGAGATAGGAATTTAATTTCATCTTGTCGCCTATGGATTTCCAGTTTTCCCAGCAGCAGTTGTTGAAGAGGCTATCTTTTCTCCATGGCATGTTTTACACATCTTGGTATAATATATGATAATTATAATTTTATGGGTTAGTCTCTGTGTCCTCTATTCTGTACCATTAGTCTACAGTCTGTTTTTGTGCCAATAGCATGCTGTTTTTGTTACTATTGCTCTGTAGTATAGTTTAAGGTCTGGTATAGTGATGCCACCTGCTTCCCTCTTCTTGCTAAGGGTTGCTTTAGCTATTCTAGGTCTCTTATTTTCCAGAATTTCATGACTGCTTTTTTCTATTTCTATGAGAAATGTCATTGGGATTTTGATCGGAATTGCATTAAATCTGTGCAGTGCTTTTGGTAGTATGGTCATTTTGATAATATTGATTCTGCCTATCCAATAACAAGGTCGATCTTTTCATCTTCTAAGGTCTTCTTTGATTTATTTCTTTAGGGTTCTATAGTTTTCATTGTGTAGATCTTTCACCTCTTTCATTGATTCCCAAGTATCTTATTTTTTTTGAGGTTATTGTAAATGGAGTAGTTTTTCTCATTTCCCTCTCAGAGTATTTGCCATTTTATTTTTTATTAGTGCTTTATATTTATACATAGTAATAAAATATGCACTTTAAACAAAAAAAATTGAAAGACGTCAAAAGAAACTATATATACATATGTGTGAATGTGTGTGTATGTATGTGTGTGTGTGTGTGTGTATATATATATATATATATATATATATATATATATATATATATATATATATGCAAGATATACAGATATATATGTAAAGATAAAAAGATAATACACAAGAAAAATCAATTCATATAATCTGTCCCTGAAAAAGAGATGGTAAACTCACAATAGAAAGACTTTGTTTTTAAAAAAGCTATTTTAACTCTGTTCATATAATTAATGGAAATTATTTTGACAGAATTAAAGGAGATTATAAGAACAACATCTTATCAGGTAAAATAATTATAAATAAATGAAGACATCACAATTTTGAAGACATAAAGAACAATCATTGAAAGGAAAAATTCACTAAAGTTTTTTCAGCTGCAGATTTGAACTCCCAGAAGAAAGAATTAGGAAACTCAAAGACATAATCATTAAGATAAACTATTCTAAAAAAGAGAAAGAAAAGAGTAACAGGACTGAAAAGATCTAGGAGACATAATCAAGCATATCAACACACACAAAATGAGAATGCTAGAAGAAGAAAGGAAAATTTTAAGACACAATGACTTTAGATGCCCCAAATTGTGCCTAAAGATGTTAATGCACACATGGAAAAAATTCTGAGTAGGATAAACTAAAAGAATTCTATAACTAAATTCATCATAATCAACCTGTAACAGAAACAAATCCAAAAGTGAATCTCAAAGATAGAAAAGGTGACATAATTCATAATGTACTTGGGATCCTCAATAAGGTTAACAGATAATTTCTCATCAGAAATCATGGAAGGTAGACAGCAGTTGTGTGACATATTCAATGAAACAAAGAGTAGTCAAAGAAGAATTTGATATCTAGCAAACTATTATTCAAATCTGAAGAAAAATTTGAGACATTTTAACAAAAATTAAAATTGGAAGAATCCATCACTTGCCAGTCCAACCTATGAGAAATATAAGAGAAAAAACCACAGGATAATATGAAAGAATATCAGAAAATGATTTAAAATGAGAAGACATAGTGAGCACTAGTAAGGTAAGATATATGCACATGTATGTGTAGAAGAGATAATATATGGTTTTTAAGATACAGTTTGTGTCCTATCTGAATTTAAAACATGATTGCATAAAACAATAATTATAAATCTAGATTAAGGAGCACAAATTATATAAATAAATCATTTGAATGAAAATAAGAGCACAAAGGAGGGGGGAAATGTGAGAAGAGGACCAACTTTTTTAATACGACTACAAGTAGTTGATATCAATTTAGTCTAGGTAGGATAATTACAAATTAGCATGTTAATTTTAATCTCCTGGGCCATCACTAAGAAAACAAGTTTAAAAATCTAAAATAAATGAAAGAGAATTCAAATGTTGCATTAGAATATGTTTTATAACACAAAAAATTTGTGATCAAGGCATAGAGCAACAACAAAAGATCTAAAAGGTATAAAAAAACATCAAAAGGCAGAACTAAATCTTACTGCATCAGTAGGTGTGTAAGTATTAATGTATTTCACACTCCAAATAAAATGTGGAATTGGTGGGGAAAAAAAGATAAACATGGTCCATCAATATGGTGTCTGCAGGAGAAACACTTGGATGAGAAACCTTTAGATATAAACAGAATTCCTATTAAATTAATGGATAAATAAAAATCACAATGCAGAAGTAATCAGAAGAAAAGAAAAGCAGCTACAATGATATCAGGAAAACAGACTTTTAAGAGAAACATTTTGTAATAATATTGAATAAAATTTTATAAAGATAAATGAATCAAGCAATCAGAAAGATATAACAATTATTAACAAAACTGAATCTAAGCATGAAACCCTTATTCATTAATAACAGGCAGTCTTCAATACCCTAAGCTTTATAATGATAGTATAACTATAAAAAAATCAACAAGGTAATAGAAGACTGTACAGAAGAATAAACCTTCTAGACAGATGTGTCTAAAAAACTTTATACAACAGTAAAATAATGTTCTCCTCAATAGAACATTATACAGAATACTTTATATTTTAACTCACAAGTTAAGACAAGAATTTGAAAGTACAGAAATCATGAATAGTAAATGCTTTAACCAAAATAGAAAAAATCAGGAATCAAAACAGAGGAAATTTGAGGAATTAATGAATATATGGGAGTTAAAGGATATAATCCTAAATAAAATGAGTCAAATAATGATTTACAAGGGAAATTATAAAATACTGTAAATGAATAAAATAAAGAAATGATACAACTTATTGAATGCTACTAACCCACTACATAGGGAAATACAAAGTTGTTTCAACACACACACAAATACCTTTAAAAAAGAGAGAGAGAGGAAGTTAAGCCAATAACCTCACCTCCAGTCTTAAGAAACTTGAAAGAGAACAAATTAAACCCAAAGCAAGCATATAAAAGGAAATAAAAAGATTAAAATGGAAATAAGCAAAACAGATAATAGAAAAACTGTGAAGAAGATTAATTAAACCAAATGCTGGTTCTTTGCAAAAGTTAACAGAAAAGATAATAATTTACCTAGACAGACCAAGAATAAAGTAAAGAAAACTCAAATTGTTGGATTTAGGAATGAAAGAAAGAACAATACTACTGACCTTACAGAAATAAAAATAATTATATGGTACTACTGAGAACAATGTTATGCTATCAGGTTAGAAAGGCTAGATGAAATTAACAAATTTATTTTAATATACAAACCACCCAAACAAACTTCAGAAGAAATGGAAAATCAAATGATACCTATAGCAGGTAAAGACCTTGGGTCAATAATCAAATTTGCCTGTTGAAAACTGAAGCAAAGGTGATACATTCTGGATTCTACAAAATAATTTTTAAAATTCACATCAATCTTTCACAACATCTCCCATGAAAAAAAAGGAGAGAACACTTCCAAATTCATTCTATGAAGCCAATATTATCTTGTTATCAAAACCATATACAGACAGCACAAGAAAACTATACATGGGATTTATGAACATAGAAGTGAAGATGCTCAACAAAATGCTAGCAAATCTAATCCAGCAACATATAAAAATAATCATATATCATGAGCCATTGGTATTTATCAAGAAATTTAAGTTTGTTTGAACACACACACACACACAAAATAATCCGTTTGTTTAAATTATCATGTTAGTAGAATACAGGATCATCTCACTGGATAGGAGAGGCATGTGATAAAATCCAACACATTTTTCATGATAAATAATTTATTAAAATAATAATAGTAGGCAAATCCTCAACCTCGTTTAAAAAATTACAAAACCTCACAGATAACATAATATTTAATTGTGAAAGATTGAATGTTTTCTAAGGTCAGAAATAAGATGAGAATATCTTGTGATTGACTGCCACTTCTAATCAGGATCGTATTAAGCTTCATGTGAGAGCATTATTTTCAGAAGGGAAATAGAAAGCATCCAGATTAGAAAGAATCAAATAAAACTCCATTTGCAGACATGACATGATCCTCTCTATATAAATCATGTGAGATACAACTAAAAACTGATTAGAACTAGGAAATCAGTTCAGTAGGTTTGCAGGAAATAAGAGGAAAGTCAATGATGGGACTATATAATAGAAATGAACAACCCACAATGAAATATAAATTCCATTAACAATAGCATCACAGAGAATAAAATACTTAGGAATAAATTTAATGAAAAATGTGCAAAACTTATACTATGCAAGATGGTGCACTGAAGATGTAGCAGTATGCTCAATCTAAATCAAAGAAGGGAAATAGGTGGGGAAAAAATGAGTAGAGGTCATAAGAACAATTTTTTTTCTGTAAATGTCCCAAAATATTCTGTTTCCAGCAAACTCACTTCAAACAAAATGTTAAAAATAAAACAAAGGTAAGAGATATACTAGGAAAGAAAATAATATCTTGAAGATTCTCATATAATTTCCCCAAAGAATAGTTAACAATGTAAAACACAAAAAACATAGCTTCATGGTGGAGAAAGCTAGCAGACTGCAACTTAACCAAACAATCAGTGTGCCCTGAGACAGGACAAATCAACATTGTACACCTCCTAATGTGATACATTGAAAAAAAGGCAGCATTACTTATGTCATATTTCTGACTCAAATACATAACCTGAGTCTGATCTGAACAGCCAGATTCAAACTTAAGGTGCATTCTACAAAAATCTCATGTCCACTGAAACTCCTCATATTATGAAAGACCAACAGAGGCTAACAATCTAATTCAGACTAAGAAGAGACTGAAGGGGCATGATACCTAAATAATCATATAATTCCAAATGGGATCTTGGAATATCTGGGAAAAAGGCTATTGGAGACATTATTGGAACAATAGGAAAATCAGATTTCGAGCTGTGGATTAGATAATATTACATGAATTTTAAAATATTATTCCCAAAAATTAATTTGTAAGCTTATGTATAGTTTGTTGCATAGTTAAAATTTTGGGAAAAACTTACAAGCTGATTTATGTTGAAATGTAAAGAACTTAGAACAGTGAAAATATAAATAAGTTCATACTACTAAAAGTAATAGATATAAAGAGCAATTGAAGCTATAATAGTTTTAAAAAAGTATAGTATTGAACCAAGTATAGACAAATAGGTAAAGAGAACAAAGTCCAGAGAAAGATGCATCCTATGTGGGAAATAATTTATATGAATTCAGTACGATGTTTTAATATACCATATAAGATCAATTATTTATCTTGATGAAAGTAAACATTGATTCACACATCAGGTAACATACTAAAATTAATTAGAAATGGAACTTATTCTTAAAAGAGGGACTTTCTTATTAAGTGTTTGAAAGAAAACAATAGGATATCTTTATGACGTTTGGGTAGTCAAAGATTTGTTACGAAGAACAAAAATCATAAAAAACATGATTGGGAGAATGTCAAGGTGTTCTGATTTGAATCTGAAAGTCCCCCAAAGACCAAATGTGAAAAACATGGTCCCTAGGGTGGTCCTACTAAAAAGTGGTAGAGCGCAATGCAATATTTTAGGTCACTGGGGTAGTCCGCTTGGACATTAGTCTCTCCCTCTCTCTTGCTGCCTGGCTGCCATGAAGTGAGCAGCTTTGCTCTACCACGTGCTCCTTGCTAGGATGTACTGCCTTGGCACATACTCAAAGCAAAAGGGCCAAAATATCATGGACTGGAAGCTCCAAAACTGTGAGCCACATAAATAAAACTTTTTAAAAGTATTTGTTACAGTACTGGAAAGCTGACCAGCACACAAGGCAAGCAATACACTGAACAAAATGTATTATAACGTAATATAGATGATATATAAACAATACTTGTGCACCTATAATATATACTTGTTTTAAAAAGTCACTAAGCCATACTTTAAAGATTAGTGCATTTTCTTTTATAAGTCTTATTCCTCGATAATAAGTTTCTTTAAAGTTGAGGAGGGAAAGGTGCTTTTTCTTTTAAGGATTAAAGCATAAGATATCCTAATTCAATAATTTTGGGAATGGCAGAGATTTTATTCAGAACAGAGAACTCAGAAGCCACTAAGAAAATATCAGGGACACATTGGTCCAAGTGCATTGAGCTCCAGGGCTGGCTTTGCTGCTTTGCGCCTGTAGGAGGTGAAGGGAAGCTATGAAAAGAATCCTGAGAGGTTATTTCTCACAGAAGCCGCCAGAGGATCTCATAGTCAAGACAGCCAGTCTCCCCGCCCCCCTTAGGTTGCTTCCCACCTCCAGTTCGGTTGCAGCTCAACCCACATGCAGCACGGGCCAGCCCTGGTCTTCCCCAGAAACCTTCTGAGTGGAGGACCTGAGAATGGCAAACAGTGCTCATGGCTTGGGTCGCATTCGATATTTATAGAGATATAAGTGCTTCGTTTTTGTTGATCGATCTCCAACCCTTACCCCGTATGATTAAGTACCGATCTTTTTATTTACTTTTTTTTTAATCTCCCTTTCTTTTCCTTAGGGCTAGGAGAGGGCAATGTAATGCCGCGCCCGGAGTGGAATTGTCAACTTCTGCTACAGGTGGTAAGGCTAGGGATGGATGGAGGGTGCATAATGCTCTTATTCTGAAAGCTTCCCCGCCGGTCAACTTGGGCAAGGGAGGAAAATCAGTCTGGTAGCTTGTTTTTTTGAAAATTCTTGACCTTGTATTTTGCCTTCCCACTTATGCACAGAAAACTCGCTTTGAATTTTCTCTCCTTCTCAACTCATTCAGTTTTTTAAAAAATGAAAACAACATACACACACACAAACCTTTTTTTTTTTTTAGAAACCATCAGGCAAGGAGGGCTTTCCAAGGTAAAAATATTAGATGTACCAAGATGACCCACTATGTCCAATAAGTGGAGCAAAGCATTTCAATGCCCAGAAGTAATCAGTGTTGAACTCATTCATAATATAATAACATTTAGCATATGCAAGAAAGGAAAAGAATAACAACAAAGGGATGTAAAAGGAACATTACATTTTCTTTTCCATAGACTGGGTTATGAAAAATAAACAAAAAGTGTCTGTACACTTCTCATTATACTGATATTTTACAAACCATTCAAGAACCAATCTCTTTCTGTTATAAACAGCTTGTAAGCATTTGTATTTATGCCCCCAAAATAAAGAACACAGAAAAGAGTCTAAAACTTTGTTCAAAGAACAAATCAATGTCTATTGAGCTCCCATTCAAAGAGGAAGTATGGCATATTTATTAAGACTGACATATTGGTTTTATTGAACTCAACATCTGAATGCTTGGAACTGCTTGGGTTTTAACTTTCCCACACCAATGACTGGTTTCAGGTCTCTGCCCCCTTTCCATCAGCTGTCTACAAGCTGTGTGATCTTGGGGAAGTGACTCAACTTTATTTGTGCCTTTTCTCCACCTGTGAAATGGGAACAATACTATGAGGGTTAAAATGAGTTAACTGTATAGGCTCTTGGCCTCTTTTAAATTATCAGTGTCTAATGATTATTTTTTACCTATGGGTCCTATTAATATGTTAAAAATGAAAATATAAAAATGTTTCTTTATACTTGCAGCCTTTTATCATAGCACACTTAAAATATGTGCAGACTTGACATACAGGCAGTCCTCCATATCTCAGATTCAATCAACTTCAGATAGAAAATATTTTCTTAAAAAATGTCTCTACTAAACAGCTATAGATTTTTTTACTAGTCTATAAACAATACATTGTAATAACTTTACATAGCATTTACATTGTATTAGGTATTATAACTAATGGGAGGAAGCTAACTGTACATATTAATCCATTTTATTTATAAGGGACTTTGGCATCCTCACATAGTGTTATCCCTAGAGGTTCTGGAACCAACCCTCTGAGGATATTGAGAGATGACTGTATTTCTGGAAGCAATTAAGGAACAAGTCATTTAACTGATTTATTAGTGTATTTTTGTTATATAGAATAATGGGTTTCATTGTGTTCAACTGATTTTTAGAGGGCTCAGTTTTGTGGCACAGAAATTAAAGAGTAGGGTACACTATGCTAAGGTTTATAATCACCTGAAGCTTCAAGAAGTGGTAAGGTTTTGGCCCTAGAAAAATATAAGAATGTCAGGAGTCTCAATAGAAGACAAGCTCTGAGGTGGGCATGTGCACTGATGTAGGAGTGACAGGCAAGCAGAAGAAGATGTCAGAAAGAGCCCTTGGAAGGGAAGAGGCTGGGCATGGAAAGGACCTCACAGAGACAGGAAGATCACAATGCCAAGGTGAGGGTACTATTATTAAAAACAAATAAACAAACAAAAATATAGTCATCACCAATATCTTCACTCCACTTCATGCTCCTGTTCATATTAATGAATCCAGAAACAAGGAGGAGAGCATCAGAGAAACTCAACTTACTATTCTATATATTTTATGAACAAAACAATTGAAGAAACAGTTATCACACCCTTCCATGATTCTATGCGTGGTAGTTGAAAATATAAAATATTTTCTAAGAACTATTTGTGTGTGTTTTTTTTTTTTTTTTTTTTTTTTTTTTGGAGGGGGATAAAAAAGCAAAATCCCTAGTGGAATGTGTTGATATTGTGATATTTACATAATAAAGGACTGGTTTTTTGAGGGATTGTTACCAATGAAAACTAAAATGCAACTTTCAATCTTGATGAAAACTCATCCAATGAAGCGCACTTCATAGTTCAACCAAAGAGAACATCTTTTCCTTTTTGATTTAGGATCCTTCTTCCCTGCCTTTACCAGTATTTTTCACCTTTACTGTTAATTGGTATGCTTTCATTTCTTTTCCATGAGCAAGGGACACATCGGGCGGGCGTGCTTTGCTCCCAATAAGCCATGGAATCTTACAAAGGCACAGAAGTTCAGCGACTTAGCACCACGTGTGGGATGGAAGGACGGTTTCGGCTAGCCATCTTAACCGTTTTACAATGGCGTCTCTAAACGAAGACTAAGGGCAGAGGCGGGAAACAGGAGGTCAGGGAGCGCGGGTGAGAAACTACCTCGTATTGAAAGGACAGGAGGAACGCCAACTCGGGAGCTTTCTCCACAAGTGTCAATCCCTGGGACCTTTCCTCAGGCTCCCCGCGGGATGCCCAACCTCCCTTCCCCCACGGAGCCCCGCCCCCTTTGTGGCCTCAAACTGAGTCCATTCAAACCTGGCTGTCTTCCCTGCGCCTTGTCAAGCGTGTAATTTGGGGAACTCCTCCCTGCTGGGACCGCCTCAGAGGCGCTACCAAAGGAAGCGCCTCGCTGCCCCCACCTCCGAGCGCCGGAGGCCACTGCGGAAAACCTGAGGCCAAGCACCAGCGCCTGGCTCTGGGTTCTTGGCTCCCAGTGGGGTGGGCGGCGCCGCGTGGGGACTAGAGACTGCGAGTCCAGGTTCCCCCGCCACCCGGCTGAGCAGACCAGGCGCCAGAGCGCGGGCGGGGTTGGCGCGCCGCGGTAGCCTGGCATTCAGTGTGCGCCCCGCGGAGCCGCGCGCACACCCGCCTGCCGTCGGGGGCGCGGCTAGCAGAGGGAGCAGACACCTATCCCGCTGTAGTGGACCGGAGTCCTTGTTGCGCAGCAGCCAGTGGCAGTAGAGGCAACGAGCGAGGGAAGAGCTTGTGGAGACCAAGTCCACGCTCCAGAGTAAGCAGCCTTAGCCCGAGGCCTGGGACCCTACACCCTGAGCTCCAGGACACCATGGCCCCAAAGATGATCCTCCTCCTTTGCTTGTTCTCGGGCTTGCATGCACGGTAAGTTGCGCGGGGTCCCCAGCGTCCTCCGGAGGCCCGGAGCCTGGCGAGAGGGCGGCGGGGGGCGCTGTCTGCTGGCTCCAAGTCCGTGCTGCGCCCTGCCGTCTGTCGGCTAGGTTGCAGCACAGAGACAGGGAAGTCAACCCGCACCTCACCTGTCCCATCTATCCCCAGAAAAGCCTTCTGCCTCTCCAGGCTGGGTGGCTGCAGCCCTTTTCAGCCGGAAATATGGAGACTCAGAAATAAATTGACTCTTTTTCCTTTTTTAGGATCTGGTGGTTTTAAGGGGGTTTGATAAACAAGATTATATGGCATTGACCGCATCTATCTCCTTGTCTACCCCTTGTCTCCATCCCAAATGTTCCAGGGACTTACACAGGCATTGACCGACATGACATTCTCAATCAATTCCGTCATTCTGAAAATTTCCAGGACCCCAGGAATGGTGGTTTCCTGGCTGCCCGGTTTAGACCACACCAGCTAAGGGGTTTGGAGGAAAGTGGAGGGATTGGGGACAGGTGGGCATCTTAGAGCTCTGCTTCTCTGAAAGTACACCCCTGCCAGATCCTGCAGACACTCAAAACACACACACTGCCCTTCTAGATCAGCCACTTCTCACACATAAAAAATCATACACCTATACCAATAAAGCAAGCATGTTGACATTGCTATTAAATCTTCTGACTAGTAATATAAAAAATGATCTCTCCATAAATACCCTTAGTCTTCCTCCCAGAACATCAGTCTGCTAATGAGAATTTAGAAACCCTCCAGGAAGAGATGGAAAGGGCTCAGGAGGGTAGATGGGTAGCAGGATCCAAAGGGTTAAGCCCTGTTGCTGTAAACACACTAGAAATTCTGGGTATGGTTTAATTTGTCTCCAAGCCTGGATCTCTGGCTAGATCTTGCAGACTACCTTGCGCTTTGAAAATCAGTGCAACTCCCTGAGTCTTCCCCTACACTAACCCTATGAATCACAGCACACTTCTATTCCCCAAAAACTCTAATTGTGACATTTGTCCATTTCCTGGATCTGGAAGTTAGAGAATTGCAGAGCTTTCTGGTGGGTCACAAGTTCTGCAGCTTAGGAGGTCTTGCATTTGCATTCATATTTATGAAATAACAAGGAACTAGGAACACACATTAATAAATTCTACAAAATCTGAAGAGTACTCTTTTCTTTCTCTCTCTGATAAAAATGCGGGAAGAAAACCCTGGTTCTCTCCTTCAAACCACTGGTCTTTGCTGAGTTCTGTGTACAAAAGGCAAACTCCACTGATGACTCATAGACAGCACTCTCAATGAGGCAGAGCACCCCTTGAACCTTTCAGACTAAGTTTCTTCCTTTATAAGTAGGGGATTGGTGAGACACATGGAAATGTGGTGTTTGCAGTCTTCTGTGCCTGGAGATAAGTCTGTTTGGAGGTAGACAGCACTAGGCACAGCATAAATGCCAAGAGTCACATCTACATGACCTTTCTATTGTCACCAATTCAAAGAAGTGACCTGTAGTTTAGCATTAGGTAATCCACTATTAGATCTATAGACGAACATTTTAGAATTGCCTATTTTCTTCATTATCCATTGTGCTCAGTAGGAAGATGTCATAATATCTGATTGTTAGCAGCCAGGTTTCTGGGGATTCCCAAACACACATAAAATCTCTTAGGATTCTGAATCCTTTCATTTGGCCAAGGCAAATGTACTGCTGATTTTCCTGTGTTCTTTATCTGAATTCCCAGCCTGCTAGTCATGATTGCACATCATTTGGGAAAAAAAAGTCTAAATTTTATACTAATTTTTTTGCATGTATCTCTCCTATGAAAAGAGCTTTTGTTCTTTGGGTTTTACAAACATGTAAAATAATCTGATGCCCTGTGTCATCTTTCAAAATAGCTATTAATTCTGAAAGTGTTCTCATTTGCATTCTGGCATGCCTTCCTATAGTTGAAGTTCTGTGATAAAAGATTCTGACCTCTGTGCTTGGTGTATCAGTAACTCTCTGAGTTTATGGGGGCTCCCCATCCAGTCCCCCCATTGGTAAATTTATTATACAGTAAAACACACTGAATCACACCTGGACATTGAGGATGGCTTAAGGATGCTTACCTACTTTCTGAGGTTAAGTAGCTCTTTTCAATGTCTAAAAATACTTCATACTTTGCCTCTATCTTTCTGGATGAAGAGAAGGTATATGGCATGAGAATAACATCTGAGCACTGAACAGTTGTGTGACAACGACAGTACATCACTGATTTATTTTTAAGGTGATTTTCAGTGATTTTTTTTAAGATCCCACAATCCAAGTAACAGAATGTTCATAAAGATAATATGTAACTCACTTAGAATTCAGAAAGACAGAAAGTTCTGTTTATCCACCTTGTAGGTCCACTGAGGTGAGATTTGTTTTTTATAATAGCAGGAATTTTCCTGTGGGGCTGGGAGGTCTGTTTTGAGCAGTATAAGGCTTCATTTTCAGGATCAGGAGAAGCACAGTGCTTGCAGCTGAGGGGCCAAAGCCCCTCCCCCTGCCCGGACTATGCATTATGCCACTCAGCTTCAGAGTTGGAGGCCTTACTGTCCCTCCTGAAAGGGTGAGACAAAATATTCCTAGTTTCCCTTTCTCAGTTCCCCCACTTCCACTTGCCGTGGACACTAGGAAGAAGCTTATGCAATTTCAGGAAAACCCTCTCACTACCACTAGAGGGAGAATTAGACTCATTATAATACCTCTTATTGAAGTAGATCAAAGTAATTTTCAGAAACTAAGGCTGTGTATGTAATGAGGAGGAGCTGATGAGTGTGCTCCATCTGTGTACATGTGACCAGTGGGGCAGTAGAAAATAGCGGAATCTAGAGACCATAATCCGGTTCTGTAGTGGTGGGTAGGGGAAGGTGGCCAGGAGGAAAGCGAAAGAGAATAAAGGAGAGAGACGTGGCAGAGGGAGAGAGGAATGCATGTGACTGAGTTGAAAGGTGTCCTGAGAATGCTGTGCATGATCCAACAAGGAGAGTTACACCTCTTTCTACAGTCTTCAAACACCTTCTACAGTCTCCAAACACCTTTCTACAGTCTCCAAATCTCAAATAATTTGCCGGATCCTGTGGGCAATGCTTGGCTTCTAGTTGTGTAAAACCATGCTTCATCTTGTTTTTGCAAGATGATAAAAATTTACATTCCTTATATTGCCCCTGATAACATGAAAATCTTATAATAACATTTAACATTCTGTAATGCTATTTTTATTTTTAAAAATCAGTCTTATTAATGTTGATTTTTTTTTTTTTGGCACTGGGGATTGAACCCAGGGGTGCTTAACCACTCAGCCACTTCACAATTCTTTTTATTTTGAGGCAGCTTGCTAAGTTGCTTAGGATCTTGCCTAGTTGCTGAGGCTGGCTTTGAACTTGTGATCCTCCTGCCTCAGCCTCCAGAATTACTGGGATTGCAGGTATGCACCATTGCTCCCAATTTAGTCTATTTCTTACTGAATATATGTCCTAAATGTTATAAATTCTGATTGATGGTGAGTGTTCAGTGTGAAGAAAGATCCACAGCAATTTATATTTTCTCTGGATGATTTATTTTGACCTGTGGCAAATAGATATTCAAGAAATACAATTAGAGTTTAAGATCAGCCTAGAATGAATTCAAGAAGTCATTCTACAAGACATGATATATATTCATTATCAGCATCTCATAAACATGTTACAGTTGACCCTTCATATCCAGGGGTTCTGCATTTGAAGATTCAATCAACTATGGATTGAATATATTGGAAAAAAATTGTCTCTGATAGACACATACAGATTTTTTCTTGTCATTATTCTCTAAATAATAGTGCCACAAATATATAAATGACATTTATATTTTATTAACTTTAAGTCATCTAGAGATGATTTAAAACATCTGGAGATTATTGCAAATATGATGCTATTATATATGAGGGACTTGAGCATCCCCTTATTTTGATATCTGCAGGAGTCCTGCAGGATATAAGGAGAGGCAACTGTTTTCATCCAGGTTTAGAGTATCTGAAAACTGCTCTGGTCTACCAAATGGTTTAATACTCATAAAAGACTCATTTACATGCGTATATACATTTTATG
The DNA here is from genome assembly GCF_048772815.1 of Callospermophilus lateralis. NCBI lineage: Eukaryota > Metazoa > Chordata > Mammalia > Rodentia > Sciuridae > Callospermophilus > Callospermophilus lateralis. Next base: position 827,501 of record NW_027512489.1, read on the forward strand.
TATTACAGTATATACTCATATAATTCTGAAGACTTTAGAAGGGTTGAACTTTAAAATGTTTATAATTTTCACTAATTTCATGTTTATTATAGATCATTTAGTCAGTTCTAAATATTCACTTCAGGAAACTCATCTCCCAGAGCCCAAGTGCCCTAATGTAGCATTGGCATTTTTGGTTCCTGGCTGAGAATATGAACAGAAATGAGCCTATACCCAGTCAGGACAAATCTACCTCAATGCAGTTTTCTTTTCTGGGTTTTGTTCTCTTGTGAAGGAGAAAATAGTCAAGGCACATACACTGACAAACTGGAAAGGAGGTGATTGGTTTGTTTTACAAGCTTTCCTGCCAGCCAGTGACAGTCCACCTGCAAGTAAATGCTGCTTCAGGGCAGAAGAGACTGTGCTTTCCAAGCCCAAATGGTTGTGTGGTTGAGATGGCTTCACTCACTAAGAAAACTTGCTTGTCGTCTTGAGGCCTCTCAATTTAAGTACTCTGTCGGTGTTTATCAGCTGGGAGAGGGAATCTCCATGTTCAGCTCTGCAAAACAAGCAGAGACACCCAAGCATTCATTGGGATCCACTTATTAAGAACCCAAGATGTGGAAGACATCTTAAATTTTAATTCCTAATATCTCTGCTAGCCTTCTGTGCAAGAAATGAATCAGTTTGTGTTTTACTTAAATATGAAAATTGCCAGAGGATTTTCACCAACCATTTTTCTGATTGTGGTCCCTGGCAAGAGTGCTGGTAAAGCAAGACACCTCAGAATGTCTGCATGCCTACCTCAAGCCCTAGATTCCAGTTTCCAAGAAAAGCATAGTCAGAACCAACTATTTTTAATGAGTCCCTTCTGCAAAATTTATTCTTAATTAGAATAGGAATCAGTAAATAAAGTTTTGGGGCCAGATTCTCCCACCCCAATTTTTAAATGGCTGGTGAACAATGATTTTACTTTTTTGTTTGTTTTTTTTTTTTTATTTTTCAGTACTGAAAATCCAACCCAGGCCCCTAGCATGCTAGAAAAATGCTTTACCACTGCACTATATCCCCATTTTTTTTTTTAATTTTAATTTGAGACTAACTTGTGTAGGCTGGCCTCAAACTTGCAATCGTCCTGCCTCAGTCTCCTGATTATCTGTGATTATAGCCATAGGCCAATCCTCCCTGACCACCTTTCCTTTTTTTAAATTGTTGGAGAAAATATCAAAATACTTATATTCTGTAAAACATGAAAATTATATAAATTTCAGATTTCATTGTGTGGAAATAAAGTTTTATTGGGATATAACTGTAAAAAAAATCAAATTTAAGTTTTTGCAGGTATAAAACAAAAAGAGCAATGCTATTAGGTACCATTTGGGGCATGACCATGAGTCAGTCACCTTCTGCCAAAGAACAATGCTGCCTGAATGCCCAACCCATTTTTAGTGTTTTAAAACACAGTTATGCAGATTTCCTTGATCAGATATTTTGAGGCTGGCAGGATTATGAAATGTGTCTCATCAATTCCAAGACTCATTATTTTGTTCAAAATTGTAACATTTCTAAATTTGAGGTATATTTTCAAATCAGAGTTAGCTGAAGACATTTCTTCATTTTTTCTTGCATAAACAATGGTGTTACCCTCCTGAGCATCATCACTGGAGAGGATATCGCAAACCTGGGCTTTAACTGAATTTTTTTTATGACAAATGTAGTACCATTAAGACAAAGATTAATTGAGCTGTCTTTTGATTAAAATCTGTCTTACTGTATATGATGTTGATTCTTGGCAAAATATGTCAGCAGAAAACTGAAATGAAGATTTTGTTGTAGTTTTTTCCCTCAGAATTATTAAACAGATGATTTGGGCAAATTCTGTCTTGATGAACTTGGTGAACTTAAATCAGCTGTGAGAGATATGAACAGTTTTGTTGTGCTGATCACATCTACCCTCTGACCCAGTATGAGGTTAGTAAGCAAAAGCTGATCATCAGCATGATTTTTTAAGAGTGGTCTCTTGGGTGACAATCAGATGCCTTCTGAGGTCACTCACAAACATTTCATTATTATCACCTATCAAACTTTATTAGTTTTTAGAGAAAGGAAGCAATTTACATAAAGCAGTTGTGAAGTCTTAGGTACACAGTAGGCCTTCAAGAATTATTTTCACCATAGAATTGTCATTCTCTGAATTTATTTTAAGTTGATTAAGCATAACAATGTATGGTAGCCAGAACCAATAAGATTTCTAAGTGTGGTTCTCACTTCCTCAGTTGGTTTCTATAGTTTTGTTTATAAAACACAAGTTCCCATTAGCTCTGTTGGAGTGACATCTTACGATTGATTCCTACTGATCTCACTGGCAAGCCAAATCTGCCATCTATTTTACTTATAACTAAGTGATCCATTCTTTTGAATGGTTGATATTTTGGATTAGGACACAAGACTTTACATTTATCACTATAAAATGCTCATTAATTTTGTTCTTTCTCTCTTTGTTGCCGAAATGCTGTGAACTCTTCTCTTCTATAAAGTAATTGTCATGATTCTCAACTTTTTGGCATACACAAACATTAACTACTTTACAGATTTCAACTTACCAGTTAAACTGGTCTCAACTACAGAAATGGGACTGAATCTAGAACTCAGGTTCCAGAACTGTGAAAAATAAATTACTGTTGTTTCTAAGTCTCCTAGTCCATAGTATTCTGTTATAGCTGTCTGAACAAACAGGACATCTCTAGTAAGTGATAAATGAAGGAGGTCCATCTTTTCATTACTCAAAAACACCTTGTTCTGTATTAATTGGCCTCTGGGTCTAATAACAAAGGATTGCATGAGTGAAGTTAAGAAATTAAATACATTATATTTATAATATATAAATACATTATATTTATAATATATAATATACTTATAATAAAATAATACATTTATAGAAGTCACTGCAGAAAATTTTGAGAAGAAATTATTTGAAAATAAAAGGTTCTCAAGAACACTTATAATAAAAAATAACTTTGCCTTAAATATCAGAGGATTTTTATTATTTTACTTCATATAACTTTTTTTTTTACTGATTTCAGAATCTATTATGGGCTAGATGTGGTGGTGCATGTCTATAGTCCCAGTTAATTGGGAAACTGAGACTAAGGGATCACCTGAGGCTAGGGGTTAAAGCCCAGCCTGAGCAGCATAGTAATATCTCCTGAAAACAAAACGAACAAAATCCAGAAATAATACTAATCAAGACATTGTGGTATTGATATAAATATAGACATATAGACTGATGGAACAGAATTGTTAGTCCAGAAACTCTCATATTTTTAGTGAATTTATTTGAAGGTAATTAAGTGAGGATCAAAAAAAAGTCTTTAAAGAATGGTGCTGGGACAACTGACCATGGATCACTTGACTCTATTTTATTCCGCTTAGCACACTTCACATATTTCGCATTCCTGACTTAGGCTCCTACACATCAGGTTTTTGAACATTGATCTACCCAATCACCCATTGCTCAGATTCTATAAGCCATTTCCTTTGTGTCTTAGTTCCTTTAAGTACTGTTCTAACAGAATACCTGAGACTGGGTAACTTATAATGAATGAAATTTATTGGCCCACAGTTTGGGAGGGCAAAAAGTTCAATGGAAAGGCACCAGCGTCTTGTGAGAGCCTACTTTCTGGGTGATAACATGGGAGATATCACATAACAGAAGGAGAGAACAAGAGGGGTGAACCCACTCCTGAAATAATGGTATCAGTCGATTTATGAGGGCAGAGACCTTATAAACAATATACCCCTTAAAGATTTTATCTATTCTTTTTTTAGTACATTATTGATTCTCATTTTGACATAGTTATACAAGCATGAAATATAGTTTGCTCTAATTCAGTTCCCAATAGTTTCCCTAGTATTTACAAGGTCCTGGGTTCAATTTCTGGTACTAAAGAAAGAATTTTTTAAAAACATAAGTGGACAGTGGGCATTTCTAATTTTACAATTTTTGAATTTCTTAACATTTAGGTGATCTTTAAAAAAAAGTAGGTATTTTTTCAAGCGTAAAATGGGAATAACAAAAGCCCAGCCTCAAAAAGTTGCTTTTGAGGAATAAGTAACAGTACATTCTCTTGGAACACTCTCATACACGCTGTTATTTCTTGTTGTGCAGTGAATATTTTCTTAACAGATTTGTGATATTCAGGAAGCCTTAAGCAAAGCTATGACAAAATAAAATACTTTTTTTCCATTCTCCTACTATTCCCTATTTTAGTTCTAACTTAACACTTACATGTTATTCTTATCCTTTCCCTCAAGAAACCCCACAAGTTTTCCTCAGTCTCACATTGTAATGTTTAATCAAGTTCTATCTTCCTTGGATAAATCACCTACATCTAAACTTCCCACTCTTCAATTTTGATCCTAATTTGTCTACCCCAATTTTCCATTTCCTCTGAAGCTTATGATCTGAAAATCAGATTGATACTAATTCCACTGGTAAAAAAAAATGTGCTTTACACATGAGCAAAAAACTTAGTAATTTACATGTGTGAAGTTATTGAGGTCTTTTGAAAATTCAAATTTATATGCACACACACACACCTATGTGTACTCTTTATATATATATATATATATATATATATATATATATATATATATATTACACTCAATCAAATAATCAATTTTTTTTGTCATACTACATATGCTTCTAAGTCATAATAGAAATATAAAAGTTGGTATTAGTCCCATCCTGATAAAATAACTTTTAAATCATTCACAATATAATTTAATAAAAGATGTATTCAAAAATTAATTTTAAAATATTGCACTATTAAGGTATGGTGGAATATGCCTCTAATCTTAGCTCATAGGAAAGCAGGAGGATCAGAAGTTCAAGGCCCTGAGTAAATCAGCAAGACCCTGTCTTAAAATAGAAAATAAAAAAGGCTGGAGATTCAGCTAGTGTTTAACCTCCTCTGGCTTCAATCCTGGTACAAAAAAAAAAGTATTGCCCATGTTCATAGTTTCATATATCTTATATGAATATTCTTAATTAAAAATGGAAATGTTTTATCATATAAATACATTTGTATTAACTTGCTAGTTAATGGATTGGAAAATAGTACAATAAAGTAGGCAGAGAGGCATAGCTGTTAAACTTTTTTTTCAGTCAGTGATGATGAGATATTATTGTGAGAGAATTCTTACATAAAACACTTTTTAAAAATACCTCTACTCTTTTATTGACTTTTTGCAATTCCAAATTAGTATCTTTTGAAATCTCTAGCAGGTAATTACATGCATTTATTGTGAATTATTTTTCTGCATTCTTTCAACGAGAATTTATTAAACATGTTGAACACTTATATTGCAATAGAAAATGCAATACACATCTTGAGGTACTAAAAGTATGTAGACATATACAGAATACAAAACAGACACACATGCAAATACCTATTAATAAGAAAACTTCATAATCTGAATATTTTATTCCTGGAAATCTAATAAACATTCTACAAACTAGAAAACTAATTTATAATAAATAAATATTTATTGTTAGGAAATTTGAAAGTAAATAGCCTTTTGTCATAAAATATTTGAATGGACTTCATTATCCCACATAGTACATACTGGGGTGGTTATACAGCAATAAGAGCCATAACAGTAACAAAGACACTACCTATTACAATTACCTTGTTTCTTATTATTTGAGTGGGGGGGGTGCAGGCAGTGTGTACTAGAGATTGAACTCAGGGGCACTGAACCACTGAGCCACATCCCCCTCCCAATTTTGTATTTTATTTAGAGACAGAGTCTCCCTGAGTTGCTTAGTGCCTTGCTTTTTCTGAGGCTGGCTTTGAATTCAGGATGCATCTACCTCAGCCTCCCAATCCACTGGGATTACAGGAGTGGGCCACTGTACCTGGCTACCTTGTTTCTTTATTAAAGGAATCATTTTTATCCTTCCTGTCTACAGGTAGTGCCAATTACCATCAGATTTCTTCCTGTTTTGATCACCATAATTTATTTCATATAATATATATGATTGCTTAGAGGAGTTTGGGTTCACAGAAAAATTGAGAAAAATGCGTTGAGTTTTCATATATTCACTATCTCACACATGCATAGTCTTTCTCATTATAAACATAACCTAAAAGGTTAGCACATTTATTACAATTGATAGACCTATTTTGACACATCACTATCACCAAATGCTTGTAGTTTACACAAGGGTTCTCACTTGGTATTTTGCATACTATGGGTTGATAGATGCTTGTGAATGTGTATTTGGTATTATTATACCAAATATCTCATCCCCCACCAAAAAATTCCTGTACTTTTCCTTTTCATAGTTTTCCCTGCTTAATTCATGCCAACTACTAAACATTTTATAGTCTCCATAGATTTCCTTTTCCAGAATATCACATTGTTGAAGCAATAAAGTACATAATATTTCCATATTGGCTTCTTTCACTTAGTAATGTACATCTGAAATTCTTTCTTGTTTCACAGTCTGATAGCTAATTTATATTTAGCAATCAATAATATTTAATTGTCTGAATGTACCATATAGTTATTTATCGATTCATCTATTACAGAGCATCCTGGATGCTTACAAGTTTTGGCAATTATAAATAATGTTGCTGTCAACATCCAGGTACAGTTTTTCATATAGATATATCTTTCCCACATTTTTGTAAATGTTCAGAAATACATATGATAATAGTATGTTCAGTATGTTCAATATTTACTATTCCACTTTACACTTTACGCTTCCATCAGTAATAGGTAAGAGTTCCTGTTGCCTTACAACCAGGCATATAGTGATAAATTTTGGTTATTATAAAAGGTGTTCAGAAATTCCATGGGCTTTCAGATGCAAATACTTAATTATATCAAAGGACAGTGATCCAGGGGTAGACTGTGCTCAAATGTGGCCTTCCTCACCTGAACAATATATGGGGTTTGAAAAAAATTCAAATATATTTTTGTATGAGCTATTCAAAGTTTAAGTTTTTAGAAGATATTTTCAAAATTCAGTGAATGTTTTATCCCCATCTTAGACTGATCTCCCACTCTCTTTGATTTCCTCTGGGTAGAGAGTTTACAATATTTTAACATTCTGAAGTACTGTCAATGTTATGCTTCTACTTTCAAAATTAGAAAACTGTATTTTACTTTCTAACTACAGTTTATATTTAGGATTACTTTCCTTATGTTTACTATAACTATTTTGTCTGTTGACACTTTTAAAAAGGAAACTATCTATGATTGCAAATATATATTTTATGTGAATATATTTTGAAGAGAAGTTGAACCCTTGTCTGAACAGTTGTGAAAGACACAGTAATGTGAGACACACCTTACATTGATTGCTAATTTTATTGTTGTTTAAATATTCTTAAATTCTAAAGATTTAACTTTATTGATTTTATTGAAACATTTTAAATAACTTCTGTCCTTGGTATTCCATTTGTGATGATTTTTAAATATTTTCTTTAACATTCTTTTTCAGTTTTACTGATAGTGAATAGTAACTTCTCTTATAATCCAATTTTAAAATTTTTATATCATTCTATTTTTTATTTTAGTTTTGTTTGACATGTATTAATTCTACATATTAATAGTGTTAATTGTAATATGTCCACCCAAGCAAGCCCTGTATACTAATCTCTTTTATTGTGCATGGTACTGAGGATTGAACCCAGGGGTGCTCTGCTACTGAACTACATCTCCAGAACTTTTTATTTTACTTTTGTATTATTTTATTTTGAGACAAGGCTGTTAAATTGCAGAGGTTGGCCGCTTCTTCATCCTCTCCTGTGGCTGGAATTACAAGCATGCCCCACAATGCCCAGCTGCAACTTCTATTTTTAATAGTTATTTGGCTGGGCATGATAGCCTTTAATAATGTTGTGATTCTGAAGATAACTTTTTATGACCTCCATCACAACAGTTGACAAGACTGCTTCTCCTCTTATTGTTACTTTTTGCATATGCATTATTATCACTTAATAATTACTCTGTTGATGTCATCTGTTTTTGTTCTGTATTCTCACTGTGATATTTAGATGTAGATTTACTTTAATTCTTCCTGAATATATCATTTTAGAATCAGTTTCTAAGTTCTTATTAATTATTCTGTCAATACTATCTCTTCATTTTCTTGAAATTTTCATTTCAAAATTTCTTTTAAGTAAGTGTGAATTATGTAATTCCATTCTTAATATGACTTATTTTTCAACATGTTAGTTTTGCTAGATGGAACCATCATATGATTTCCTACAATTACTTCTTCTAATTAATTGATGCTTTCTTCATCAATGTGTAATTTTTCTTGCCAAAATGAACATTTAGTTCAAGTTCCAAAAATCATGATTTTGTTTTATTGCCACAGGTTATGAGATTATTTCTATTGGGTTATTAATTGCTATGGTTTGAATTTGGTTTGTCACCTCTGAAACTCATGTTAGAATTGCATTGTCATTTCAATGGGGTTGGGAGTTATGGACTTTAAGAGGGTTTCATGCAGAAGTGAAATGATTCTCATGGATTAGACTGGTCACCATGAGCTTTCTGTTATTATAAATTCAGGTTTCCCTTTGTATATTGTGTCTTTGGCATGTGTCCACTTCCCTTCCTCTTTACACTATGTTTGAATGGAGGCCAATGTCATGCTATTGGACTTCCCAGCCTCCAGAACTATGAGCCAAAATAGATCCCTAGTCTTTATAAATTATCTAGTCCAGGTAATCTTTTAAAACACACTAGATCCTCAGTCAACACAGAATATTTTTTTACATCCTTATATGTTTGTCATTTTTGGATTGTAAAACAACTATTGGACGGATTTATTTTGGAAGCATCAAGGATACCAAATGAAAAATTGTGTTTTCAGCATAACTTTTCATTTGTTTATATTATGCATCTCATAAATAGCATCATTTTGAAGTTAATTTCTTATCCTAGTGGCTACCAGATGATATTAACTGTGTAAATAAGATCTCCAAACCACACGAGGCACAAATCGGTGGATTAAATTCTTAAATGTTGTCTTTTTAATTCTGTTTCAAGCAGAATATATGGAAAGTGAAGTATTTAGAACTATTTGGCAGAATATGAAGGAAAAAAAATATATATATATATATATAAAATTTATAGTCTTTGGTTTTATTAACTTTGGTGTATGTTCCAGGGGTACAAATTTATGTACAACAGGAAATGAAAATATATCACAGAGATCCAGAGACTTGGCCTGAAATGGACATTTAATCCATAACCTCTAAGTTGGAAGATCAGCATTTCCTGCCAGTCCCACACTAAAGAAAATCTCACTATAAAATTTCCAGTTTACCATCCTGCTTGGCTTTTATCAAATGATTTCATTCTTTCTAGTTGTTCTCTGAGTACATAATATTATTTTGTGTTTAATGACTGCATTCATACAAGTTTCAAACACCTTTTTTTAACATGTCATTTAGTTTTCCACAATTCCAAAATCAGAAGTCAGAGTTTAATCCAAATAATTATTATTATTTTAATTATTCTTGTAACTACTTAAACATACGAAGGGCCTATGCTCATGATGAAAAAATGCATCATGATCTTAGTAAAATTTTCTAAAATTTGAATAGCAAGGAATTTCTTTTCTTTTTACCACTGTAATTACTCTTTCCCCAAGTAGTCTAAACTACAGGGATTCTTGATAGAAATGCAAATAAAGGAAATCACAACACTATTACCCAACTCTCAATTCCTACCATACATGTGACATGAAGCGTGTGACTCCATGTCTGTGAAGTTTAACTATTGAAAACTTTCAAGACTGATTTCTCCCATTTTTCCTTCTGCTCCTTATCTGGTCAAGCTAACATCAAAGCTCTGCTACTCCCTTTATACCATCAGCTAGGAATTCAAACCACACAAGATGGCTTACACCCTGGTGACACCCCTTGACCGCCATAAAATCATTCAAGCCTGTCTCCTTCCTGCCTTTTCAACTACTTTGGATGTATTTGGAAGCCTCCTTACTGTCCCCACAAAGCCTTGTTACATGAGGGACAGACCTTTCACCCCTTTGCCTTGTTAATGTGTTTTCTGATCATTTTTGATGTTGAAATCAAAATTGAGGTGGAAGTTCACACAGTTTTGGTGCAGTAATTAAACAACAGCAGAATATTTGGCAAACACTCTTTATAAAATGTAAATCATGCCATGATTTATTGATAATATTCAAATTATCATCAGCCAACATGTTTTTTTATGAAAAAATAAAAAAAAATATTGCTTAAGAATAAATTTAAATGAAAAAATGTGTACATGTTTAATAATGATGTTTATTCAAGAATAGGGAAGTTAAAAGGTATATCAGTATGGTTTGGAATTTATATTAATTGATTTAAATCCCTTCTACTTCAGAGATATGTTTTATTCCTAATTTTCAAATGGCACTAAATGGAAATCAGAATGACTACAGTGAAAAAGTATGATAAGATTTAAAAAATATATTTTTAGTTGTAGATGGAAACAGTACCATTATTTTGCTTATTTAGTTCTTTTGTGTGGTGCTGGGTATTAAATCCAGAGCTTTATGCATGCTAGTCGAGAGTTCTACCACTGAGCCACAACCCCAGCCCATGATATGATTTTTGTACATTTTTATTTGAACAAATGAGGTTTTCTTTGTTCAATATTATTTCTCTTTTCAAATATTGATACTATACCTAAGTTATATCTTTCAGTTATTTCTCTTTTTTGATAAGACAAATTAAACTGTGAACTGTGTGTGTATGTGTGTGTGTGTGTGTGTGGGCATGTGAGATAGGGAGAGGGAGAAAAAGGGGTTTAAAGAAGATTATTACTAAATTTGTTGCCTGGCAAATTCAAAATAAGAAGAGCAGGCAAGTAGGCAGAAACAAAAAGAAGAAGAGCATGTTGTCGTCTGAAGTTTGATTTATATTTGTCAGTTTGCAGGACAGGTTGTAACCTCAGGCAGTTTTTAATGCTGCAGACTTTAAATAAAATTACTTTTCTGGGGAAACACTTTTTGTCCTTAAGTTCTTTGACTAGAAGAGGGGCACATGCATTATCAAAAGCAATTTTCTTTAAGGTATCTAGTTGTAGATGTGAAGCACACCTTCAAAATACATTTAAGGCAATGCCTATGTTAATGAATGATTAAATAAGTACCACGATGTAGCCAAGTTGATACATAAACTATTACAGTGGAAAAATTACTATGTAATTGTTATGCTTCACACACACTATTGTATCAGCCATTGGGATTAAATTTCTTCAATAAAGTAAGACAAAGTAAAAGTGATTTCTTTCTTTTTTCTTGTTTGTAATACTGAACATCAAATGGTCAGTTAAAAGCAGTTAAATGGATTATTTATGGGCAAGAATATGAAGCACAAAGAATGGTGGCTCAGTGGTAGAAAGATTCCCTAGAATGTATTAGGCCCTGGGTTTGATCCTTAGAACAACATAAAAACAAATACATAAAATAAAGGTATTGTGTCCATCTACAACTAAGAATATAAAAATCACAGTTATCTATATTTATGAAAATGCTTATCAAGGCACATAAAGAAAGTATAAATCAAAAAATAAAAATAAATTCTGAACATAATATTATATAAAAGCATAATTTTAATTCTCATGTATTATACTAATTATGATATACCTATGGAAGTATCAGAGAGTCATATCAAAATTTTGAGTGATTATCCTTGTGTAATGTGATTATAGGTGGAATTTATATTTTCTTAAGTTTCAGACATTCTTCTAAGTGTGTTCTTGTACATATCAATATTTAGGTATTTTATCTGGTCATAGTGACATATGCCCGAAATCCCAGGAGCTCTGGAGGCTGAGACAGGAGGATCGTAAGTTAAAAGCCAGCTTCAGCAACACTAAGTTCCTAAGCAACTCAGTGAGACCCTGTCTGTAGATAAAATACAAAATAGGGCTGGGGATGTGGCTCCATGGTCATGTGCCCCTGAGTTCCATTCCCAGTACTCGTATCCCCGAAAATTTATATATTTTATACTACTGATCCATATCTTATGTACAACTTAGTCAATATCAAATATAAGAATAATGAAGGTAGGTTGGTTTTCTTTTTTGAGGTTGTTTTAAAGTAAATATTTAAGCCATAAATAAAGTAAAATATATGCTGAAGTATACTTAGAATGATTTCAAAAGAACTGAATTAGATAAAGACTAGAAACAATTGCTTAGAGCTAGCCACAGTATCCACATGAATATTATTTTGAATGTTGTCAGAGCTGATTACATGCATGGTATCTACAACACCTGTTCCTTCCTCAAAACTGAACAGTCGGGTGAGCACAATGAGGTCATTAAAACAGGAGTAAATGATACTTGAGAGACCCAATTGACTCCTTTCAAACTGCCTTATTGTACACTATGTCTAATAGATTTAAATCATGCTTTATGAATAAGAAAGGTGAAAGGTATCTTAACAGTCATTTTTCAGAGGTTTTAAAAATACTAACTTTGTTGAACACTAAAAGAGTTTAATTGGATTTTAATGGATTTATTGTAAAAGCAAGTGGCTTTTTTTAGTATATTTTATTACTACATTTTATGGAAATCACAATAAAGAGAACAGCCAGCATGTCAACTATTTTGTTATAAAATCATCTATATATACCAAAAGACAAATCTTCACAAAATATACAAATCCAGGTTGAGGAAAATATGTATTATATTAAATTTGCTGATTCTTTGCAAACAAGTATAGCTACCTGCTGAGAAATCTGTCATAAAATAACAGAAATGTCTAAAACATGATGTAAGATGAATTGTTCAAAGTCATCTGAAGGCAAAGAACTATGCAACAGTCATTTTGAGACTCTTCAGCTCCATTATTTGATTGTTGACATTGGAGTAACTTTACTTGGAAGTCAAACCTTTTTTGTATATTTAGTACATTTTCATTGTATTTTATTCATTAAGGCATATAAGGTGTCAGTTATAATTTTGAGAAAAATTGAAAAACTTACTCTTTCTCTACTACAATAGTCAGTTATGTGATACCAGGAAAAGATATGTTTGACTTCTAAATATTTATTTTTGTGATATTATAGATTGAACCCTGAATATCATCTATGCTAGGCAAGCATTCTATCACTGAAACCCTGACATCTATAGAGAGAATAATTTTATGCTTATTTTTTGATAGTTTAGCAATGTAATCAAATAATGAATGTAAAATAAGCAGATCTTGTAAATGACTTATTCTATTCTAGAACTATATGTATTATATATATATATATATATATATATATAGATAGATAGATAGATAGATAGATAGATAGATATAGATATATATAGATATAGATATAGATATATATCATATTTTTTGAATAAACTACTTTTAAATATATGTGTATATTACTTAAGAATTACATGCATTCAACTTTCCCAAACTAAATTAATCTTTTTTTTTTTTTTTTTTTTTTTTTTTTTTTGGTACTGGAGGTTAAACCTAGGGGCGCAGTCCCACAGAGCTAAATTCACAATCCTTTTTGTTTTATTTTGAGACAAGGTCTTTCTTGTTGAGTTGTTTGGGACCTCTCTACATATGCTGAGGCTTGTTTTGAATTTGCAGTCCTCCTGTCTCAGCCTTCCAAGGAGCTAAGATTAGAGGAGTATACCATCATGCCTAGACCCAGACCCAATCTTAAATATTAAACAAAGTAGATAAGCAGAGTTATCTAGAAAAGAACAGCTGACATTAGAAAAGTAAAAGAAACTAAAGAAGTTGATCCATCAAAGATGAAAATGTTGAATTTACAATTATAATTAGTTCAAAAAGAAAAGTTAGTGAGTTGCACTTGCTTTAGCTATGTAGAAAGTGGATCTTATTTTCTGAGGAAGACTGATTATGATATTTAAGAAAATAAAACCTTGGTCCTTATAAAGAAACCAACCAAAAAAAATAATCACTTCCAAAACCTCAAATTAATTGGTGTTGTACAATAGAGTAATGAGAATTAAAATTTCCATAAAATTGTCAAAATAACAGTGACTAGTTTAATGGTATATGTATATTCAATGAAAAGTTTAATAGGTAAATATAATAATTCAAGGATATAGCCTGGATGCTCTTGACTTAACAGATTTCCTTGATATCCACTCCATAGAAAATAGATATATCCTCCTCTTAATTTCAATACCTTTATAGCTAACTTATTTTTATAAAATTCTTAACACTAATAGTGTTCATCTTGTCTATTTTAAACTCTATATGTTATGCTACCGTTAGCATACCAGGGAAGAACCAAATGAAGTTTGACATTTCTAATTCATTGGCTTATATTTGTTCAAGGACACAGTAGACAAGAAAACTGTTGAGGCTTGAAGTAAAGAAGTGAAATAGTTGCCTGGTGAGAAGCTTTAGGTGCTTGTGATGATAAATCTCTGAAAATCTTTTTAGTATCTTTTAGTTAAAAGAGATTCATAGAATAAAACTAAATGTGTGCACTCTGTACTAGTTCCTAAGTATCCATTAGTGAGTAAGACACAGTTCTAAACTTCACACAGTAGAAGGGCCAATGGAAAAGATGACATGTAAAACTTTGTCAGGATTGTGGTGCCAATACTAATGCTTGTTCAATGCATATTTTACTCCCATCTCCTTTTTTACTATTTCCAAAGAGCCATTTAGTTTTCCCACTGAATACTAAAGCAGAAATAAAGAATTAAAAATAATTCAACCTAGTTTAGAGATGGAAGCATTCTTATTCAGCAGTGTTTTACCATCTAAACATTTTCAGAAAGAGAGACAGAAGATTATTGCAATTAGATCCAAAAATGGCAAGTTTATGTGTAGGGCTGTGAAGTAGTAAAATTTAAAAAGAAGAAGGGATCATTTGGACCTAGAGGCTCATTTGGATATAGAACAGGGTGATGGTCATGCAATTTCAGAGAGTTTAATTTGAAAGTTATTGTTCTTGTTCATCTATAAATATTTTCGTAGGCAGATGTCACCAACCATAGGCACATACATGGATATTGGGAGCAGGAAGAGAGAACATAGGTTCCTGACCAAATTAGATCCAGACCTCTGAAGGAGTCTCTATTTGATCTGGGGGACTGATAGATATACTACTGTTGTTACTATGGTGTGAGCCCTTAATTTGAATACTGTTAAAAATATGATATTTGTTTATATTGAAACAAAGATAGGAGCTATTGCCTCTGGAATAAAGAATATTAGGGATGACTTTTAAAACAAAAAATTTCCATGGTTTTTTGAATATTTTGAGGAATGTTTATTTTAAAAGGAACAATTACATGGAAAATACTGGGGAACAAAATCAGCCCAATTATATATTCATATCACATGCATGAATAAATATGTAACAAAATCCCAACATTATGTATAATTATAATACACCAATAAAAGAATGGAAAATCATTTAAAAAGAAGAAAGAAGAAAGGAAGAAAGGAAGAAAGAAAGAAAGAAAGAAAGAAAGAAAGAAAGAGAGGGAGAGAGGGAGGAAGGGAGGAGGGGAAGGAGAGAGGAAGGAAGGAAGGAACTATTTCACCAAGGTGTGGGTATTGGTTAAGCCCATCAGATGGTGTAATAGAAGCATGAATACTAAAGACTGATAATATTAGAATAAGAGAGATATTAATAAAGCCCAAAGGAGGAAATCAGGTAGCAGAGTTTGCATAGTCCAATGACTTCTATGAAAATTTCACAGAAAGAAAAATCCCTCTCTATTGTTAAAACTTTCATGACCATATTTGATGAGAAAACAGAGCCAGAGAAGACAACTGGAGCATCTACAGAAGTCAGCCATCTGGAATATTATGATAGAAAAGGGAAGAGTGGCACTTGGGACCAATGGAAAATATCCAAGCCAACTCATTGCTTTTGTTGGGCAAGGTTTTCAAAGGAATGCTTTCTCAGCTGGATTCAGAATCTGTCAAGGTAAGGAAAGACTTAACATTGTGGAATAGGGTATAAAAAGCTATGAAAGCATGGCAATATATGCTATTCTCTTCTTTTAAAATTAGATTTAACTGAGACTTAAAAACACAGAAATTGTACATATTAATGCAGTTCCAGGTCATGCTTCAATACGTATATTTATTGTGTAATCAGATCAAACATATGTATCTCCTCAAATATTTATTGCCACAGTCTCTGGCTGGGCACAAATCACAAGTCTCCACACAGCTTGTAGATTCAAACAGCAATTCTTTATTCCCGAACTCATACCGGCCATCTACAAACACGTTCTGGGGGAATCCACGTTCTCTGCCCAAATCCACTCTCTCCCAAATCCACTCTCTGCCCAAATCCACTCCACATGGGCTTCTGTCTCCCAAAATATATTGTCTAACCCTAAGCACTCAAGAGGAACTCAGCAGCAGGATATGCCCTATTCTAAAGGGGGAACACCCTAATCTCCTATTATGCTAAACTGCCCTATTCTAAAGGGGGAACACCCTAATCTCCTATTATGCTAAACCACCCTATTCTAAAGGGGGAACACCCTAAACACGGATCCTGCCCTGGTCCTTGAGCAAGGTCACCTTTCAGAAGTCCTTCCACTAGACACCATGGGAGTAAGCTGGCAAGGAATTTGTCATACCTACTTAGCTGATGGCTCCCAGCATCTCCCCCCTTCTGATTAATTAAACAACAAGTAATGTGGCTTAAGGACTGTGCCTGGTAGGTTGTCCAGTTCAACATATGGCTCTTACCCGTCATTGGAAAACTGACCTTTAGGCGTCAGCCTCCTGTCTTAGGTTGATACCACTGCAACTGGATCATACCCGTCACTGACTACCGGTCCAGCATACAGCCATACTTCTGGATAGGTCTATGCACCAGTGGGGGGGTGAGATTCTTTGCCTCACCTCTGTTGGCCCCCAAATTTGGCCTTGCTGCCAGTGGGGGAGTGAGGTTAATGTGGCTTAAGAACCGTGCCTGGTAGGTTGTCCAATTCAACATATGGTTCTTACCTGTCATCGGAAAACTGACCTTTAGGCAACTGACCTTTAGGCGTCAGCCTCCTGTCTTAGGTTGATACCACTGCAATTGGATCATGCCCGTCACTGACTACCGGTCCAGCATATAGCCATTGGCCCCCAAATTTTAGACCGTCACTAGCAGAAGGGAGGAGGATACAGAAATGCCATGACACCAAGCCAATTGACAGTTCCTTTGGAAAAATTGCATCACTGGTGACACCTTCAGCAAAGATATGCCAGTATTACCACAATTAACATGTGGTGCGCTGGCAAGGAAATAAAAATTGCATCACTGGTGACACCATCAGCAAATATATGCCAGCATCACCACAATTTGCTGCACTAAACGTAGTTACATAGTCTAGGCAAGTTCTGTAAGCAGTTCAAAGTGGAGAAATCTATCAATATGTCCGTCTCCTCTCAAAGTCCGTTGCCTCCCAAAGAAAGTTGACTCCTTGATTGAGCATACTTGTTGAGTTATTTTCATTGGGATGAAGATAGGAATTCTGGCAATGATGTTAAAAAGACATTATCCTGAAAAGAATTATTAAATATAATGAAAAGGAAAGGTGAAAGTAAACAAACAGATCTGTTAACCTCCTTAAAAAATAATCCTTAACAGCTGTTTACCTGATTTAAATTAGTAAACAAGCAGATCTGTTAACCACCTTTAAAAACAATCCTTAACAGCTGTTTACCTAATTTAAATTAAGCCATTTAAATCACGTGAATAAAAAAAAAATCGGATCCATTTTCTCATGAGCGTTCCTCATATATGAAATACGCACACACAGACATACAACACAAAACACAAATGTGCAAACAAACGTACAACACATAAGATAATAATAAAGGCCTTTTAGCTTTACCTAGGTGAAATCTCCATTGCAATGTTTAAAAACTCCACAGTCAAAAAAATAAAACTGATCAGAGAAACATTAACCTAGGTTTGTATGAGCTCAAAAATAAAATAAAACCTTATGATGTGGAAAAATGCAATAATAAAATAGATGTTGAAAAAAGCATCCTGGTTAATCACTGTTGCAGATGTAAGAATGGCCAAGCTGGAGTTCTGGATATCAGCTGTTATGGATTTGAGTCAAATCATCTTCTTTTCGATCTGTAGAAATCGTTTTAGTTAGTCTTTCTGGAATCCAAATCGGCTGCTGTTCTCCCTGTGGAAACACACAAACAGAGCTCCGACTCCAGACATGTACTGGGTCAGGACCTTTCCATTGTCCTGTTAGAATATCTTTCCAAAGAACTTTAGGCTTATGCACATTTTTTGGATACATATGCCTTTCTGCAGCACTAAGTCCTGATGAATCCAAATTTAAAAAGTTTAGAGTAAAAAGCGTTATTTTAAGTTTATCTTTGGGGGATATATACCCCTTTCCAATTCCCTCTTTTTGCTTTAATAAGTACGTTTTAATAGTTTGATCAGCTCTTTCAACTATGCCTTGTCCCTGTGGATTGTATGGAATTCCTGTTATATGAGTAATACCAAATGATGAGCAAAATTGTTTAAAAGAGGTAGAGGTATAGCCAAGACCGTTATCAGTTTTTAACTGTTTAGGAACGCCCACAGTGGCAAAATTTTGTAAGCAATGAGCTATAACATCTTTAGTTTATTCTCCGGCATGAAGGGAGCCCATCAAAAATCCGGAAGAAGTATCAACTGTAACAAGTAAATATTTTAATTTTCCAAATTCTGGGAAGAGTGTGACATCCATCTGCCGAATATGGTTAGGTATCAGTCCTCTAGGATTGACTCCAAGATTAACTTGTGGTAAAAAGGTCACACAATTTTGACATTGTTTTATTATATGTCTGGCTTGTTCCTTAGTTATTTTAAAACGCTTTTGTAAAGTATTAGCATTAACATGGAATGTTTTATGAAAATTCGTAGCTTCTTCTAGTGTAGAGAAAATATGTATGTCATGTTAGTTTTATCTGCTAAATCATTGCCCAAACTAAGGGCTCCAGGCAATCCTGTATGTGCTCTAATATGTCCTATAAAGAATGGATCTTTTCTGTCCCAGATTAGACTTTGTATAGTGGAAAACAAAGAGAAAACAGTAGAAGAAGGGGAAATCCTACCAGTATCTTCAAGAGATACTATAGCATTAACTACATACTGACTATCAGAAAATAAATTAAATACAGAATCTTTAAACATTAAAAAGGCTTGTAATACTGCATTAAGCTCTACCTTTTGAGCTGATTGTTTGGGTACTAAAAATGTAAAAGTTTGATCAGGGGTAACTACTGCTGCTGTACCATTATTTGACCCATCAGTGAATATATTTGGAGCATTCATGATAGGGGTTTTTCTTGTCATTTTTGGAAAAACTACAGGATGTTTAGACCAAAAAGACAACAAAGGATTAGATGGTAAGTGATTATCAAATGAAACATTAGATTTACACATGATTATTGCCCAAGTATTTAACTCATTAGCTAACTCATCAATTTGATCCATAGTATATGGAGTAATAATTTTATTGGGAGAAATTCCAAACACTCCCTTCGCTGATTTTATTCCTTTGAGTATTAATTGTCCTACAGCCTCAGGATACCTAGTAAGAATAGTTTTAGGAGAATAAGATAAATGTATCCACAATAATGGACCTTCTTGCCAAAATACTCCTGTAGGAATATTTTTTGTTGGTAGTACAATAAATAATAAAGGCAAACTTATATCAATTCTATCCAAATGTATATTTTCCATATATGTTTCAATAATTTTTAATGCCTTTCTTGCTTTAGGAGTTAACATGCAAGGTGAGTTTGGATCTGATGGACCTTTTAGAATATCAAATAAAGGTCCCAACTCTCCTGTTGGTATGCCAATTTATGTCTCCCAATAACTTTTGAAAGTCGTTAAGTGACTTGAGTTGATCTACTCGTATTTGAATTTTTGGTGGACGGACCATGGTTGAGGATAATAGAACTCCTAAATAATTAATTGGAAAATTTAATTGTACTTTATCTATTGCTATCTCTAGATTATAATTTTTTAATAAGTTTGTAAGTGTGGCATAACATTCCAGCAATATGTTTTTACCTTTATGTGCCAATAATACATCATCCATATAGTGAAATATTTGTAGTTCAGGATTTTGATTTCTAAGTGGCTGGATTGCTTTATTAACATATATTTGACACATAGTTGGACTGTTAGCCATCCCTTGAGGGAGTACTTTCCATTCATATCTCTGATCAGGACCTTCATGATTTAATGCAGGGATAGTAAATGCAAAACATGGACTATCCTCGGGATGAATTGGAATTGAAAAAAAAACAATCTTTAATATCTATGGCTAAAACATGCCAGGTTTTTGGCAAAGCAGACAATTGAGGAATCCCTGATTGAGCAGGTCCGATAATAACCATCTCATTATTAATGGCTCTTAAATCTTGCAATAATCTCCATTTACCAGATTTCTTTTTAATGACAAAAATGGGAGTATTATGGGGAGATATGGAAGGTTGTATATGTCCTTCCGCTAATTGTTATTTGACCAGATCATGGGCTACTTGTATCTTTTCTTTAGTCAGGGGCCACTGAGGAACCCACACTGGTCTTTCTGATTTCCAAGTAATTTTTATTGTCTCAGTGGCCCTTTCTGAAAATCCAACCCATGTCTGTCTGTTCCTTGATCTATTTGAATTGGTGCTGCTATACCTTGTCCTTGTTTTCCTAATCTTTTTTCTTTCCTAAAACCTTGTCTAGCCCTAGTAGTGGGCACATTAGGATTGATGTTATTTGTTAACGTCAAACCTAATTGATCTAGGACATCTCGTCCCCATAAATTTATAGGAAGATGATCCAATACATAGGGCTGTATAGTTCCCTCACATCCTTCAGGATCCTTCCAATCTAATATCATTGCACTTCTATGGGGATTAGTAGCCACTCGTAGGCCTCGAAGCGTTTGAGTGGCTTGTTGTAATGGCCAATGTTTTGGCCATTCCTGACTAGATATGATGCTAAGGTCTGCACCTGTGTCCAGTAGCCCATTAAAGTCGTGTCCTTGAATATTTAGTTTTAACATTGGGCGAGAATCTAAATTTAAAGACAACATAGACCAATCTACACCTGTGGAGCCTAATCCCCTGGAACCTCTTTTTACACTATGACTAGGAAACTTATTATGTAGGCTGGGTATTATTAACAACTGTGCTATTCTATCTCCAGGTGAAATTACTGATATACCTCTTGGAGAACTAGCTATAATTTTTATTTCACCTACATAATCAGGATCAATTACCCCAGGACTTATCATAAGTCCTTTTAATGTAGATGAACTACGTCCCAATAATAAGCCTACTGTCCCTTGGGGAAGAGGTCCTTTTATTCCTGTGGGAATGATTTGAACTTCCATCTCTGGAGTTAGTAGTGCTCTGGCAGAGGCGCAGATGTCCAACCTTGTGCTCCCTCGGGTTTGTCTGATGAGGGATTTGATGGACAATGTGTCCTGGGCACTACTCTGATGGTGTTGCTGGGTTCCTCCACTTCCCCGTATATTTGTGGTTGTGGGCCCTGGAGCATTGGGCCCGGCTGTCCGTTTTTTGGCAATGGAGCCTGATGCCTTTCTCCACGATAACGTGGGTAAATACCTGGTCCTTGTCCGTTTTTTTGATAAGGGAGTACCCTCTATGGTGGTTTGAGAATGGCATTCATTAGCCCAATGTCTCCCTCTACGGCATCGTGGGCAAATACCCGGTATTCTATTTCTTTGATACCTAGTTTTGTTAAATCCTCCTCCTATGGGGCAACTCCTTTTAAAATGTCCTGTTTGTTCACAATCATAGCATGTTTTTGGCCTGGCATCTAAAGCCTGTTGTACTGCAGCTGCCAAGACTTGCCCTTGTTCATTAATATCTCTACATAATTTAATATATGTGTTTAAATCTTCATGTCTCCATGGTCTAATAACCTCTCTGCAGCAACGATTTGCTTGGTCATAAGCCAGTTGTTTTATCAATGGCATTGCTTGTTCCGTATCCCCAAATATTTTGGCAGCCGTTTGAATTAGCCTATCTACAAAGTCAGCGTAAGGTTCATTAGCTCTCTGTATTACCTTAGATAGCTGACCTTGTAAATCTCCATGTCCTTGTAAAGTCTTCCATGCCCTAACTGCGTCTGCAGCAATTTGTGCATATATAGCAGGATCATATTCAATTTGTTGCCGCTGACCCTCATAAGGTCCTTTCCCTAGCAACATCTCTAGATTTCTTTGAGGGTAACCGGCTGCTGCATTTTGCCTAGCTGTCTCTGCGCAAAATTCCTCATTGGCAACCTTCCATAACAAATATTGTCCTCCATTTAGCACAGATTTACACATGCTAGCCCAATCTGCTGGCGTCATGTCCAAGTTAGTAATGGACTCGACCATGCTTACCGTGAAGGGAGCTTGGGGACCATAGGTTGTTACAGCCTCCTTTAACTGCTTCACTGTTTTAAAATCTAAAGCACGGTGAATTCGCTGCCCTCCTACCTGTTCAAGTACAGGGCATGCTAATCTTTGAGGTCCTGTCTCAGGATTCCATTTATCAACTACGGGGTTTGAGGGCCACTCAGCTGTCTCTATCGGTGGGGCTGTTGGTTGAATTAAACCCTCTTGTGATAAAACGGAGTTAGTAACAGCCTCCTGTTGTGGCCTTTTTCTTAACAACCCCTTTTCCTTTAAATTTTCTTCCTCTGTCTGACTAGCTCGAGAGACCTTCTCTTTTGCTTGATCTAAAATGTCTTTCTCCATGTTCTGAACCTCTAACAATTTACTTAACATCTTTTCAGTTTGTTTTAATCTACTATAAAGATAACGCAACCCAATAAGGTAACACAAAACGAAACCAAAACTGAATGAAACAAAAACGGAATAAAAAATCATTGTATCAATTTTCTCTTCCTCAGGGCCGACAAACTTCAAGCCTTTAGTCAACCGTTTTTTCCAGTTTGCCTGAGAAATTTCTAGGGATAGGCAGCTTGAAAGAAAAACAAAATAAATCAAAAGAAGAACACATTGTTTTTTGAAATGGTCACCCATTCTCTTGCCTCCCCTCAGGGGCAAGCAATTTCACTTACCCCCAAGCTTCAGGCGTTCCGCGTACGAGCCACCAAATGCCGCAGTCTCTGGCTGGGCACATATCACGAGTCTCCACACAGCTTGTAGATTCAAACAGCAATTCTTTATACCCGAACTCATACCGGTCATCTACAAACACGTTCTGGGGGAATCCACGTTCTCTGCCCAAATCCACTCTCTCCCAAATCCACTCTCTGCCCAAATCCACTCCACATGGGCTTCTGTCTCCCAAAATATACTGTCTGACCCTAAACACTCAAGAGGAACTCAGCAGCAGGATACGCCCTATTCTAAAGGGGGAACACCCTAATCTCCTATTATGCTAAACTGCCCTATTCTAAAGGGGGAACACCCTAATCTCTTATTATGCTAAACCGCCCTATTCTAAAGGGGGAACACCCTAAACACGGATGCTGCCCTGGTCCTTGAGCAAGGTCACCTTTCAGAAGTCCTTCCACTAGACAGCATGGGAGTAAGCTGGCAAGGAATTTGTCATACCTACTTGGCTGATGGCTCCCAGCAATTTATCACTTTTTATTAATATCCTTTCTTCTAAATTTTTGAGAAATATAGGACACATTCAGTATCTATAGTCACTCTATTCTGCAATAGCTCACTGAAACTTCTTATTCTTATCTAACTGAAAACTAATGCCCCTTGATCACCATTTCTCCAACCCCCACTCTAAAAAAGCACAGTTCAGGAGCTATTAGAAAGTAGGATAGGGAGCAGAAAGGAGTATATCTGGGGGCAGGGCAGATCACTTGTTCACTGAGCTTGAGGCCACATGTGTGTATACTACCACTCCACCCATCTACTTTTCAAAGATGTATGCACAATTGTTGCATTGGATATCACTTACAAGATATTATTTAATAATCGTTAAAAAACGATTATTAAGAATTTCAAGACAGAACAGCAGGGAATTAAACCAAGTGCAGGGCTTATTTTGAAGATGGTGAACTCTGGCCTCTGTAACCACATAGATTCATAGATTGTGCAACAATTGTTCCTTTTCATGTGGAGTAGCTTCTGAAATTGAAAAGAAAAGCAATAAATTAGTCCCCGAAAGTCTCCTGTTTTGGGATGTGTGGCAAGTGCTGTAAGGGGATTCAAAGAACTGGGGGTTTCACTGAAAATGAGAAACAGGCTTATAGATATTTGAAGAGAAAATATTTGAAATGATAATAGATTTTAGTTGAATAGTAGGATATAGACAGCATTGTTTCAAAGAGTAGAGAGGTAGGTGAAGGCAAACCGTCAAGCTGATTTGTGACTTCAGGAAGTCAAGTGAAACAGAGCAGAGATGACAACTGGTGTTTAGGGAATATATGCTGTGAGGATCTTGAAGGACTGAGGGTAGATGGAGAGATGATTACTATGAGTGAGGAGATGTGCAAAAGGACAGTTGACCTGATCTGTTTGGAAACTGGTTAGGTTCTGTGATGGAGACAGTGATTTAGGAACCAGACTTATTTATCAATTCTGGGATAAGAGCCAGAATACTGAAATTGAGGACCAAAAGTTCATGTTCTCCTGTAAAAAGAGTTGTGTGTATGATCTCAAATGGAACTGCTAGCATATGAATAGACCCCTTGTTTCTACATGATATGGATCAACTGGTAACCTACCTTACAAAGAATGGCAAGAGTTACAACATCATGAGTATACTTCATACTTTAACTCTGGCCAGCAAATGAGGTGCAATTATAATGAAAAGTTGCAAGATTAGTGAAGTTAATAATAAATGCTCTGCTAGGAAACATGCTGCAACTTTTAAAACCTGGAATATTCACGCTTCCTTTTCTTCTAGTATTTAATACTATGAAAACTCACTTCTTTTTCTCTGTGGTGGAGACAACAGGGTGGCCCCTTTCAGCCAAACCCTGGTTTTCTTGTTACTGGTGAGCTCTCTCTTTGGGTGAGAGAAAAACCTATGACCAAATGTAAATTAACAGAATATAGGAAAGGTGATGGGATTTCACTTGTAGGATAAATTTATGTAACATTATAATCCATGTTATGAAAGATAATGGTCCATCCTTGTTGGCCTTTAAGAATAAAATGCCACATTGGGCTGGCACTCATGGTATTGAAGTGAGAGCTGACACTAGCCAGCTGCTCAACTGCAAAAAAACTAAGGCCCAAGGAAAAAGAGTTCACAAAGACCTGAATGCTGCTAACAACCATATGAGCTAGAACTGGGATCTTCCCCAGTTGAGGTTCATTGGAGGCTTAATCCCCCATCCAGATCCTTCACTAAAGCTTTGTTTGGCCCTGCAACAGAGAGCCTGGCTAAGCCATGCCCTGACTCCTGACCGTGGCATCTGTGAGAAAGTTAGGGTGCATGGTCTTAAACTACTCAGTCTGTGGTAACAGGCTGAGAAGCTTTAGAAAATAAATACAGTCCCAGAACCAATGATTCTGAGTTATATATTTGACAAAAGCCGATGAAACTGTTCCCAGAGATGTGAAGGAACACTTAGGCATTTATTGACTTGACCATTAAATTATAATGTGTCAAAGAATGAGGTTATTTTTTCATATTTAGATAATCTAAACATTAGCTATTATAAATGCTTGGCCTATAGAGAGCACCAGATGGGTATCTACCCAAAGATTGCCCCATTAATCAACTTAGAATGCCAAAAGTAATCATGTTTTAGTCACACATTAAAAAGTCTTTCCTGTCTTAACAATAAAATTTAAATCTAACATAAA
Source organism: Callospermophilus lateralis (assembly GCF_048772815.1). NCBI lineage: Eukaryota > Metazoa > Chordata > Mammalia > Rodentia > Sciuridae > Callospermophilus > Callospermophilus lateralis. The sequence continues at coordinate 853,310 of NW_027512489.1, forward strand.
TTCTCTCAACAACTACATATTAAATAAAAAATAAGAATTTAGCACTTACAGTTTGAATCTTTATAGAAACAATAAAAACATTAAATAAAGAGTTCTCCTTTTTTATTTGTTCTAGTTAGTTATACATGACAGAAGAATGCATTTTGATTAATCATATAAAAACGGAGCATAAGTTTTCATTTTCCTGGTTGTATTCGATTTACAGTTGTGCCATATATACATATACAATCATGGATGTACATAGTGTAATGATGTTCATCTCATTCCACCATCTTTCCTGCCCCCATGCCCCCTCCCCTGATCCTCTCTACCCTTTGCCCAAAGTTCCTTCATTCTCCTTATGCTCCCTCCCCAACCCCATTGTGGATCAGAATCCACTTATAAGAGAGAACATTTGGAGTATGTTTTTTTTTTTTTTTGTGGCGGGGGGGATTGGCTTATTTCGCTTAGCATGATATTCTCCAACTTCATCCATTTACCTGGAAATGCCATAATTAAGAGTTCTTAGCTTGTTGAATTTTCTGTTTTCTGTGAATGTCTCTGCTTTGACATAAATAGGATATATTATAAGACCATGTACATATCTTAATTAATAGATTTTTATTTAGCAAATAATTTCTAATTTCAATAGATATAAAATTAGTCTAGACATAAAGAATAACTGAAGGGAAATCCAACTGCTAGGAAAGGTTAAAAAGGCCTGAAGTTAATTTGTAGTTTTATCCACAGAAAAGCATAATCACATACAGCTATTTTTTTTATTTATTGTATTTATTATTGTGTTTTTTCAGATCACAATTATTGACTATACTCAGATTTTCTTCACCTGATGCAACTACAGAGATGTAGTGTTTTATTTGATATTTCTAATTTTAAAACATACCTCTCACAAGCACTAATAGAGTATTAAAATATAAGTAAAAAAGGAACATTTATAAATGAATAATATTGATGAAACAGGCAGAGCTTTTTTCCAAAGGTAAATAACATAAGGTTTCCCACAAATTATACATGATCTTCTGCCAGATGACATTAGGATAGAAAATAAAAGAATAAAGAAATAAAATATTAGGAGTGTCAAGCTTGTCAGAAAATGTTAACTGCATACTCAGTGTTTCTGGCATAGGAAAGGGTTCAATTCTTGTTTAAGAATAAGGAGATGAAAGTGCTGTCAAGAAGGGTACGCATTAGATTCTGAATAATCTGTTGATGATGACCAGTTTTTTGTTTTGTTTTGTTTTTTTAACCAAGGGTGAAAATAACTTATCACAAATGAAGCAGGCTATGTAGATGACAATCTTTCATATAGCAGTAAAATTTAGCAGAATATACAATGGAAATATTAAAGGTATCATTCTTCCTTTTGCTACTCTGCCATATATGAGTGCCTTTTACCTGAAAAAAAAATCAGCATTAAAAACTAGAGAGAAAATCATGAGCATGCTTTATGGAGATTCTCTCTTTATGTAGACTACACTAGAAAGAGAAGATGAATTTTCAATAAGTGATCTCAATTAATAATTATGATTAGGAGAAAGAGAATAGATCTATACAAGCAAAATACATGGAGACATCTAACTGGAATAAGAGCATCTAAGAGGAAACTGAGAGAACTGCTACCTGAAAGAAAGTTTTAGTGAGTTACAGCTTTAATGGAAACATGAACCATGGACAGGGCTTGGAAAAATAGGTGTGCACCTTGTAAAGGTATTGAAGGACAGGAAAATATCTTATGTGCTCCTAGCTTAGACTATGAAGGGAATTGACAGTTATAATTAAAAATGCAATACTTTAGCTAGCCTCAGTGGCACACAGTGGTAAAGTCCATCTGGGTTCAACCCATGATCCTTGGTACTAATAAATAAATAAAACAAAAACAAAACAAACAACAACAACAACAAAAAAAACAATAACAAAAACACAATGATTTACATCACATCTTACCTCAAGTCATTCACATGGAAAAAAAGCAGCTTAACATTCAAAATCAGGCTTTAGCAGATAAAGTTCCTTTTTCTCTGTGGATAAAACTATTCTAAATCTCTCAGCCTACATGAAAAATTGTTTGAAGTTGAGAAATTTGAATGAAAGGAATTTTTACATCTTGTGAAGAGTGGTTCTCTTTTCTCAACTAATAGAAGAAGAAACTGAGGCATAGGGAAGCTAATCTACAATCACAAGGAAGAAGTCCTGTAAGGATTCAAACCTAGGGGTTGCCCATAAATATTGTGGGCTTATCCCTTTCTGGACTTCAGTATTCCTTTTAGAGATCTTTATAACAGCTAGATTTCTTCAATTCAGAGAACTTACTTAATCAATGAGACTAAAAAGGCAAATGAGAATATTTTAGCAAGCAGTCCAAGATCAATTTGTCAGATTTGACAAGTACCACAAAGGAAAGGATCTACTTTTCTTGGATGATTAAGCCAGCTACTATTGAGTAAAAACATATACTTACTGTCATGCAAAATAGATCAATTAATGTATTAACATTTTAAAGTCTTTCAGAATTAATTAGATATGGCCCAAGAAAAGGAATTGCAAAAATTTAGCAAATATAACTCTGACAGATCTGTAATTAACATGAGTCCTTGAATGGACTCTTTTGGCTCCACCCCAACACAATTTAACTTAGTGCCAGAGGTAAACTTCTGTCATGTCAATCCACTGATATTTGGGTGGAAGGTTTTATTAATTTATTTTTATAAGAGCAAACTAATAAAATGGAAAAGTCAAGCATACCTCTGTGCATTTACCTCATAAATAGGAAAGACATAGGTAGGCCTAATTATTCCCTTGAGGAGAACTATTTTATAACATTTTAATCATATAATTTCTTCTGATCTCTCAACATATCTTACTTGGAAGAACATAACTCCTTTCATTTTACACTTATCTTACATGTAAATTGATCTCTTTCCAATGACCTTCCAATAGATTCACCCTAGTGTGGTCTCTCCATAAAGACAACAATACTACTGCTTTTAATATTTCTATCCATATTTACATCCCTTAGTTTATTTATTCCCATTAGAAATGTTATATAAAATGCTTATATAACAAGTCTCTTTTTGTCTTACTTTCCACATCTAAATATCATATTAGTCAAGAGGTAGTTTTAGTCAGGTCCTGCTAATTTATTCATGTGCACAGTCAATGCTGTATCCATTTATAATATCACAGGAGTACATGATATACTTTTACTAAATGTGATATGCATGTTAATTATCCCTGCTACAGGACCTAGAAAGGGAATAAAGAGCACTAAGAAGTTTATGTGAGTCATGTAACTTGTCCATTGGAAGAACTGAATAATGTTAGTAACAAAAAAGGAAGTAAGAGAATAAAAGATCAAAAAAACATGAATTGGTAGAAATTTTACCTAATATATCAGTGAATCCTGTTAGCTTCCCAGGTACTTTTCTGACAAATAATATGAAAAATTCCAGAATCCTTTGTGTGCTACATAAATCTTTGCCAAGATTCTGAAAATATGTCAGGATCAGCAGCTTTGTTTTATGGAAGTAAACATGCTTTCCCTTTAAAATAGTTCTGATATTTCCTAATTATAAAAGCAGTATATCATATTTGTAACATGGAGGAAGATACACACAACCATATTTTAACCATTTAGGATTTAAACAATAATAAAAAAAAAACACGTGTTAATCTGTGGTGGGTGTTCATCTGTATATTTAAGGATTTTAATTGACCAAATATTTATTCCTGAAAAATATGTTAAAAAGTCAAAAATGACTGTGAAAAATGAATTTAAAGGTTTTAAGAAAAAATATTTTAAGGTTTTAAGAAAAAAAAATATTTTAACATTATTTGTACATTGGTTCAGAAATTTCTGTTTATTTACCCCCTTAAGGGTCAATTATCTACTTCAGTTAATAATTTTAACCAGAACACATGCAACAACTTTTTAATATATTATTAAGTCATATGGTTTTAATAAACATATAACAACCTAAGAAGAATCTTTTAAGTTCCTTATAAGTATACTTTATCATCCATTTATCCATAAAACATAATATTATGTAGTTTGATATAACTCATGCATAAAAGGAATTGTAAGGCTTCAATTTGGCATTCTTGAATTTTATGATTGTTCATCTTAAATTCATGGCAAGCAAGCTATTAGTTATGTTCCAAGTAAACCCTGAAATACATTTTGTAGACCATGGAAAATAAAAAGTACTGAAGAATGAAAAGTGGAAATTTTGTGTAGTATGTGGGTCACACTCAAAAATTGATCATAAAATTCAAACTGCACCAAACAAGATATATGTTTAACAATGGCTTTTGAACATCAGTAATCTAAATCAGAATCAAATGCCTTCTACAAATACCACTTTTTCTCTTCTTAAGGTTCATTTTCAACCAGTCTAGGCATGTTGTCCTATGAGGCTTTAAGTGTGTGCTACAAAAGAAGCCACTGGACACATTGCAAAATCAAGAACAGGTCTCCTCACTCGTTCTCTTATAGTCTACAACAGTCAGCTCCACTCTAGTGTAAGACTTTGATCTCTCTTCTTTTAACACCAATAGTTTCATTGCTTCACATTGTGTATTTATACAGGAAAGCTTTCCCTCCACCCACTATTGCCAGTAGTCATTCATTCTTACTTTTTCTCTATCCCTTTCACTCACCTTTAAGAAAGTTTCTCTATCAATATGGTGTGTTTCATTTACTTTTTTTTTTAGTTTGTTTTTCATAAGGCTAAAGGCATAGATGAGAACATGGTCCTGCCTAAGATGACAAGTCTGATAGAAATGTCATTGTTTAGATAAATATCAGTGTCTTGAGCCTTGGTGATTAGTGAAGATAAAAAACAAAGAGTCATTTAAAATATGCAACCAAAGTATTCTTTATATATGTGTGTTTATACCTATTAAAAGCTGGGTGGTTCAAAAACTCTATAATTGAGTTTCTTTAAAATATGAATAAGAATAAATGATAACAGAAAGAAACAGAAAACTAAAGTACAAAAAAAGATATCATGATGTACATATACATTTCAAGATTAAAAACAATGTATTTGTTTAATAACAGTTGTGAAGAAGTCTAATAGAAATTCATTAACAAAGAATATATAGCTAAATAAATCACATGCAATGTTACTTAGTGAGATCAGATAATTAAATATGTGAAGAACAGGTTAAACTCAATAATTGGAGCTGCAGAAGTAATGAAGAGGAATCACAAACAGAACCATATGAAAAGTACTATTTTAATTTGTTCTGAAATGTTGAAAGATACCAATCTAAATATCCCAAAGGTGAAATAAATGCCCCAAAATAAATTAAAAGCAAGAAAAATAAATTCTTATAATGATGGGACTTCAGAACACAAAAGATAAAGAGATAATAATCACTCTAAGAAGAAAATGAAATCCCTTCAAAGAGATTGTAATTAAATCTGTTGATGTAAAGCATCAATGAAAAGTAGAAAACACTGGCATAATACCTTCAGTGGTTAAGAGAAAAGTATTAACTCATGATTATAAACATAGGAAAAATATTTCTCAGTAGTTATCTTGAAATAGATATTTTATAGCAAACAGAAACTGAGTGTGAAATTGTCAAACTTTCCCAAATGCAATTCTCAGAGATGTATTGAAGATGCAAGAAATAATGTGCAGATGAAGTGCTTGACATAGAGGAATTATAAACAAAGAAATTTACCAATATAGGACTAAGCCTAAAACAAAATGAATAACACAATGATATTAATGAAGTCTAGGAGGATTAGAATGCAATAAATCTTTTTTTAAAAAAAAATCAATAACACCATGTAGATGAAAAATAATGTGATAATAATAAAGTATCCTAAAGATCTTACGTTTTTCAGCTTAAGGTAAATACAATAACTTCCTACATTAAGAAGTTGAGTATATATGACTAATTTCTGAAATTCACATTAATAATTAGAAATTTTGAAAATTCAAAAGTACAAGTATAAAATCTCTTTAAAAGGATACAATGCAAAGTAAGACAAGAAATTAGAAAAAAAACATTGAAGATTGAGTAATGAAAATTAGAAAATAAGAAAGAAAAAGTAATTGAAGTCAGTCAGCAACTTTAAGCTAAGATTGTCAGTCTGTTTTTAAAAACAACTATTCAAACAGGCTTCAGGTGACAATGGACAGAAAGGGAATATGACACGCATCAAGAAACAGAGTGCCAGTAACTTGGACCAGTGCAGATGATGGCATTAGTCCACTATGATTACAAGATGCATATCCAAAATACAGTATCTTAAAATAAAGGATAGAAAATAAATACCAGGAAAATATTAAAAAAAAATTTTGAGGGACTTTATAAAACTTAAAAAGTCTTCATGTGAAAATAACATTCCTAAACATGGTCAAAATATAATGATAATTATTTCATTTTTCTGGGAGGTTTTTGAGATATGATCTTATATGCACTTTTTAATTTAAAACAAGTGACTCTAAGGTGAGAGAAATACCTTCATAATTATACTTTCCTTCACTAGTCTAATTATTTCTTCATTCATTTGTTCAGTCACCCCATTGCTATTCTTAATGTCTACTAGAAGCTGTTAATTCTAGATACTGATAATGTAATAAAGAACAAAATAGAAATATACCATCTTTATGGTATTTGTATGCATATTTGTACATATATACACACAAACACATATATACATATTAATATGTAGTAAATATAGACATATTTAAAATGTTATTAAATACATGTGTTTATATGTATTTTAGGAAAGAGAAGGAGGCAACAAATTAGATATGGTAAATAATGTAGGGTCTGCAAGAGGTCTAATGAATGTGAGGGGGGTTATTTCCTTTATCCTGCCTACCTATAGGGTAGGCAGGATACCTTTTATTGACAACATGGATTTATTTACTTAATCATTCATTTATGGGTTACACTATATTACTAAGTCTAACCTTGAAACTCTGGAATCATGCAGTGCTCCGGTCTCATTCTCTCATGTAACTGGCACTACTGGCACAGGCCACCATATTTACAAAGATGATATTTAATTAAAAACCCAAAGAAAATTTAAAAAATAAATCAAGCAAATATCTCATGAAGATATTTTCCTGTAAAAGGAAATAGCAAGTAAAAATGCCCATAACTGGGAGTTTGTCTAGTTTAAGTAGCATAGAGTAGAGGTTAATATGTTTAGTGGCAAGTAGGTGAGTGAGAGGGAGGGGGTAGTGGGGAGAGACACACCAGGCCAAGGTAAATATGAACTTAAGGCAGAGAAGAGAGCGGACAGAGTGGACTACCTACAGGCTTCTAATGTAGTCTAAGTCCTCTTTAAAACAAAAACAAAAAACCTGCCTTGTACTTTAAATAAGATGTGATTCCACTGGAGAGCACTTAGCAGCTTGATGTGATGACATTACCCAACTTTTACATTAGTAAGATCAGCCTACCATCTGTGTTGAAGATGGGCTTCAGGTGACAATGGACAGAAAGGGAACATGACAGGAATCAAGAAACAGAGTGCCAGTAACTTGGACCAGTGCAGATGATGACTTTTAGTCAAGCTTTATATATTTTTGGAGACATCTCACTCACTGATCAGTGAATTAATTGGAATAAATAGAAAGTATAGAACTTCTAGCAAGAGAAAAAGAACACTAATCACTAATAGTAAGACAATCCTTACTATTCACAGATGATGTAATTCATTCTTCATGGAGATAGGAAAATTTTGCAGGTTTCCTATACAGAGAATTAGTATTAGATGATGTTTTTCTATGCATGAGCAACAGTTAAAGAATATATGTGAAACTGAGATGCTTTCTCTAATACAAAATGCCTAGGAAACATTTAACAAAACATGTACACAAATTATAAATTTTAGAACCAGAAATTAAAGAAAATGTAAATAAATTAAGAAACGAACTTTTTTATTATGATTTAGGTTAAAAAAGAGCAAAATTCCCTAATTGGATCTTCAAATCAACAAATGTGAATCTTTTTTTACTGTGTGTGTGTGTGTGTGTGTGTGTGTGTGTGTGTGTGTGTGTGTGTTGTTTTGTTCTGGAACTTTTCAAGTTGAGACTGCAATGAACAAAAAAGAAAGGAAAAGTAAATGTTAAGAATCCCTATTAAACTTTTGTTCCTTGCTTACAAGGAATACAAGACATAAAAAAAGGAAACCTGGTGAGGTGCTACTATTTCTATGTATTTTACCTGTGGTCCTTTTACAATTTTCAACTGTGTTATTTTGGAACAGAGCATAGGAAAATTCAAATCTTTGTGGTCCACAGAGAAAGTACAAGAATCACTCAGGGACAAATTTGTCAAGTAATGGTTAATTATTATGATGACTTTGTGCTTTGGGTCCAGACTTACTTGCCTGTTCTTACAATAACAAGACACCAACTATTTGAGAAATCAGTATGTTGTAGTTGATCCATTTGACAGATATAAAGAGTATTTGAAGAGGTGTCAGCTTTTTGACAAATACATCAAAAATCAGATTCTTCTAACTAAATCATACTAGATTTATTTACAAAGAATTATGACATAAAAGTGAAGCACCAGGGCTTCACTTAGAGGAAGAAGCATGTAATTTACATATTTTGCTGCTATCTGTATCAACATGATGAACCTGAAGAAGATAGATTTACTCTCATTAAAGCAATACAAATCTTTAGTGTTTATTATGTGCTAGATTTTATTCTATACTGGTTAAAAAGAATAACTGATTTGTTTCTCTCACCACTGTATAGAGAAACTACCCACATTTTTATATTAGGACACTAAAGCACAGAGGTTCATGTAAATTATAAATATACACAGGAACCAGGAGTCAAGTTTGCACTGTCTGGCTGCTGATGCCAGGCCCTGTATCTTTGCAATGCCCTGCCTTCCTGAACAGTAGATACACACCTCAGAAGAGTACACTAACAGGAACCATTGATGGAAATTCTTAGAAATTAAAAGTAAAATGATATATTGCTTAAGATGATAAGCATTTGTTAAAATGATGAAGAAAACAAGAGAATGGCAAACTCAGAAGATGATTGCCTTTAAAAAAGGGAAAGAAAGGATATGAATTACAAAACATGCCCAGAGTACTACAAAATTAATTATACTGCTTTTATTCTTCACACTGGTCTTCTTTATAACTTTTATGAAACTGAACATATAGTTTAAAAATATAATTTTTGTTAAAAGTAAAATTACATGAGAATAAATTATAAAATTCCACTTTCACACAACCAAGCAATTTCTAAACTCTGAGGAAAACAACCTCAATTCAATTATTTAATTGTGCTGTGGACTCAGATACAAAAGGAAATTGTGGCATATGAAAAATGCGAAGAATCTGATTAAAATATAAAATAATCCCATAGTAGGAAGAATAAACCTTTGTTTTTCTTTACTCTAAAAGTACCATGAGGTGTATGACTCAAGAAATCTGAATACAAGGTTATCTATAAATATTAATTCTACAGATTGTATGTTTTTCATAAGTGGACAAAATAATAATACTAGGGAAATACATTTTTATATTGGACAACTGCAGTTTGAATAAAATACCGTATCAAGTTGATGATGATCTGGGGTTAAAGAAAAATTTGATTGACATTTCTTTAGAAATGTCACTGGGATCTGCCACTGACCTTATTCTATTTAAATGCTAATCTATATATCAAAGTAAGAGATTACATATATAATTCTCAATGACATAAAGTAGGAAGGAATAGTTAATAATCTTAAAGAAATTGAAAAGTTCATCCAATAACTATGAATGAATGAATTCAACAAGAGTTTGTGGTGAAAAAGACCTAAGGATTTTAGGAATGAGTAAGAGTAAGCTAAAAGTATATTTATACTTACAAGATAAACAAAACTGATCCAAAAGCAATATCTTGAATAAATAGAAATTATGACTTTCATTCTATTCTATACTGGAAAACTAAAGTACTTTTCAGAAACAGATATTTGCTTAACTTAGGCAGAACAATGAGCATGAGTGATGTATATGATAACTATAATTTGAATCATTGTTTAAGAAGTTGAAAATGGTGAATATGGTGTCTGTATGTGGTCATGTTTTTATTCACATCTAGATCCATTTGACAAATGAATTAAATGACTACTTTAACATTAGAAAGGCTAAATATTATTACTTTTATATATAGAAAATTATAAATGAAAGAAAATATCATTTTTTCCCTGAAAGTTATAGTGAAGCCTCAAAAAGAATATGATTCTCATTATAAAGGAGTCAAAGGAAATTTGGTTAATTCCATAATGATTTTTCTCTAAAAGGGAATTCTAATAATAGGTGATTTATTGAAAAAAAGATACATAGTATACTGAGCAGAAACAGATTTTTAATTCATATGTAAGCAGATTCAAATTCTATTTCTACCTGTTACTAACTGGAAGACACTGGAAAAAAAAAATAACTATCTCCGTTTCAAGTAATATTTTTCAGAGTCCAGAAACCTCAGAAATATTATAAACACTAACTCATATAATGTACAATATATTTTACAAACTTTTGCATAACCTTCAAGATATATGACATATTGTACATGAAAAATCTCGAGTGATGGTATTTTACTTTATTTTTTTTTCTGGGTACTAGGGGTTTATGCTGAAAAGACTTTAAAACTGAGAGAGACTCCCAGTACTTCTTATTTATTTCTTATTTATTTTATTTATTTTAAGACAGGTTCTGCTACAGTCCTGAATTGATGAGGCTGACCAGGAACTTGTGTCCTGCCTGCCCCTGTCTCCTAAGTTACTAGGGTGACAGGTGTATGTCACTACGCCCACCACCATGGCAAGCAGGTGGCTGCATTTTAAACTGCCTATAGAAAGTACTGAAATGATTTGGTTGACTGAATTAGTGATTCCAACAATTTATTAATTTACAAGATAATTACAGAGTCACAGTCTACTCTTGGCCTACCATCAGGGACAGTTCTTCCTCAGATACTGACTTGCGTTTGATCACAAACCTTGCTTGGCCAATGGAATACTGGCAAACATCAATAGGAAAGTGAAGCCAGCAGAAATGTGAAATATTCTTTCTCACTTTGGACTTGTTATGTTCCTTTTTGCACAATGGAAGGACTCTTCCCCAAGCAGTTATTGCTATGTGTAGGTCCCCATAACTACATATTCAATCACCTAACCCAAGCTGATCAGAACCTGCAAGAGAATGTTCCAGGTGAGGTTACCCTGGAGCAAGCATAACATAGTTAATTGGTAGACATGTGAGTATGAGAATAAATAATTGTTGGGGTGGTCTGTTACATAACAATACTATGAAAGTAGATAATTCATATACATGAACATAAAAATCCAAAGATTCTTTAAATTTCTTTATTTTTAAATTTGATTTTAATCTAATATATATATCAAATATCAGGATATGTAACATCATTTATCACATATCATTACAAAAGTTTGAAAACTTTTTAAACGATAAATTAAAACTTTAGTTTTACTATGAAATTAACTTTTTCTTTCAACCTCTTTGAATGATAATAAATATACACATTTTATTTAATCTGTTTTCTGATACAAGGAAGATAAAACATGAATTCTGTCATGTGACTTATAAAACAAATATAAAGTGTCCATATAAAAACAATTTTTCCTCTTCCAAAGATTTTATTAGTCAATTAAATTGCTTAAAAAATTTTACTAGGGGCTGGGGTTATAGTTCAGTGGTAGATTGCTTGCCTTGAACGCTTGAGGGCCTGGGTTTGATTCTCAGCACCACATAAAAATAATGTTATTGTGTCCATCTACAACTAAAAAACAATATTTTTTAAAAACTTAGTAAATTTGTATCTAGTAGGTAAGTGAACATAGCATAATCGATATTTATGTAATTATAAAATTCTATAACTAGGTATTTATGTTATATATATATATATATATATATATATATATATATATATATATATATATATGTGTGTGTGTGTGTGTGTGTGTGTGTGTGTGTGTGTGTGTGTGTGTGTGTATGTGGTGCTTGGAATCAAATGGAGGGCCTGTGTATGCTAGGCATGTGTTTTTCCACTGAGCTATATCACCAGCACTAAATTTGAGATTTGAATTTAAGTTCAATTAATTCATTTTAAATTAACTTAGTTTTAATTGATTCTGAGAGAGAGAAAAAAATGTTGACCCCTTACAGATTATCTATTTTCCCTTTATGAAAATTATGATACTGAATTACTATAAATTAGTGCATCTGATAAATATTAAATGCTGATGTCTAAAATAAGCATATGAAACAAAAAATAAAAACTATATAAGCTCCCTTTTATTAATTATGGCTATCACTAGAAGTTTTCTTAAATTATATATTTAATATAATTTATGTAGCATGGTTTTGTTCAGTTCAGGCATAACTGAATAACTGTTACATACTATATTATAGGATACAAATATTCAAGGAAGAAGGATAGAAACATGAATCAATCCTATTCATTCCTTTGAGTCTTACAGTTTAAGTTAAGAGATACAGAGCCAAATCAATAAATTGAATATTATGTTTTAAGGAGAAGGAGAGAGATAAAATGAAGTTCCCTAATAAAAAATGTCACCCCCACCCCCCCCACACACACTTTTTTTGAATTATGAGGAGAACTCAAGAAAGGTTCTCTAAGAAAATGACTGATTGTCTTGAGGATTTAATTGTGAGTGTGAATTATGGAAGGAGAATGGGAATTATTCTGAGAAATGAAACAGAAGGGGCAAAGAAACTAGAGTCTTAGGGGTACATATAGGTGTTTCAAATGGGCCTGGAATAGTAAGAGATGGAACATGCTGGATATCATGCAGCTGACAGGAAATCATTGCAGAGCTCAAGTGAAGGGTGTGGCCATTAGTCCCAGATGAACTGTGTTAACACTACTTCAAAGATGCATAATGAAAACTGAAACAAGAAGACCAAATAAGGAACTTTCTAATTTTATAGGAAAGAGAATTAGAACACACAAAAGCAATAGTGAATAGGAATATCTTATTGGAAGAGAAACTGGGTCAAGGAGATAGCCAGGTTATAGATTTGCATGACTGAATGTAAGATGCTATTACTGACTAGGGTGAAAAATAGAGAAAACATAAATCAAATGTGAGAGGATGGGTTTTGGCATCAGACACCATTGGCATCCATGCTATTCCATTTAACATTTTTTGTGACCTTGCCTTTATATCTCTTAGAAACAGAACGTCTTTAATGGAAAAAGGAAAATGTAGTATTTCAGAGAGTTACTAGGGAATTAACTGTGATAATTTATATGAAGTACTCAGTAGAATATCTGGCATTAAGTAAATGTGAGCCAATATCTGTTTATGTATTGGTAGTAAATACAGGAGGAAAGGTTCAATGTTCATTATTAGGTATCAACAAAGCCTAAAGTTCAAGGAATTGGATGGGACTTTACCTGTCCCTTTGAGAATATTCTTAATACATGTGCTTAGTATACATTATCTGAATGTTGATTTTGCTCAGAGAAAATTGTGGCATAACGCAAAAAAAAAAAATACATGACGTAATCATAGCAATATATTCAGAATAAAACATATTTGAAATTTATTTGTTATATGGAGAGAATTTAAAATGAATATTATTCTTTCATTCATTCACTGTGTAATTTATCTGAAGCCTTGTCAAGGTTATGGTTTTGTTGGTGACCAGGACAACTGCAAAACATGAGAAGGATCAAATAACTCAATTACCAACAAACAATATTTTTAATTATTTTTACTTTGAAACTTGAGACCAATAATGAATGAAATAAACATTTGATAACTGCCTTTCACATTTGATGAACATGATTAGTAGCAGGAAGTTATTTGCATTTTAATCTCCAAGATCAGTGTGTATTATTTTTATTCAACAAAAATTTTATTTTTATAATTGAAAGTTTTATATTAAAAATACATATCCCAAATAGTTTGTTTAAATCCAGTAATTAGTTTAGTCTTTGTGTTCCTATTTTTTTATCCAAAATAAAGTAAAACAACTAATAAATGAACTTTCACTTAAATACCCACTCTAGATAAGGCCTGCAGTCATCTTCTTTAGTTTTGTTTTGAACTAAAGTATATGACCCTCCATTGACTCTGTACTTGCAATTTCTACATTAAATTTCTGACCAGCATAACTATCACATTAGTAATTCTTGACCTTCAACTACTAAACATAAAATACTCTTTTATCTATTTCAATTTATAATTGCAGATTTTTTCATTCATTAGTTAATTTCCATTCATTTTGGAGTGGGTAAGTGGTCAGCATCAGTACAATTTTGCTGTACCAGTTAGGGAAGAGATAAACTGAGTGAAATGGGAATGTCTTTTTCTTTGTTTGTTTTCATGTCTTTTGTTTGAAAGACAGATTGTTAATTTTCAGAAATAACAATGGGAAAATGGGAGTAACTGACTAATTTATAATAATTATAATGGCCAGAAATAATAACAAGATACATGCAGAAAAATTTAAGTAATAAATTAATTTGACCTCAACACCAACAAAAAATATTTTCACATACAGTTCCCCTAGAGATGTAGTAATTAAGTATTTTTATTTTTAATGAGCATATTGTTCATAAAACAAAGAATCTATCAATATGATTTCATTTTAGTTGTGGTTTACAAGCTCCCATTTTCCAATCTTATTCTTAAAACCAAGAAAAATTCAGTATGTCTTTGAATAAATGAGGTTTTATTCACTTTGTTGAAATAATTCACTTTCAAGATCAAGTATCTTGGAACTCAATTTATTACTCATATTGAGGGCTTGTATAAGAAACATCAAATACTTTCAACTCTATTACACTGACTTTAAATAGCAAATGTGTAGTATTCCAATAGAACAGATTTTTATTTAGTATTACTATCAAGACTAAGCAATACAGCATATAGTTCTGAAAAAGGAAAGGAAAGAAAAAGCAAATCAAAGGGAAATGAAACAAAGGAAGTGAAGAAGGAAGAAACTGACAGGGAGAAAGGGAAAGAGAAAACAAGGAAGAGACAGGGAGGTAGAGAGGAGAAAGGGGCATAGGAGAGATAAAAGTAAATACCTATGGAATCTAAGATAGTTAAGTAGCATTTCAGTAAATGAAAATAGAATGATTCATAGCATAAATGGTCATGAAATCTTCTACTACATTTTTATTCCTATTTAGAAATAGGAATAATTTCTATTATCGAAGTTAGCAATGAGAGGGATCCTAAAGTTTTCTCTTGCAGTAATTTATTGGCTTTCTGTTAAAATGTAGAACACATTTAAAGCTTCCACATGAACATTTTTATCATGTTATTATTCCTACATTACATCTAGACTCAATTTATACATCAAAGATTTCATTTTTGCTTATTTAGAAACAAAATGCTTAGGTCTTTTACATTTTCCAAATTTTATTTGGGAAAATATAGTGAAAATTAAAAACAATCAAATGAGTAATAGAAAAAATTATAAAACACACAAAACTTTGATATTCTATAAAGAAGGATTACAGACAAGAATTAGCACTATGAAATATATTACATTAATATTTCAAATCCATCATACCACTCCTCGTTGAGTTCATTATTATTTGAATCAATTCTGGTGTTAACAGTGACTAAACCCTCATCTGTATACTTTGAGAACTAGATCAAGAAGAATAATCTATTAAGAAGACAGACATGGGTAGTGATTATCCATTTGTTGTCATCTGTCTATGAAAGTGACAATTTTTCAAGGACGCTATTTCACTAGCAACCTATATCTGGCAAGGGTATTCTATGTGTATTTCGCACATGATCCTCCATTAATAAACCATTAATTTTACCTCCCTTTACTCTATTTCTCACATATGCAAAATCAAACTGTGGATATGAGAAAATCTACAGAAAACTATCTTTAAATATGGTGGCCCATTGGTTCACTTCCAAATCAGCTTTTACTTTCTTAATTGCCTGTTAACAAAGTCCCAGAAGCAGCACTGGAGAGTAACAATCCAGAAATTAAATTCTATCACAGGGAAATTATTGCCAAAGCAAGTCAAATATCCATCAGTAAACAGAGTCAGAGATCACGTAACTTCAATAATAGAAATTATGTTCTTCTGGGGCTAGGGTTGTGGTTCAGCAATAGAGTGCTTGCCTTGCATGTGCAAGACCCTGTGTTTGATCCTCAGCACTGCATAAAAATAAATAAGTGAAATAAAAGTATGTTTCCAACTACAACTAAAAAACAAATATTAAAAAAAATTATGTTCTTCTTATTTCCAGAAATAGGGGCGGAATCATGATATATGTGTAGCAATGTCTACATTGGAAATATATGGAGTTATTTTCTTTACAAGAATTTATATACGGTAGAATGAATTGGACTAGGAATGGATGCTTAATCTTAAAATAAACCATTATATGAAACAGCATAGAAAATCTTGAAACTATTGGTGGGGCTTTTGGTTGTTTGATTATTTGTTTAACCTTCATTTCCTCCATACAGAAGGGAGAAAATTTTATTCAAATGCATCAAATAATCATATTATCCTTGAGTAATAGAAAATTAAGATTAATAACCAAAATCATTATGAGGCAATATTTAGCATAGAACTCATTATTCAAAGAAATAATAAACAAGTTAGTTTCTCTTCTATGAAACTTCCAAAATTCGATTGTTAGAAGTCATGAAAACTAAGAATAATCATTAACTAATAAAATCACCACCACAATGATCCTTGTTGCTATTTCTATCACATCAATGAGACCTTCAAGCCTGTGATGATTCTAGAATAACTGTACTTGTTAGTTATAACTGTACTTCTTAAATCCCTCATCTGAACTTCTTTAGCTTCTCTAATGGGATATATGTATTAAGGGCTGTAGAAGAATAGTTTAAAAAATTCCACATAGACATGAACTTTGGTTTTCCTTGCTATAAGTGCAGTACTTTGAACAGTTTTTGATATATATATGACCACCAAGTGAGTGTTTTCTAAATCAAAGATGAAAGAAGAGATAATATAATCAGGTGACATCAAATTCATTATAAAATAACCCAAATATGTGCAAAACATATTTTGAAATTTAAAGATTCCTAGTTCTACAGACTGCTACTATATGTTTGATAATTTGTAATACATGTAAGTGAAAAAAGCAATAGGTTGTTGATGTTTTAATCATGTAAAATAATTTGTTTTGAAGAAAGAAGTGAAGGATCACATCATACTTTTCAATATGCATTTTTGATTAATCATGGAGTTAAACATTATATTAGATAGAGCTCTTCATGAATGCCTGATATATACCACAGAGGGAAACGGGCTGATTTAACAAATAAAGCTATAAACAGTATATATAGTTTGCATGGAAACTGGACTTAAACATTGGTATGTCTTTATGTGGGAAGTTAAAGATTATAAAGTGGTGCATTTGGGTGCCAGTGTGATAAGAAATAGACCTGCTGCATTTGTGACATCAGCCTGTTAAAACTTTGAACAGTTGCTCAAAGGAGGCAACATCTTTTTGCAGAAATCTGTTTGAGCAACTAGTCATGATCTTGCCTCCACAGGACTTCCTGGATTTCAGCTCTGAGGGGTCCCCTTACAACAGCTTCAGATAGTACAGAGAGGGGTGGCTTCTCCCTGATCCTGAGTTTTGAATGGCCAGACTGTCACTTCCTCTGCTCACCCTCATCTGGGTAAATAATTCGAGAATCGAACCCCTTGTTCTCATAAAATTTAGAGCAGACTCTACATCCATGACTGAGGACTATCAGATAAGGTGATTCAGTGGTTAACTTATTAATAATTTAAGAGAAGTAGCAGTACTTTCTTATACAGGCAGATAAAGTAGCATTTAGCTAAAGATAATATGCATTTCCTAAATAATATATAACAGTTTTTATACTAGTTTCCATTTAAGATAAGTTTTTGTTGTTGTTGATGATGGTAATGGTGGAATAAAACTATGTTTAATAAATATATTTGATGGTTCATTTAGTCTAACTCATCTTGACAAAGCATAGATTCTTTGTGTTACAATAGTTAAAAAATTAAGGGGTTAGATATCACACTACAATAAAATAAAAACAAAATATGTATAAATCAGACATATGGGTATAATTCTCATACTTCATCATAAACACTGAATTTTTTTCTCTTTATCGTTTTCTTTCAATCCTTATTTCCCTGACTGTACATGTGACTGCCTGTATGAGCCTAGTTTACACTTGAAATGCCTTACTTTAATAAATTCTGATTTGCTTTAAATCAACTTAGTAACAAACAGATACATATGGAAGTAGACAATTGTTCCTTCACATGTGTTCATATACATGCCCAATCACACCCAGTTTGGCTTGGAAATGGTTGAGCACTTAGAACTATAAAGATCAAAGTAGGAAAATATTAGATGCAAACAGAGTAGCAGGTAGTAAGTGTATCCCCTACCATGATTTGGAATATGTATTCAGAAACAATAAGTAAAAAGTCTTACTTCAGTTCATTAAAGTGCAATTGAAACAAACAAACAAACAAAAAGTGCAGTCACACAAGAAAGAAAACAGAACATACTAAGTACTGTCAATGTTTCCTCAGTTCAAAAATTCAACTGCATTTTTCTTATTATAAATGAATACGTACGATTTCTTGAATATTTCCTTTCTAGTTTAAGATAGACAAGTGTGTAAGTACTTTTGCTAATGAATGTTTAGATTTGTATCAAAAAAAGTCACATATGGGGCATAATTTGACCATTCATTTACTTTTATTTATAAGATTTATTGACAAAAAATAGAGTATGTGCTTACTATTTGCTGGTCTGCCAAGGATTGTTCTTGTCTCTTGAGATAAATGAGCATGCAAAATACAAAGATCCTCCTTCCCCAGATGTTTACCCTTCAGAAAGGAGAGCTTAAAATAAATAATAAATAAAATATGGAAAGAGGAACTGTAGAACAGGATAAGAAATTTGTATTGTCTGAGGGTTTTCTGTCATTTGCAATGTTAGAGTAGTGAGGATACACTTAATAGAGAAGAGGGAACTTGAACAAAGACTTGAGGGCAGCTGGCTAAGTCAGCAACTGGTAAACAGTACTCAGTCACAGGGAGTGGTTAGGAAAGAAGGAGTCAGCTTTACAAGTTCCAGGAAAAGCAAGAAGAGTTGTGAAGAGCTATAAACAAACAAGAAAAAGGAAAATGAGTCAGAAATAAGATGAGGGGAGACAGATCAACAGATGATAGAGACCCCTGACATATCTTCTGGGGCTAACAGGGAGACACTGGTAGTCTTTGAAGAAAGAGGTAAAAGGATTTTGTATGTTTTAGAAGGATGACATTTGCTTCTAACATTAATTGTTGGAGGGATAGTTGCAGTAATTCAGAGAATTGAGTATTGCCACTCCCAGAATCACAGAAACAATAGAGGAACTGATGAAAATTGGAAGTATTCCACATATATTTTGGACATAAGGCAATAGGATTTTCTGGCCTGTTCAATATGCAATGTGAGAGAAATAGAGGATGCAAGAGAGTTTGATTGAGATTTGACTGAATAACTAGAAGGGATTGTGTTGTTGTTGATAGACAGTGAAGTCAGAGTGAAGAATTACAATTCATTTTTGATACATGATTTTGTGATATCTATTAGGAATACAAATATATGTGAAAAAGAATGAAAGAAAAAAGCAGTTGAGTAGGGATTAGATATTGGGAAATCTAAGTTTGAAAATGTATATTTTGGAGCTTTCAGCATATGGTGTTTGAAACTATGAAATTGGATGAGATCACTATGGGTGTGGGTGTAGACAGGAGAAAACTGAACCTGCTTCAATATTAAGAGAAAAAAACAGCACATGAAACTAAGAAGAGATTGGTAGAGATGTAGAAGGTAAAACCTAAGCATGTGGTCATCTGAGAATCTAAGTTTAAAAGTCATGCTGAGGAGGAAGGAGTAATTAACTGAGTCAGTCATTAAGTAAATCAGAGGCAGAGAATAGTCTACCATACATTCATTCACTTATGAGTTGGCGGATGGTCCTGGAAAAGAATAACAGAAAACTGCTGGTGTGAGCAGTTATCTATGGGAAGTGAGATAACAGGTGAGTAGGAAGATGAATATTTCAGTTTAACACATTCAGCTTTAAATTATTCTCTTTGCTAAGAACATGCATTAAATATATAGCCAAATCTGAAAGTATACTTTAAATAACAATCATCTTCTATGTGGTAAGAAATAAATGACAACAGATGAAAATTCCAAACAGGTTATATTTGTGGGAGAAAGAAATCTCAAAATGTATTTTCAGAACTGGAACTATAGTAGAATTCCAAAGCAAACTGTATTAGTCATTTCTTGGATTAGATATTATCTCCAGATGGCTCTTTTTTTAAAAAAATGTAAACATGTTACTTGAAATGGATAATGTTAAACCAGTAATCTCAAAAGTACTTTACATGACAGATTGTTACAATTGTTAGATATACTTTTCTACTTACAATGGGTTACATCCCAATAAACCCATTGACAACATCATAAGGAAAAAATACATTTAATACACCTAATTTACTGAAAACCATAGTTTAGCAGCACACTACACTGTAGAGTGCTGTTTATACTCACAATTGTGTGGCTGACTGGGATCTGTGACCTGATGCTGATAACCAGCATCATGGAAGTATGGCCAGCATATCATTAGCTAGAGAAAATATCCAAATTCTACATGTAATCTCTACTGAATGTGTATGGTTTCTTCACCGTCCCAAAGTCAAGAAAGAATAAATCAAACCATCCTAAGTAAGAACCACTAACAATATATAAATGCAGAGCTAAGAAAATAATTGTGGACAAGATAAGGGATAAGGAAGTTCTGTGACCATGGATGAGCATAGGAAGGAGAGCCTTAGAGCTGACTTTGAAAGACACGCACATGATACATTTTTCAAGAAAGTACTGAAATGCTGTTGCTCATAACAGATATTGAAAGGGGTTTGAAACTAAAGGATGAGTCAAGAGAATGATCAAGGGTGGGGTGTTAATGAGAGATCCACTGACATTTTTGGCCAAAGGTACCAGGCAATTCAAGAGAATGGAAAGATATATAGAGAGTGGTAAATGATGAGGTGTGTGGCATCCCTCAAAATCAAAGATGGCATTGCAAAATAAAATTGGAAGTGTTTAACTTGTATTTATTTTTTGGTATGGAAACTAGAATTAAAATTGAAAATACAGAAATGAAAAAAACACAGTTGAGATATGGAGTCTATAAGAGGTTTTGATACTTTTATAATTAGTCACCAGAAACAAACTGCTTTTTATCATGGTAAAATGCCTGGATGCAGTTTCCTAAATCAATTCTAAGTGATAAATAATAAGCCAAAGGAAAAGTACATTCTGTTACTGTTTATACTTTTCTTAATTTCTATCAGAGAAAGGCAGGTACAGTCTTGGGGGAAGGATCTGTTTTTTAAAGAGAATTTTGCTTCTACCTTTTCAACCTAAAATGATCTCATTTTCATGGAGTTTGAAACTTTTCTTAGCTTAAAGAATGGAAGAATAAATCCACTTCCAAATATTGGCTAAGTAGCCATTAATGAAAATATCTTGGCTCTGGATTAAAGTTATTAATCATAGCTTTGTGACTAGGAAGCAAAATAATTTTTCAGGTTAGTTCTCTGTGAATTCACAATATGAGCATTTTCTTCCCAATTCTATTTGTAAAAACACTCATAACTTACTAGACCTCAGTGGTGACACAAACTAATGGACCATCTTTAAATAAATTCACTTAGAGATCCAGAATATCTCACAATGTTCTCCTTCTTTGTAGTGTAGTGAAATTAGCATCAAATACAAAAAAAAAAAAAACCTACCTATTCTTCACTTCCCCCATGGTTGTCATCTCTATGCTTTAAATCATAGAGTAAAAATAAATGAAGTTGTTTTCCTCTTGTCATTCATATTTCAAAGCTTTCTCTATATATAGAGTGGAAGTATTTATTTCATTTTTAGGAAGGATTAATGCCAAAAGTGTTTATTGGCTTCTATGAGAAACATTTAGCTAGCTTTAGATATCTTACCAAAGAAGTTACTCTTAACATTTGTGTGCATGCATGACTGCACATGTTCTCACATGTGTGTGCATGTATGTGAGCATATCTTTGTTGCATGTGTGTATATATGTGCATGTATATGTGGGTGTATGTGTTTGTGAATGATGCACAAGAATACATGGGTGATAAATGTGAGAGGTGAGGAAGGCAAAACAAGAATGCTTTGGACAATATCTAAAATATGTTTCTCAGGGTATTTTCCTTAATTGTTAATGACAGTTTATCACAGATAGAGGCCACTCTAAAGACTAAACAACTGAAGGAAAAACAGACATGTCAAGAAAGAAATTACTATGCTTGCAGTGTAAAGAAAATTAAATCACTTCTTGAAATGATGCTTATAAGTGATGTAATATTTTAAAAACCATTAGAGTGAATTCAAGGTCCACTAAGCCTGTTTCCATATGTAATTTTGTGTCTATGAGCAAGCGTATGTACACATGCCTGGGGAAACAAGAGCAACTGAAAAATGAAAATATAATTTGAAGGAGGCTTAATTATTTCAAAACTACCCATGCTTTCTTTATCCTTCAAGAAAAAAAAAGTGAAGAAAAAAACAAAATACACAAAAGGAGAAGAAAGAAAGGAGAGAGAGAACCTCTGTGTTCAAGAAAATGCCTACTTGAACTCTGAATAAGGAGCTGTTATTCTTATGAGAAAATTGCCTGAGCTGAAATTCCAAGCTGTTGACAAAAATAATAATTCATCTGTAGTTATAAGACATAAAGCATCATGGAAATGCACATGAAGGCTTCTTGTAATGACTTTGAAATCTACAGGAACAAGGAAAGAAGCTGGACTCATTACTTGAATGTGATTACATGACCCACATGAATGTTAGGGATAACGGGCAACTTCACTTACTGAAAATCAAACAGCTCCATGATCCATCATTAATCTAAGTGAGCCTTCTCTTTATTGAAGCAGCCATCTAATGAATAGGTCACCTCCTGTTTAAAAGCTTAGAGATTTGTTAATGTTCCAAGGACTTAGATTCTATTACACCAGATGGCCCAAGCATGTTTAAAAAAAAATTGTAGGCGTTTTAGATAGCTAACATGCTTTGGTGTATATATAAATATTTTAAAGAATATAATTTTGAGATTTGGTTTAAACAGGGAATACTGCTTTTGTGACATAATCCTGCATAAATGTGCATATGTATCAAGTTGAAAAGAAAAGAGGACTTTTGTGGAGAGACTCCACAAGAGGAAATAAGTTTCCACTGTAAGCCAACTTTCATAATACAATTAACTTCATTAGAGAGAATGGAATTTCAAATACTGTTCAAATTAAGGCAGTGCAGTTAGTAGCAGCAGCAGTTCAGGAAGAATTAGCAATGCCCTTCTTAAAAGAGCTGCTGAATTAAACCTTGGAGGGCTTTAAGATTAAGCCATTTAATTGCTACTTTAGGAGTTCCGGACTTTGCATAGACTCAAGCCCAGGTGTTAATACTGATTCTTCTCTGTTCACTTCAGATAACAGAACTGAATCTCAGAGCCAATTAAGGTGAAACTTTAAAGGATTTCTTACCCCATTTTAGCATATTCTGGGAGTTTTATTTTAATTGTAGACACAGGGAGAAATGGGGCACATTATACAAAGTGAGGTAGTACTGAATCTTGAGTTGAAAAGATAACCAATCCTCATCCAAATTATTCTGCCTTAAATTTTAAGCTTTTTTATAGGTTAGCATTCATATTGTGTTCTTTTTATTGTGCTAATCATTTTACCGGGAGAACACTATTTCTGTACTTAATACCAAGACAGGTGACATGACTGGTAATGCTTAGTACATTTATAGGCCAAGTAATGCACATAAAAATCTTAAATTAAAAGTCCCCTAATTCACATATAAGTCTCACTGTTCTTCCTAAAGGTATCCACTTCAGCATATAATAGAAATTGTTTCAACTCCTTTTATGGGTGCGGAAATGTTTAGGTGAAATATGCACCCATATCCATCATTCCAATTACTCATTAACCAAATACTTATTGAGGACTTGTACACCCCAAACACTATTCCCTCATGGGCTTACATTTTATTTTGGAAGACAATATGCAGATGCCATTTGACTTACAATGGGGTTTCAATACCTATAAACTCACCAAGTTAAAAATGATTTTGACTTGCCTACAAACATTATACCTTAACCACACAGCAGAACACTGGTTGACTGGGAGCGGTGGCTCACTGCTTCTGCCCACTACTGGAAAGGATCAACATTAAACATCCAAGGAAAAGTTTCTATTATATGCATGTTGCTTTTGCACTATTATAATATTTTTTTAAAAAGTTAATTAATTTAAGCTGAGTTTCCGTATAAATGCAACATCACATAATATAACATAGATGCTATTTAAAGAAAAGTAAAGATGGATAAAGGTCCAGAAGAACAGAATTTTGTTCTGGGTAGCTGTGGATGGTGGCACACACCTGTAAATATAGCTGCACAGGGAGGTGACATGTTATGTTTAAGGCGAGCCTGGGCAACATAGTAACACCTCATCTCAAACAAACAAACAAAACACAAAATGAAACAAAACAGATTTTTTTTTCTTCTGGAGAAGCCCATCCTATTTACAGAAAGAGGATATAGAATGTAACTTACAAATAATGACAATTAAACCAAGATTTACATGAAGTGAAGAGGGAAGCTGGATGAACGTAAAGGTTCTGAGATTGGGACAAGCTTGGCCTTGTGAAACTGTAGAGGGTTGGCTATAAGCCATGGGAAGTTCATTGACATTATAAGAGTCAATGAACTGTCTGTATTGCAATGAATTAGGGTTAGTAGGGGGATAAAATGTAAAAGTAATAGAAGAATCAGGAGACGACTGCACAATCTGAGATTGCAATACAAGGGGGAAAGATGACTGTGGGGCAGGAAGTGAGAATTAGATTAAAGATTCAGTACAACAATAAGGCCCGAAGCCAGAAGAATTAATCTTTCGCTAAATATGGGGGCAGTGGGGGAGGCTAGGAAGTGAGATCTCAGAGAGAACCTTAAGGTGTTAAGCCATTGGTAGATATGATGAAATTTGCTGAAATGAAGATTTAGAAAATAAGTATTTTCAGGTGGTGGTAAAGATGAACAGAAATCATAAATTTTGCATTGAAGTTGTATTTTGAATGGCTATTAGATGTCCCTGTGGAAATATGGATCAGGATTCCTAAGTCCAAGGTCTGATGCTTAGTAAGCAGATTGGAGATAAAGACACACTTTGGGAAAGACACACCAGGTAGCATTTACATCTGTGCTCCTGGATGTGATTCCCTCTTCTGGTTCTCCCTGGGTAGCATGTGACTTAGCCTCTGACCCAGAGTTGACACTTGCAGATCTGAAAATAAGAGAAATTTGTGAAAGAGAAAGAAACGAAACAGACTATAAAGGAAAAATAAAATTAAAAAATAATAAAAGGCACATAAAGTTTTTCCTGTAGAAAAATTATCCAAAGGTTGGAATAGCTGGATTTTGCCTTTTGATGTATGCTGCCAAATTTCCCTTCAAAAGATTTCTCCTTTTACAATCCACCTAAAACTCTCTGAGATGAGCCTGGCTTCTGTGGTATCATTATGTTTTTGAGTATTCATGTGCTTAATTTTGTTTTTAAAAAAGTAATGGCTGCTTAGAAATATCTCTGGTTGGAGGTGTGTACAAATCTGTGGGCTGGAGCACATCATATACTACATGTTTTCATTTATATCTTCCTTTCCCTCATCACTGGTGATTTAATATTAGCCTGTAAAAATTACTAAATGAAGTGTGAAATGTTGAATGTATTTGAGAATAAGCATCTTCTTATATTTCTGCCAAAACTTTATATTATTAGTGTTTAGTATATATAAAAACAGTTTTCTGTATGTGCTTATTTGCTAGACATAAATTCAATTTTGTCACAAAGACTACAATTCTAATATTGGGCTGCATTCTGTTAGAATCTAATAGTGGTAATATTTTAGTAGGCAGTAAGCAAAAATCCTGAATACTGATGTAAACAACTAGATTTCTTACTGTGAGATATTCTTTTATTTTAGAAAATTATTCTGGCCTTCTCATTCTTGCTTATGTAAACATATAACTTGATATCTTGCCAAGGGCTTATTCTGCACTTTTCACTCACTATCCTATGGCTGGTAATTAGAGATAGTAGAATTTCAGTAAAATCTGACTTTAAAATCTGTCTGGATCCCCTTGAACTAACTGCAACCCTTCATGAAAATATTGACTCACAAAGTTGTAGGAGAACATTTAATTTTGTATCTAGAGTCAAGTTTTGCTTAATGAGAGGAATGCACTCTGAAAAACACAACACTAGGCAATTTAGTCATTGCATGAACATCACAGAGCATACTTAGACAAACCTAGATGCTGTGAGTCAAAACTGGACCCAGCCTCCTGATTCAATCAAAAGATGTGGTAAACTTGAGATATATGGGAATATTTCCAATAGAACATATACTTCTTCACAGTAACTAGAAAAACCCAAGAAGCTCCAGAATACTAATACATAATATGGTAAGTACATAACCCAATAATATAATTGTTTATTATCATTATCAGTTACTATATGTAAGTGCATATTTTGTATTTTTATCATACTAGAAGCCTGCTAGGTTTGTTTACCCAGTGTCACCAAGTGAGTATTACTTTAAGATACCATGGCTACATCAGTAGGTGACAGGAATTTTTCAGCTCCATACTAAACTTATGGGACAACTATCATATATAAAGATAGAATGTCATTAAATGGAATGCTAATATACAGTGAATAACTGCATTTATGTGCTTGCTATTTCAATTATTCCTACAGTCTCAGAAGTAATTCTGAATATATCACATTAGCTTCATTTTTTCCCAATGGTATAATAAAATCTACGAAAGCTAAATTTTCTGTAGTTTTCAAAATTTGTCAAGCATTTGGACCTAGTATATACAAAAGTATTATTTGGATAATTTAATTAACATCACATTTGATTGATTATATTTGAGCACTATTTTTTATCATTCAAATATTCTAATAATGTTGAAATATTAGATGAAATAATTTGATATAATACTATATTACTGGCATTACCAAGGTTCATGATATCTTCTAATTGTGTCTTCTACCTATGCTCTGGATGTTGTAAATGTTATGTTTGCTAAGACCTTGATCCATCACATTTTCCCTTTCTATTTATGATCAGCCTCTTTCAAAAGTTTCTCTATTTCTCAAGTGCTCAGTCAAAACTTCCCTTTACTGTATTCCTTTTCTAGCTACCTCATATTGTCCTCACGTCTTTGCATTTGTCCCTTTTGAAATGAGTGTGAAAATACCATCACTTTCTAAGCTTCATTGATTCTTCACACTATTTAAAAGATCCAGGTCTATCTATTGAAGGCATTTTTTGCCAAAATAAGTGAGGTTTTGTGTGTTTGTTTAGGTAATGGCCTGTGGATGATTTCCAACCCAATATTGCAAAGTCTAGCACATCACAAATTCAGATGGTCACATTTTCATTCAACCCCGTGACCAGCCATGGCTGTAGTTATCCTCCATCAAGCAAGCCTTCTATAATTAAGAAAGGTTAACAGGAGAATACAGGACCATTTCCAAATCCTCTCTAAAAGTAATAACATATTGAGTTCTGACAAGAAGCCAAAAATCTAAGAATCTTGAAGTAATGTAAGTTGCCCCAAGTATGCAAAGTACTCAAAAAAAAAAAAAAAAAAACCTTTGCCTGACTCGCATATGTTGATCTCTACATACCATCATGAAGAAAATTAATCTGAACTCTTCTCTATAGGCATAGAGGACACTTTTTAATGATTATAACAATTTTCCAGAAAATTCCAATTACAGAACCCATTGATTACATGGCACACTGATGGTGATAATCAAGCATTCTTGAAACAAGTATCTCAATTTGCAGATAGTTCTATATCACAATATATACCCTAATATTTGAAATCTTATTTGGACTTGAAACTGATTGTGCATCATTCATCCATTTGAGCACATCAAATAGGGAGAGATAGTTAAGTCCTGTATTTTTACATGGAGTATCTGTGCACTGACTGGAGCTCTAATTTCTCTCACAAGAGTTTTTATAAATATAGGCATCATATGTACAATGTAAGAATAATTTACATTGTTCAAGTGCCACATCTCTATATTTAAGGTAATATAAATACATTTATAGAAAGTTAGATATTTATATAGTAAGTGACATGAATTAAACCAATGTTAAAAAATGACAGAAATACACAGAAGATTTAATTTATTCCTTCAGACCATGAGTTGTAATACAATAGAGTAATACAAATCCTAATAAAGCTATATTTATGAAACTCTATGCACGTCTTTTTGAATAGTGTAATAGGTGCTTATAAAATGAAATGATACTTATTAAATAAATGAATAATTCACATCTTAGAACATTCATTCAGGATCTCACAAAAATTAAAAAAAAATATTATGTGTAATTTATCCTTTTTTCAATTTTCCAAATCAAAACTTTCACTTAGTCATTTAAACAAAATTACTTGATCCATATTATTCATTGTCTTATCATAAGGTACTTAAAACATAACTTTGAATACCCACTATAGACATTCAACACAGCCAGCATTATAACACACACACACACACACACACACACACACACACACACACACACTTTCCTTTTAAAGTTTGGTAATGATATATCACTCTTTTATCATAGAAATTTGAAAAAAAATGCAATAGCTTTATATCCAAGAGTTAAAATGCTTTTAAAAGCTATACCAGTGTAAATTGTTCAATTATCATGTATTAGTAAAATAAAAAGAAAGTTCCCAGTAAAAAGCTTCAATTTTCATTCCTTACATAATGATTAAATTTATTTTCTTTTTTCTCATTATGAATTAAGTTTAATCATAAAAATTAATCTCAGTATTTATTCACAGGTTGGGTAAAATATTTTTCACTCAGAGTTCAATATAAATAGTATCATTAATTGGCTATATGTTGTAAGTTAAATGTTATCTAGTGGTGAGGTAGTGATGATATGATGATGCAGGAAATAATTACTTTTAAAACAGCAATAATTTGTTAGAAGACAAACAGAGTAGTATCATGCCTTTTAATAAGACATTAGTAATCATACTTTTCCTTTGGAATAATGAAGACATTAACAACAGAGCCTGCTAGTAGGTCATTTTATCATAAGATTCCTTCCATTTTTAATTTTTACATGAAAACATGGTTCACTTCTGAAGAGAACCGTAGCTTGGTGCATCATCCAATCATAACTGTTGAATAGATTTAATAATATGACATGTATGTGACATAGGTGCAGAAACACACTAATATTTCAAATTTCAGGTAAAAACAATTTAGGCAGAAAATTTGCAGTTTTTCTTTGATCAGTAAGAGTGATTCAGTTCATCAGAAAGCATTTCAAGAAGCAACAGTGTCATACATTCTTATCAACCACAAAACACTGAAGGTTTGATTGATTTCAACCTGCATTAACGACTATTACATGAAATATGGTTTGCTGAACTAGGAGATGCAAAAAAATAATGCTCAATTTAAGGAGCTTTGTGTTCTTTTCTTAAAGGATGCAATCATATTGAAATGCAAGTATGTCATGTGAAACATTAACAGGGATTTTCCCGCATAAACTAAGCACTGTATTTGCTAAGAACTTAATACACATTATCCTACAGGTGGAACAAATGACATTCTCTCTTGACAATAATTCAGTTCTTTCTTTTTGGGTGAATTATCTAAAAGGATCATATCACTAAGCAGATCAGTGGAAGGACTGAGGTCGAGTAGGAAAACAGCCTGGCTGGAAAACTTCCCCCTACTGCTTAGAAATGGTACATCGCAGTACAAGTTAAGAACAGAGCAACTACAGATTTGTAAAACAAAACAGGAATAAAATGTACAGCAGGATTTTCACAAGTGTGTCAAGGATTGGCTTAATGCTAGCTCAATATTAGAAGTTGATCAATAAGTGTTATTAATTAAAAGAAACTAAGTTAAATTCTAAAGTTGGAATTTCAAGTTAACATAAAAATATTTTTTACTTCACAAGTTTCCATAGCAGGTAGAGAAATAACCACTAAATCTTGGTGCTAAGTAAATAGATGTGCTAATTATTTAAAGGGAAACTCCTGATTCATAAGTACCTGTGTACTTGAGCACTCCAAAACAGTTGTCACTCAACTGCTTTTGGCTTGAGAAGAATAGCCACATACCTTTCAATTCCAAAGAGACATTCTGTTGCAATAGTGGAAGTATTTATAACAAACCTTTTCAGTTAAATTCATTTCTAGAAATAACATTGAAAAATAAATTAAAATATTTTATATTACTTGGGATTATTTGATAAATAATTGATGCTATTAAAAGATGAGGATCTGTATTTCTGGAGGGCTATGCATCTGGATATTATTTGAAAAATTATACAACTAATCAAGTGTGCTGTAAAGATCAATTAAGCTATTCCTGACTTGGCATGATTTGAGTTTTCATGTGTTGTTCATATGTAGTTTTCTTTAAAACTGTAAATATACATTTGTAATATATTCCATTTAAAGTGCTCCCCCAGCATTTAAGGTAATTTTCTTGCTGAACAGTGTATGAATGAGCTTCGAAATACCTGATAAGAAATTGAAAATCATGAAATGACTACAAAATCAGCCAAAAGTATGTCAGTTGCCTCTCCAGAGAGTACAGAGAAATGTGTCTATAAAGAGGCATCAAACACCCTAAAGTACAGAGGTTCGGAAACCACTGTGATCCCAATGTAAAAAACAATGCAAAACAAATAATAGGGCTAAAAAAGAAAATATTAACAAATTCCTGAGGTCACTTGAAAAATGAATTGCTGCATGTTCTCTATCATACAAACTTCCTACTTTTTAATAGCATCATCAAGTGATTAAGAATCTAAGGTCATTTTGAAATGCACATTATGTAACTCATAGCAAAGCTAGTAATCTGCATCTTTCACTTGTCCCAAATTAGTTTTATTAAAGAAAACTCAAAGGGCTATGCCCTGACAGGCATGCCTTCTTCATATGTAGTTTTAAATTGTTTTACAGTTGCAATTTTTAATGAAGAATAATGTTTAATTTTTCCATGTCTGTGGAGAAGTGTATGAGAGGGAACTGTTTGAAATTAAAACATCAATAGTTGTGCTATATAAATCAAATATCACTGAAATTGTTTCTGAAATAATCAGTTGAAAATGTGGTTGAACATCATACCTACTTTTCATATGAAAATTTAGCCATTCTAAGGTGCACTACTGGTTAAAACATTTTTCTCCTTCCCTTTTTAATGCAACCTCTGGCTCTGAAGAATAGAGACTTGTTTAGAACTTATTGAAGTTTCCTAAAGCAAAACCATGCACCAGCTCCAGATTCAGATGCCAGATCTCTGGGCAGCCTCCTTCAGCTTCTAAGTACGCTAAGCATCACTTTATTAATCATGTTTGATTTTCCGTGCATGTAGCCCGAAGCGATCATACACGATGCAAATCCAAGGAAATAAAAAGAAGCCTTACCTGATGGCAGAAACAGCAGCTGCGGGAACAGCAGCAGAAAGGGCAGCAGCAGGATGCAACAACCCAGCCTCACATCAAAGGTGAGACCCTTCGCTCGCTTGCTCTTCTGAATCACTGTAGCAGCATGCTGCTTTGCATTTTTGTCCCTTTTCACTCGCAGAAGGTTCTTCAGTCCGAGCAGCCAGTAGACACCACTTTCTTCCTGGAAGAGGCTGCCTCTCTTCTCAGAAACGTTTGGACCCGGGTCTGTGGCTCCCTCCACATTTACCCTTCAGATCAATAATGCTCACCCAGCGGCTGGAGCTTAGC
Source organism: Callospermophilus lateralis (assembly GCF_048772815.1). Lineage (NCBI taxonomy): Eukaryota > Metazoa > Chordata > Mammalia > Rodentia > Sciuridae > Callospermophilus > Callospermophilus lateralis. Next base: position 885,257 of record NW_027512489.1, read on the forward strand.
TGCAGCAGTGAGCGGCGGGCCACTGAGAGCCGAGGATTCCTTCCCTGTCATCTCCCCTCCCTCAAAGCAAAACACAGCGTGCCTTTGACACATCACCCAGTTGTGAAAAGTAATTGAATCCTATATCTGAAACGGATCTTGTTTGTTCTCTTTTCCCCCTAGCGTTCACTGGAGAATGCTTTGAATGAATCCAAGACTCCAGGCCTCCAGGAAGACTCTTGAGAGCTTAGCAGTGGCTGAGGATCCTGAACTCTGAGAAAGTGCTGGCTGGCACCTGAGTTGGCACCCAAAGCTCTGGTTTTTAAGAGCTCTAGGCCTGTTGAAGATAAAAGAACCCTCAACCAGGAGGCAAAAAGCCGGGGCTTTTGTCTTCACTTAAGTATTTATTTTCATTCTTTTCTTTTTTTGGAACAAGACAATTAAGTTTATTTGCTTCCAGTTTTTCTCATTCTTAATCACCCTCTAAACAAGTGTCAGCTCTTAATTGGTCAATTTCTTTTAAGCCACTCACTGTTTTATGACTTATCTAACTTTGTCCATATCCTGTTCAAGATTAAAAATTCTTCAGACAATATATATAAAGTCTGAGATCTCGATCTCTCTCTCTCTCTCTTTCTCTCTCTTGGTACTGGAAAATGAAATTTGATTTTTTTTTAATTTTTATTTTGAGACAGAATTTTACTAATTGCTTAGGGACACTAAGTTGTTGGTTTGGTTTTGAATTTGAGACCCTCCTGCCTCAGCCTCCAAGCCTCTGGAATTACAGGCCTGCACCAAGTTGCCCATCTTTATCTGTTTTAATTTGGTTGCATTTACATATTATAAGATTTTTGAGTTGCTTCTGAGGGAATTTATTATTGTTACTTGAAACTTCATAGGATATTTTAGTGGTGACAAAATATTATAATGAAGAATATCACTGTGGAAAACAATTGCACCAATTCTTCTAAATGTCTCAAATCACAATGCATGCTTTATTTATGGTACTTTCTTACCATTTCACTATTAAAGTGTTATATACTGAATAAAAATTTGCTTAAACACGTTCAACAAAAGTCATTTATTTTTTATTCAAGATTCTGTCAATTAGTCATTTATATATAAAAAATTCAGCAATATTTGAGAAAATCATTTCATCTAAGTCAGTCCAGAATCTCAAGAGTGCAGTTTCTCAATGTAGTTTGTAAAACTATGTATAAAAATGAGTAGAACTTGAAGCTCAAACAACTGCACAAATAGTAATGGCTTTTCAATGTCATTGTTGAATAAGAATAAAATTAATATGTCTTTCTGAAATCCTTTTGTTCCACTGAAGTAATACAAATAGGTTGATGTATTTGGTGTAGTCAAGTTTTGTGTATCATGATAAGTTAATATAGCGTAGGGAGACTTTACAAACAAAACAATTTTGGTACCTGTCCATTATGTGAAGGAAGCATGGGAAAATGTAATATTTACATCTCAGTATTCTGTGTCACTATAAAAAGGTGAGTGCTAACTTTATTGTAACTTGTTCATGTAGCCAATAAAATTTTATTCAGGGTAGTGTCTACCTAAGTATAATCACTAGGATTTTTTAAAAACAGCAATATGCTGATTGAATCATAAACATGGTTTTTCCTCAACTGCATATTAAAAAGCATTCATTTACTTACTTTCATTTGTTGATAGCAAATAACATTGATAGGGCTCTGTAGGTCAAGGGTTCACAGTGTGTAGTTCTCAGAATGAAAGCAGAGTTCACTAAGCCACTTTTATTTTTCCATATTTCACCACATGAATGTGGTACACATTGAAGTTTGCAAATTTTGGCTCTAGGAATGGGTCTTCAAACTACCACAGAAAACTGGTCACCCACTTTTTTTTTTAAAGAGAGAGAGAGAGAGAGAGAGAGAGAGAAGGAGGGAGAGAGAGAGAGAGAGAGAATTTTTTTAAATATTTTATTTTTTAGTTCTCGGCGGACACAACATCTTTGTTTGTATGTGGTGCTGAGGATCGGACTGGGTCGCACACATGCCTGGCGAGCGCGCTACCGCTTGAGCCACATCCCTAGCCTGGTCACCCACTTTTTTAAAATAAAGTTTTATTGAAAAACAAACTCATTCCTGTTTTATGTTATTGATGGTTGCTTTTGCCAACTACTCAACTCAAATAGTTAGTTGTAAAAAGGACCTTTAACTGAAATGTCAAAATATTTGCCATCTGACCCTTTAAGAAAATGGTTGATCATTGCTCATGGCATTATAAGATTTACAATATAATTTGTGTAAATGGCAAGAGTTTAGAAAAAAACAAGAAGATGTAAAGATGAGATGAACAAGATGAGATTAATTAATAAAATCAGTGAATTTGAAAATAGACTTTAAATGATAATTTTGTAAATTACATTGGGGAATGTGTGTGCATTTTTACAGATTTTTGCTTCTTCCTCTGGGAGTTGTGTTTTTCTTCTCAAGTCTTGGTATTTTATTTGCTCTGAAATTGAAATGGGAAGAGACATTGTCATTTGCAAGGAGAATACTGAAGAACAAATATAAGCTTATGTACACTTCTGTCAGCTTGGGTTATTGAATGAAGAGGACATTACAATATTTCTAAAGTTTATATTTGTTAGCCATGAGGATTTGGAGACTCTTCATTGCTACTCTGGAAACTCATCTTCCTGACTAAAGCAGGTTAGAATTAAGTGGAAGTAAGAAAAAGTGATGAAGCAAAGGCATTTCCTGGGACAAGACACTGGCCTGGAAATGCAAACATGATTTTTAATTTTGGGAAAAAAGTAATAAGCCAGTAGAGTCTCATTCAGAAAGGAATGACTTGAAAGATAAGGAATCTTTTTTTTTTTCCTTCAGTATCAGAGACTGAACTCAGAGGGGAACTTAATCACTGAGCCATATCCCCAAACTTTTTTATCTTTATTTTTTAAATTTTTTTTTGACAGGATGTTGCTAAGTTGCTAAGGACCTTCCTGAGTTACTGAGACTGGCTTTGAACTCTCAATTCTCCTGCCTCAGCCTCCTGAGCTGCTGGGATTACAGGTGTGCACCATCATGTCCAACAGAAATTTATATTTTAAATTAGATCATTAATGCTAAGAGAGTAAAACTGAATTCTTTACAACTTGGTAATCCCCAGAAGGCTGTTTAGAAAATATCTTTAACGAAGAATATGTTAAAGTTTTCTGTTGGCAAAGAAGAGACAGAATAATAGTAAATAAATCAAAATGAGTCAAAAAGTTCCATCAATTTGATATTCTAAATGCAATTTAAAGCCTCATTTTTTCCTGTACTTACCACCATTGCAATTGTTTCAACTCAGGCTTTCATGCTTCTTCCTTAAACATTTGTGGCAGCCTCATAATGAGTTTGTGTCCTCAACACATATATTATTGGACAACTGTAGCTTTGATTCACTATTTGTTTATTCCAATACCCACTCAGGCTTGTGGAGCATTTCTGACTTCATAGAAATGGGAGGCAAATGAGCCATAGAAACCAGGAGATTCTCTGAAGAGCAACAGTAACTTTCCTTTAGAAGTGACTAAAATCATTTGTCTTTATAATTCCTTGGCCAAAGAAAGCAGCCAGTACATTGCTAAGACTAATGTCAATGTGAGAGAGATGTGCAACTTTCCTACAGAGAGCAAGCCATGGGTAAGACCAGCAATTCTTTTGAAAAATAATACCATCTACCATAAAATCTTCTGATCCTAAATAAGGAAAAGAAGTTACCCATCAGGTGGTCTGCATGTCCAGGGTAAAGATTTCTTCCTCTTAGGTCTACAATTTTGTATGTTGTGTTTATTCATAAGTAGGAATAATTTAAAGCAAAAAAAAAAAAAAGAAAAAGAAAAAAATGCATAAGAATAATTAAAAGTAATTTATTATTCATAGATATATATAACAGAGATAGAAAGAATCAGAGTGCTCTGTGTTTTTTAATCCTGAAAATTTTCCATATTTTCCTGGCTTCCTAAAGCAGAGGATAAAACAAAGACTCATGTGACTATATTTATGTACCAGATGATCTCCATAGTCAGTTTAAATGGGCTTAATTATGGTGGTCACTGTCAATAATATGCATAAGTAATACCAGGATTTCTGGAGAACTGTACAGAATACCTCCCAGAATTTCCCAAGCACAAAACTGGAAGCCCTCCCCTCTAATTGGCCTGGAGTCCCACTCAGAGATGCAACTGCTACACACACACACACACACACACACACACACACACACACACATACATAGTGTGGGCACAGTGAGTTCTACCACCTATTTCAATGTAAAAGAAGCCTGAAGGCAGAAGACAATGAATGAGCCAGTGCTCACTTCAGGAATTTACCATCAGTAACATAGTCAATCACAATCATAAGCATCTGTTCCTTCAAGATTCAAGAAAAATCAGAAAGTCCAAATTGTGTAAGTTCTCATCTAGTATTCCAAAATAGCATTTATGTCAAGAAGAAGTGGCAGAAAGAGAAGATAAATTCATGAAATGCAGATGTTAAATATTTGGAAATTCAGACTGAGGCAGAATATACATATTATCAGCATGAGCTAAGGATTCCAGAAACTGAATAGAATCTACTGCTAGAGCAAAGAGCAGAAAACAGGGATTTAGCTAGTCTTCCAGTACCAATAAGAATAAAACACTATGACATCCTTTACTAATAATAAGTGGGTTAATGTTTCCTGAGCACTTACTAGGTGTCAGGCATGGTGTAAAATATTCCACTTATATTTTCACAGCACATACGAAGGTGGTGCTACTATTTTCTTCATTTTACAAATAAAAAAATGACAGCAGAGAGAACATAAATATTTAGTGGTCACTGCATAGTAATCTATGGCAGCTGAACTCCTGGGCTCATTTTTGTCAACATTCACCTCTAATGCTTATTTATGTATTGTGTGTATATCAAATCCCTGGATATAGCATCTTTTAGTTCTTGATTTCAGTGCTGGTAAAAAAAAATATTGATTGTTAAAAAATGCTTTTCTCTTGGGAATTAACTGGCATTTTAATAATCCATTCAACAAGTAATTGTTGAAGTCACACAGTTGTTGAATTCAACAATATCCATTGCTTTGTGTCAAGAGTGAATGGCAAATGTGAAATAATGAACAGTATAATCTCTGGGGATTATAGAAATTGGCCTTCCTTTCTCAGAAGTTGATAGCTAACCTAATGTAAGTAGATTTAAATATTTTTACAATGAAGCACCATCTTGTCCCAAGGTGATAAGTATATCTCTATTAGGAACAAAATAAATGTTTCATTTGAAAGAAAAAGTGTAACTAGTAGGATGCTTTGTCACTAACCAGTGAACTTCAGGCTCAGCAAGTTTGTACACAAGTATAGAGATAAGGACTATTTTACTAATGTGCTCACTGACTAGAAATGCATGTGAGGCTCAGCCTTACACAGAAAAAATTAATTTTAAAAGACCATGAATATTTGTCCTGAATCTAAATAATTTAAAAGTCACAACAATAAGGTGTGAATATATTTGAATTGGCATTTAATTGATGGAGGACTTGAAGGCTCAGAAAAGAAATATCCTTTTCTGAAGGTCACACTGGAAATCAGTATGAGGATTCATAGTCAGGACTTACACTCGGTGGATCTCATTTCTATATCTTTCTCTTTTTTCTTCAAGTGACAGCAGCCCAAACTGAGTTAACCTGAAAACATGCCAGCTAATACAAATTTCTACTTTGCCAGTGAGCTGCCATCAACTAGTAGAATCCCAACTTTTACTTTATAACCTACTATCCTATCTCTCTAATATATAGGACAAATTATGGTTAAATATGGTTTAAGGACATACCTAGGTATTAGTGACTAAAAGAAAGTGGGAAACATAGGAAACAAAAAAACATAAATATGCCCTAATGTGGTGAGGTATGACTACAAAATGGGTCCTAACAGATGGTTGTGATTTGAAAAGTTGGAAACATGCACATAACCAGGATAGAAGATGCTAGAAAGCATGCTGGTTAGGTTCAGGAATTATGTATTGGCAAATTAATAAGTGTGGTAGATCAACATGAATCAGAATAGTTCTTAAACTGACAGGTTGTTTTTTTATTCTACTGGAGATCAAATAATATACAATTATATGAAGCAAATATAATCATTCTGCAAAAAGCAGGGCATGGATTAATATGAATGTGGAATGAATGAAAATGTAAGATTCTGAAATAATTTTGAAACTGAAAACTGTAAGGTACCATGATTTCTTCTATATATAATTGACCCTTCAACAACATGGGCTTGAACTGTGAAAGTTCACTGATATGCAGATGTTTTCTGGACATGTGTTATAATTTGAAAGAAAACTTACAGATGAAGTAGAAATGTCAATAAAAATTTAAGAAAAGTCAAAAAAATTAAGAACAGTCTAGAAATATCAATGAAAATTTAAGAAAAGTCAAGATCAGGAATGCAGAAGACATATATAGATATTAGCCTATTTAATTGTTTACTTTCATAACATTAACAAATATTTAATAAAAGTTAAAATTTATCAAAACTTACATTCTAAATCCTGCAGGCAATACAAGTCACCATTGACAGTTGAGAGCAATGTAAACAAATGTAAAAATGCAGTATTAAATCATGGCTGCATAAAATTAACTGCAATACATACTGTATGTATAGAGTAATTTCATAACCACCTCATGTTGCTATTGCACTGAGCTTAGTGTTAAGAGGTTCTGTTAAGACCACGTTATGCTAATCATCTCTGTGTGAGCATTTCCCCACTCTACAAACTGTAGATCACTGTAAATAATAATCACTGTAAATAATAATCTTTTGAGGTTCTCACTTGTTTTTCAGTATATATGATACATATAAAAAATAAAATATATGTTAATCCTCTTTGTTAACAGTAAGGTTGGTAGCAAGCTATCAGTAAAGTTTGGGCAGTTAACATTTATTTCAGATTTTCTACATAAAAGGGTTGGGTGTCTCTAAATCACCAATTATTCAAAGGTCAACTGTAGATGATAAAGCACAGGAAGACATCAAATGTTAATATGCATTTTCAAGTTTGAATAACTAAAGAAATATTGATGCCATTGACTAAAAAGTTTGGAGTGCGCTTTACTTGTACAGGTAATAAAGAATTGACTTAGTATTTATTTGTACAAAGAAAATTAAATTATAAAAGATTTTTTTCAGTCAATTATATACAGTCCCTCTAGACCTCAACATTTTCTTGAAGATACTAATATTAACAAAAATAGATTAACAGTGCACAACTAATTATGAAATAAAGGTATAAAAATATATTGGATTTCACTCATCCTAGAGTGTACACTCAAAACATTAGAACACATGTTAATATCTTTGGCATACAAATAATAAATAAAAATGAGTATTTTTAATTTGACAGTTTATATTTCTATTTTCCTATAGGTTAAAATAATTATATTTTATAACCAAATCTTACAAATAAGTATGCTTGGTATCCAATTAGAAGTCTAAGTAACATCTTAGTAACATTTGATATAAGAAATATTATTGCTAAATTAAAATATATTTAATCATTTTTCTGGAAAATGTCCACAGATTTAAATTTTTATTGAAAAAATTGGTTCTTTGGTTTGAAACAATACTTTGTATGATATCACACATGATTATCTAATAGATATTACATTGATTTTAAAATAAATTGTTCATAATTTAAAACAAAATATACTTAGATTATGATTAGATGACAATATAATCTATCTTTGATATCTTAACTAAAAGTTCATGTATCAATAAAATCATATTTAAGTATAATACTATAATATATTTCATTTCAATACCCTGTTGTACATTTGATTGTTTTTATCTGTCTTTTTCTATAGGCATTTTCTGGACTCATTGATCTTTAATTGGTTTGACAACATTATTTGTTTTCAGTATTTACCACTTTTGAATGATATCCAAAATAAAAATATGTATGTGGTGCTTATTGCAATGTTGGTTTTATGATCAAATATCTGTCATAAAAATGGAGCAACCTGAATGTGGAAAATATTTTCATATGACTATTTATTAATAGGGATTATAAAAAATGAAAATTTTTAGATTCCCAAAGTCATATGCTTTTCCCAGATTTTCTTCCTATTGATGTGTGAGATCAAATGTATGTTGCAGGGAGCAAAAAAATCTTAAGAAAACTGCATCAATTTGGTCTTCAACAGTCAATATTTTCATTGGCTTCTGCAATTCAGGCTGTCTCAAAAGAATAGTATTAAACATTGCTGAAGTGATCTCGGTCTAAATACTTCAGAAACAGCAAATCTTGAATAAGGTTAAGTTTTAAAATTAAAAAAATACATATGAAGGTAGTGGGCAAATGAAGGTCATGTCCCATTTTTAGTGATACTTTCCACTCAGCATTGTGTCTGATGTTCTACAGATGCTAAAGAACCGACTAATTTTGAAAATAAGAAAATATTGGAGGAAAAGTTGAGTAAGTTGTGCCTCAACATAAAACAGTGCAAAATAAAGGCATTAAAAATTACAGTACAAATAGAATACAAGGCTTTTTGTTGTAACAACATCATATCCAGTCCTCCAACAAACATGCTTGATTTTCACAATGACAAGGCAATGTACAGACTTACTCTCCTCTGAGATGTATGGGAGTTCCACGTGATAAATAGCTCATTCAACATCAACATATGTATCAAGGACACTCAAAAATAGGCATAATTTTTGATAAATGGCTAAGCAAATTTCCTTCCATTTGCAACAAAAAATGATTATTATAGCAAACTTTTTAAGACATACTGGAAATCACTATATTATAAGGATGACAAATTTTAGGATGCAAAATTTCTCCCCTTTTGCTTAACTAAAAATTACAGGTCCTGTGTGATAAAAACCTGTCTAAGTGGCATCATGCATGAGTATTATTAAGAGAGTTTTACTTATCTATAAGATATATTTAATTAAAGAAAGACATTACCAAGGAAGCAAAGAAAAACTGAAGTGAAATGAATGAAAATAGAATCCAGAGAAAAATATAACTTTTCTAGAAATATGCAAGAAAATAATTGAGAAAATTAAGAAAAGGAGTACTATTATTTATTTATTTATTATTTAATAATTAATGAAGTTAGAATAGTCAGGCTAAAATTGGCATTATAAAAAATAAGCGAATATTTTTCTGATTATACTGTTATCTATAGTATGGCGAACCATGGTTGATTCTAGACGAGAAAAATCATGTGTCTCTGTACCTAACGTCAGTCCAACAACATATATTCCAATTTCATCTCACATTTGCTTGAGAGTTACAGACTAAGAACATCTAATGATGCCAGGTATTCTTTAATCTAAGGACCCTATTAATATATAAAATATAGACCATGGAATATATCCATCTTAAAGGTACAATTCAATTTTATTCAATGAGTTTTAATACTGGTGAGCCATCATCACCATAATCCAACGTTAAACATGATATAACCCCAGTGTGATGATATCTGTTGCTAGTTTGGATTTATTAAATCCTCATTCCTGCCCTAGCCCTAAGCAGTTATTTGTCTATTTCTATAGATTTGCCACTTTTTGTCTTCTAATATAAATGGAAAAAAATATATGAATTCTATATCTAGGTTCTTTAAATTAGCATAATTTTTAAACTTCATGTTTTGTATCACTATTTCATCCAATTTTTATAGCTATACAGTTTTCTGTAAACTAGATACACAATATTTTGCTTATACATTCACTAGCTTATAAAAATTTAGATTGTTTCCACTTTGGGGATATTATGAAAAATGATACTATATCATATCAAAGTCTTTTAGTGAACATGTATTTTTGTTCTTTTGAGTAATTAAATCATTGTTTTGTATAGCAATATTATGATTTATTTGTCTTAAGATAACTCCCATAATTTGTAAAGTGCCTGAATCACATTATAGTCTCAGCTGCTGTGTAAGAGTATCCCATTTTCTGATTTTGTAACTCACAAATTGTACTGTCATGTTTTTTATAACTATCAGGGCAAAATGGTGTCTTATTATGGTTTAATTTGCTCTTATCAAAGGATTAATCCAGCTGAGCATCTTTTTTCAAGGAAAGTAATTTGTAATTAAATAGTGTATGTTCCCACCATTTGCAATTTTTTAAAATTCAGATCTAATAATTGCACATATTTATAGAGTACAGTATGGCAATGTGATGTATGTACACAGTATGTAATTATCAGTTAGGGTAATAAGCATTTTCTTCACCTTAAATATTTATCATTTCTTTGTGTTAGGAAGCTTGAACTATCTTCTTGTCTTTGTAACATATTTAGGAAATTGCTGTGAGGTATATAGTCACCCTACCTTGCTATAAGCTGCCTGTCTGTTTCCTGGGATGATAGGTGGGGCCACCTAATAGCTTTACAGGCTGTAGTGAGTTTGTGCTGTCTGTGCAACGATTCTTAAGACCAGGTCACCTACACAGGTGCCTGTCTGCTTCATAATGTTCTAGATTGGAAAGATTCTAAAATGGTACCATTCAGTAGGGGCCCAGGGCCAGGTGGATCTCACCATGTGATGGGTTCTTTCTCTTGGATATTGCAGTAACAAATTTCCTGGAAGCTTATTAAACTGGACTCAGATCTTTTAAATCTTCAACAACAAATACCTCAGGTGTCTGTGTCCTTATTAGAAACTGCTAAGGGCTTCCTGCGTAGACTTTCCCTACTGTGCAATGTCCCTTTCTACTGTGCAATATCCCTTTTAGTTCATGGCTGATTTTCATTGAAGGGACAGGATAGCAGATGCTGTGTGTTTAGCACATTACTTTATAAGGCCAATCTGAGCCTTCATGCTCCATTTCAATGCTTCCACATTCCCCTTCACTGCAGTCCTCCACCCCAAACACTCTATTTGATTAGCAGTTGTTTTACTCTGGTGGTGGTGGTGTTTTTACTCCCTTTTCTTGGAAGTACACCAGGCACCTCTAGTTAGTCATCATGTTCATGAGTGTTGAACATCTTTTTAAATGATTATTAGCTAGCTCTTTCATGAAATGTCTATTTGAGGTTTTTCTTTTCACTTTTTGATTCAATTTTTTTTTTTTATTTAATTCAATTTAGGTACTGGGGATTGAACACAGGAGTGGTTTGCCATTGAGCTACATCCACAGCCTTTTTATGTTATACATTGGGACAGAGTCTTGCTTACTTACTAAAAGCCTTGCTAAAGTGCTAAGGCTGGACTTGAATTTGTGATCCTCCTGCTTCAGCCTCCTGAGTTGCTGAAATTACGGATATGCACCAAAACACCTGGCTGTAATATTTTTTCACTTTAAATTATGGTTTGTTTTATCACTTTAATGTTTCTGTCCATATTATTAACATTACAAGAATATTACTTGTGAATGTTTTTTCTTGCATCTTCTGATATTATTAATGATGTCTTTTGAAGTGCAAGCTTTTTTTGTTGCCATTTGTTAGTTTATTTGTTTCTTAATATGATTTGGCTTTTATAATTGCATCAAAAGCTTTGTTTCTTGACCAAAAGTCAGAAAAGATTTTCTCCAACTTTTTCATGAAGTTTTATTGTAATATAATGTATTATATTTAGGTGTGTGGCCTTTTTAATATACATAAAAGTACAAAATCCATCTATTTGTATAAATACATCCAATTTTTCCATCACTAGTTGTGGAAAACAATGCTATTCTTTCTCCAATGAGATCTTGGTCACTGTGGGAAATCAACTGAAGTAGAAGATGACAAATTCCATATACTATGAAAATGTTGATGTCATTTATTTCCTAAAGTAAGCTATATATTTGAGGGAACAAATAAAGAAAATTAATGAGGCAGCAATATTATTTCTTTCTTACCCACAGTTCCTCTAATGGCAGAGTAACCTGGGATTCATATAAAAGCCTTACTAGTCAAAATTTAGTGTTTAGTATTTGACACCAACTGTTGGTGATAAAAATAGGAAATAATTTTTTTAAAGAATATCTCTAAATCTTAATATTTTCAGTGCTTATATGAAAAAAATGCCTTAGTTTGAAACTGCTTTCTTATTTAATCACTCACTTTTTTCAGTGTTTAGAAATATGGTATAGCCTTATTAAAAAGTTAAGGTTATTACTATATTTCATTCCTGTCCATATCATTTAGTGGGTTAATTATGTGTTGACACAGTTTGTTGTAAGAACTGCAGTGCATGTGGTTATGGAGGACAGGTCATATTAGAGAGTGCTTTTTAAAATATTTTTGCTAAGAGCTGCTACTTATGGTTGCCAGGTGAGAGATAGTACCCAACTTAAGAGATTCCTCAGGGAATGGAAGGTGATCTTTAATATTACAGGCGAGAAAGCTGACTCTGAATTACTGTTATAGCAGCTTAATGGTTCCCAGTGGGAGATAGTTACAGGATTTATTTCTTACATGCTGATTAGGGAAAAGTCATGTTTGCACCCTTGTCATATATACAGATTTTCTTCAGAATAAACCATTCACTTATATAAAGTGTGAACTGAATGCTATACATAAGGTACACTAGAGAGAGAGGGGAAAAAAAGTGGATTTTTTTTTTTTTAGTAATCAAAGCATAGGGGAGATAAAAATTTACTCAGAAAACAAATTCAAGGATAAAATAATTTGCCAAATAACACTGTAGGAAAACCAGAAGTTAAAAGACAGAAAGCATAAAGGAAGTAATAAAAGAATAAAAGGAATAATAAAAGGAATAAAAAGGTCAGCTGCAATGTTGAGCAGCAATGAAAATTTGATAACTGGTAGGTTGTGGTAGTCATGGCTTCCTGGCTTCAGTGGTCTCCATACACTCAGATTATTTTGGACATGTGACAAGTTATGTCCAAAAGTTGGTGGCAAACATAATACAAGTAACTGCTTGAATGTTGAGGCTCTTGCTATCTCTGGGTTCTCTCACAATGCTTCTATGTGAACATCTGTAGAGATAGAGATAATATAGTTATGGATAGACATTATGAATAGAAATCACATGAGGAGCAGTGATGCAATCCAAGAAGAGCACCTTGTACAGGCTCTCCACTGACTTATGACCCAATCTGGACAAAATCAACTTAGTTCTGCTCAGATCACAGAAACCAACAGCTCCCCCCCCTAACTTATTCAAGAAAATATTAATAAACGACAAAATTAGGAGATTGATCAATGGTTGTTGTTTTAAGCCACCACAATTTGGGATGATTGGTTGTGCTATACATGCTAAAATGAACTTCTTACTTTCAGTAAATATAATAATGTATTGCAAGTTTTTAAAAATAGGTGTTTAGCCACTTATATATGGAAATGAGAAATTGTCATCTTGGTCTTATCTATATAGATTATAATTTAACTAATGACTTGAATATTGATTGAGTAGTAATAATATATTAATAACAAAATATAGGCTTTATTTTTAAACATTTTTACTCCTTTCCACATGTAACAATTATTTTATAATAATAACTAAGCAATCATGAAATTTTACATGCAAGCAAAATTGGCTTGAGGAAAACAAGAAAGGCAAGTTCTAAATAAATAACAAAAAAAAATTGATGATGATTGCTTCATGCCACACTGTTCTGTTTGGCAAGTTTAAAATATTAGTTATATTTATCCAGAAATATAATTTCATCATTTTATTTATTCACATACTTATGCTTATCATGGAAGAGGGAATTATTACTTGAAAATTTTCAGCCATTTAGAAGAATTACATGATTGAGGAAACTGTATTTACAAAGAACAGGGAGGAGTAAATAATAACAGTGTGGGTTAGGCATGCCAGTTATTCTAGAAGCTTAGAATGCTATCAAAACAAATCATCTCTTTGTGTATTATAAAATAGCAGCTATATTTTTCTCAAGTCTGATCATGTTCAGTTTAGATTTGAATATCAACAATAAATCACTTTCCTTACAATGTAACTTTTTCTTTCCTGTACCCACACTATCTATATTTACTCTGAAGTGCCTCCTTGAAAATCATTTCCAACCTTTTGAATTTCAGAATAAGGTATACTAATTATCTATTAGATAACTGAAAATACAATGGAATAGAAAAATGCTATAAAATACAACAAAAATAAATAAGAAAAGAGAAAAGAAATAACAGAGACTGAATATAAATACATTCAATTTTAAGGTAGTGTTTTAATAAGAAATATACCTAGTGACTAATTAAATATTTTATTTCTCTTTTAAAACAACAACAACAACAAAAAAAAAGCAAAAGGAACAGAAAATAGAGAATATGAAAAAGGACAGTCCTTCTAAGTGTGTAACTGAATATACAAATTGACTTTTGTTTGTTTGTTGGCATGTAAATTTTGAATGCCTAATTCAATTTTTAGGATTCTTTATTGAAAATGCACAAACTGCCTGCATGGAAAGGATATTTTTCTCCAATTAAGTCTCTTGATGTACAGGTTTCTCGCCCAAAAAGCAAACATTGTCACTCTTTAATATTATTTTGTAGAGATATTTGGGTTCTCCTTTTTTTCAGGCTTTCTACTTTTTTTGTCCAGAGGATGGTTTTCTGTGCCAAGAAGCCAAACATACATTTTTTTTCCAGGAGGATTTGATGAAACAAAAATCACAGGAGTTCTACATTTTCTATCTAATAGAGAAAAGGAAAAATGAGCTGCTCTGACATCCTCAATGTTTAGAAAATCCATATAGTGAATGTTTCAGAGCCCTAAAAATAATCTATCACTCTCTGGTCATTTAATTTTTGTCTTCAAGAACTGAGAGTTGAAAAAAAAATTTGCTTTCTCATGAAGGCAATTACAAGACCTATTTGTTTTCCTACAGTGATCTTAAATTACTTTGAATCATTTCTTTGGTTTTTGTAGAACTAACCTTGAATAGTTTTGAAGAAAACCATTGAAAACAAAACATTTAATAGATTATATTTAACTTTGAGGCTTTTTCTTTTCTTTCTTCTTTCTTTCTTTCTTTCTTTCTTTCTTTCTTTCTTTCTTTCTTTTTTTAGACTCATAGAGGGATTCATGGAATTCTACTTTTTTAAAAAAATTAAGAAAATGATTCCAAGACATTTGTTACCCAGCTCTTGAATGGTTCCCCATCCCTGCCTATGGCCAGATAATAGGCAATGCTTCCTATTGGTTGAGGGTATGTGCACGTATGAATGATTTCAGGCTTGGTCACTTGACCTTCTTTGACCAATGGAACATGAATGTAAATTATTTGGCCTGTTTCCAAAGTTTTCAGGACTGTCATATATATTTCCCTTTAATCATTCCCATTCGTATGAATATTCTAAGACATATATAAACTTTGTTTATTCTATCCAATTTTTGTTTGTTTTTAAATACTAACATGGTTGTATCAAACTTAGAGCCAAGAAAAAGAGGGAAATGTAAGCCACTGAAATGCCACTACTTCCTATTGGAATGACACAATATAGCAAGAGTTTACTGATGGAATGTACCAAATAATGTTATTTCTAGAAAATTGCTTTTAAATATTTTAAGTGATATTGACTTTTTGGATCAATATGTATTAATTAGAATTTTTGTAAATGTAACAGTGGTAGAGTGCTTTCCTACAGCTGAATGAAAAATATTGAATCTATTTTATTTCATTTTACTTAACCAGCCTCACATAGAAAAATATATTTGTATGTTTGTGTGTGTATGTTAGAGATTGCCAACAATTAATGGATCTATAATAAATTTTTAAAAATCCTTGAAATAGAAACAGACATCAACAAAAGCAATCTCGAAAGTATACATATTGTTAATTTCCTTAACAGAAAAAAATGATTAGAATATATACACATGAATACACTTAAAATTAATTAGTATAATTTTGAGATAGAAATGAGAATATTGGAAGTAACAGTAAAACATAAGCTTCATTTGAAACATATTTTGTTTTGTACATCATGGCTTATACTTAAATTTTACATGGGTATACATTCCAGTATGAACCTAATGTTATACATTTTGGGCTAGGAAAACTTAAAAGTTGCAAATTAAATATAACCTATGACAATTAACATGATAATTATTTCCAGGGTAAATATGGGTTCATTAAAGCCAATATACCTTAATGATCTTAGTTTCCTAACAAATTTGAAAGAAATACATAAAAGGCATGAATGCTGACTATATGAAGGAATTTAATACTCTGTGCCTGTCTCTGTATAGGCAGAGTTGTCATTTGTTCAACTATCCTGGTGATATATTTACATAACAGTACACCAGGCATGTGGGTGTGAGGGACAAGCAAGATGGCTAATGAATATTCAGATTATTTGGAGATTGAAATAATGGACAGGTACCAGAAAAGTCAGGACCCTATCATTTTGTTGTACCTCAAACAAGCACTCAGTGAGCGATCAGCTAAGATGGTTGTGATATCTAGGCAGGTGTAATGGAGTTTATTCCATTCTCCTGTAGAATAGACAGTGAGGAACAGGGCAGCAATGGAGAAATTAACAGAGGACTTTAGCTGAATTGGAGAAAAAGAAGGTTCCTGCTGGGAGCCATCAGCCAAGTAGGTATGACAATTTCCTTGCCAGTGTACCCCCATGTTTCTTTAGTGGAAGGACTCATGGAAATAGGACATTTTGCAGGACATTGCATGTAAGGTGACCTTGCTTAAGGACCAGGGTGGATCCGTGTTTAGGGTGTTCCCCCTTTAGAATAGGGCAGTTTAGCATAATAGGAGATTAGGGTGTTCCCCCTTTAGAATAGGGCGGTTTAGCATAATAGGAGATTAGGGTGTTCCCCCTTTAGAATAGGGCTTATCCTGCTGCTGAGTTCCTCTTGAGTTCTTAGGGTCAGACAGTATATTTTGGGAGACAAAAGCCCAGGAGTAGTGGATTTGGGCAGAGAGTGGATTTGGGCAGAGAACGTGGATTCCCCCAGAACGTGTTTGTAGATGGCCGGTGTGAGTTCGGGAATAAAGAATTGCTGTTTGAATCTACAAGCTGTGTGGAGACTCGTGATTTGTGCCCAGTTAGAGACTGCGGCAGGTTCCTAGGCTGAGGCTCTTACCTGTCGAAGTCAAGGAAAGCATCACAAACTCAAATGGTCTCATATTTCCATCAAGACCAACACACTAATAATGCAGATAACACCAACAAAAGAACTTTTGTGACAACATATGGAAGTGAGTGAGAATCAGTTGACCATGGATAGACCAAGTCTAGAGAGGAGAGGACATGGAAACTTTGGAAGAAGGAAAATTATTATTGGCTGAGTGTAAATTCTCTGTTGAAATAGACATGCATCATATGTGCAAGATTAAATCATATCCATTGCCCTATTTTGTCTCTACCAGAAAATCTACTTACTTCAGTAAAAACAAGTGTGTTCTCATATCAGTCAAATTCACTGCACAAAATAAAAACACAGTTATGAATATCTGATTCTTTATCATGTCAATCTTGTATGCAATAAATATTTTAAAGGCCCACTCTATGTAGGAAATAGTGATAAATCCTAAGGATGCTGAGGTGAACATAGTTTCTTCACATAGATTAAACTGTTTTTAGTCAATAATTTCTCCTTGAGAGACTGGGGTTGTAGCTTGGTGGTAGAGTGTTTGCCTAGCATTATGAGGCACAGGGTTCTATTCTCAGCACCACATACAAAATATTAATTAAAGTTATAAAATTATAATAACATTATTAAAAATACTCATTGCATATCTTGAATATATGCTCTGAAATATTATTTGATTGATCAGGGGGGATTGTCTTAAGGAATAGATCCAATCTTATAGCCATTCTCATTTTGGTTTGTTCACCATTTGCTTTTCCTCTTAGGAAATTGTTTAAAAAACCCATTCATGCTGCTTGTGGATGAGTTTCTATTTTCTCTGGCTGAAGCCTTTCCTGAAATAAATGCTGAAGTTACAACTAAGTTGTACAGTTTTGCATAATGATGATGGCATCTAATTGGCAGGAATGAACATAAATAAGTGGTTTATTGTCATTTAGGACATTTCAGACACTTATTTGTCAAAAATGTCAGTGATTGTCTATGCAGTGAACACAGTACAGGCTCAACCGGATACTCTCACTCCTTCCTCAGATTAAAGCACTTATTCCTTGATTGATAGGAATGTTGTCAGGTGATAGTTTTCAGTTAGGTCCTTCCTCTGAGAAATACTCTTAGCAGAGTTGATCTGCATGCACAATAGGAAGTTTACGTTGAGTAACTGGCTGAGACAGAAATACAAATGTCTGACTTACTTGCCTCCATTGGTTTATTCCTTAAAAAAAAATCAGCTCCCAAACTCTTCATGTGCTGAGCTGAGACACTGGTGAAACTGCATTGCAATAAAACTGTTGTCTCTGCACAATTCTAACTTATTTGCTTTCCAATAGGTGTTAACTTTGAGCATAGCTGGCAAATCCCTGTCTCACTGCCTTCTTTTTGAAGACCTGAGACTCTCTCTCATTCTCCCTGCACCCCCCTTCCCCCACCCACCTTTCTCTCTCTCTCTCTCTCTCTCTCTCTCTCTCTCTCTCTCACACACACACACACACACACACACACACACACACACACACACAAAACACAGACCAATATTCAGGCAAGGATGTTTATTTTTTAGGCCAGGTGGCTGTGCTATTGCCATTTTGAGGTCAACCCCAGCCCTTTTTATTTTTTTTATTTTGAGGCAGAATCTTGATAAATTGCTTATAATCTTGCTAAGCTGCTGAGGCTCATCTCAGTTTGAATTTATGATCCTCCTACCTCAGATTCCTGATTCCCTGGGATCACGAGTGTACACCACCATGTCCAACTAGTATGCAGATTTTTGAACTACTGTCTCCTTCCTGATTTATATAGGATATCATTCCTGATCCCAATATGTCATTATGACTCTGTAGCCTTTAGACCTGATAATCTACCAAACACCTATAACATATTTTATAGACCTGTTCCCATTGAAGATAAATAACATTTTGAAATTGGGGTATTATACTTGAATCCTTGGTTCTTTGTGGCATTTCTTCATTTTCCTTGTTTATTTCAACCTGGAATTATTTAAAGTAAGTTAAGATGCTTTGAACAGAATCTCAAAGATATAAAGTTTCAAGCACACTAACAGATTATATATTTATTTGCTATTTTCAGCATGTGGCTCCCAATAGGCAACACAGAATCTATCAAGAAGATGGATAAGAGTATGTTAGAAAATGCCTAGAGTTTGTCATTCATGCAGGCATGTAGATGGACTACATATGTACACTAATGCCTTTGGATAAAATGTGGTTATCTGGGCATCTCTTGTTGCAATTAAACCTTGGGCTGTGTCCAGGAGGATGGAGTGAACAGGTCTCCATTGACAAAGCCTTTCTAAAGAGACACTAACCTGATAACACCAAGTCATTCACTAATCTAGAAACATTTTGAAGCATAAAACCAAAGAAAATGTCAAATTAGAGCAGAGTCAAATGATAATAATGAATGCATATTTAGTTTTGTTTTCAAATGTGCAAATACTATGTGATTGCATATTTAAAACTTTGTTTTCTGGCAAAATGAGCACTTAACTTCCAGGTTGTTCTTTATGAATATACTAAGATCTTGAGGCATTATTTGTTCCTTCTCTTTAAATTCACCACTAAATCAAGTACACAATTTTATATAATTTGCAAGAATTATTGCTCCTATTGAGTATAGAGCATAAAAGTGTTCTTGATAGCTTGGAACTCTTTTCTTTTTAATTTATTAAATTTCTCTACTAAACAGGCACATTTTTTGACCTGCCACTGAGGGCTACAGTAGATTTCCTATGAAGTGGGGAAACACACTTCTCTTTATAGTAAGACTAAAAACACATTCAGTATTTCAAACAAATATATATATATATATATATATATATATATATATATATATATATATATATATATATATATATAAATTCTTTCTGGAAAAGCATACAATTTATGATCTTAAACATTCTTAAGTTTACAGTCCTGCAGTGTTAAGTAGTACATTCATATTGTTGTACAACCCATCTCCAGAATTTTGTCATTGTGCCAAACTTAAACACTCTGACACCTATTTCCCTTTTGCCTTCCTGGGGTAAGTGTGTTTCCAATGCCCACCAGAGAGAATCTTTGTGTTTCCCAGTCTTACATTGGTAACTCTCACACTTAAGGCTGTAGCTATTTCTTTGTGTGATAATGCCCATGTGTTTCTGAAAGGTCAGTGACTCCCACATCTCCCTTTTCAGCTGGTTCATTTGTTTCAAAAGATAACATGCATAACCAATTGGGATCAAGGGCAATTACATTTCTGTTAATTTAGTGAGCTGCTTCTCAATTATGATCTTATTCATAATATCTTCTTCCTCAGAGTCACTGTTATGACTTTGTCTTAGTCTGTTGGTGCTGCTATAACAAAATACATGAGAGTTAGTAATTGATAAAGAAAATAATTAATTGGCTCATAGTTATGGAAGCTGGGAAGCACAAGATCATGGAACTGGCATCTGGAGAAAAACTTCTTTATGTGTCATCACATGACAGACTGCAAAGTGAACCCCATCCCTAAACCCATTTTATTAAGTTTTTGAACCCACCTATGAATGTGGAGCTTTAAAAGTCTAATCACCTCTTAAACTTTCCACCTTCCAATATCATCACACTGGCTATTCAGCTTGGAGCAAAACACTGAAAGTATATCAGCTTACCAATGCATGATTTATAAATTTGGGTAAAATAGTCCATTTCTAGGTTTTATGGGGAGAGTTTTTTTTATCAGAACCCTGTTTCCTTCATTGGTGCTTAAATATTAAAGTTATTGCTAAGCACCCATAATAAAAACAAACCAAATAAATATTCTAAAAAAATGCTATGTTGATTTATCCAAGATCATGACAGAAATAGCAGAGCTAGAAGTCAAATCCATGAAAACAAAACTAGACTACAGAACATCTGTCCAGTCTTTAGGCATATAAATGAGAATAGGGGGAGAGTTGTAAGTAGGGCCAATACTCTTTCCTGTCAAATATAATTCAATAAAGCCCACATTTCACAGCTCATACATAAAACATATGTCTTGAATTTTTCCAATTTTGACAAAAATTACCAAATCTTACATAAAGGCAATACTAGTAAATTGTGAAGGTCAAGGTAATATTCTAAGCCATAGATATACAACAGGAGGGAATTATAATATTTCTATTATTCTATACATAATTATATGACAAGATTGTGTGAAAAAGTGATTGAAAATTATGCAAACTTTTTAAGAGAAAATATTATAGAGGAATGTGATAGGCAGATAATACACTATTTCATAATTTTTCTTTAGTTTTCCAACTTTAAAATAGTTATTTATTTTTAGTGGTCAGCAGCATATGCCTATAATCCCATTGGCTCAGGAGATTGAGGAAGGAGGATCATGAATTTAAAGCCAGCCTCAGCAACATAGTGAGGCTTGAAGCAACTCAGTGAAACACTGTCTCTAACTAGAATACAAAAGTAGGCTGCAGATATGGTTCAGTGTTTAAGCACCCCTGGGTTCCATCTCTGGTGCTAAAAGAAAAAAAAAAGTATTCATTGTTTTTCTTCTTATTCTATATGAACATTTACTTGTTCTGTTTATATTAAGAGTTTTGCAATATATTTCTTATGTAGGTCACCCAAATTATAATATTTGCATCGGTATTATATCTGGGTATATTGTTTTCTACTTTTATTTTTAAAAATAAGTCTCTGAGATGATTTTTCTATGGAAGACATTTAAACATAAACAAATAAAAAACTTTGTGATTTGGTTAAGAAGCAACATTGAAATTCAGTTCTTCAAACTCAGTCAAACCTAAAATGCAAGGAAAAAACTCCCAAACTGGAAAGCAAATTATCAAGGAAATTGCTTCTATGAGACAGAAGAGGAATAAAGGAGAAAAGATAATTATTAGTTGGTTTTGAATGTGAGTGTTCACCTTTTCTATAGTTGGATATCCTTTTGATACAGAGTCCAGAAGTGTATCCAGTGTTGATGTGGTCTATAATTAAAAATAAATATATTTTTTTCTTTCATCTCCTACAGATATAGTGCTTACTTCCACACTCAATTTGTGCCTTGTCCTTGTGATCAACTAATTAATGGCATGCTACTGCGTTAGCTTTTTATTGCTGTTAGCAAAATAACAACCTTGAGCTCAGAGTTTCAAAAACTCAGTCCATGGTTTGCTGACTCCATTAATCTGAGCTTTAGGTGAGGTGAAGCATCATGGCAGAAGGGAATGATGAAGGAAAGCTGCTCACCTCTTGTTAGCAAAGAAACAGACAACATGAAGAGCCAGGAACGAAGTATAAAATTCCCAAGGCTTTCCTGGTGTGACCTATCTCCTCCTGTCATGCTTACAGTACCTATATAATTATCACTTAGTAATCCACTTAAATTATTATTTATGATCAGATTAAATGGTTAGCTCTCATAATCTGATCATTTTACATATGAATATTTATGGACTAACAGGAGATTTTGGGGAAATATTCTGTCCTTGGCCCGTAAAAGCTCATGTTTATCTCATAATGCAAACGGTATTTAATCTATCTACAAGAGGACTATAATCTCAACAATCCCATCACTACTGCCCAAATGTTCCAGTCCAAAGTCATGTGTGAGACTCAAAGCAAATTTTGGCTGTGAGCCGCTGTTAAGATCAAAATCAACTTTATCTATCTATCTATCTATCTATCTATCTATCTATCTCTCTCTCTCTCTATATATATATATATCATATATATACACACACAACAATTGTACACACACACTTATTGTGTGTGTGTATAAAATATATGCAAATAATAAATGCTTCATTTATAAAGACAGAAGTGTGGGAAGAGAAAAAAAATAGAACCAAAGATCAAAATCCAGCTGGGCAAAGAAGCTCTGTAGTTCCACTTCTGACACCAGGGGCATACTGTGGGAAAATATCTAAAGGACTTCTGCAGCCCTGGCCCTATGGTCTTCCTGGCTGTAGCCTATGTGTCCTTTCACTTAGACTGGCCCTCCTCACATTCAGTTGGTTTTCTGGGAAGATCCTCCATGTTATTGACATTTATGAATTCCCAGGGTCTTCAATACAGCTTCAGCTTCACCTTCACAGCTTCACACATATTCCTTTTATAGTCTATCTGCAGGTTTGTTTTGCTTCCCCTCCTCCCCCACTACTTTCCTTTGAAATCTTACAGGAAATGTTTGGGATTTCCTAACTCTACCACCCTGCACTGCTGCAATACCAATATGGATGGTGCTGAGGTCTACCATCAACTTGAGCAGTCAGTGGACAACTTTGGGCCAGAACTTCAGTAGCTTCTTAGTACCTGGAGGGCTGAAAATGGTGAAAGGTATCCTGGAAAATAGCTTTCTAGGCACCCTTGTTCAAGCAAGTTTCTCACTTAAACCTGGAATGAGTCTTCATTTTGCCCACTTGAGTCTGTGATAGTTGTGGTTTTGTTGATTCCTGAGAAAACATCTTTAAACTATCTCTGTGCTAAGTATTTAATTTCTGTTTATTGGCAGTAATCTCTTCAACAGCAATAATTTTCTGGACCCTTATTTTACATGTGCTTCTTCTCTGGACAAACTACAAGTTTTTCAAGTTTTTCTTCACTGCCTTTTCTCCAAATTTTCATAGTAAACCTGGCCAAAACCTGTCATAAATGCCCACGCTATCATTTTAATGCTATACTACCATGAATTTTCCTCAGCCAGATGAATTAGCTCATCACCTTTAAATTTATCCTCACAGAAAAACTCAGAAAATGGGTAAAATGCAGACTTTTTTTTCAGATGAAATATAAATGAATTCTATTTAAATTCCAACAGAGTCAGGGTCTCTTGAAACATTATTAGCACAATCTTTACAGTTTGTATTCCTATGAGCATCTTGGTCTTCTAAGTTCCACAGAATTGCCCATTATGCTCAGCTCATAACATTCTAGGGATTGCCTAGCCTGCATTTCCAAAACTTTCCAAACTCTTTCTACAAACCAGTTCCAACGGCTTCTGAACCACAAAGTCATATTAGTGAAAATGACTGCACTTCAAGGTAGCTATTTCTGTGTTAATACAGATTTCCATTCCTGTAACTAAAACACAATATAAGAATGACTTGAAGGATAAAAACTTTTATGGCAGGGTGGGGGGTGGGTTCACAATTTCAGAATTCTATTCCATGCTCAGTCAACTTCATTGCTCTGAGTTCAAAGTGAGGTGTAGCTTTATGACCAAAGGGTATGGTAGAGGAAAACTGTTCTCATCATAGCCAAAGAGAAGAAAGAGAGAGCAGAAGGGGCCATGGACATAACGTATAATAATGTTCAAGGCATACCCAAATTGACCAGCTCCTTCAGATACAGCCTACCTGTCTACAATTACCACTTACTAATCAATTCAAATTATTAACTTATAAAATGGATTAATCCACTAATTCAGTCTTAGTTCTTATAACTTAAGAACTAAAACTGAATTAATGGATTAATGTAATGTGCTTGCACAGTGGAGTTTGCTCTTTTGTGTTTCTACTGCCAGGCTGTGATACATACACTCTGAGGAGTGATCAGTGCTCCTATTGATCCCGGGCAAGGATTCCTTCCTTAATGAAACTTTGATTGGGATCCATGAAGCCCTGTTTTTGCTTAGCCCTCCTCTTTACTCCAACCTTGAACTGATAACCCAGTTTAACAAAGAATCATGTATAGTCAGGTGATTAAAGATGCCCTCACCTTTGATATCCACTCAAACTCATTTTCAATCCATGATATTCAAGTTTGTCTGCTCCATTACTATGGCGCCTAACAAAATTTCACTAGTCATTTCCCTCAAATACTGACTTACCTAACTTTTGGCTCCTGATTTCCAGTGTCCCCTCTGTATTAGAAGTTGAATTTCACTATTGCAGTAGTCTTGAAGAACATGTTCCTTGCCTCTCAAATTGGTCTGATGCAATTTTTCTTTTATAGTTGCCGCAGTCTGGCTGGGCACAAATCACGAGCCACTGAAGCAGGAACAAACTTTATTTCTGAACTCCACCAGCATGCTCCACACATGCTCCCGGGAACTCCTCCAAATGCCATGCTGCTCATCCAGGGACCAGCAGCCAGAAATATTGCTACTCCAGTACTTCCCCAACCAATGGGAACTCTCTGGGAATCCCCAGGAGAGCTCAACTGGAACTCAACTGGAACTCCACGAGAACTTGCTGGCGTCACCCCTCAACCACTACTTCTGGCAAAAATGCCATGTGTCACCCCGACTCGGCTGTGGCCCTCAACATATAGTAGCCAACTAATGAGAGGTAACCCATAACAGAACCATCCCAGCCAAGTCAGAGAAATCCAGTCTGAAATTGAAAACAAATTGTTTTATGTGCTGTAGAGTTTTAGGGAGTTTATTCTACAGTAGTCTCTTCCTAATACATTTATATAATGATGAGGGCAGTAAGGGTAAGTATATCCCACTGGCAAAATGGAATTAAAGGAAAATTAAATTGGGGATTTCATTATAAGATGATATTATAAGAAATAGCTACTACCTGTTACATTAAGATATAGATGCATAACCTTTTTGAGTAATATATTTTGAAAAGCTTTTAACATATCATATAAAGGAAAAATATTTGTCTTACATCTTTGAGAAAGTTTTGTGTTTCAGTACATATGAAATGAGGCTCTTTTGAGACATCACAATGTTAGGTATTTGGAATCGAAGGAAGTTGTATACACTGAGTGTGTTCAAGACATGTCATCTGACCCTACAGGATTAAAGTGGCTTTAGAGGAAAACACATGTCCTATATACATTAGTGAATAATAGAGTTAAATTGTGTGGAAACAGAGTATGTCTTTTTGTGTCCTGAGAACGAAAAATTCACATAAGATAGAAGAAAGGAATAAATCATAGTGACTTATTTAATAAGGCTGCATTCTTTGCATTTTTTAGGAGGATGAATTGAGCATGGCTTTTGGGTGCTTGGATGTCAGTTTTCTTTATATTCACTGAAGGTTTATATCATACCTGGAATTTTAGTATTTCATAGTCAAAGTGCAGTACTGATATTGCTTTATTTTTCTTTTTTAAATATTCTTATTAGTTGATGATGAATTTTTTTTTATTTATTTGTATGTGGTGCTGAGAATCAAACCATAACTAATCTGCATTTTCTAAGCATTCAAACACCTCTGAAACTCTGTGCCTTGAAAGACCAACATTTACTTTACTCAGATAAAAATTCAGATATGCCTACTCTGCTACTATAGGAAATTGAAGCCACTTAGCTCTCAATTTCAGGCTTTCATGCTTAGACACTTTCAGCTTCTCCACCATTTCTAAACTCTTATTTTCTCTTGGTAAGTCATCAGAATAACTTAGCTGTAACCAACTACTACCCCTGTCTTTGTCAGCATCATTCTTTCTGTGCTTCCAATGCCTGGATAATTTATATGAAGTATTGCTTCTTTCCATATAGACATTTCACAAGGTCATCAATCTTTAAACATTTAGCAATGGATTGACCACATTGTCCTAGAGATTGCTTGTGTCCCAGATACCATTCAGGGAAGTGGTATCTTCAATTGCTTGTTGGTGAGTGAGACAGCACTAAATTTTCTTCTTAGTCTCTGTGTTCCTGGAATGTTTCAGGAATCTTTTGGATTATTTCAGGTCATCTGTGAGGTAGCTACTGAGATGGAAGTAAAAGGTCAGGTGATTTACTGCGGACAGATGAGGTAGGAGAACCATATGACCAGAATGCAGGACTGTCTTCTGAAAAGGAGGAAGAGCAGAGTTTTTTATTGTAATGCATTCTGAAGGAAGATATGGTCGGGCTAATGATAACTCTTTGAGCTAATGTCATCTATCAGAAGAGTTCCACATCTTACAGGGATGGCATCCTTGGCACCCTTGCTATGCTCAATCTTTGGCTGAAAGCAGCCTATGGAAGGTGCAGCTTAGGTATAAATGTGGTGGTGGATCTGTCCTCAGTGTTTTTCTTGGTATCTTGTATCCTAGCATGGTAATATCAATATAGAACAAATCTGAGCCAGGAGGTTGTTGGTTTGTGCTCCTATGAAATTTGTTACTATGGAGCAGGCTGGACAGAGCACAAGCAAAGTTATTTACTCTAAACCTAGGGCAATTGAAACATTTACAAAGTGGTTCAATATTTATTTCCAGTACAAAGTTTGCTGAAAATCAAATGTTATACTACAAAAATCATTAATGTAATTTCATAAGCTTTATCATCTCTCACCCTAGTGACTCAATCCTTAACTATTATGATGTATCTTAATCAAATTAAAAACATTCCTTAGTGGATTTTAGTTGAGATGAACTATATCATTTGGTTTATTTTTAATACACAAGCTCAACTGTTTAAAAAGATCTCAAATCCATTTGGATTATTTTAGGTTGGGTTTCAAAAATAGCCCCCTAAGGTTTTCTTTGAAGTATTTCTAATCTTTTCAATTCAGTTGTGAATGAAGAGTGACCTACATCACATTTTTTCTTCCTAATAGAGGTAGTAGGAATAGAACAGCATGTTCAGTCTGAAAATAAGCAGCCTGACTTTACTGAATATATTTATAGCTGGTATATTATCTTTTTCTCTCTATGTTCACAAGATTAGGAGGTTAATGTGTTTGAAGGAGAAAAAGTAGAACTACCCTGGGAAGTAAAACTATTAAGAGCAATGGACTTTCACACCATGAAGCTGTACAAAAGACATGCATATTGAGACCGATCAAATATGCCTTTAACTTCTGCATAGGGGGTAGAAGGGCAGCAGAGAAACAACACAGGCAGTTCAAAAAGTAGCCTGAGACCAAGGTCAGCCTATCAAGTATGCAATCGTAGCACTCATACTAGTCTCAGACAATTTCACTCTGCAGGAAGAATGAGGTCTAAGAGATGAAAGCAGTTAAGACAAAAAGATAAGAAAAGGAGAAATAGGAAAGCATTCATTCTTACATTTTGCTAAATTCCATGTTTTATAATTTTAAAATATCATATGGAAATCCACACCGGCAACCACACAGTTTAAAATATAGGTGTCTATTTCTTTCTCAGTGTTATGCCCACTTCTTTGTTAAATAGTCCTAATTTCTGAGTCTGATGTCACCAGTCTGTCATGTCTAGTAGCCCTCCATGATGTAGGCATCTGCAGTCAAACCCTTCAGTATACACAGACATTAGCTTTCAGTTTACTATCACTTTTCTCCAGCATTTGTTCTTAGGACTAATTAATAGAATTACTGGGGGGGAAAAAATCTTTTGTTCTCCATTGTTCTCCAACCACTCTCACATATTCTGTCTTCCTTATTTAAATTTTATAGTCACTTTTAAATGAACCTTCAAATATTTTTTCCTCTCTCACTTTTTAAGAAAAATCTTTAAAATAATCCACACAAACCATGATTTAATCTAATTATTTACCTCTTCTAAGCCTTTATTCCTATCTGCCAATGAAAGGAAGGAGGGAAAAAAATCATTGATTAGTAGAATTCAATTTTGTTATGGCCATCAGTTTCACATCACTCCTAATATTACCTAATGATTTACATGTTGTATTTTCTAGAAAACAATTTATTTGCATATTTGTTGCTTCTCATTTGTATAATAACTATTGGATATTATCAAATGATCTAATTTTAGATATGACTTCAAAGACTGAGAAGCACCCAAAAAAGAACTTCTAGATATTTCTATCAAATGGGTACATGTTGTTTTATATACAATATGATCTTTTTAACTTTCTGCATGGATGAATTCTGGTTTTTCTTATCTATGAACTTTTCTTCCATAGTTCACTTCTCAATCCCTAGAGAATCCTTACATGATTCTATGCCTTCTATTCCATTTATCCTTCTAAAAATTTATTTTCTCCTCTATATGGCAAAAATCTTCAACAGAATTTACTCACACTCTCTGCAACCACTCCATTTCTATTCTCCCTTATGTGTTCTTTTATCAGTCTTCTGTACTCATATCTTTATCAAAATTTTCCCTATTAATTGATAAATCCAGTATTCATCTTGCTTGGCATGTAGAGCTCCTTTGGTGAAGGAGACTATTCTCTCTGTTCCTTCAAATGTCTGCTCCAGTTTTACCTGTTTTCATTGAATTCCCTCCATTGTGTATTCTCAGTCTCTTTGCTGGTTCTTCCTTCTATTTTGGTCCTCATTAAACAAGAGTGTCTCAGGTTTAATCTGGGGGAAATTTTCTCTCTACACTTCCCATTGACGATTTCATCTAATCTTACAGTATTAAGAATCATTATTAGAAAATTAACAAATTTACCTCTCCATCCTTCTTTGTTTCACTTATTGATGAAGATGGAGATCGCTCTTTTCCATCTCCCTTAATGACTGATCCATTAACAAGCTGCTCCCAGGAGTGAAAAAGAGATGCATTTTTCTCTTTGTGCTCTCTCACTTTGCACTTCTTAGTCATGAGAAAATTCTAAGGGATCCCTTTTAAAAGTATATCCAGAATATGTTCTCTTCTCATGATCTGAATCAACAATTCCCTAGACAGGTGCTAATTAACCTTTTTTGGATAAATATTAGTCCTCTATTGTAGTCCTATATCTGTCCTTTCCCAGAACAGAGCCTATTGCCAACAAAGCATCAGATTCATCCATTTATAAAGTAAATGAACTCTTACCATTCCTCTCCTGGTAAACTTTTAGTGACAACAGCTGGCACTCTTCTCTACATGAATTAAGTCCCTATTATTTTCTACTGTTATCATCATTTTTATATTATGTATCTGCTTACTCTGCTGTGGTACTTAAGACTGGCTTCATTTTCTTTCAAATGTCTTTATTGGCTTCTTCTCACAGTGTCATGATGAATTCCTACTGCTTTGAATGTCCCTTCTCAAAATAGCTAAATTAATTCTTTCTCTGCTGCCAGTTTGTTGTTGTTGTTGTTGTTTGTTTTTGTTTTTGTTTAGAAGAGTGACTGGCTTATAGTAATCCTTCAATAAATATCTATTTGTAAAAAAATCTAACTTGGATACTTCTATGGATCTTGACGTGCTAGCAAAAATTAGAGCCAGATTCCTCCAAATGCAAATAGTTTAAAAATCAAATACAATAGTGTAAAGGACCAAATTTATCCTGGGTTGTAGCTCAGTGGTGGAGCATTTGTATCACACATGTGAGGCACTGGGTTTGATCCTCAGCACCACATAAAAATAAATTGGTAAAATAAAGATATTGTGTTCATGAACAACTAATTTTTTTTAAAAAAAAAGAACCAAATACAGTACCATGTGTTTTACTTCTATCCTCTTCTCCTTGATTAAAAATAAAGCACATTGGAGTGAAAATATATGAAGAGAAAATCAGGATAGAAAGCAAATAAACAAAAACATTCAATTTACCTGAACATTTTTTTTATTTATCTTTCCTTGGAAATTGAAAGGAAAATATTATTTCAAATCATTATATAACTTAGTTGAAGAAGTAATGGTTCTTTATCTGGCTTGAATTAAGTTAACTACACTAAAATCAGTTATTACCCCAGGTTTTATATTTGTTCCATAAAAATTAATAGGCTAAGAATATTAGGAAAGATTTGCATTAAAAGTTGTTATCCATGCAGTTGTTTACACTATAAGCAATTGTAGAAGGGGTGCTGTTAATAGAGGTAACCAAGAATATAGGGAGTTGATATAAACTGAGAAAACTTTTTAATTAGGATTTTTATTAATAACACACAAAATTAAATTTCAGTGTGCATGTGTTGATCAATGACGATTGACAAGGAATGGTAGAAAATTTTCACCAGATCACTTCTGCCAATACAGATTTTCTTCAATGAATGAAAACATTCTGTGCTGTTCAAAATAATAGTCACAGGATGCCATATGGCTTTTGAATTCTTGAAAAATTGATAGTGTCACATAGAAATATAGCTTTTATTTTATTTAATTAAATATAATGTAAATATAATATTAAATCAGCACACATATAGCTCATGGTTATCATATGGGACAACCTACACTAAAATATCTGCTTCAGAGAAAAAAAAAAGACTAATGAAAAAAAATCAAGATTTTTATCTTGGAGTACTTATTAACTCTAAAGTATATCATGTAAATATAGACTAAGATTTATGGCAGTAATCAAAGTATATGAGGTTGTTTTTTATGAGTGAGCACAGTTTTGATAGTCCAGATTTGCTTTGAGTCATGAATGTCCTCTAAAAAATGATCACCATCCAAACTTTGTTATACAAGCCACCTGAAATCTATGAATTGCAATAGCAGAAAGTATTAGCAATGAGTACCAAAATAAAGTGAATATATGATAATATGTATCCAACCACGAATCATCACTTACATTTTTGTTTATTCATTGATTCGGATGACCAATTAAAATGAATGAGAATGAAATTCAATATATCACCATTAACTCTTTCTTGAAGGTGTGTAAAATCAATGTTGGTTTGGTCATAAGATTTTTTGTATTGCATGCTCAGCTGTGTTCATGTTTCTATTTCATCTGCTTGTTATTTGAAATTATTTCAAGTTCCTTGGCAAGAAACATCCTAAAACTGTGCTTCATGTGATTTCCAACTACCTATATCACTAATGAAGTCTTAAAAATTCAGCTTGATATTCACCAATTATTAATCATACAGGAGAGTTAACTGTTATTTACCAAAGAATAATCAAAGAATGTAAATTAACCCATATATGGATTGGATTTTTATTTCTTCCCCAAAATTGTTGATATTTAATACATAACATGAGTATATTAGGAGGCGATGCCTTGGGAGGTGAGTAGGCTAAGGAATGGAATGACTTTATTAAAAAAAAAAAAGACCCCAGGATCTCTCTTGCCTTTTTCTACCATGTGAGGCTAAAAGTAGATTATGGCTATCTGCATCCTGGAAGAGAGCCCTCACCAGACCTGGACCATGCTGGCATCCTGATCTCAGACTTCCAGTCTCAAGAACTATGAGAAATAAATGTTTGTTACTTAATCCACTCAGTCTATAGTAATTTGTTGTTGCAGCTATAACTGAGATACTACATAAGCAAGAGCTAACTGTCTGCTGCGCACAGCATATTGAAAACTTCCCCATGGGTATGGTCATTACTGCATTATAATATCATGTATATGAGTAACAAGCTGAGTGTATTTCTAAGCATGCTGGAAGAATTTTTAAAGTAAAAAAAAGGAATTCCAGGTCATTAAATTCCTGCAATAAAGAGACCTCAGGGACTGCTCAGAGACATATTCAAGGTCCAAGTGTAGGTTTCCTTTATCATTCTAAAATTTTTAGCTGTTTCTCATGAAAGAAATATTTTTTTTCTTTTACGTCCTTCATCAGCCTTAAATTCTGAGGAGTATATTGTACTATACTGCAAATAACCTAGCACTTAAAAAATAAGTCTAAGCAAAAAAAAAAAAAAAGAAAAAGAAAGAAAGAAAGAAAGAAAGAAAGAAAGAAAGAAATTGTCATTTACAGTTTGGAAAAAGAAGGTTAGCCATAAAATTCATTTGGTTTGATGCTAAGTAACTGTCCTCAGCTGCATTTGGCAGAATTAGTTAAGTGACAAGGAAATGAGTCTACTCTCTTTCAGTCCCCTTATAAACTGCTTATCTGATCTACCCCATTAGCTTTTCTTATAACTAACTGTTAACTCCTAATATCTCCTCAGCACTGTGGTACCATGGTTGCAATGGCCTGATTGATATTATTTCTAGAGACTAAGGTATTTAAAAATATATTATTCCAAATTACGTTTCTGTAAATGTCTACCTAAATTGAATACCTAAGCTGCCGTTTCAAAATTTCCATTTTAAACACAGCTGTAGCTACCATTGCTATTGAAGAAAGTACCTCTCTGCCAACACAGAGTTAGCTCTAAATTTATGCTCCCACTGGAAAGTACCCAACATTAAGTTTCAGTGGATTGTTTTCAGAAAGGTTGTGGGAGGGCTGTTATAGCAATGAATGTGGTTCTATCAGGAGCAATAGCTTAAACCTCAGGAACAAAAGAGTGTCTCCGGAGCATATGAACATCCTTGTTAGGAGTATACATTTAGGAGTAAAAGTTCTATTCTAACACATTTTTTTTTGAAAAATGCAAATCTTGTGTGGCACATATTTTTCTTTTGTTGCGACTTGATTTCATGCCTGCCAAAATCTCAGAAATTCCTAATGTGCTAAGTGAGCTAATCTCTGAGGTTTCTTACAGCTTTAAAATTCTACAACTCTGTGGAAACTAGTACTGCAAATGTTCTCATGGTTATAGTTTGTTCCCTAAAATAAAAATGGAATAAAACAGATGAAGATCCAGGTGCCACAGGAAAAGTGAAATGACTAACTGTATCAATACGAGGTACATTGTGTCTTCACTGCTCAACTACAAGGCATATTCTGTGGAGCAATTTGTTGTCTGCTTCATTTTGGGCATAGAAATCCATATATCCAGGAGGCAAAAATGTTACTTTCACCCTAGAATTTGAAAACACATTAGTTAAGAAAGCTATGGAGTCATTACTACAATTATTACATTTTTAAAGAATTTGCCAATTGACATTAACTTGATTTGCTACATATTTCCTGAAAGTTGGAGTCACTTACAACTTAAGAAAGTTATGATTGATAAAAGTTAATTATTTTGTGAGGCTACTGGGACTGGTTTTTTTTTTTTTGTAAACTAACAACAAACATATATACTTGGAGATAAGTTAGTAGACAGAACTATTACAGTGATCTTTATACATATTAGTCATGTAATTTTGACTTCCTACTTTCCACTTACCAAGAGAACAAATGAATTTAATAAAGAAGTAAGTTAAGAAGTTGAATGTGGATTGTAAACATGACAGGATGTTCAAGTAAATATTTAAAATGTCGATGTAATTGCTTTCATGTTTGTTTTTTATGTTTATTTTTAATTATAAAAGGAAATGCAGAAGTAAACTGTTTACAGTAGTTCTGTACACCTAAAAGAAGAAGACTTTAGCACAGATAAAATGCTGTTTAGATGCTTAAATATCATACATATGAGACTTAGATTAAGTAGTAGATTGATGCTGGCTCCTGTTTTTCTCCATGTCATCAAGTTTCTTTTTCCCAAGCAATCACTACTGTTAGTCATTTAAATGCTACTTGAATGTCTGGATATACAAAATGATTGACTCTCTGGAAAAAGCTGATATGAAGGGTATTGGGCAACTATGAGTAGAGAGACTTTATAGAGAATACCTGCATTGTAACCTGAGGATCATTATTTTTATGTGAACATACCAAACAACCTTAGGTCAAGAATCTGCAAATTCCATCATGCAAATTTGTATTCTTGTTCAGAAATGCAAAGTCTGTAAGTACCAGTTCTTTCACAGTGAAATAAGAGAAGAACAATTGGTTATGAAGAATGTGTTCTTTCTCTGAAATCTGGCAAAAGCAGTAGCCCATAGAGTCATAGAGGTGGCTACATGTTCCGTAGGAGACTCAGGGTAAAGAGAGAAGTCACACAGATTAGCACCATCTTCCACTGCTGTAAGTACCTATATAGTCACCTTTCATGCAGGTGCTTCTATGGTGCTGCCAAAAAACAGCAGAAGTGGTGGTGGGGAACAGAGAAATAGAGAGAATGAACTCCACATCAGCATATGTACACATTGCAATACATCATCCATACTCTCCATCAGTTAGACATAAAAGTTGTTCAGAATCATTTCCCTCATGCAATAATACTTATTATATTGGCTAGAAAAACATTTATATCAGAATAAAATCAATCTTTTCTTTTTCTTTTTGTGGTAATAGAGATTGAACCAGGGACATGCTAAAACTGAATCTACCCCCATCAGGTGTATATTCTGTTTTGCTACAGCATCTTGACATGTTGTGGAGACCAAACTCAAAACTTCCAATCATTCTCTGGAAACCTCCCAAGTAAGTGGGGTTGTAGACATGCACCACTGTAACTTTTCTATTTTAATTTTTCTGATAAAAACTTTGACCAATTTGAGGAGAAATGGAATTCCTGTTGTCTTAAATTACAGAGAGAAATCAAAAGGGAAGTATTCTGGATGTCTGCTATTGTTTGGATCTGAAATGGACCCCAGAAACTTTTGTGTTGAAGGTTTGATTCCTGGCTGTTGGTAATCTGGAGAGGTGTTGGAAGTTTAGAAGGCAAGTATTAGTTACAGGAAGAAGGTCACTGAGGGCATATGCCTTTGAAAGATTCATATTATCCCAAGGTTCCTACTCTTTCTTTCTCTGCTGCCTGACTGCTATGAAGTTAGTAGCTTTCTTTTATCATGCCTGTCCACCATTATGTACTGCTTCACTGCAGGCCCAGAAACAACAGAGTCAAACAGACATGGACTGAAACCTCTGAAACTGTGTGTTTCAGTCAGTGTTTTCAGTGCTATAACCAAAAGACCTGATAAGAATAATTAGAGGAGAAAAATTTTGTTTGGGGATTAATGGTTTCAGAGGTCGTAGTCCATAGGTGGCCAGATTCCTGAGGGAATAAGGTAATGACAAACAAAAGAGTGTGGCGGGAAAAGGGGCTTAGAGTGAAGAAGTGGGGGAGGGGAGAGAGAGAGAGAGAGCAAGAGAGAGAAAGAGAGAACCCTCACAATTGACAAAATATATAAACCCCAAAGAGACAGCCTCTGTGAACCCCCTCTTCCAGCCACACTCTACCTGACTATAGTTACCACCCAGCTAATTCCTATCAGGGGATTAATGCATGGAATAGGTTAAGGATCTCATAATTGAATCATTTTACCTCTAAATTTTCTTGCATTGGCTCATCATGAGATTCTGGGGAACAACTAATATCTACAACATAACATATGAACAACAATAAAGATTTTTCTCTTTTAAGTTGTTTATTTTGGGTATTTTTTAACAGTGATGGAAAAATGATTAACACAGAAAATTGATAGCCAGAGTGAAATCATTGTCATGACTATACCTGACAATGTGTTTCAGAAGCATTTGGAATTGGTCTGTATTCCAAGTTTAGAATCTTTTGAAGATACAAGCTAGAGAATCTCTAGAATTCTGTAACAGAGTTTGATGGAGCTCACACCACAAGTTCAGAATGGTGGTTAGAATGCAGAGAGAAAAAACTGTGCATGAAGTCTCACATGGATATGAGAACTCTATTTAGAATGATAATAAAAGCTATTTGTGATGTACTTTGGCAAAGAACTACTTGTCTACATATTATCCATGTCCTGAGACTTTGTGTGAGACTGAATTTAAAGGTGCAGGACTTGTTTACTTGTGGAAAAAATTTCAAGGGAGCACAGCATTCAATCTGTATCATGAGTTTTCTCAACTGTTTTTAGCCCAATATATTAAAAATCAACAGGATAAGGAAATGTGGAAATATTTGAAAAACATAAAGTTTGGCCAGAAAAGAAGCGTGTTTAAAATTGCAACCAAGCATGTATGATTGCTGAAGACATTAGGACCAAAAAAATAAAAATAAAATAAAAAACAAAAAATAAAAACAAAACAAAATAAAACAAAAAAAAAAACACTTTACACTAGGACAATAGTAAAAATGCCTTCAGGTCATCACACAAATTGGCCAGATGCCAGCCCTCATAGGTTCAAAATCTTCAAGGCATAAAATTTTCATTTGACAAGAGGGACTTTGCTCACCCTCTCCCACATGGCCATCACAGAAGGTGTTTCCTCAGGATTCATTTCATCTTGCTCACCTCTCCAGAAACTCAGAGGTTACTCTAGCAATGGTCAAAGGGCACTCAGCTGCTGCTGTGTTTGCATCAGAATTTGACCATGTCCATGTTGTGCTGGTATGACATCATACAAAATTCAACAATTGTGTAATCACAGAGATACTTACTCACACTGCCTGCCATATGCTCACACTTAAAAGAAACATCTCAGAGGCCAAAGTATTTGGCAAGGTCAGAGTCCCTTTCTAATATCCATGAGAGGAAAATAGGTAAAGCTATGAGAGTAGAGCTGAAGCTGAAGAGTCCAAAGGAAGTTATTGTTATGAAAAATGTGTAATGTCCACTGAGAGAAGTTGCAGGCAGCAAGCGGACCTTTCCCAAAAGAGGGGCCATGCAAGCTACAACTGACAAAGCTCTAGAGACAAGCTTGCCCAAGACCTTTTAGTCCCACATCCTACCACCATATACTTTAAAGACTAGCCATGGAACTATAAGACTTAATGTTCATCATGCTGGGTTTTGATGTCACTTTACTCTCATCTTTCCTTGCTGATTTCCTATTTCTTCTTTTTGGAATAGGAGTGTTTAACCTGTCTCATCCTTCTATGTTGGAATTATTTATTTATTTTTTTAAACAGGGGCTCACAGTTAAGATTTGCCTTAAGTCTCAGTGGAGACTTTGAACTTGGACTTGTTTTTAAATTTATTGTTTTTTTTAATTTAAATTACATATTTATAACAGCAGAATGCATTTTGATTCATTGTACACAATCACAGCACAACTTTTCATATCTCTGTACACGATGTAGTGTTGCACCATATATGGAGTCATACTTGTGCCTAGGGTAATCATGTCCCTCACAGGTCATGAACTTGGACTTTTGAACAATGCTGGAACAAGATTTTGGCAATTCATGGAGAAGAATCATATTAAAATTTTAGTTTCCAGCTGGTGGGCTGTTGGAAGGTTAGAAACATTAGGAGGTAAGACCTCATTGGAGGAAGTTGGTCAGTGACATGTCCTTGAAAGTCCCAATTTGTTTCTGAACAATTCCTTTCTCATTCTACTGCCTAGCTGCCATTAGAAGAAAAGCTGTTTCCCACCACATACTTCCACTATGATGTTTTGACTCATCTCAGACCCAGAAATTATGGTGCCAGCTGATCACAGACTGAAAACTCTAAACTCATGAGCTGAAATAGATCTTTCTTTTAAGTTGTGTTTTATTACACTGATGGAAATCAGACTGGCAAAAATGTCCATCCTGGACACAAAATTCTAAAATAGAAAAGCAAAACACAAATATTTCTAGAAAGTGAATGTTCCACATACAATGTAAGGGCCCTATATAAATGATGAGCTGGAGTCTGACTGCTTGCCATATGCTCTATCCACTAACACAAAAGCAAATTCTGCCAGTCTACAAACAGTGACAAGATAACAAGAGCATGCTGAAAGCCCACACATTCAGGAGAAGGGGCTTCTGAATTTTAAGAAAATTTTTACTGATTATGTGAGTGAATCATTCTACTTTGCCTTTTATATGTTAACAGAAAACACTCAAAATATCATTAATTTCACAAAAGGAAAAACTCAAAATGACCAACAGATTGACTTAGCTGGAGAAAGCATAATTTCAAAGAGTAGAGGAAAATGGAAATTCCCCATTATTATATTAAAGGAAAGCTGATACAATATTGATCTCATTAAATAGATGCTATTATTGCCATGAATCCACAAAAGCAGTAGAGATCTCTAGAAATTGTGTGTGTAATCGTGTATTTGTTGAAATA
The DNA here is from genome assembly GCF_048772815.1 of Callospermophilus lateralis. NCBI lineage: Eukaryota > Metazoa > Chordata > Mammalia > Rodentia > Sciuridae > Callospermophilus > Callospermophilus lateralis. Next base: position 923,750 of record NW_027512489.1, read on the forward strand.
ACTAATAATGAAATTGGGATGAGTTTGTAGACCAATTGATGATGTGGAAAACAAAGTAAAAGTTTTTTTTTTTTTATTATGAGATAGAGCAGACAGAAAAGTGTATGTAATTACAAGAGAAAATAAATCCAGCAAATTTTATATTCATAAAATTAGAATTATAGAAAGAAGAATCAGAGAAATGCGAAACATGAATTAATAACTAATTAAGACTCAATCAACAGATTTTGTAAAAAATCAAGGGCTTTAAAGTAATGGGCCAGTATATAACATGAGGATAAAAGTGGTAAGAGAAATAGGTAATGGAGAAAAAATATAAAGACTACATTGGCTTAGACTACTACTGAACTGCATCACAATATTATAGTGAATTGATAGGTGAGTAAAAAGGGGATTGAACAATTAATTTGTATCCCTTTTAACACTTGAATGACATCAAAGTAAAGAAATTTTTAGGGACATGGGATCATATATTATTGCTTCCTTAACTATTGTTTTAAATAAAAATTAAATAAATATTTGAGGATGATATCAATTTGACAGAGATACCATAACAAAGTACCACAAGCTGGATGGCTTAAGAATTTTTTGTTTGTTTGTTTTATAGTACTATTGGACAAAAACCTACTTCAAGTTGCTGGCTAGGTCTACAGATTCTATGGAAGTATCTCTCCCAGTCTGTTTCCTACATCCTTGATTTTTTCCAGTACAACTGTAATCTTCACATAGCATCTCTCTGTGATCAAGCATATCAAAGTGGATTCAGGGTCCACCTGATTTCAGTGTGACCTCATCTTAACTCATTTCAACAACCCTAATGCAAAATAACATTATATTCTGAGATCATGATGATTAGCACTTCAACATTTTAATTTGGGAGGACACTTTTCAGGGCACCAAAAGCGCATATTCCAAGAAAGTTAAAAGTTAAAAAAAATTAAATTCAAGAAAGAGAAATTAACAAAAGAAACAGCAACAACAACAACAACAACAACAACAAAAATTCTTAAACAAAACATTGGGCACTCTCATTTAAGGGAAATCTCACCGGGGAAAGAACTGGAGATGGCCATGCTTTCAGTTTGGGAATCCACATTTTCAGGCTAATTCTGAACTACTTATAGGTGGGACAGACATGACATAGCAACAATGGTTTAAAGAACTAAACTAAGATCCCAACCACTCACATCTATGTCATTCACACTTGGTCTGTATGTGAAACAAGTGCAAACCACTTAGTAAAAGCTAAGAAAATGGAACTCAGTTTTAACTACTGTCTGTATTTGGAGAGCAAATATGTGTACCTAGACCTAACTAGCATAGTTGTTTACAGAAATAAAAATTGCAACATTCTCCTAAAGGAAAAAGAAAGAAAGAAAGAAAGAAAGAAAGAAAGAAAGAAAGAAAGAAAGAAAGAAAGAAAGAAAGAAGGAAGGAAAGAAGGAAGGAAGGAAGGAAGGAAGGAAGGAAGGAAGAAAAGAAAGAAAGAAAGAAAAGGTCCCCTTACAAAAAAAGAAAGTAAAAATGCTCATGATTTGTAAATGGCAAACTTCTCAAGAATGGTATCAAATCTACTCTCCATTAGTTAAATAAGAATCCTCCTGAAACATATGAAAAACATAAAAAATCTCAACAGAGAAACACAAAGTTAAAATTGGGGTACTGAAAAGTAAAATATCTTACATGGAACTGAATGACTGATATCAATTGCAAATCGGTTGTAAATAATATGAATTGTTGATAATAAAGAATCATAAAATATTTCCATTTTAACCAGTTCTATTAACATTGTATTGGAAGCCTTAGTCATAACAAAAAGTTACAAATAAACGAAATAAAATTGTAAAGAAAATAATGTTTTCCCATTTTCAGATGATGGGATCATTTATGTAAAAATCTGAACCCATCTATGTATCAGTATTAAAACCAATGTATAAGTTTAGTAATGCAAAATGTCCAAGAATAATATAAAAGATAAATTGTACTTTATATATGAAGAAAATTATTTGATATTTGTATAAATCACTGGCATGATCAATTCAAATAATTGTGGTGCCAAAATAAGAAAAAAAAAACAATTCAAACACATAATCAAATTGACATGAAGTATCAGAAAATAAGAATAATTAAAGATAGTTAACTTCTATACATTGAACATTACAAAAATCATTTATAAAATTTAAAGATGATTTAATGGGTAGAAAAATATGTCATATTTAGATACAGCAGTAAAACATGAAGAAATTCTAAGCTACATTAGTCATCAGAGAAATAAAAACCATAAGAAGCTCTTTACTACACTAAACATTAGCTGAAGTTGAAAACTCTGGCCATGTCAAGTATAGTTAAGGAGATGGAAAAATTAGAATTATCATTTACTGTAAAATATAACAATCAACTTGGAAAGCATTTTGAATGCTTTTTGCAATGAGAAACCTATCATTAACTCCATTCATTTTACTATGAGATATTTACCTAAGAGAAATGACAACATGTGCAAAATAATCACAATGACAATGTTCAAATCAATGGTTGTCTAGGGAAGGGAGGTTGAAGAAATAGTTGTTAAAAGGCATAAGAAATCACTTTTGTTATGGAATCGTCTTTATCTTCTTTGTGGTGATTGGCTCCTATGTGTACATATATATTAACTGGGGACAAAATACATTCTGTGCTTTTATAATAATGTCAAAATTGGTTCTACTGTCATGCATAACTAATAAGAAACATTTTTTTTAAAATGATCAAGTTAAACTATACAGAAAAACATGTGTAGTTTATTTTACTTCAGTTATATCCCAATAAATATTATTATATCTCAAAAATATTATCTTAACTCTACAGTATAAGAAATAAAAGAAATATAGAACCTAGGAATTCAACATGAATAAAATATTGAGTGGAGAAAGAGAGAAGAACTTAAAGTCCAATTTTGTAATAAGTAAGCTGCAAAAAATTGTAACTGAAGCAGGTAAAATTGCAATTATTTGAAAATAAAAGTACTGATTGCAACAATGATGGTGGCCTTAATATGTACCAAACATGATTTTAAAACTTTATAGACATAACTTGGATAAATCCAATCAGTGCATCACTTCTGAAAGAAAGGAGAGATCATCACTATGGGAACAGGTGGAACACAGAGTTCCCTTGTTCTCAACAACCCACTCACTCCACAGTATTGCTTTAGGAGTTGTTAATGTAGTCTCAGTCCCTATACTCTATACCTAGTAATAAGTTATATTTTCCACAAATTAGTTACAATATATTATTTGCAGAAATTAAGAAAAGGGTTTCAGAGAACATGTTGATCCTCTTATTTAATCATATAAATCTACAATTAATATTCTATTTTATGGAGAGAAGACTGAATCACAGAGGGATGATAAAATATTGATGATTAATCAAGACAGTTTACAGGAAGGGTTGGACTCAGTTAATCTCAAAAACACCGAATTTTAATGATTATTTTCTGAAAAAAAATTAAGAGGAAAATTACACAAAGAGAATCTTTTACAAATTTTTATAGTATCTACCTTATTAAATCATTTAAGTAAAATATTTTTGGTCTATTATGAGTAAATGAGAGTGAATTCATTTTGTACCCTACAAAAACAATTGTAGAAAATCATGAAATTATTATATATATATATATAATAATTATATATATATATATATATATATATATATATATATCAGAAATGTAAAACCATATTTTTCTAAGTGCAAAAAATTAGATGTTTGTTTACCTATGTAAATATTTTATACATTTTTTTACCTGAAAAACTCTTTAATTTTGCCATATTAAAATTATGATTATTTTAAAATGAAGCTTAAGTATTATAAGGTTAAAACAATGTATAATTTAGAAATCAGTCTCTGTAGAACATCAGAAATTTATTTTAAATACAATTTTAAAAACTTACCCAACTAGGAAGTGTAAATAATACTGAACAAAAATATGTTCCATTAAATATAGATATTTTATGGTTATAAATGCAATGACATTAATAATTCTATAGCTCTACATCTAATGGCCATGTTTGTCATTAACAATAATAGTAACTAGACTTGGTTTTAATAACCTGCATATGATAAAATATGATTAACTGCTTTTGATTTTATAATATTTCTAACTATAATACCAGATAGAATGGAACCAAATAAGTGGTATTTCTTTGATTACATCGTTTTAAAACTTTTCCTAATTTTTTCATGTTCAGCATTAATCTATAAATATATTATTTTACAACTAAAACAAAATGAGCAAAACACATTCTCCAAATTTGTAATGTATTCCTACGTGTCACAGGCACAGAATCATTCATGCAACTGCTATTATTAATGACAGAGATACTTTGATCAGCAAGTTTTTGAAATTGTTGAAATTCAGTTTACATAAATTTTCTGTTTATCAATCTACCTATCTGATAGGCTTTACAATTAAAACAAGGAGAAAAATAAATGTGAGCATAGGAAATACAGTGATTTCTTTGCAAAAACTACCAGAACATAGGTAAAATTTTTAATAGTGTTGGTTGTGTGGGTGTGTGGATGTGTGTGTGTGTGCGTGTGTGCACACATGATTATGAACTTTTTTACTATTTTGGTATAGTCTCTACTTGTGAGAAAATTCTGATGAGATAAATTAATTTAAAATTATTACCAGCTCTCTAAACTTATGTGTTCTGATATATGCTTATTAGAATGACATGAAGCTATATGCCTTCAGTCTTCACATCATTAGAGCAGGAACTGGTTATAATATCTCATATTTATAACTATGTATTTAGTATTTGAGATCTATTCACATAAATGGATACTATGGAAGGTTAGAACATGACCTTAACTGAGTGATATTTAAAACTCTAAAAAAGTAAATGAAATTTAAAGAATACATTTTGTTTGAAATCATGTTATATTTAAGAATCTTGAAAGTATATATTCGTTCTGATATATTCAAATTTATGACTTAAAATCTGGAATCCACAAAATAAAGTAAAAATTACATGAAAGCAAAACCTTGACATATTTTATTTTTGTATAATTGTTTCCATGACTAAAATTTTATTGACAGTTGAAGGTTATGTACTTTAGATGGGAAAAAAAAATTGATGAAATGAAAAAAAAATTTACAAATCCATAATGAATACATATAAGTATTATATGATGTAATAAAGTTAAACTGGGACTCCAAAAGTGTTATACTTTTAGTTTTTTAAAATTTTATATATATATATATATATATATATATATATATATATATATATATATATATATATATATTTAAATATAATATATATTATATTTAAACATATAAAATTTATTCTATATTCTATATAAAATAATATAATAGGGTAATTTACTGCATATAATTATATATTATATCATATTATATGTTATACGTAAATGTATATATATATATATGTGTGTGCGTGTGTGTGTGTGTGTGTGTGTGTGTGTGTGTGTATATATATAATGATGCTGGGAATTGAATCTACAGTCCTTTGCATGTAAGGTAAGGTTCTAATACTGAGTTACAACCCCACAACCCCAGTCTTAGCTTTTATTTTTTTTAACCTCTTTGTACTTTGATTTAATTTTTTTGAAATCTAGATAACACTGTCATTTTTGTGCCTTAAATAATTTCTGAGAATCAGTGAGATTATATATGTTATGTGCATCAGGAATTAGTGTCTTAAGTGTGACATATTACATATATCATAGACATTTAGTAGAATAATATATACATACATATATATATATATATATATAATATATATATACACTATGTCATATAGAATATATGTTTATATTATATAGCGTCACTTTTCCAATGTGCTTACAAGTAAAATATTTCTTATCATAATATAAAGAATATCATAAAACTAATTATGAATGAGCACAATATTGATAATTTCTTATTTATTTTGTACAAGATAATTTGGTTATGCTAGAGAACCTCTGCCTTACTGAGCTAGTTCTCTCTCATATTTCTGGCTATAGTTTTACAAAACCAGAGTTTTTATTTCATGCTTTCTGAGAAATAATTGTCAGTATAATTTGCTTTCCTCTTAAATAGATCTACATTCTTAATGTCTTTTACACTATTTTTTTATGTTGTATATTATCGCTTCATTTGACTTACTACCTTCCTTTCATCTTCCTGAAGTAGGATGTTTTGTTTTTTTCTTTTCTTTCTTAGAATTTTTATACAGATATTAAATACCTTCTTTAAATTTCACATAAATGTTGAAAGTATATATCTCTAACAGGAACTTTAATATTTAAAGTTTTAATTCATGACAAACGTCTCTGTTTTTGTGTCCTCTTCATTATTTGTGACCATAAGGTAAGAAATCAAGTTTATTATTTTCCAGCTTCTAATTTTTTTTTACATTTTCATTTTTTGCAGTATGGTAATCTACTTAACATTTCTTTGTATTATGAAACTTTTCAACTTTATAACTGATAAGCGAATTTTTTTTCTGTAGAAACAGAAAACATCAATTTGACATTTTTACATACATGCTGAATTAGTCAGCATTAGTTATACTGTCATGAGACAATAAACAAAATTTTTAGAGTTTACTGTAGTGCTTCCATTCCAACTTGAGGACAATTTTCAGGTGAATTTCTTTCACTTCTGGAACACAGTTCCAGAATATATAACGCAACTTATAGAGTATTTTTCCCAAGAATTTTACTCAAACATTCAGGCACATTTAAATCTACTCTTCAACTATAGGTTGCTTAATTCACATCTGCCAATATGATATTAGCAAAAGCATGTCACCTATCAAGTCCAACAGCAGTGTGGAAGAAATGAAAAAGGGCAAAAAACATATTTACTGAACAATAACACAAATAGTCTCAGGTAGTCAGGAATGAGGAATTGTCTTTATGAGAAAAGTATTTGGAACATGGGAGATAATTCAGCTCATTTTTGCCAAATGAACTAAAAACAGATGTTTTACTGACAGTCATGTATTTAAAATTAGGCCTACTCTTCCCCTTACCTTATACTTTATTATCTTATTTTTTAAAACTCTATTTCCAATTATAAGTGTATTTTATTTATGATTTCACTTTTGGTTACAGTTACTCTTCTTTATAACAAGCCCTTTATAGAGCACTCTCATTTCTATAACGTCCCCCAAATATATTATCAACATTGGAATAAATATTGCCAATTTTTAAATAATTTTCACTGACTAACATGCAGTATTATAATGAACAAGTTTTGATTTTTGTATATCACTTTGTATTTGAGCACCATTCTTGATCTTGGTCCAGGTAAGTAAATATAACTATAAAATTATCAAAACCAATTTCATCACGAAATATTGATATTTTCACAAGAAATGTGTTTTTTTTTACCTTGTGCAACTCTAATTGTGGCATCTCTGTCATGAATCAGTCTCTCTGATTATTTTAGATTTATTTGGTTAGTTAATTTTTTTTGTTATTAGATAAAATTGGAAAATGCCATGTATTCACATACCCAATTATAGCATAAGTAATGGTATTAAATATTTTGGGAAAGTGTGCTACTATGATGTGATTAGTAGAATGAATCAAGAATTAATCAATAATTCTCAGAAATATACACTTGTTTTCTTGTCTAAATTATGCTCCTGTTCAGATAGCTTTTATTATTGAAAATAATATATGAAATGTAACATGAAAGCGAACTGAAATATCATTTAGCCCAGGGGTCAGTAACTATTCTGTAAAATGTCACATAGTTAACATTCCAGACATTGTGAACCATATCACCTCTGCCACAAATTCTCAACTTCACTGTTGTGATGTGCATTTTCATAAACAATATGTTAATGAATGTGTGCTTCAATTCCACTATTTTTCACAAAAACAGGAAGTAAGCTGGATTCTGTCCATGTGCTGTAGTTTGTTGAGCCGAGATCAGATAAAGTAACTGAGACTCAAAGGTATGAAAATATGATGCTATAATTATTCATGAAACTTCTATTATTTGTTGAAGATTATATATCCAAATTAAACCAAATATGAGTTTGAAATTCAGCATTCCACAGTCCTAATGAAAAATTCAATTATCTTTTACTAAACTACTCTATCACATGGGATGGAAATTCATAGCTTGATTTATTAAGCATAAATATGATTTGATATCCTGACACATGGCATTTGTGTTATTTCACTAGAGTAGGTGAGATATTGTTTAAATATATATGCATACAGTGTGACTAAGTTTGCTATTTATTGCTTTAACTTGACTGATATGGTGAAGTTTTAAACCAGGTGTAGTGGAGCATGTCAGCATTCATGGCTCTTCTAGAGGCTCAGGATTGAGCCAGGAGTTGGAGGCAAGTCAAGCTAACATAGAGAGGGATATCTTTGGAAAAGAAAAATAAAACGTGAAGTCCTAAAATTCAAGATAAATTACTTCTTATATATATTTTATTACTTAGATAAATACATAGTTTTCAAATGATTTCACAGAATTCAAAAGAGTTTTAAGGATGTGCTAGTGTTTCAAATATTTGGTTATTTATTAAATGAATAATTTATCAAAAGTGCATATTTTGACAACTAGTTATCTTTTGTATCCCATATAATTTATTAATTTGTGTATTTATAACTTAATTAAATCAAACAATATTTTCAAGTGATTTCACATATTCATACTTCTAAATCATATTGGTGTTGAGACTATACACAGTAAATTATGCATTGCTAATAAAAATAGTAGAGAAAAAACTATTATGGAATTTATAGCTTTTAAATATTTTACCAACTATATTACCTATTCAAACATTAAAAATAATTAAATCTTAAAAATCAAATGATTACTAGACATGGCACACACCTGCAATTCCAGAATGCTAGAGGCTAAAATGGGAGCATTGAAAGTTCAAGGCCAGTCTGGGCAACACAGGAAAACTTTGTCTCAAAATAAAATACAGAAGCCTAGATATACAGGTCAGTAGCAGAACACTTTCGTGTCTGTGTTAAGGACTGGGATCAGTCTGTAGTACTAAAAAAGAAAGAAAAACTATAAAAAACTAGAACAAGCCCACACAAATGGAAATGTATTTTATTTTTCTATTTGTTTTCTGGCAGTTTTTTTTTTAAGTGGAATTTAGTTGGGAAGAAGTGTTTTCAAGTTTTCTAATGAGAGCTTTGTGGCCATCTGTATTTCAATTTTTCCTACTTTGAGATGAAAACACATACAGAATCTGGATCTAGATTTCAAGATGATAAGATCAATTCTTGGCAGCAGTTACTCCTCCAATGTACAGACACATTTTTTCGAGAGTAGGAAAAGCCACAGTCATGGTGCATAAGATATAATTGGAATCCTGTGGATTGATTGTTTTCCCCCCTCTAGACTAAGGTCAGTATAATTAGTTATCATTGCAAATAAAATAATTAATGCTTTATTACATTATTCAGCATCTTTAACTAGCAAAATATAAATAAAACAAAATCAGTGCAAGTATTTAAGGAAGTTTTCCTTATCAAATTTGCAAAAGTTTATAAGCTTTATTTTTTCTTATTTTATAGGAACAATGCATGGATACACTCAATATGTTAGGTAATTTTAAAATTATATTTATTTTGTAGACTATTATATTAGTATTTTGAACTTATCAGATAAAAGACTAAAATTTTATAATGGAAGAAGCTGAGGTAAACTTTTTTTGTGTGAGATGATGCCATTGACTTAAAGTGAGTAAAACGTGACATATGAGTGACAAATGGAGTATATATCAGCCTACTGTGAAATTTAAATCATCATAATCCTTTGAAAAGTAGCACCAATAAATAGATAGTATTCTATCTATTTACTTGGTGCAATATAGAACAAGTTTCATATGGCATTACTTTAATAAAAGGCTGATGCATATCAGTTAATGTCAAATAAATAAGAAAAGATCATTAATTATTACGTGCTATTGTTTTTGTAGTAGTTAAGATATCCAATGTAAGTAATAAGGATTTCCATGATGAAATAACCAAAGATTAGGATGATCAGATTTTTGCAAGGAAAAAAATAGGGTTAATTTCTCACACTAGGTATAGACAGTCATTTTAATCCTTAAAGTAAAAAAATAAAACAAGTAACACTTAGAAGTAGCATATAATGTCTTAATGACCTTGAGATAGGTAAAATCCCTTATACAAGACATAAAAGTAAAATCAATATGAGTACATTGAAATTAAGAATGTACATTCATCAAAAGGCAACTAGAGATGGTAAATAAACAACCCACATGGAAAAACTATTTGTAAAAATTTTCCAGATAAAGCAGTTGTAGATTTAATAAAAAAAGTAATGCTTCTAGGCACAGTGGCATATGCCTGTAATTTCATTGGCTAAGGAGGCTGCAGCTGGAGGGTTACAAGTTAAAAGTCAGCCTCAGAAACTTAGAGAGACCCTATCTGAAAATAAAAAGTACGGAGGATGTGGCTAAGAGCTAGAGAATCCTGAATGCTGGTAAGTAATGTTTTAAAAACTCACCCAAGACCAAAATAAAAGAAGAAAATGAGTAAAAATCATTGAATAACTTCCTCAAAATCTTTCTACTATACACAAAAGAGAGACTCAAAATGGCAATATAAGGCAAGATGAGAACCCATTTTGTCAAAAATTAAATATCACAAAGATGTATATTAGGAAATATTGGTAACTGTATTGAGCAAGACAAACACTCATAAATTACTTACATCAATATACATTGGTCTGCAGTTTGGTGTTAGGTACTAAGACATGAAAGTTTCTAAATAGCACTTCCCCTCTGGATATATGGAAATTCTTTCACAGATAGATATGTAAACAAATTATCAAAACAGCTTTATTTGTAGTAGCTAGAAATACAAATTATAGTAATTCAGATAATTACACTATACTCACATAAGCATACACTGGGTCAATTGTAAATTAATGATTTAAAACACAGAAAAATACAGGTAAAATTATAATAAGAATATCAAACAAAGGAGTCAGACACAGAACATATTAATCCTTATTTTATATAAAATTTAAAAGCCTTCAGAAGTAAATTATAATTTTAGTTGCAATCATATGAATGGAAATACTATAACGAACAGCAAGGAGCTGATTAGTAGAAAAGACAGGATAGTTATATGTTTGTAGGGTATACACAGGAGTGGAACAGAGGAAAATCTCAGTAGCAAAACTATCCTATTTCTTGACTTGATGTTATTTACATAGTTATTTATATTTGTTTTCCTTTACTTTCTGTTTTCAAAATTTTTCTCATTAAGATATTTTTTATTCCCCATTTGAATCAAATGTATGATATGTTGAGATCATTGTATTGTAATGAGCAACTAATTAAAAAAAATAAAAAGATATTTGTTATAAAATAAAATAAATGGTCTACTGTTGATTAAATATCAACCCCTTTTTAATTCTGAAAAAGCATCTTTAAAAAAATATATGTTTTGGTAATAGAGTATAACAATACTCCCATTTATTATGTAACTTTTAGATATTTCCTATGTACTGTAAATATAATTTGTGTATCTCACATATTTTAATATATGAGATATATGTGTGGGCTTGTTCTAGTTTTTGATATTAGATGTCCCCAAAAGCTCATGTATAAGACAATGTAAGAAAATTTAGAGGTGAAATGATTAGATAAGGGTTTTAACTAACCAGAGAATTAATCCTCTGATAGCTTTCATAGGGAATAACTGGGTGGTAACTATAGACAGGGTTTCACTGGAGTAGGTGGGATATTGGGGTACACATTTTGTCAGTGGTGAGAAGAGTCATCTCTCTCTATTTTTCTTGGTGCCATGTCCTGAACTGTTTTCTTCTGCCACACTCTTCCACCATTATGTTCTGCCTCTTGTGCTGAGAGCAATGGAATTGGCTGTTTATTGACTGAGACCTCTGAAATGAAGATTCCCAAATAAACTTTCCTCCCCTTAAATTGTTCTTGTCAGATCTTTTGACAAAGCAGTGAAACAGGTGACTGAAGCAATGTTATTTTCAGCAACATCATAGATTTATTATGAGTGCAATAAAACAAAATATTTATAAAAGTGATCATATCTGTAGAAGTTATAATCAAAAATTTTATTGAATGCCTTTCTTAGGCTAAACACAATTTCAACTGTTAAGGAAATTCCTACCCACATGGAGACATCATTTGGATAATGGGAACAAAAGATAAAATATTAATAACTAAAAAGTTTTAGAGAATAATAAAATGTGGGGGAAAATATGATAGCAAATGGAGTAGGCATTCTGGGCTTGTTTTATGCAACATTACAGTATCTAGGGAAACCTAACTGAGCAGGTAAAATATGGATCAAGAAGAAGAAAATTTGGATCAAGCTTAAAAAGAAAAAAAAGAAATACTTTTATCTGGAGGAAGAGAAATCTGAGGCTACAGTTTTGCTTTACAAGTTTGAGAAAAAATAGTGAGGGCAGTAGACTAGACTGTGGCTAGAGGGAGAAAATAGATGTGGTTGGAAAGATCACAAGGAGTGGAAAATACCAAAGAGACTGTTACCAGACTTTGACTTTTACTTCCAGGGATTTGGGAAGTCTTTCACAATACTTAGATAGACATGTGGTGTAATATTTTAACAAGACAATTTTGGCAATTTTGAAGAGAATAGATTTTACAAACACAGAACGGAATTAAAAAGAACAGTTAAATGCCACTGAAATAACTCATGCGGGAAATACCACTACTTTGCAGCAGAGCAGGTAGGTGGTCAGGAGGGAAGCAATCAAAGTATTTGGAGATGAATTTGGAGCTTGGTTAAAATGTTTTGTAATGTCCAGCACAGCAGAACAAACATGTAATCCCAGCAACATGGGTGACCACGGCAGGGGGGTTTCAAATTCAATATCAGCTTGGGCTGATATTGAATATGACCCTGATTCAAAAAATTAAAAAAAAAAAAAGTGAAGTCTGAGGATTGTAGCTCAGTGGTAGAGCACCCCTGGGTTCAGTCTCAGTACCACCAGAAAACAATAACAAAAGCCTCTGGAGGTGAGAGCCTGAATTATTTATTTAGAATACTTAGCCAAAAAAGGGAAAGTGAGCATCAAATGAATGAATATGGGAAAAAAAACAGAAGTTTAAATATTACCATTGGTAATTAATAAATCATGGAGATTATCATGATTTATTAATTATCAATTATCATGACTATCAAAAGAGTTGGAGTGTGGAGCATGATCCAAGGAAAACACTAAACGTAGGGTCAGGAGCAATTAAAGAAAAAGAAGTATTTAAAAGATCTGTTAGGTCAATTTGTTTATGAATTGCTGGTTGAATAAATAGGATAAAAAATAAGCATACCTTGAAGAGTGTGAATGTGTGAATTATAGGTGACCTGGATGGGGAAAGGATTCTTTGAGAAAAGGATGAAAATAAAATTAGTATAGGTTGAAGAGAAGGGTAAAGACTAACTCGAGATAGTGGTACAGCTAGTCCTTTCATTATGCACAGCAGTAAAGAAGAGAGGCAAAAATGGAGCAAAAAGAGTGAAGAAGCATTGAGAAATTCATTTTCCTTTGCTTTCTTTCTTTCTTTCTTTCTTTCTTTTTTTGTTTATTTGTTTTTGTTTAGATGGGAAACATATGCAGATGGAAAAGTTCAATCAGGGAGAGGATATCAATGAAGAAGTCCAACAAGTATTTCTAAGTGGCAAGAGATTAGTTTAAGCACACACTTAGGTATGTATCTGCACTGTTATATTATTAAAACTACTCAATAAACAGGTAATTTATTTGATGATCATATTAACTCAAATTTCAAGGGTCCATTTTTTCCCTATACAAGTACAACTGACTTTTTCTTAAAGTAAACAGTCAAGAAGAACCTACAGACATAGATGCAGAAATTCTAGTTAATAAGATTAATACAGTGAAAAAAGTTTGTGAAGGATCTTATCTGTTTCTTTTTTGTTTTTGTTTTTTTTTTCAGTGAAAGAAGAAGCAAGATCAAAGTGAAAATAAGGAGAGTTGGGGTGGGATTTGAGAATAGAAAATAAAGTATGAAGTGTTGCTCTAGGAGAGTAGATGGGTAAGTGGACTATGATAATGTAACCCCATTGTGGGCCATCATGAGGGGCTTACGTGGAATTGAAGACTAGTCAGTATGACAGGAAGGTCAAATGAGTCATGTTGTCTGTGTAGGGCAACCTGGAGCACTAGACTGTCTGATTTAGTGAGATCTGTGATTTCAACAACAAAACACAATGGAGTGAGATAAGAACACAACGTTGAGTAAAGGGTAGATTTTAATTATTGACCTAGAAGCTAACTTTCAGTTGCAGAGAAATGAGGATAGTGTATTTGACCCAGCTATCCCTCTCTTCGGTCTATACCCAAAGATCTTTAAAAAAGCATACTACAGGGACAAACCACATCAATGTTTATAGCAGCCCAATTCACAATAGCTAAATTGTAGAACCAACATAGATGCCTTTCAATAGATGAATGGATAAAAAATAATGTGGCTTATATACACAATGGAATATTACTCATCAATAAAAGAGAATAAAATCATGGCATTTGCAGGTAAATGGATAGAGGTAGAGAAGATAATGCTAAGTGAAGTTAGGCAATCCCCAAAAAACAAATGCAGAATGTTTTCTTTGATATAAGGAGGCTGATTCATAGTGGGATAGGGAGAGGGAGCATAAGAGGAGTAGACAAACTCTTTATAGTACAGATGGTTTGGAGGAGAAGGGAGGGGGGCATGGGATGGAATGTGATGGTGGATTGTGATGATCATTATTATGCAAAGTACAGGTATGAAGACATGAATTGGTGTGAATATACTGTGTATACAATAAGAGATATGAAAATTTGTGCTCTATATGTATAATAAGAATTGTAATGCATTCTGCTGTCATATATATATATATATATATATATATATATATATATATATATATATATATATATAATTACAATTTTAAAAAAGAAGTGAGGATAGGAAGAATTTTAAACACATAAAGATGACCGTGGATCATGTAGTTTCCTCTGGTGTCAGAATTAAGACAAATAAGCAAAATTGTGAGAATTTAGGTAGTCAGTCTTTGTCAGAGTTTGAATTTAATTTGGGCCTGCTGTGTTCAATTAAACCAAACCAGAAACAAAAACATAATTTCAAATTCAATAAAATAAATAAAGAAATACTTTGGAAGATTTATTAGACCAGGAAAAATGTTGGTAGTAAGAGATGGATCAGATAGAAAAGATAGATTGATAGATTTAACAACTGGAACTATATAAAATAAATCTACAAATTCAAATATAATTTTATTAAAACTTTAATTCTTAAATTTAAATAATCAGTCCAGCCTGTTTAGGTCTGTGAAAATCTAGAATTCTGCCAAAGGAAAAGGCAGTGGTTGATTGGATTCTGAAGCTGTGGGAAAATAACCCAATTCTGACACAGGAATTATATTCTCATTTTCACTGAGCCCCTAAGATATACACTTGAATAAGTATTCCAACTGTGGTGTAATTGACACAGTAATCCATGAGGGAACACACCTGGTAGTAGAGAGTGTCAGAATGCAGACAGTAAAAATGATTCAGAGAGAATGCATCTAAGTACCATGCTAACTGATAGCTTTCAGCAATGAAAGTTAAACTACAACATTGTGGTCATTGAAACTCAGTTTCATATGTAAGCAATAGTGAATAGTATTGGTTTACAAGAAAATCAAATATTTTATTATTCACTTGAAATATAAAGGAATTTCATGCTAGATTTCCCCCAATATGAAAAAGAAAGAAATGTATTATTATTATTATTATTTTTAAATAGAGTAGTTGACTCTAATACAATTCCTAATCCTTATTTAAAATGTTCATTAAAAATGATTTGACATGTCTAGGAAAAATTATGCTACTAAATGTGTTAATACAGTATATTTAAGTAAAATTAGTTCCAAGTTAATATTGGGGATTTCATTCATGAAGGAAAACAAAATCATAAAACATGGCATATTTTAGGTCCTCTCAATATCATTATGAATATAAGTTTGAAGTGCAACAGAACTGTTTATTCCCTAGATATGTAGGTTACTACAACTGGCATCATTATTCCTGTTCTCAGAACTATTGTAATATGGATTTGCATTATGATGGTGAACAGTTTCCACTTGAAATAATATATCATGAGAAGATATTATTTCAATCTCCTATCCTCAGCCTTAAATATCACATAATAATAAGAAAATGCCACTGATATATTGTGGACTAAACCTAAGTTCTTTAAAGAAAACAAAATATTAGGCACCCTTTCACAAGATTCTTCTTCCTAAAGAACTCAAAAAACTTAACAACAAAAAAACGAATAACCCAGTCAATAAATGGGTAATTGAACTGAACAGACACTTCACAGAAGAAGAAATACAATTGACCAACAAATATATGAACAATGTTCAACATCTTTATCAATTAGAGAAACACAAACTAAAACTACTCTAAAATTTCATCTCATTCAGAATGGCAATCATCAAGAATATAGGCAGAAATAAATGTTGGTGAGGATGTGGGGTAAAAGCCACACTCATACATTGCTGGTGGCATTGCAAATTGGTGTAACCACTCGGGAAAGCAGTATGGAGATTCCTCAGAAAACTCCGAATGGAACCTCCATTTGACTCCGCTTTCCCACTCCTTGATTTATACCCAAAGGACTTAAAATCATCATACTGCAGTGATGGTGCCACAAGAATGTTTATAGCAGCTCAGTTCACAATAGTAAATTATGGAACCAACCTAGGTGTCCTTCAATAGATGAATGAATAAAGAAAATTACATATATTTTCATTCAATGGAGTATTACTCAGCTTTAAAAAAATAATAAAATTATGGCATTTGCCAGTAAGTGGATGGAGTAGGAGAATATCATGTTAAGCAAAATAAGCCAGTCAAAAGAAACCAAAGGCAGAATGTTTTCTCTGATATGCTGATGATAATTTACAATAGGGGGCAGGGGACACTAGGGAAGAATACAGTTACCTTAGATTATGTAGAGGGGAATGAGGGGAAAGAAGGGGAGGAGATATGGTGGCAGGAAGCATAGTAGAATGAAACAGACATTATTACTTTATGTATATATATGAATGCATGACTGATGTGAATCTACAACATGTACAATCAGAAAAATGAGAAATTACAATTCATCTATATAATATAGCAAACTGCATAAATGTATTCTATTGCCATCATGTATAACTAATTAAAACAAATTTAAAAATTAAAAAAAGAAAATCCTTTTTATATAACAAGTATACAACAAGAAAAAAAGCCTATGCAGGTAAGAAAGTCAAAGCAGATGTGGTTGCAAATAATTCTGTTCAACGGTTATCTGCTTGTTGATATAATTTACAAAAATAAATAAATAAATTAATGTCCACTTAGTTTTAGGTTCTGAGCACAGTCCTTGATATAAACAACCTTGTATTTTATAGATGAGTCTGCAAAAAATTGAATCAACTAAAGAATATTGATATTCTTTGTACACATAGAGGTGGCATTTTGACTGAGTAAGCTCTGAAGCTAGCAAACTTGAGCTCTGTTAGATTTTACTTCATAGTACTCATACATGTAAAACCAGTGCTTGCTCACACTCTCTGCACCTCTTTCTTTTTAAAATTACATGGGAGACTCAATTTATCAAATCCCATGTTTTTGAATGGGGACTTATAGAATGAACTAGTAAGATGATGCATGTTACCTGCCAGATGAATCACTTCTTTGCTGATGGAGTCACTTCTCTCTTTCCTTCTCTGTTTCCAAGGTGGTGGGAGATGTCCAAAGTTAAGATGAAATAATGACAGGTAGGGAGGAGTTGCCAAAGTGTGCCAATTAGATTTATAGATTTTGCATATGTGAAATGTAAAGCTGCTCTTTTAATCTACAGAAAATTCAGGTTTATTTATTACCCAGATGAATCTATTACTAGCTATGTGACTGTAGGCAAAAATATAAGCACACATATTTTTAGATTTCCTCTCTATCAAGATAACAATATGAAACACATACATGTGAAATATTACCAACTTTATGTTTATTTTTTATGCTTAAGAAAGGAATACATGTTGAAAGAACTCATAAAGAGTGTATTTGACATTTTTATTCATAAGAATATCCCCATTTATTCTATCAACATTACATAAATGAAGTATATAATATTCATTGGGGATTTTAAATTATTTATTTTGCAAACAAATATTTGATTTTTAAAATTTTTATTTATGTTTTGTTTCAAGGGATAGAAATCAGCAGCACTTAACCATTGAGCCACATCCCTAGCCATTTTTATTATTATTATTATTATTTTTTGGTTTGAGTCAGGTTGTCACTAAGTTACCTAGGGCCTCACTACATTGCTGAAGCTTGTTTTGAACTTGTGATCCTCTTGCCTAAGCCTCCTGAGCTGCTGGGATTAGAGTCATGCACCACCACATCAACCTAAATACTTTACCTTTATAATTAGCTTCAATCACTTATACATTTATACTACAAATTACCAAAGGCAGTATCTCCTGCTGGGAGGAAGGGGAAGAAGTCCTCTAACTTTCTAAGCAATGTATAAAGGAAAGGCTACTGCCTAATGCAGGTGAGGTCAGGATTTCTAACTTAATATGATGTCCATACATTGAAGTGATGCTATTTTAAATTTTAGAATGGATGCACATGTCATTTCAAATAATAGGGCTTTGATAGAAATTATTTCTAAGAGCTAAGCCTAAAAGAGTCAACAGGGAAGAAAATGGTAAATGTTTTCAAAACCCAAATGCTATTCCACTAATGAGATTGTCTTTAAAGTTAATAATCATTTAAAATGTATAGCCTCACACAAGTAAAATTCTCCATTTTATGATTTCATTTTCTACAGTTTCAGTTGTGTTGTGGACTGATTCAAGAAGACAAAGAAAATACTTAGATTTAGATAAAAAGTAAATATATGTGGAGATCACAAGAATTTTTTACCTTTAAGTATAAAGAATTTAAATTATTGAGCAAAAATTTAAATTGTTATAATTACCGTTGTCATTATTCTTTAAACTCATTTTCTTAAAAATCACATAACACAAAATGAAGTTTAGTTAATAGGAGCCAGATTAATTTATTTAGATTTAACAAACAATGTGTAAATGGTTTTACCTCTACATATCAAACAATAAATAGAAATAATAACTTAGGTAGTAAAAATACAATTGATATGCAGATAGGTTATTTCTTAACATATATTTTTTTCTATTTTATAAACAGGATCCAAAGTTTCTCATACAGCTATTGTTGATGCACTGGATGGAGATATACATGAGTGCTTTAGAACTCCTTATCTCTCTCTCTCTCTCTCTCTCTCTCTCTCTCTCTCTCTCTTGGCACAGAAGAGTTTTGCTCATTTAAACAAAATGTATCTTATTATGTAGAATTTTACATAATTTAATTTTTATTATATATTTACTTGGATTACAGACTCTGCTCTGTTTTTGGATATAATCCTATAACAACAAGTACTGTTTGTAAAACTTTTCCCTAATAGCATAGGTTCACATAGCCTAGTGAGCTTCACAGTGTACATCTGAGGAAAATATGCACTAATTGTGTATATAGTTATATGTTTCACAAGTGAAATAACACCCAGGGATTTCGGGGAGGAAAAAGATTCATTGTTTTTACATGTTCTGGTGTGAGGTGCTTTGTTTTTCCAGTACTGGGTCTTACACATGCTAGGGACATGCTCTTCTGCAGAACTATATCCCCAGTCCCAGGCCCTTTGAGTTTTATTTGAAGTCAGGATTTTTCTAAGTTGTCCAGGCTGGTCTCACACCGGCCATCCCACTGCCTTTGCCACCTGGGTAGCTGGAATTTCAAGCCTGCTGCCACAACTGGCTACAAAGAAAACAATTCTGATTTTTGTCTGTAGAAGATGGGAAAAACGTTATCAGACATTGTAGGGAAAAAATCAACAACAAAACACAACTGAGATTTGGTTGATGCTTGGGTGGGGTTCTGTTCACTGGTTTCCATTAGTCCTAGCTGCTTCTCAGGAGGATTTCCCTCTGAGGAATGAGCAGAGTTGTCTTCTGAATGACAACACACCACCACCAAGAATTGCACCTGGAGTTCAGGGCCCAGTACTTCTACAGAGTCACATATATTCTAGAGTAAGATAATTCCAAAATATACAAGCGCTGTAAAATAGCTGTTTCTTTCCTTTTTCTCTCTTTCGTATTGACCTTTAAATGACAAATTCCTTTTTATTTTGTTCTGGTACATTTAAAAAGAGTTCTTTAAAAAACAGAAATATTATACAATGGAGAACAAATACATGGAATCTGTAAAACCAACTAAACTTCTCCACCTTTTCACAGAAACATTTATGGATCCTAGTTGACATTACCTATCTCCTCTTCTTCTAGCTTTAACATTCTTTAATTTTGACAGATAAACTGCCGCAGTCTGGCTGGGCACAAATCACGAGCCACCAAACAGCTTGTAGATTCAAACACCAATTCTTTATTCCCGATCTCACACCAGCCTTCTACAAACACGTTCTGGGGGAATCCACGTTCTCTGCCGAAATCCACACCTCATGGGCTTCTGTCTCCCAAATATATTGTGTTAATCCCTAAGAACTCAAGAGGAACTCAGGCAGCAGGATACGCCCTATTCTAAATGGGGAACGCCCTAATCTCGGATTATGCTAAATCGGGAACACCCTAAACACGGATCCACCCTGGTCCTTGAGCAAGGTCACTTTACATGCAATGTCGCTGCAAAATGTCCTATTTTCAGGAGTCCTTCCACTAAAGAAATATGGGGGGTACACTGGCAAGGAAATTGTCATACCTATTTGGCTGATGGCTCCCAGCATCTCCCCCCTTCTGATTAATTAAACAACAAGTAATGTGGCTTAAGGACCGTGCCTGGTAGGTTGTCCAATTCAACATATGGTTCTTACCTGTCATTGGAAAACTGACCTTTAGGCGTCAGCCTCCTGTCTTAGGTTGATACCACTGCAACTGGATCATACCCATCACTGACTACCGGTCCAGCATACAGCCATACTTGTGGATAGATCTATGCACCAGTGGGGGGGTGAGGTTCTTTACCTCACCTCTGTTGGCCCCCAAATTTGGCCTTGGTGCCAGTGGGGGAGTGAGGTTAATGTGGCTTAAGGACCGTGCCTGGTAGGTTGTCCAATTCAATATATGGTTCTTACTCGTCATCGGAAAACTGACCTTTAGGCGTCAGCCTCCTGTCTTAGGTTGATACCACTGCAATTGGATCAAACCCGTCACTGACTACCGGTCCAGCATAAGCCATTGGCCCCCAAATATTAGACCATCACTAGCATAAGGGAGGAGGATACAGAAATGCTACGACACCAAGCCAATTGACAGCTCCTTTGGAAAAATTGCAACACGGGTGACACCATCAGCAAAGATATGCCAGCATTACCACAATTTGCTGCACCAAACGATAGTTACATAGTCCAGGCAAGTTCTGCAAGGTGTTCAAAGCAGAGGAATCTATCAATATGTCCATCTCCTCCCAAAATCCTTTTCCTCCCAAAGAAAGTTGACTCCTTGATTGAGCATACTTGTTGAGTTATATTTATTGGGATGAAGATAGGAATTCTGGCAATGATGCTAAAGAGACATTATCCTGAAAAGAATTATTAAATATAATGAAAAGGAAAGGTTAAAGTAAACAAACAGATCTGTTAACTTCCTTTAAAAACAATCTTTAACAGCTGTTTACCTAATTTAAATTAAGCCATTTAAATCACGTGAATAAAAAAATAATAATTTGGATCCATTTTTCATGAGTGATCCTCATATATGAAATATGGACATACGCACACACAGACATACAACACAAAACACAAGAGTACACAATCGTACAACACATAATACAATAATAAAGGCCTTGTAGCTTTACCTAGGTGAAATCTCCATTGCAATGTTTAAAAACTCCACAGTCAAAAAATAAAACTCATCAGAAAAACATTAACCTAGGTTTGTATGAGCTCAAAAATAAAAATAGAACCATATGATGTGGAAAAATGCAATAATAAAATAGATATTGAAAAAAGCATCCTGGTTAATCACTGTCGCAGATGTAAGAATGGCCAAGCTGGAGTTCTGGATATCAGCTGTTATGGATTTGAGTCAAATCATCTTCTTTTTGATCTGTAGAAATTGTTTTAGTTAGTCTTTCTGTAATCCAAATCGGCTGCTGTTCTCCCTGTGGAAACACACAAACAGAGCCCCGGCTCCAGAAAATCACTGGGTCAGGACCTTTCCATTGTCCTGTTAGAATATCTTTCCAAAGTACTTTAGGCTTATGTACATTTTTTGGATACATATGTCTTTCCGCAGCACTAAGCTTGATGAATTCAAATTTTAAAAGTTTAGAGTAAAAAGGGTTATTTTAAGTTTATCTTTGGGGGATATATACCCCTTTCCAATTCCCTCTTTTTCCTTTAATAAGTATGTTTTAATTCTATCTTGAATGTCTGTATCTAATAGTTGTCTTAGCTTTTTGCATTTTTATCTGAAATACCTTTACTTGACATTTTCAACAATTTTCTTTATCTTGTTTCTATCCTCTAGTTTTTTTCTAAGTTTTGTACATTCACCCTTAGTTGTTTTTTTTTTCCTTAGTTTTCTTTTGTTCCCTATTTTGTGGGTTTAAAATTTTTGTCTTCCTACATCTTCTATATCTTCTTACATCTTCTCTTTTTTTTTACCTTTCTGTACTTTTGTCTTTAAATTTTTCACTTTAAATTTTTAATCTTCTTTATCTAAATATCTTTTATCCTATTATCTTCCCATTTTCATGTTTTTTTCCATCATGAAGGCATCTTAACCACCTTCAATTTAACCTTTTAAAGCCTTTTAATTATCATCTATACTGTACTTTTAAATGTACTTTTTCACCATCTACAGCTTCACTCTTTTAAATGAGGCTTAGATTCTGTTTAAATCGCTTAATGTTAGTTTACATGGCTGCCCTTCAACCAAAGGCCTTTTTTACTCCATAAAGAAGCTTTGTCTCAATCTGCCATGTACAAATACCTTTTTTCTTCATTCTTCCTTTCTGAAGCTTTTAAAGTAAGTCCAGTTTCCTCAAAATCTTTTTAAATGGCATTTTACAACTTTTTACTTTACCTACAGAGATTATCTCATCTAGAAACATTTCTTTTTCTTTTTTTTAACCTTTATATTAAAATATATTTTCACATCTTGAATCTTTTTATCTCTTTTTTAGCCATTAACCCTTTTTATCATTTCACATTCTGAAATAACCCTTATAAAATTTTTGATTTAGACAAATTACTCCACTTTAATAAGATGAAATACTTTCATCTTTTTTTTTATGGTACTATAATACTATAATTGAAACCCAACTGAAAATTCTTATATTCTTTGTATATAAATTACACATGATAGAATCTTAAATCTTAGTAACCTTGTTTCAGCAAAGACACAGACCAAAGCAATATTAAATCTTTTTTCCATTTACCAATTTATGAAAACACACATCGTTTAAATATATTACCTTACAGAACTTAATAAGTAAAGAACACTTGATTTTATATTTAGTGGTTGATATTTTAACACTTAAGCTTTGTAAATTAATCAGATGTCTGTAAAAACCAAGATCTTAGACAAGCATAGTAAATAGAATTAGCTATCTCTTTCTTGTTGAAGAAAAATCCTTCTACAGGTTATCATGATGGTCCCATTGATATACTTAATAACTCGTCTTTAAAAAGCCATGGGCTATATTTTTGTATTGTATCAACATATGCCCTAACTGTTCTTGGTCTTACTGGAGTTCCTCCTTCCTCTAACAATTTCTCTTCCTTGGAGGTGAACAACTTCCAACCTTGAGTCAACCATTTTCCTCAGTTTGCCTGAGAAAGTTCTAGGAACAGGCAACTTGAAATAAAAACAAAATAAATCAGAACAAGAACACATTGTTTTTTGAAATGGTCACCCATTCTCTCGCCTTCCCTCAGGGGTGAGCAATTTCACTTACCCCCAAGCTTCAGGCATTCCTCGTACGGGCCACCAGATGCCACAGTCTCTGGCTGGGCACAAATCACGAGCCACCACACAGCTTGTAGATTCAAACAGCAATTCTTTATTCCCGATCTCACACCTGCCGTCTACAAACACATTCTGGGGGAATCCACGTTCTCTGCCCAAATCCACACCCACTGGGCTTCTGTCTCCCAAATATACTGTCTGACCCTAAGAACTCAAGAGGAACTCAGGCAGCAGGATACGCCCTATTCTAAACGGGGAACACCCTAATCTCCTATTATGCTAAACCGGGAACACCCTAAACACGGATCCGCCCTGGTCCTTGAGCAAGGTCACCTTACATGCAATGTAGCTGCAAAATGTCCTATTTCCAGGAGTCCTTCCACTAAAGAAACATGGGGGTACACTGGCAAGGAAATTGTCATACCTACTTGGCTGATGGCTCCCAGCAATAAGCATATATTTAAAGATCATAGTGATTACTCTTATCAAATTTAATTTACTTTACATAATGAGCAGAAAATGGATGACTTATCTAACATATAAAGAAATATAATTTCATACAACCAATGCTCAAATACAGAATAATACAGAATAACAACACAGAGTGGGGGAAAATGATCCACGGAAAATTAAACTATCTTGTTGACAAACACAATGCTAGAAGCTTAGGCAAAATTCCCCATCATGCACAATTAATGTTTATGGATATTATTCCTTAGTTGGGTCAGTAAATTTATTCAGAGCTTCAAATTGTATTTAGGGTATATAATTAAAGAATATACATTCTAATGGATAATTAAAGTATTGTCTTAGACAAATTAAGTTATCTAATCACTATGATTATTCATATAGGTATTTAGAAAATCTGAATTATCTTCTCTATTCAAAAAATTCAATAACATAAGCAATTACCACTAAAAAAAACCAGGTTCTTTGCATTTTATTTAAGTTTGATTTTCCTGCAACAATTCAACAAAATATGTAAAGAATTTTCCATTGTTCACTGCAAATCTGGATAACTTTAGCTGCCTCTCCATGGGTATTCCTTCAAGAAGCCACAACATAAATCACATTTCTATAGGACACAACTTCACAATCGAAATGAGCAAAACCATATATGCATTTTATTAATGTTGATAGTTGCTCAAAAGTTATCAACCTTGCAATCAGCAAAAATGACCCACAATCCCTGTACTCAGAAACAAACCAAAATCCAAACATAATTTGTAATTTAATGGTAAATAATCATTTTAGTATTTGGATAAACTTTAATCACAATTTTATCACTTGTTTCTATGTGTTAGTATCTGCCAGTTTATTGTAAAGTGGTTCAGCCTCCTTTGAACCAATATCCCCAAAATGTGAGGTTCAAGATATATATATATATATATATATATATATATATATATATATATATATATACCCTTCCTCCTTTCTAATTTCCCCTGCGTATATATATTCCTCTCCTTTCTATATTCCTCTGCATTGCCAGCATGCTGCCTTGGGGTGTAGAAATATCATATATTCCAATCCGAGGGGAAAGTTGCCACAGGCAGCTTCTGCTCCACTCTTTGTCTTCTTTGCCTTTGTTCCTTTGTGCCAATGGCAATTTTTGCTCTGAAGTGGTTATCAATGGCTTTCCCCACAGAGGGTGTAAGGAAAAGTTGAACAACAGCTGAGGATTAAGAGTAAGGAAATGCTGCTTCAGGCTTCCTTACTCCATTCAAAAAGGACATATAATCATTCCTACTTTATGCAGCAACTCCAGATTGCATAGAAATTTTATAATTTCCATACATCTGCATTCTCAAATGTAAATATGAACACCATTACAATTATGCAAGTATCCCTAAGAACTTCTGTATGAAAAATACCTGAATTACTTTCTGATTTGAACCTCTCTGCTTAAATTGGGAGAACCAGTCAACTTGAGGTAACATCTGTGACTCTGAAAGTAATGTAGGTAGAACTAGTTAACCATTCTGTGTACAAGGATAAAAAATTCAAAAATGCTACTTTTGAGATCTTGATGCCACACTTCTTGGAAGAACTGATCCTCTGCTTGGCAAGTAGGGCTAATTACATTACTTGGACCCTGACAGTTATGGCAATGATTTTATTCAGGTTACAGGGCCCATTTGGAAGAATCTGACCCAAGGAAGAAACTCTCTACACGTGGTGACAGGGGTACCAACAGATTGAAATATCTGAGGAGGCTACAAAGTGGAGTTCCTCTGGTTTCACATAGCTGAGATTCAGCCAAGTCTCATTTCTCTTTGGAGGCTGAAACTAAAGGTCAGATACTAGAAAATAACTGAGCTCAAAAATGATCTTGTTATGTTTAATATTAGGGGTCAGCTTGGCTACACTATGGTGTCCAGATGTTCTGACAAATGCCAATCTAAATGTTGTATAAAGATATATTTTTACACATAATTAACATTTAAATTAATATGCTCTGAATAAAGAAAATTTCCTTGCATAATGTGAATGAGGCCTCCTAGAGGAAGAATTTTTTCTGCCTCCTATGCCCATTTCCTGAGTTTCTAGCCTACTTGTCCACCCTGTGCATTTCAGACTACCCAGTCCCTAAAACTTCATGAACCAATGTTTTAAATAAATTGCTGTCTTTCATATGTATTTCTGTGTGAAAATACATATAAATAGATAGATACAAATGTAGACAGACATATAGATACAAAAAGATATAGACATATGTATACGCATGTACCATTTTGGTCTTATATCTCCAAAGGACCCTAGATTAATATAGGTCTGCAAAGATTATAATGATAGTACTAGTTTTTATTTCCTGCTTTATTTATAGGAAAAGATGACACTCCAGCACTTTCCCTACCTGAAGTTTTCACCAGATGTTGGCAAGAGGGATGCCTTGCATACCCATATGCAATCATAGATTGCCTGTGCTGACAGCTGAATACCTTTAGTTGGTGAGGGTAATAATTTGAAAATAAATGTAGATTCTTAAAGAAAGAAGAAAAATGGTTATTGTAGTAAATTCAGACTCACTCCTTTTATCCAGGATGATGTGGCCAAATTTTTAACTCATCTAGTTGGCCCATCAGGGTTTAAGTATACATAAGCCATACTGACTCTACCTCACCGGGCATTGACTGCCATTGTTTTTACTAGTTGTAAATTTTTTTTTATTATCAGTTCCTGGCCCAGACAATGTATTATGCATCTTCTTTGATTGGTTACACCTGTTCTTAATGCTCTGGACTTCATGGGCAATGGAGGCATTTGAAAGATTCATGGTCTTCTCTATACCAGGAGAAGATAAAAGGAAATGGAGCTAAAAATAATTGCAACCTGAAAACTACTGCATCATGGTCCAGATTACCCTGGATGGTGGGAACTACATGATAAAGGAACTGGATTCCCATATTACGTTTAGAATTCCCTTTGACAAAATGTTAATACCTTATAGTGTACAATAAGTCATTATGCAGTAGATCTGCAATTCCCTCTTTAGTGGGTGGGCATCCCAAGAGAATAAAGATGATCCAGGTAAGCTATAGGCTTGTATAACATTTGAAGTAATGTATTTACCCAGTTTTGAGCCTCTGGCTAGAGATGGGTGAGTCCCCCCTCTTAACCAACTGACAAAATACATATCTGAACCATTAAAGTATTGTTCATACCCTAGCAACCCTGTGGCCAAGTTAAAATTGGGGTCAGGTCCTGTGTCCTGGATTTCAACAAATTGTTCAAATTACTCGATCCTCAGTGAGCCTCAGCACCCTCACTAACTCTATCCCACCTGCAATGCACATGCTACTTTCTACACCTCTAGATTGCTATTAACCCTATCTTCACATTCAACCATGTGTGTGACCTTGCCTGGCAGCTTCTGTATTTTGGAGTTTACGCCACAAACACTTCTATCTTCTTCTATTCTAGTGTGTGTTGTGTCTTACCATCAAAAGGATCTTTTAGTATCATAAGACATCATGCTAAAAAATGAGAAAACAACTACTAATAATTTTGGAGAGTATATATTGATTTTGGTAGAATCTGTTTTATATTTCCAGGATTTCTTAGGCTGAAAACAAAACATGACTCCTTAGAAAATGTCACTTATGGTATGCAACCATTACAAAATGGGAACATCTCATGAGAGAGGTATTTTCTTCTTTATATGTGAAATGAACTCAGTTACCACTTAAAGACCTCACATGTTAATCTCTTTTGTAGTACATTTATTTTAAAAATGGACTTGGAGAACTGCATTGATTTATCTGGTATCTTCTTCATTTATTGATGCCTTAAAATTATTAATAAAATTTGACACTGGGTTAGATTTCTGATTCCTAAGATTCTCACTGAATAGTTTAATGATTTTTCCCCCAAACAACCCCCGTCAGAAGTAATTACAACATATTCAACAAATAGTCCTAGAAAATAGGTCAGAATGGTGCACATATTAGACTTTCACTATTGTATAGAAGAGTAAGTTTCTACCCCAAAATATCTCACCAAAACAACAACAACAACCACACACACACACACACACACACACACAAAAAAAAAACACCTAAAAACTCTAGTAAGAAGAGTAGAAACAGCTTTTGGAGAAATGTAGAAAATAAAGAGACACAGGAAGATTTTTTTCAAGGTGCAGAAATATTCAGGGAATGAACTAGAAAATTTACATTCCTGATTCCTCTTTCTTGTTTTTGTTTTGCCTCTGTGCCCTGAAGGAAGCGAGCATTTGCTGTTAAAGTAATATCCCTCTGTCTTTTACAGAAAGCCTTCATCTTTTCTGCCATAGGAGCAAGGGGAATAATCTTAAGTGTTACTGCAGAGTTCAGCGAATAAGTCAGAGGACAAAGAGAGAGAAACTATCTCAAACTACATCTAAAAAACATGGCTCAAATGTTGTCCTTACCCAGTGTGTGAAAGCTCTGGCTAGAGGCCATTTAGTTGCCCTTCTTGATTAACTGATTAAGTTCCTACCCCAGTTACATCTCTTATTGAGCTCTCTGTTCCTACCCTTATAACCCCATAGCCAGGTATCAAACCCTTGCTGATGGATGCCTTTTAGACTGTACAGTGCTTATTTCTGTGATGCTGGACTTTGTTGCTACTGCTACACCTAATAGACACTGGCCTGAGGACTGAACCAAGTATAAGATGTTTATCTCAAAACCAGAATGTGTTTATTTCAAAAGGATGTGAATAACAAATACCACATAATGGAGAGAATGGACTTTAAAAACATTATTGTGGGGGCTGCAGATGAGGTCAGTGGTAGAACACTTGCCTAGCATGTGTGAGGCAATGGGCTCTATCCTCAGCACTACATAAAAAGAAATAAACAAAATATAGGTATTTTGTTCATCTGCAACTAATAAAAAATTTTAAAAAATCATTATTGTGAATCTAATAAAAGAAGAATGTTTAATGGGACCAATGCACTTGAAAACCTGTTTCAGCTTAGATCAAAGCTCCATTCAGCATACATGTGTAATAGATTGAAATATAAGCAAAATTAATTGCCACTTACTAAAATAAATCAACACTCTGTAGAGATAGGATATAATTTAGTGTTTCAAACACAACATTAAAAGTATTCATATACAAACTAAACTTTTGAGAAAAGAGAGTGATGTTAACCATTCTCCATAGAACAGGCACTCAGCAAATGACTATTATAAAATTATTCAGATGTTAGAATCATGAAACAAGGACTTTAAAGCTGTTACTATAATGGATTGAGTTATAAGAACACATTTATGATGAAGGAAACAACAGAAAATCTCCAGAAGAGAAATGGAAACTATATAAAGGAATCAAATACTTTAAAGTTGGTAAGAAGAAAATACCATCTCCTTGAAAAATAAATCATTTGATGTGTACAAAAGCAAAATGAAGGTGACTGTAGAACAAGTCAATGAACTTAAAAATCAATTAGTAAATGTGAAGAACAAAGAGAAACTCTCATGAAAACACTCAAATTGTCAGGGATATATAAGACAATAAAAACCTAACACATTGAAAATTATAGATTCAGGAGGAGAGAGAAGAAAAAGAGAAGATTATTGGGAAGACACAATGCCCAAAATGTTCCCAAATTAGGAAAATATATGAATTTCAGCATTAAAAATCATTAAAAATCCAGAAGTAGTGTAAATGCAAAGAAAAAATTCAAAGCACATTATAATCAAATAGCTGAAAAACAAAATGCAAGAAATTATTGAGAAGATTCAAGAAAAAAATAAAGATGTATAACTTGAATGTCCTTGGATTTTTTATCAAAATTATACAGGAAAGAAGACAATGAAATAATTTTAAATAGAAGAAGAAAAAATCAATTAACATTCTATTTCAAGGCAAAATATTACTCAAGTCATGGAATCAAATGAAGATATATTTTTATATGAATAAAAATTAAGCACTGTGTGAAAATGTCATAGGAACAGATACATAGATGAATGGAATACAATTGAGTGTTTAGAAATAAAACTGTATTAATGGTAAATTGCTTTAAAATTAAAAGTGCATAGACGATTTTGAAGAAAATTTTCAGAATCAATGAAATAGATGGAAATGAAACTATTGTCCCTTACTTCAGACCATACACAATATTAACTCATATTGAACATAAACCTAATACTAGAATTATAAAGTTTCTAAAATATTTCAAATAGGATGAAAATCAAGAAACATAAAAAATTGAAACTAAACTTTATCAAAATAAAACATTTTGTTCTTCAAAAGATGTTACTAATAAAAATCTAAACTATAATATAAAAATAAGAGAAATTGTTGCTTTATATATAAATATTTGACACAGGATTTTCATTTAAATACATTGAATTACTCTTATAACTCAATAAAATTAGGTACCACAAATAAAAAGTGCAAAGAAATTGAAAATACAATTCACCACCAAATATATACAAAAGGAAATAATCACATGGAAAGATATTTGAATTTGACACTAGAAATTATGTCAAAACATACTCTACTGTCGTATGTATCTAAAAAAGAACAAATAAAATTTTAAAAAGTGTAAATTATAATTGTAATTGAAACAGTACTGCATATCTACAAAAACAGTCAAAAAGTATCAGTAACATCATATAACTTTAAATTAAATAAAAACCATAAAAGAATTGATATTCCATATTTGATAATGTGTGGAGTACATATTGCACAACTAATATGTCACATACTACTGGTGGGAAAGTAAAAATAAGCAACTGTCCTGGAAATTTACAGTTTTCAGTAAACTTGAGGCTTTCAAATACTCACAAATTCCACTTTTATGTATTTCAAAGAGTATTAAAATCATATAGCTATGGGCTGGGGTTGTGGCTCAGTGTCAGAGTGCTTGGCTTGCATGTGTGAGGCACTGGGTTTGAGCCTCAGCACCACATTAAAATATATATATATATATATATATATATATATATATATATATATATATATATATATATATATATATATATTATAAAAAGTCCTGTACAAGAATGTTCATAGCTTTAACTTTAACAGCCAAAATTGAAAACAACACTAATACCCGATTACAGGTAAATGGATAAAAATGTAGTGGAATAATATACAGCATTGAAAAAAAATATACTGTTGATGCCATAACATGGATAAGTAATAATATAAATAAATAATTTGGTCCCTCAAGAAGTGACATGTGTAAGAGAATAAAAATTACATGATTTCATTAAGATAAAAATTTAGATAAAGGTAAAATAAACTATAATGACAGAACATGTATTATTAAACATCTGGGTCAAGGGAAAAAACAGATACACTATTAAGAGGAATATAAAATATTTGAGGAGATGAACAAAATTGTCTCCATAATTTTATACCTGATACTTTGGTATTATTTAATGGCATATAGTAAATGGTTGTAGATTATTATATTTCAAGTTTTCCTTAATATGGTTCATTTTTAATAATTGTGTTACTTATAATATTGAAATTTCAAGATTCCAATTGTCAAGTACTTATGTAAATTTTAAAATGAAATATAAATAACTGATTCACCAGGCTCAAGAATTTGGAAATGGAGCCAAATTATCCCTATGTGTCTTAACATGAATGCGTGTTAACAATGAAAATATATAAGTACTAACACTGATAAATAAATTCAATATCTTGTACTTTGAAAGAATCAAATTAAATAGATAAACCTGTAGCTAATGCAATCAAACAAGAGAGTAATTTCATAACCATATGAGCAAACTAATTATAGGACAATATTTTGCTCAACTGTTTAAATAGATTTGAAAATTGACTTCAAATTCTCAGAAAATATAAATTGCCAGGAAAGTATAAAATATAAACAAACCAATTATCATGGTAGAATTTGAGAAAGCTGTCAAACACCTCCTTTCAAAAATAAAACAAGACTAAAAAATTTCACAAATGATTCTATCAAATCTTCAAAATATAAATATTTTTTTAGTTTTACTTAGATGTTTCCAAGCAAAAGGAGGAGAAACTCCCTCTCCCTTTTCCACCAGATTCCCCTTTTAAGAAGTTAACATAGCTTTTCTTTATGTGTTTAACTTATGCTCACTGATTGCAACAATGGGCAATGAAGGTTGTGGGTAGCTAACATGGAATTCCTCTGGACATGTGCATGCTGTTTTCCTTCAGGTGTCTCTGTTGGAGGACTGACTGGGACCTCTGAGAAAGTTGAGGTGGTGAGCCAAAGGAAAAACTTTCTTTTGGAGAAGCCTGGCTGGAAACAGGACAAATTAGGCATGGACACTTCATAGCTGTTAAGCCACAGAAAAACATTCTTCTATGGTAGAACACCATAGGATTTTCTCCACTGTGTTTATCTGCTGTCCTGTTCTTGTCTTTTACTCTTCTAAAGAAGACTGGCTCTATGTTAGTTGGATATTCATTTTGTAATTTCCTTTCCTCATATTTAAATGATTAAATCATTTTTTTCTTATATTTTATGTCTAAGTTTAACCAATTCATCATAAAAATTTAATATAAACTGGTTTCTAATTAATCTTACATTGTTTTAGTGGTTTCTCCATTTGATTTTTAGCATTTTTCATAACAAAAGAAAAGACATTCATTTTTCTGCTTCAACCCTCCCTACTTGAAAACAATTCATTATGATCAATGACAAAGAAAATAAAGGATGCTTCTGAAATTCAATAAACAGTAGAATTTTTTTGTTGTTTTCAATTGTGGTAAAATATAAATAACCTAAAATTTACTATTTTATTCATTTTAAGTGTGTGATTCTGCTATATTATGTAATTAGACTTTGTCATGTAATGTTACAACCCTCCATCTCCAGAACCTCACCACATGACTTCAAAAATTAAAAACAATTACAAAACATTATTGACCTATTTATACTTTGGGGGTGGGGGTATTGGAAGCAGGAAGAGAGGAAACCCATGTAACATTTCTAAGAGTAATCACTTATCTTATGAATTTCAATAGTTTCAACAATTCCCCAGTCTGCAATCTGACTTATCCAATTATAAATATATCTGGAAAAAAACTCTTTTTTTCTATTTGGAAATACTTTACCACTGTCAAATTATCAATTATATAAATTTCACTCTAAATAATACAACATCTTAAATTTAGATTTTAATTGTAGAAAAAAATTTTAAACAAAATGTATAAAATGACTCATCCTGCAGATGGTTACTCTTTTAGAGAGAATTACTGCCAATAATCATGTAAAATTTTAAAATAAAAATCAGTGTATATCATTACAGACTTTCACAATCCTTGGTCATCATTGATGGAATAAAAATTACAGGGGAGGATACATGGGGGTAGGAATGATAGTAGAATGAATCAGACATTAATATACTGTGTGCATATATGGTTACACAATCTTTGTAACTCTGCCTCATGTACAATCAGAAAATGAAAAGTTATACTCCATGTATGATGTGTCAAAATACATTCCACCATCATTTTTAACTAATTAGAACAAATAAATTAAAATATATATATATATATATATATATATATATATATAAACCTGCAGCATATACACACACATGCACACACAAGCACAAACACAGTTTTGGTATATAATAACTTGATATATTTTAGTAGCTCATGTAAATTCCAGAATATTGCTTTTGTTTTTTTATAGTATGTGTTTTATATTGTCATCTGTAAAACACAAGAATCTGTATCTCACTTTAGAAAAATCAATATATTTACTTTAAAAATAAATATTTTTTTTCAATTTGTCCTAATTAGTTATACATGATGGTAGAATGCACTTTGATACATCATATATAGTTGAAGTATAATTTCTTATTTTTATGATTGTGCCTGATGTAGATTTACACTGGCTACATAGTAATATATGGACATAGGGTAATAATGTCTCATTCATTCTAGTACTCTTCCTAAATCTATATTCCTCCTATCTCTTTATTCCCCTCAACCTAATCTAAAGTAACTCTATTCTTTCCTAGCCACCCTCTCTTATTGTGAGTTATCAGGAAAAAAAAATGGCCTTTGGTTGTTCGGGATTGGCTTATTTTGCTTAGCACAATATTCTCCAGCTCCATCCATTTACCTGAAAATGCCATAATTTCATTCTCTCTTAAAGCTGAGTAGTAGTACCTCATATATACATGATGGAAAGTGTTATGTATATACTGAACATATATTTCACAGAATAAGAGATACAATTGATACATATGTGGTACATATGAATATATATATATATATATATATATATATATATATATATATATATATATATTCATCTTTTGAAGTACATCTAGGTTGGTTCCATAATTTAGCTAATGTGAGTAGAGCTGCTATAAACACTGATGTGGCTGCAACACTGCAGTGTGTTGATTTTAAGTTCTTTGGGTATAAACTGAGAAGTGGAAGAGCAGGATCAAATGGTGGTATCATTCCAAGTTTTCTGAGGAATCTCCATACCACTTTCCATAATGGTTACACCAATCGCC
Source organism: Callospermophilus lateralis (assembly GCF_048772815.1). Lineage (NCBI taxonomy): Eukaryota > Metazoa > Chordata > Mammalia > Rodentia > Sciuridae > Callospermophilus > Callospermophilus lateralis. The sequence continues at coordinate 958,807 of NW_027512489.1, forward strand.
ATTTCTACCAGTAATGTATGAGTGTATCTTTTCCCTCACATCCTTGTCAAAATTTATTTTTGTTTTTATTATTGATAATTGGCATTCTGACTGGGGTGATATGAAATCTTAGAGTAGTTTTGATTTGCATTTCTTTAATTGCTAAAGATGATGAACATATTTTCATATATTTGTTGATCGATTATATTTCTTCTTCTGTGAAATATCTGTTCAGTTCCATTTATTGATTGTGTTATTTGTTTGTTTTTTTTTTTTGTTAATTTTTTTAGAATTTCTTATGTATCCTGGAGATTAATGCTGTATTTCAGATGCATGTGGTAAAGATTTTCTCCCATTCTATAGTCTCTGTTTCCATGTTATTGATTGTTCCCTTTGCTGATAAGAAGCTTTTTAGCTTAAATTCATCCCATTTATTCTTTTTTTTTGAGAGAGAGAGCGAGAAAATTTTAATATTTATTTTTTAGTTTTCGGTGGACACAACATCTTTGTTTGTATGCGGTGCTGAGGATCGAACCGGGGCCACACGCATGCCAGGCGAACACGCTACCGCTTGAGCTACATCCCTAGCCCAACCATTTATTGATTCTTGATTTTACTTCTTGTACTTTAGGAGTCTTGTTAAGGAAGTCAGAACCTTAGCTGACAAGGTAAAGATTTGGGCCTACTCTCCCTTCATTAGGTGCAGGGTTTCTGTTCTAGTGCCTAAGCCTTTGATTCACTTTGAATTGAGTTTCATGCAGGATCAAAGATAAGGATTTAATTTCATTTTGTTACATGTAGCTTTCCAGTTTTCCCAACACCATTTGTTGAAGAGGATATATTTTCTCCAGTATATGTTTTTGATGCCTTTGTCTAGTATGGGATAAATGTATTTATGTAGGTTTGTCTCTGTGTCTTCTATTCTGTACCATTGGTCTACATGTCTTCTTAACTAAATATTGGTTTTTATTAATCATAATTTTAGTAAGTAGCTCCTTTATTATTTTATATTAATTTTATACAAATGGTAGATATGCATACTATAACTTCTATATAGGGAATTTGTGCGAATGAAACTAAAGCCCAGGGAAAGTAGGGGCTCTAGAGGTGGGGAAATTTTAATTAATGTTTTCTGCAGTATAGTTGATAGGAGCAAGAAGCTTTGATGCATTATTGTACAACAGAGTGGTTATAGGTAACAAAATATGGGGTGCATTTCAAAAAGCTAGGAGGAAGAATTTGGTTATTTTTTACCATAAATAAACAATAAACTTTACTTAAATATTATGTAGTGCATGCATATATTGAACATTATATGGTCCCCCCTAATATCTACAAATTTATTTATTTATTATCTGACAGTTAAACATAAATTTAAAGAAAATAAAACCCTCATACACACTGAAAAAGAAAGAATAAGGAGAAAGTGGTACCTCTAGCCAGTTGACAATCAATCAGAATACTTTTTAAAAAAATTCCCTAAAACAATTTCCTCCAAAACTTTCCTTCTCTTTCTCTTAAATACTGAGTTAGGCCTTAATAAATGATTGTATCTCTAAAAGGTGAGATTTAGAAGTAACTCTACCCAAATTTAAGATCCATTAAGTGTGGAGATTCCTTATTGGTTGTTTAATTAACATAAAGTTTATGTTAATTAAGATAAGCTGTGTGGAATGTACATATACCCCTCCTGTCCTACAATAAATGGCTCCCACTCCTGCTGTATCAATGTACACAAGTTGCTCGTCACCCCCCACACACACACCCCTCCACCCCCTGTTAGTTTGCTACAGCCAGACTGCAGCAATTTTGTCAGGAATAAAGAAATCCTTCAGGCTAGGTAGGAGGGGATTGGATACAGGAAATATGTGGATTACACAATCATTGAAAGGCTTGGGCTAGGAAAGATCAACAAGACCTCTTTTGGCTCTTAGGAAATGCAGAACTACAAAAGGAATAGGAAAGCTAATTTTGAAGATTGCAGCTGCCTGACACTTTGATATGGACATTTTTGGTGAGGACAGCAGGAAACTGTCATTTGAAGCCATGATTCTGAAGCTTACAATATCCATGAACCTGTTCATAATTTCTGCTAGTCAATAATTTATTATGATTCTCTTCAAACTTCCAGATCTTACAAGATTATGTCTCATTGGAAGAATCTAAACTGTAGCCCTGTGGGTTAAAGACTCTGGAAGGGGTTGGGGATGTGGTTCAAGTGGTAGTGCACTCTCCCAGCATGTGTGAGGCACTGGGTTGGATTCTCAGCACCACATAAATGCAAAATAAAGATTTTGTGTCGACCTAAAAAAACTGAAAAAATAAATATTAAAGAAAAAGATTCTGGAAAATTTAGATCTAGGCCACCCCCATTAAGATACAGGAATAAATGTGTATTTAAGAAATAAAGTTGATAAAGGCCATTCAGCAATCTTTGGAGAGAATAATTAGAGAAGAAATGTTTGTAGAAGTTTAAGATATGTATAGGTATGAATATCCTTTTCTAATATTTTCAGGGTAATACAATAGAAAGTTACTTTTCCTATTTATCTGAACCAACAGTTAAATAAGATTTTAGTATTTTTAAATACAATATTGGAAAGTCAAATCTGTTTCCAATGCAGTTAGTTATTCCATGAGTTCAGAGTATGACCCCTTATAGGTGGGATAACATATCCTAAACATTCTAGATAAAATGACTTCACAAGGCCCATAGATTTTTGTGGGAGACAAGGAAATAAAACATATTACTAAACAGCCTAATGCATAATGAGGGAAAAGTGTGTGCAGGGTAGCATAGGAATATGCAAGTAGCTAGGTGCATTTAGTACCAAATGAATGAGATTCAACATAGTATTCACATCATGAAACTGATTTGGCTAAACGCAACTTAATTTTGTTACATTCAACTAAATAATGAACTGATTGATTTGTAACTGGAGCCTTTGAAGCAAAGACTTAATTTGTATTCAATGGGAGACATTTTCAGGATTATAAAATTAGGAAAATTTAAGAATACATTGATTATCCTTTCATCAAGGAGCTTAAGATTTCAAATCTTCTCACCGACCCTACCCAGTAGGACAGATTAACTCTCTTATTCTTATACAGATCTGTTATTATTAGCACCATACACAAAGTAGGGACAGTCATTTATAATCAAATTCAACTAACTTTCACAAAGCAACTATATTGTCCTAGACAGCCAGAGACACTATAATGAATATCCACTTAATTCTTTGACATCAAGGACTATAAACAGTACATGACAGTGCTATGTATATATGTGTGTGTGTGTGCACCTGTGCTTGTTTACTAACAATCTACCAAGTATCCCCTCTAATTCTGTTGTGACTTCTAATCTAGATGAAATTATGTTTCTTATTTACTTTCAGCTATCTGCTGAGATTACAGCTATTTCCATTTTACATTTCAAACATAAGGTTAGTGACCTAAATTGGACTTGTCATGTATTTATTTTACTAGTAAAAGAAACAATTTTCTGTATTATAATTCTTAAAATTATGATTCTTAGAATTATAATCATAAGTGAAAATTTTGTACTTGTTCAATCTTCATCGGAAGTTCTAGGCATTTTAAAAGCTAACAATATCCTGGGGGATTCTTATTGTTACTTTAACATTTGCAAGTAACTAGACCTCATCATCTCTTCTACAGTTTCTCTCAGATACTTACTATTGGGACTGTCTCCTTATAATACGTTGCCTGGAAACATATGCTAAACTGGGGCACTGTCAACAGAGTTTTATTAGGAAGAGCTCTGAGCAGAAATATGAGAAAAGGTATGAAGCAAGGGTGCTGAAGAAAGAAGCTCATTTGTGGAGTGTGAACATCTTGCAGAGCTGGTACTTAGATGGCTCTTGTATGATACCACAGATCCAGGCAAGGGGGCTAACACTTTGTATCCCTGCATCAGCTAAGAATGCTAACAATGATCAGCTGATGTACTGATCTCACAAGAGAGTACACAGCCTGGCAGGCCTGTGTGATCAGTCCCCACTGAAAACCCACATCCCTCACTTCTGTAAAGATTTCAATGAAAGAAGAGTCCTGGAAGTTTGTGCATGTTTTCCCCCTCCCAGTTCCTCCACGGATTTTACCCAGACTGAAGTTTTGCAGTTTCCTTTGTTGATTTTTTTCTTTTTATCTTATGTTGTAATAAATCATAGTCATAAAGATAACAGCATTCTGTGTCCTCTTCATAAATCATCATTCTGGGGGTGGTCCTAGGACCACAGAATAGAAAAGAGTTTAAACGTGCACATGCCAATTCCCTGTGGCAGAGGACAATTCCCTATGAAGAGACAGCTTTGAACAATTAGCATCCAAATTCGTTAACTGTGAGGAGCATAAGTTTTCCAGACGCAAAGATGGGATCCAGATGGAAAATCATTGTTAAAGTGAATACCTTTGCCCCTCAGAGCTACAGGCTTCTGCTGTGAAGTGTGCTCCATCTGGGAAGACCTTTTACAGAATTCCAGGTTGTCTTATTTCCTAGAGCTCTAAAACTAGACAGGTTACTGAGATGGAATCACAACCTCTACTGCTACAACTAAACTCAAGGGCATATCAAAGATTCATTAAAATCTGCGTGCTCCCTTTCCGAAAACCCAAAGATCCTATTAGCACCTTTGCTTATTTGGGCAGTTTGCTTGGAGGAAGTCTCCAAGAATTCACCCTAAATGTCCTGGAACATGTGGTACTATGTCTTTCTCAAACCATGCCTAGTGAAATATCCATGTCCCTTTAAAAGTGGGCATAGGCCCAACAAGAGATTCATTGGTAGGTCATCGGAGTCCTACTCATATACTTTGTTTTCATCATATAATAGCAGTGTCACCTTGTCCTTATGACTGGGAGAAATCATGCATATCAGTAAATCAACTTTTGTCTGCTGCTTTTTTGTAATAAAAAGGCAAGCATAGATAATACAAATGGTTTTCTGGGAGTTACAGTGAGTGAAACCACTTTTACTTGTACCCTTTGGCTTCCAAGCCTATATATATATTACATTCTTGAAGTTTTTGAGGTACAAAACATTTGTTGAGTTGGGATGCATATTATATCCTGTAAGATAGTATCCAGTACTACCAGGATATCCTTTGCTATTCTATTTCTCAACTACATCTTGAAAACACTATTGTTCCTTTCTGTTAAGATAAAAGATTCTAGGTGGGCTAATATGTTGAAAAAATATGTGGATATATAATTTATGATTAGTTTTAGGGTTATTTTCATATAAACCATATTCCTTGTTCCCATGCATTGTTATATGGGACATTGTGCAAATGGAGTGAGGATGCTTATGTTTTCTTATGGTTATGCCAACCAGGTCTCTGTAGAAAAGAAAAAAAATATTGAGGGGTGATAATATATGTCAATACCAGGCAAAGTGAACTACTACCTTGCCCTATAAAAAAGTCCAAATATTGTTAACTTCTACCAAGTGACTGGTTGTTTTTCTTTAACTAAGGTCTCATATTGGAGGCTCAGTGTTGATCTCTGAGTGGTAGTTTGAGTAGTGTCAGTAGCTAGATTATACAAGTACAACCACATTTTTTTCTATATAAAACATCTATCTCTGCCACAGAGCTTCTCCATTTGTGCACCCATTGTCTCAGCACTGAGATGAGCAATGGCAGCAGTGACTATGGATATTTTCCATTAAGGTAAGACATGACCCAGATTTCTTTACTTTATATGTTTACTCCCATCGGTTCTTATGCGTGCTTCTTCCCCAGAAATTTTCTTACCAATTTTCCAAATTTTCTTTCTCTTTGTGTTCAATAAGGCAGGTTCTCTGTCCCTACACATAAGCTGGCATATGTTCTTAATATAGGTTAAAATTCTTTCTGTACAAAGTGGATATCAAACCACATCCCATAAAACTATTCCCATTAAGGTGATTGCACATGCCTGGTCTCCTGAGAGTCTTCCCTGAGAGGAGATATAGAGAGACACAGCCTGATTTTGGTTACTACTTGCATGTATTGACGTTCCTCACCCATAATCCTGAATATACCACTTTATCTTATTATCCATTGCTACAGAATAGTGCCATCTTGTGATATGATGGACAAGACAGAACCCAGCATATATAGATTTGTTCTTCAGTTTGTGGCTTTGTTTTAGCATCCTAAGTTACTATATTATTGCTTATTTTTTTCTTTTCATCAAGAATTGATATCAATTGCACATAAAATCCAAAGATACCTGCTATAGACCAGTGTCTGATGGATCACATAGCCAAAGGAAAGTTCAGGAACGTAGCATGGGCAATCTGCAGGGTCCTTTCTTCTCTGAACAGCCTGCAAGGCTGCAGGCTTCTATGCCCTCCCCTATAATCCTGCATATGAAAATCATGGTATCCACTAAATCTGAAAAGGCTTACCAAGAATCATACTTCATTCTTAGTGTTGGATTAGAAAACTCAATTATATCTTAATTTACCTGACTGAAATACTTCACTGATGAGGAAGGATCTTGAGTCCTTATAATATTTACCTCCCACACAATCTGAAGTTATGTATCTCTATCCCTTGTACAGTACCCTCAGCAAATTATCACATAAAATGTTTGTGGTTTCTGATGGTACTGATTGGCCAGGTTCTTCTGTTTATTTGCATGTGATCTTTTTTAAAAAATTTAGTTATAGATGAACACAATACTTTTATTTTATTTTTATATGGTGCTAAGGATCAACCTCAGTGCCTCACATATGCTAGGCAAGTGCTCTACCACAGAGCTATAACCACAGCCCTGCATGCAATTTTTATTCTTACTTTATAGATACAGAATATCCTCAGTCAAGGTATGCTTAGTCTGTTTGAAACAAAAATAGATTGATATAAATCCTGAAGAAAAATAGTGTTTTGTAAGGCTCTTTTCTCTCCTGGGACTTCAAGAAGGGAGGCAGTATCATTGAATACAGAGAAATACATCACAATTGGAGTACAGAGTTTCAGAGCTAAGGTTCGCGATCAGAAATTATTTTTAGGCTTCTTAGTGAGTGCACATTTTGGTACATCTAGAGACATTTTTAATTATCATAGCTGAGGAGTGAGATACTGTTTGCATCTACTGAATATGGATCAGAAATTTTGCTCAACATCCTACAATGCACAGGGCATCCCTCTACAGCTAAGCATTATCGGGTCCAACATGTCAAAAATGTAGAGGGAGAGCCACCTTGGTACAGAGGAGTATGAGAGCTCAATTCATTTTCTGTATCCAACCAGATATTTCAAGTCTCAGGGGCTTACTCTTTCCTTAATAGAGACCTGACATTGGTTAGACCTGGTTAAGGTGTTTGTTCTTTAAAATTTTACTACTTTTGTGATTAGGTTGAAACCTATTTTTCTAATTTTGTGCACCTTGTGAGAAGCCATATATAGAACATTCATTATAGTTTTCTAAGGTGATAATCCTGAAACATTAAGTTGGTCAGAGGAAAAAGAGGAAGAAGTTGGTCAGAGGGAGAGGAAGAAGCTTACATGCAATTTGGTTGCAACTGAGACTCCAGTCAGGATGGGGATCCCTAGAACTGAAAAGCTCCTAAAAGACAGAAATGGCCCAAACTAAGTCAAAAATTGAAGACATTTATATTCCCATGTGAAACTGTCAATTGTTAGGGGCAACACTTCTGAATCAAAGTGTCACTTTGGAGAAAGCCTATTGCTTGTGAGAAATGTACCTGTGAGCCATCAGCAGCAGTTATTCTAAGAAGTTGTATAATAAAGTGTCAGTTTTGAAGAGAGAAACTTTCCAGAATACTAAAATATTTGTCAGACACATGGAAGTGATTGGAACACTGCACCAGGGAAGAAGAATTCTGAAACCTAAATAAATAGAGAAGAAAGAATGGAAGTGAAAATAAGTAAATAACATTTACTATTTAGAATCTAAAGCATCAAATGAAGACAAAAATAAACAAATGACAGGAGTATTCAGAACTATTACTTAAGTAGAAGAAAAGGAAAAAGATGCAGATTAATAAATGTTTGCTGAGAAATGTCTATGTGTCAGGCAGTGAGAAAGGCAAATGAGCCAGGAAAGGTGGTGCTTGCCTGTGATCCCAGCAGCTTGGAGGCTGAGGCAGGAGGATCTCTAGTTAAAAGCCAGCCTCAGCAACGTAGCAAGGCTCTAAGCAACTTAGTGAGTGAGACCCTGTCTCAAAATAAAATATCTATTTTTTAAAAAGGGTTGAAGATGTGACTCAGTTATTACGCACCCCTGGGTTCAATCCCTGAACTAAACAAAGAAACAAGTGAAGGGCATAGACTTGATAATTGCTACATGATATTAAAATTATGTTATTATATATTGTATTAATTAATTTTTAATCATATTATATTGATATTATATTTTATTATATTAAAATTATATTACCAAGATTATTATAATTGGGCTGAAATTATAGCTCAATGGTAGAGCTCTTGCCTAGTACTTAGGAAGCAGTGGGCTCGATCCACAATGCCACATGAAAAGATGTGTCCATCTACAACTAAAAATAATAAAAAGAAATTATAAATAACAACATAATTATAAATTATATTGATGATCCTTCCTTTTAATTTCAGACAGAGATACATTTTTAAAAAGAAAAATTTACAGTGTACCAGGTGGTGTCAGGAATTATATATCTCTGTTGTTATGGAAAACTATGTTCTGCACCCACTCTGTTGACCTCTTTTTTAAAGATTCTGCCATATGTCTTTTCCAAGCAGATTGGTGACTGAGCAGCGAACAAACTACAAGGAAAAAAGGAATTTCTAATTTGATGTGATGAGTTATAATTTTGGTTGCTTAGCCATCTTATAAAAGGAAGTACGTCATGTTGTCATCTGGTGTGATCTCTTTAGAAGAAAATTTATTTCTAGTTTGGAAAATGATGCTTCAGTATTGATAACTCTTGATTGTAATTTACACATTTCTTTAATCATGTCAATATTAATATATTTCCTAGTTAAGATATTTTAATCTTTGCTAATACCCTCCAAAAAATTATGAAAAGCATCTATCACAAATTTGATTAAAGATGTCATCCATTATTTTGTTCTTCTATGGTGTTTGGCAGGTTATTGCCACTTTTTCATGCTCAGCTAATTTTATTGTTCATTCTACCTCACTTTTCTGAAACTTGATCTCTATATTCCTTAAATTCACCACAATGTACTTATAAAACATAGCAAATTCCATTCAGTTACAAATTTAGATTTCTTTATGAATATTATGTATATCTTTTATAGTTGTTGAAAGTTTGGAAATAAAACCTATAAAAATTCTATGACCAACTGCTGTGTAGTTTTAGTGTTTTATAATTTAATTCATTTAGTTCAGTGATTCCCAAACCAGGGCAGTGCCTCTTTCTCCACAACACACACCCATGACAAGGGACTTTTTACAATATCTGCACACAGTTTTTATTGCTACAGCCATTGTAGGTGCTAGGTCTAGTGGTTAGATGACAGAAATGCTACTAAGCATCTTTCGAAGCACAGAGCAACTCTCCCCCAAAGTCTAGTAAGTGCAGAAGTTGAGATCTGTTTTAGAAACTCTTATGTTATTAAAATAATGAAAAAAAATTGAAAAAAACAATGGTAATATAATTAGTAATTGAATCTTGATAATCATCTCCCTATTGAAAAGTTTTAAAGATTTTTTGTTTTTTTAAATGTTTTCAACCTATTGCTTTTAAAGTATATTGACTTTATTCTGTTAATAATATTAAGAAACATGATTTATACACCAAATTCCAATTTAAGTTTTGGATATGTTTGAAAACATGATTTTTTGAAGTTCAAGTCTCTTATCCATTTTAAAATGCACTAAAAATATTGCTTAACTTATCACTTAACTTTAATTTTTTTTTCATTACCAACATATTAAAATTCAAGTTTCATTCTCCAAAGTATCATTTTCATTCTTGAACTAGCATTAAAATATATTATTAATGCTCAGTTTATGTGATAAATACTGCATTCATACTAATTTATATATAGTCAAGTAGACCAAGAATGAAAATTAAAAACAAAATGAAATAATATATCATCCCATTAAGGGGAGGCATATGGTGGTATACAGAAATTTCTTATTACCTAAGACTCATAAATAAAACAACATATTTGAGGTTGTATAACATAAAAATAGAGATTTTCCCTTAATTTGAATATGCCAAGGAAAACTGCCACCTAGTTGCGAAAATTACTTTCTTTAAAGCTGAACTATGCTTATGTTTAGTTTGATTAATTCCTCTTCATATTTTCAGTTTCATTCCAGGATTTCCCTGAACAAATTTCTTTTTTTCCCTTCCTTTAAAACAAAGTTTATATTTATGGAACATATTAGTGTATCCACATTTCATCTGGCATATTATCAGATTAAATTTTGCTTAAACATTTTTGTGAGGAACATTTTCTCAGACAATATTTTTTCTGTTTTAAAGAAGGAAACTATACATAAATGAATCTATTCCTTTTATTTTTATGAAGTAAAATACTTAAAATAATCAAATCCTCTAGAAAAGAATATACTTTTCCAGGATATAGCCAAATTTTCATTACAAATTCAAGACTATATTCTGATTAATATCCTTCTTTTCATTTGAGGACCTTATTTCATTATGAGGACAAAAGAAAGAAAGAAAGAAAGGTTGCAAAAATGCCCTTTATTTTGATTCTATAAAGGTGGACATACTGCCTAAGTTGTTATTTTAGATGATGTTATTTTGCAAATCAATGGGAAAAAATTTAAATAAACATTGATTAATAACCTTTTATATCTAATATTTTTGGACAAAGAATAGTAGCATAAATGAACTATAATTAGAATTCTTAAGTTTTGTCTAAGAAAATCCTTTAAAAAATGAGTGACTGCATTGAACTGTCATTTTTTATGTGACTATAAATTGAATAATCTGTTTATTCTTGGCACTCAAAAGACCTTAACTATTAAACCAAATACAAGATGCTAAAAAATATGACAAAAATCATAGTCAATTGCACATGGAATAAATGAAGAAGAAAAGAAGGTAGTGAATTTGCCATTAAAGCTTAAGTCAATGTTTACTGAAACAATTTTTGCCTGCAGGGGAGAATTCATGGCTTTTATGTTTCTGCCTTTTAAACAGTTTTTCTCTTATTTGAATGGACCAGAATCAACCCAAAGAATAATACATTGTAACTCATACCAAGTAATATAGGAAGGGAGAAATACTTACTTTGTGAAAAGAAATGAAGTTAGAACCTGTATGGTTATCTGGACAGGTTTTTCTCTCAGGTTACAATGGTTAGAAATGCCAAGCTTCTTACATTTCCTCATTCCAAGAAATTCTGGGATTGATAAGAAAAACATGGTATTTTTAGTTTTTGGTAGAAAAAAATGTGCTTACTAGGAAGCTGGTTTTACTAAGTGGAAAATTCTATATAAAGTCAGGATTGAGTTTGGAACTGGGTAAACAAGGAGAGTGATGTATTAAGAGGTAGTTTTTTGTTCTTCACCTAGACTGACCAGTGGAATTTCTCAACTAAGGTGAACTGTCCATGAGTCTAGGCAAATCCTAAATTCTTTGTCTGAATGCAAGTCAAAATTAGTTGTACACTCTATTATCTGTTATATTTCTCTCAGGAAATTCTGAGGTTATAGGAAATTGGTTAAAAATTCAATTCAATTCAATTAAAAAAACCCCAACATTTTCCAACATCAGTTATCTTAAGAATCTTCCCCTTTTCATTATTACTGAACAGATGAAGAATGATTGTGAAGCACCTTTGTTAAGTACTTTATGAGTTCATATGTATGCATATGTATACATATATACACACATATATTTGGTATTGTTCTTAAAAAAAATATGTAGAAGGCAAAAAAACCTCTAGAATTAATGATAGTAAATACATAGTTACATAGATCCAAACATAGGTGAAGGACAAAATTTAGAAATGCTGAAAAAGACATTGATGTCAGTATGTAAGCAGGTGTTTAAACACATGCCTACTGAGACTATTCTGTTCCACATTTATTCCTACAGAGAGGTGGCATTATGCATGTGTTTTGAAGGAGAACCTAATTTGGGATATATAAATAATTTATAGTATAGTCAGGATGTGAAAGAGTATTGATGAATCAGACAAAAGCAAATTAAATGAAAAGTAATGGGAATAAATGTAAAGAATCACACTTGGTTTCAAAGAAACAACTTCAGAAATATGGAGTGAAGCAAATAAGTCTTCACAGTGGTATATGCAAAAAAGATATATGAGTTCTAGGTGCATGAAGCATTTATAGGATTCTGTTGCATGCTGCAAAGAATGCAAATTTGATCTTAGACTCTATTAACATAAGTACAGAGTACAGAGTAGGGAATTAGATGATCCTACTGTAACCTCAAACTTAGAGTGCATTTAGGGTAAAAAAATCCAATTTTCATGCTAGATTTTTTGTTGGTTTTGTTTTTAAAGAAATGTCATCTAAAATAGAATAAGTTCAGAAAAAAGGGCCAGTTTCAGAAAATGCTTTAATAGGTTAGTAAATAATTTGAATATATCAATAAAATACAGTAAGAACAGACTTTAAGCATATTTAAAATATTTTGCTTTAGGAAAATATATTGTAAATATGTGACATAATTTCAGAAGCAATGGGTGAAAGAAAAGGAAAAAAAATTAAGATAGAGGTTTCAGATTAACATGGAAATTTTTAAATATTCATTGCAATAATGGGAAAAACTCTGTGTTAGTTTGGTTTTTAAGGTAGCATGTGAAAATGGGTATTGAACTTTTAAGAAAGTTACTATAGGAAATGCCTGTGAAAGATAACAAGGAATGAAAAGTAGGATTAAGTACGAAGAGACATGAAACCATGGCAGACGTCTGGTACCTGTGAACGAGAAGGGAAAGAATTGGGTTAGGGAAAGTCTTTAATTGTGGAGCAGGTATTAGATCCCCCAGCCAAGGAGGAGTCTCTTGAAAGAGCCATTATGAAAAAAGGTAATTTTGAGAAAAAGGCAGGGCCTTAGGAGGCCTGCCCTGTGTATTCTTTGGCTATGTTCAGACCTTGCAGAGAGTGTCTTCAAAATGAACACAGGTAGATTCTAGCGGTGTGGTAGTTAAAGATTGTCTGATAATTCACTCCTTATTGTGCTTGATAATTTGCGTTGTTTGAGAGTTGAAGTTTTTATACTGTGGAAGAAAATCCCCACTCATTCATGATTCTCTCCTTATAAGCAAATATTGTAGAATATATGTTCATCTATATGAATCAGGTCTTTAAGAAAGTAGATGCTAAGACTTAAGTTAGAGGCAAAGTTTTATTGAACAGTGGCAACAAAAAAGAAAAAAAAACAAGATAGTAGAAATGTTTAGAGGTAGACAGAGACCAAGATGAAGATGCAACAAAGTCAATACCAGCTCTGTAGCAAAGAATGCCCACCAGAGGAGTCCATGTCAGGTGGAAGTATCAATATACCTCTAGTATAGCCTACTTACTCATTTTGTGCCTCCATCTTGAGAATTATGAGTTCATCTCCAATTTTGCTACATCAAAAATGAAGTTTTAAAATGGCAGCTCTCCACACTTGCTGCTTGTCTCTTCTCAAAGTATCTGGGTGCTAAGTAGTCTCCATGTTAAGAAAGTTGTCCCTCCAGATTTTAGGAGTTAACCATTTCAACATGTAAACTTATAAGGAATGTATTAGAGAATATAATAGCTCTCAGCCCTGTAGTTAATTGTGCCGAAATTTATTATATCCCTCCTCTACAATTCATCCTGTGGTCCACATATAAACTCTGATGGTTTTCTGCCTGATACATAGCTGTATAGTTCAAAATTTGATTTTAGGGGTGGGATCGCTGATAGAACAAATCTTTCTCAGGCAGAAGTTGTTGTACATGTCTATTCACAGGTACAGAGAATAATAATATACATGCATGAATAAGCTGAGTTTTACTTGTGTTTCTGCTGCTTTTATGATGTAAAAATATTCAGATCTTTTCCAAGTAATCAGGTAAGTCTGCCAGAAATATGATGGTGTTTCTTCTTGCCAGTTGTTCATCTACTAAAATGTTATGCTCAAGATCTCTATCCTACAAGATCTCTATCCTAACACATCTTTCAGTTCTGGAAAGGAGAAACACATATTAACCAAAGGACCTTTGGAAGTCATGTCTCTACTCCATGATTTATAGGCACAAGTAACTTTTCTACTGGGGATGAATGAATAGCCAAGACCTTCTTATTTAGAACTTCATCCTCAGAGTATTATCTGTAAAACTAACAGTTTTGATGCACCTGTAGCATGGTTTCCAACTCTTTATAAGTACAGCTATTTGAGGATGATGCATTATGCAGTTTGGAACTACTATTACATTTCCTTTCTTGTGAAGGGTCTCCTCATCTGATGATCAATTGGGCAGAAATTCATACCATGAATAGGTGCTCCATACATTAAAGTTTTCTGCGACTGAACTAGAAAGGTAAAGCACATGACATGCCTGAAATACATCTATTCCTGGGAGAACAAATCAATGGCCATTACAGGATATTCAGGGCCAGTTGATCTCCTTGAGCCATAGGGTTGTACCAGGGCTCTGTGTTCTTTTCTGTTTTACATTAAAAGAGGGGAGTATTTAGATCAACTTTGATAATAAGTATATGTAGAAATCCTTTATCCGTTTTACCACACACTAATAGTTTCTATGTTGGAAATATTTATCAGTAAGAGGCTATTGACAAAATTAGGCTAACAACAATGAACTGGGTTATACATACTGTTTTTGCAATAGTCCTTCTGTGGTAGGCATTTTTTGTTTCACATTAATATATTATAAGAATATCTTTGTACTTTGTCTTGGCTCCTTTATATCCCCCTGAATGTCTCTATGCCAGGCATTCTTGTCTCTGATCTTCACATTTTTTTCCCATGGTTTCCTGAACATCTGACCATGTAAGCATTATTCTTAACTGTAACTACTTCTTCAAACAATGTGAATAACAATTTATGATCCTATGCTACCTATGAATAAGACTGCAAAGCAGCCACTCTCCAATTTCTGCTTGAACCAACATATTTAGCTAACCATGATCAAGAAAACCTTCTATATCTTCAATTCAGCTGGTCTTCAATTGTCATTAATGTGCCCTGAGGGAGGAGTGCCCCTGCAAATATTCTAGTGATATGGGAGTCTATGTAATTTGCTCTTGATTCTTTGCTTATGTCCTCTTTTCATGATTATTCTCAGTTAAAAACGCATCAATTTTGTCTGTCAAGAAATTTGTTGTTGGAACTGTCTGACTTAGGAAACCAGGAAGGACTCAGCTTCAAGGGTGTAGATCCAGATAAGGTTCACTTGTGATGCTCTTCCTAAGCCTTGTACTCAATCATGGGATAAGTGCATGTCAACCTCTTTTTTTAAGAGATATAATTTTTTGCTTCAAAGAGCATGGTCTTGCTTATGAGCTTATTTTTAGATCCTACTAACTAAGGCTTGCATGAACTCCACAGTGCATATTTTGCTTTCCAAAGCTTTATATACTACTGAGGTGCTGAATATGCCAAACCTGGATCCACTTTAGAATTGCTTCTTTTCTAGGCTTAATTCAAAGCAAACAGGCTTCTGTATCACCTGCTCTGTAAAGTCAAGGGAAATGCTTTTGGGAGTGAAACATATTGTGTGCAGAACTTCAAGATACTTACTAGGTGTCGCATATATGTCTTTGTGGTAGTAAATGCAAGATGAAGTAATCAGGCTTTTGTTTGGAAAGGAATAGTCCAGCACACTTTTAATGATTTGGATCCTTGAATATTTTAAAGAACTGTAGATCCTTGATTCATAAGGTTTATTTCCATGCTCTGGAATTCACATATTTTGAGAAAATCTTCATCACACTACCCATGTCGAGCATGGTTTCATGTTTGAATCATCAGATCCTGATGGGACCACCTACTTGTAATTTTGTGGTACTCTATTAAAATTGATCTGGGTTTTGCATGGTTCAGTATGGAAACTCGAATGTTGGTATGATAGGAACCCTCACTTCTTCACTTTGTAGATCTATAACTGTTGCGCTAATTTCTATCATCCTTCTTCAAGGATTATTGTTTTGATTTACAATATCGGTTAGAATATTTTTAGAATCTCTTGCTTGCCCTTTTCTACTATGATAGCAATTAAACCACCTGCAACTTTCCCAATATGAAAATTACTCCAAATACAAAGTGTTTTAGTTGCATTTAAATATTCAGATACTGTTCAAATGACTGTCACATAAGTCCTCTAATGCAGGGAACTTACAATATTATGAGTTTTCACAAAGATTCCATTTTTAACCTGGACCAGAAGATCCCCAATTTAATTGGAGTAGGAACATGATAGCACTTCATGTTTCTGAGAATCATTTGTTAACTCAGATGCTGTGTTCAATAATTTTTTTAGTTGTTTATATTTTTTTTGCGCATTTCTCTATCATACAAGCAAATGACCACTTGGAATGGAACTTATGCAATTGGTATAGCCTATTATTTCGATGATGTTGCTGGGTTCTTCCTATAGACCTAGAAAGCTCTCCAGTCAATGAAGTCCACAGAGGAAATCGATGGAAACTGGGAAACAAATTATGACTTTTATACTGCTCTTTCCTTTCTGCTCACTCATTTTTTTCTTTATTTAATCATGTATTACATTATTATCACATCCTTCAGTACCCTTGTTGGCTCCATAACTTTACTCCTGAAGATCCTATGATCTATTACCAAATTTCCATTACACTCTGAAGATTAAACCATCTTAACTTCCATGTTGATCTCTCCATTCATCACAAAAATTGAATCTCCTTGAAGGATCTGGTCATTCTTAAATGACCCATATTTTTTATTGCTATTAGTAAACCAAGGGCTGTGACCATTCTAATCTCAACTTTAGCCTACCTTGAGTTTCTAGTAAACTTCTTAATAATTATGGTGAGCCTCATACAAGTGTGTTCTTGATAGTCTTGATAAATTGTATGCTTCTCCAGCTTTCACATGAAATTGAATTATTTGATAGGTCTTGTGGCATCACATAATGTATCCACTCTAGCATGCCTATCTTCCTCATTTGTTTTTCTCTTCCTCTTCCATCTGCTCTGACAGTTAAAGCTTTTCAGATTCACTCAGACTGGGCTTTTATTTTCTCCATGCTTCTCAGAGCCAACCTGGCAGTGAGTCTATACCCACCCCTGGAATCCTTACATACAATATTAAATTTTAAATACTGAGAGTATTCCCTTGAAAATGTGTGAGGCAAACCATAAAGAATGAGAGACTACTGCCCATGAGATTGCTCTCATTTCAGACACCAACCATAAGTTGGGAGTTTGGGTTCCCTAGAGCCACTCTCACTTCAGATTAGTTGGCTACAAATTTACTGATCTCCATTGACTGTTTTGCGTTTAATAATTCACTCTAGTCATTCACAGTACTCCATGAGAGCTGTTACAGTCACAGTCATATTTACTACAGGAAAAAGATACACATTAGAACTAGCCAAGTGAAGACATCAGTAAGGCAGAATCTGAGAGGATTTCCAGGTTACAACTTTGGTCATGCTCAGAGACATGCAACACTCTCAGAGAGTATCACCAGCTACAGAATCTTATCCAAAATTTTGGTATCTGGGATTCTTATTGAGATTCAATAAAATACTGAATGAGCTTTGATCTCAAACTTTACCCCTACCGCAGAAGTGAGAATAATGTGTTTAAACTCCACTGCTTCTGGAGATCAAACTTATTGTCATGGTTCAAAGCCTAATTATCTATCACATTGTTACAATACCCAGTAGCCAAAGTCCAAAGTAAAACCAAGACATTCCTCTCAAGCAGGAAATTTAAGTAATGCAAAGGGCAGTGTGTCCTTTGTGTAAAGTCTGTTCTTCATTACATGCATTCAAGTCAATAAATACTCCTTTTTCAGTTTATTTACCTTCTGACCTCATGGACCTTCACATTCTGGTTCTATAGCTTCTGCATGCTGACTCCTTCCAGTATGATTTCAAATTCCTTTCGAGTAGAGTCTTTTCCCTTTCTTTTCAGGCCCAGGGTGTCTCAAACTGAGTTATACTGATACTTAAATCTAGTTGGTCACCATGACTACTGGAAACATAGGTACAGATGTTGAGGGAGAACTTACATTTTTCTGTAAGATTTCCTTTCATGGTGATTTTAATTCTTACTAAGAAGGAATGGGCTGCTTTTACACTCTCTAAACATTAAAAAAAATGTTTGAGAACAAAATGACTCTAAAAAAATATGTCATAGGATTGTCTTAACTTTTAAAGAACAAAGCTTCCTCAGTTGAGTATTCAATCACCTTAAAATCCCCTTCACACTTTGGAAAGGAGGGCTACTTTTTGAGCCACCAAGCAAGCCCTTTGGTCTTCACATTAAGTTTCTTAGGCCCTTGGGTTTTCATTATCCCTCAGAAGTGTGGCAATGGAATTGAATAATAGCCAGCCTATTTCATTCCCTTGCATACAAGGTTTGACTGTGGTTTTCGAACATCTGCCGCATCACCCTGGTTAGGGAGTTTCCTTCTGCCAGATGGTTTTGTCAAGTCAATACTATTAAAACTGTTCAGCAATTAGGCCTCTGCCATGCACTGGGGGACAATTTGTGCCCTTGCCTGGGATCTTGGTGTTTGTTGTTCACTGAGGCAAGCAGTTCAAAACCTCTACCATGAATTTGTAGCCAACTAATTTGTTGCCTAACTAATCTGAATTAGAGGTTTTTATATTTGCTCTCACTACCAATACATCAGTCAGTAAGATCATCTTAGGGAGATGAGTTAGAAAAGAAAAATATGTTTTCATATTAACACCCGAGAAAAGAATATAAAGAAAGTAGACTTAAGTATGGAAAACATGATGTAAGAATGATGAAGATTTTATAACCCAACATGTAGTTCCATGGGGAGAAAATAGCATATTGGCAGAATCCTACAAAGTAACAACAAGTGGTTAGGACCCTGTGTTACTTTCTTATTGATTGTGTAAGGTCATCATGAAGAGTATGATCTGTATTCAATTGATGAAGTAGATATGAAGGAGTTGACAGCCCCCAGCTTTTATTATGCCTTTCATCTAGGCTTTTCCTAAAGATTTCTTTCTGAGCCATGAATCTCCATGTCTGTTAAGGTTCAGCCACACCTCATAGAAAGCAGCATATAATGCATTATATTGGGACACTTTTTCATTGTTGTGTGTGTGTACTTAAAATTATAAGTAGTAAAACTACACAGCATGGCCTATACCATTTATGAATTGGAACATCAAAGACAAAACAAGGCAGCCTTTAAGCTTTCAAGAGGAATCAATGCTTCCCTTCAACTAGTGAGTTAGAACTCAGGGAGGGAATTTCATTCCTGCTCTTGCAGGATTGGATAAGTTACCATGAGAGAAGGTTGTTATAAAGTGAGTTTGGCTACCTTGCTGGATTCTTTTGCTTCGTGTCCTTTCCAGAGACTGGAGAAGTAGCTGAGAATCCTCAGTTCTTTTGTTCTTTTCAAGAGAAATATTTATGTACAATGCAGAAATCCAGCAAAGAAAATTTTATGTAAGCACTGAGACGATACATTCTCATATAAACCAAGTGAAAGAGCAGACCTGCTTCAGAAGAGACTGGCAACTGTCTGCTGAGGTTTTAATAGGAATTTAATGATTTGCTTTTTTTCCCCTCAGTCCTTTCATTCATGTGCCTGATTTGAAGTTTGATCACATTAGAGTCTTAGAAACTGCTACTCATGCGAATTCCAAAGCAAAACCCACAGAAGTACCTGGGGTGTCAAAATAGCACAATTAGGGTGAGATTTAAATAATAGAGTAAGGACTCTAAGGTTATAGTATGTGAGAATGTGGCACTGAGATGGGAGCCAGATCTTATTTATGCCTTTTTGGTTTTGTCAGACTCCACGGGTTAATTTCATGACCTGACAACTGTCAAGACATTCTGTTTTATTCATTCCATTGATTTAATAGTTATTTTCAGCAAGAATCGGGTCCCTGAGGCTCTGTGCACCAACATTGTCCTATGTTTGATTTCTCTGTAAACTCCAATTTCTTTATAAACTCCAATTTTCCTTTGTCCACCTCTACTCATGACTATCTGCTACCTAACAATATAACTGCTGTCCCCCACAAGGGTTCTTACCATGTGTTGCCATCCCCCCGGTCATGATTCAGTTTGAGGCCATTTTCAGAAGCCAATAGCTGGCACCATTCCCTTGAACTTCCAGGACTAAGGTAAATAAAACTTTGCTTTTTGTAAGTACACAGTGTCAAGTATTTTGTTATAACAACACAAAACACTCTAAGATTATTTGTTCACTATGTTTGACTTTAAAATGACACCACTGAAATACATGTTTTAATTGATTTATTTTACACAGTGCTTGCAAATATCTAAATAGTTTCTCTCTGTATATAGATCATATCATATAATTATATTGTATTATATTATATTATACTATATAATGAAAACCTCAGATATTACCTGATGAGAAAACACACTCTCTGAATCCAGTCTCAGGATATGTTTGAGCCTTTTGATTTGAGTTGTACCATCTTTGACAACTTAATTAACAACTACTAACTACGCTGTGACTCAGTTTTCTCATTAAAAAATTGGAGTAATAAACAATGATAACTAACTCAAAGTTAGTTGAAATAGATTTAAAATGACACAGGCTGGTTTGTACTGATCATAGAATACTACCTTTACTGTGGCAACTTTTTCAGGAGGAAACAATGATAAGTAGAAGAATTTTGGAGTCTGTGAGACACATTTCAATTTGTTCCTTGGATTTGTAACTTGTAAGAAATAAGCAACATTTTATGGACTCTTGTTCAAAATCTGCAAGCTGGTAATGGGTAATGACTATTTAAATTTGTAGGTTTTCCAGATGCTGAATAAGTGAATATATATATATATATATATATATATATATATATATATATATATATATATATATATATATATATATACAAATACAATGCTACAGTAAGCCTGGATGATTACCAATTTTTATTTGAGAAATTTATCATGTAAAATAGTTCTTCTAGCAAAGACACCTCATGGAACTATTTCTTCTCAGAGAATTTGACTTTACATCTTCATCTTCAGCATCGTCTTTTCATTATTATCATATTGTCACAAGACAAGGGCCCATAGCAGTTCTGGGATACCCATGGTGGTCCTATGAAACTGGTTCTTGAGATTCCTCCAGCAATAATTGAAACAAAACACAGAGCAGCAAAACAAAGTTTCTTAGAGAAAGTGAGAAATGGGGGTAATGTACTGCAGGGAACATCTCAGAGAGAGGACTATATGGTGCTCACAGAGTTGGAGTTTTTAAGGAATTTGTATCTTCCTATTCTTGCCTCAATTTTTCAGTCCTCCCTTTGGGTAACACCCATGCAAGTTTTCTTTGTGAGGATCTGACATTCTGTTGTAGGGATAATGGGGTAGTTATGATATAGTTTTGGTAGTAAGGAATGGTCCCAATATTATGGAAATGGTAGTTTTCCTGGAGGAATCATGATTAACTGTAGTTGAGGAGGTCTTGACACACCAGACTCTGCTTTTCTGAAGCTTGTCTGCTTTGATTAGGATTTCCCACTATTTTAAGTAAAAGTTGCTTCAAGTGATTGGAATTAGCTACAGCTTTGGTGAAAAAAAAGGCATTCCAGCTCTCATTCCCCTAATGCTACACTTTTTGAATAAGGTTCCCTGTGGTTTCCATTTTATGACTGCTGAACTTTTCTTCATGCCAAATTCTAATGTCTTCTTCACTGTCCTGTGCCCCTATACACTTACCTGTTTATGTTTTAATATTATCAACATTGATATCTTCAAGCTCAATTTTATATTTTTAGCTACACTAAACCAATAAATTATGCAAGCTTCCCGAAACACATAAATCATTTTTTTTTCAGTGCAAAAAATACCACTTTGGATTCAAGTTGATCCTATTAGTCACTTCTTTTTTATTTTAAAATATACACATATATTTGGAGTAATATATTCCAGTCTTAGATTTGAGTTCCCTTTGTATATACTTAATTTTCTGACTTTAATTTTTTCTTTGGAGTCAAGGGATATAAGAGACAAAAATCAATTAAGTAGAAGCTATGAAGACATTTATTTATATGATTTAAAAATCATTCTAGAGTGGCTTTTTATCATTTTAGTACTTTAAATTTTCTAAAACTTGTGTTTATTGAATGAACAACATTTCTATATCAAGATCAAGCGAGTGACTATTGTATGAGTTGGCTTACTCCCTAGTCTATTAGTCATTCTAGATTTTTCTTGGATATCTCATGAGATAAACAAAAGAAGCTTTGGTCATTACAAAAAAAAAAAAAAAAAAAAAAAACCTTCAGCTTCAGGCATCAAACAAATAACTTTTCCCGAATTCATAAGAGAAAAGACAAAAGTAAAAAACTATGTTAAGATCTGAAGAGGTTAGGTATGTTTAATATAACAGAGCAGTAAACACTGCTCACCTTGTGTTGAAGTTGCCAGAGAAGGCTGTGAGAAGGTTAAAAATGTTGCTGAGGTTTAGAAGTGTAAATATGAGTTTGTATGAAAATGTGTATCTCTTAAGACCTGTGGTAATGGTCTCTTAACCCATTTGAAAGTTTTCGGGGTTTTTTTTTATTCCTTTAGAAAAACCACCAGATTTTCACAAGGAGAACCTCTGAGATACCAGAGAACATTCTTTTGTTCTGTTGTTGGAAAGGAAAAAAGCTGTTACTGTGAAAATCCTTCCAGAGACCTCTGCTACAGGAAACCAAAGGCTTAATCAGCAGGGGAAGAGCCACAAGGACATAGATGGAGAGTACTAGTGGATAATTGCTGCAGCTGGGGAAGAAAAAAATGGAGCAGATCAGATCTTGTGATAAATAGCTTAATTTTATTTCATACCTTCAATACGAATTTATTTTGACTTTCATATTCACTTACGAATTAATTTATTTATATGCATGTTTAGGAAAATGTGCACCTGATAAAAATTTTACTACATATGAATGTGTCATGCTCGTTTCTTTTTTGGTTTATTTTTAATTTAACAGTATTTTGTGTATACTGTCCCATAACATTAAATATTATTAAAACTTGTATTTTGGTAGAAGCATAAAGTTGCATATATTGTACGATCTTTCAATTCTTTTCAATTTTAGCCATTTTAAAAATGCATTTTTAAGTTTTACCTCCTATATCATAACTTTACTGAAAATAACAAGTTAAGTTAAGGCATCTGTAAAAAAAAACATTATTTAATCAATCCTTATCTTTAGAGTAAATTTAGAACTAGAAAAAAAATAGATTTATACTTTTTCCATACTTTTGCAGTCTATTTCTCCAATGCTTTACAGAAAGTTTATATCAACTGCTCCACTATGAAAAGCCTGTGTTTTCATAGTCTCATGACTGCAAAGTGGAAATGAGCTCTCTCCAGGGGAAACCAGACATCATCATATGAGAGCAAACTTACACATTGAAATATTTTTCTATTTCAGATAAATTTCTAATTTCACTTAAAATTGTATCTTACACATTAAAATATTTTTCTATTTCAGATAAATTTCTAATTTCACTTAAAATTGTATCTAGAATCAGGCACACCAATGTGACCTATAAGAATTTGCTATCTGCTCTTCAAGTCAGCTTGAGTAAACACAGGTTCCTATACTACCCCCAATATATTACTTTAAATAAAGTAAATTATTTTACTTTTATTCCATGAACATAACCTGATGTTTGAATTGAGTTTGCTGTTAAAGCTCTGGGAAAATTTCTTCAGAATTAAACTGTAACCTTTTAAATTTGAAAACACCTTCTAGGTGTCAGGGCCTTGAATGTGTGTTCTTTCCTGATCACAAATGATCTCTTCAGACTGATCTTTCCTATGGCATGCAAACATGCATAAGAAAGAATGTCTATGAAGAATTAAAGATGTAAAGTTTCTTCTAACTTTTTTATCCTGTATTTGGCAGAAGATTTGTAGGTTTTCTTTTACAAGTATATTTTACCTTCAGAAACATTGAACTGTTGGAAGGATTATGGTAATGAGATGGTGAAAAGACTTTAGAAAGGGTTAGAACATGTAGTCTCACCATGCAATAGTAAATGAGAAAATGTCTGTGGATAACATGTTATGTGTTCTATGTATTCTTACTTTGGAAAATCATCATTCCCTTTTGAAATTTCTGCTTCATTTTTTTTTGCTTTGCTTTAATTTAAATACGTGAAAGCTTCTACTTCTTTTAAATATTTTTGATATGGAATGTTCTTTGAACTGACATATATTTTCACCTAGCAATACATTTGCTATACTTTCTCTAAAACTGAGAGGTAATACACAAGAATTTTAAATGCTGTGTCTCTCATAATTTCTGAAAAACCAAAATTAAAGGTTAACATTTGTTTACTCCATTTTTAAATCAATTACCTGAATTACACAGATGGATGAAAACACCATGAAAAATGGAAATTTTGAAAAATGCTTCTATTATGTATGGGAAAAATCTATTTAGGCAATTATACTCAAACCCTCTTCACAGGGGAGTGAACTTAAATGGAAATAATCTCCCTAACCTCAGGCAATCAAGAAGAATTCATAGGCATTTTGATTTATTTGAATAAGAAGCTCAACATTCTATCAGAGAAGAATACAAATATTCGGTCAGTTATTCAGTCAAATTTGGAAAATTTATTGAATGTATACATAATTGTAATTCTATTTATATATATGCACATGTATGCATTGAGGATAGATTTGTTTGTTCATGTGTGATATACATAATAGGTAAGGGTAGTAATATAAATTAGTGTTGGCATGTGGTAAAGAGATGGAAAATAATATATTTACATAAAATGAGTACATGTGTTTGTCCAATAAAATACATTGCATATTCTTCCCCTTGCAATTTCCCAGCTCTCTAGCTATTTGAAAGACTCATAAAATAGTTTTGACTATTATGTCTGAAAGAGAGCTTGTTTTCTTTCAATTCTTTCCAAAGTAATGAATTCTTCAAGAGTGTTTAAAATATAATATAATAATCAGAAATTATCATAATATATTGCAAGTGAGATATAACTTGAGGGGTTTTGTAAACTTTAGGAAGTATAAACCAAATTAATATAAAATGTTCAAGCAAATGATACTCTGATCTCAATTATGAGGAAAGTCACAATAAAAATGCAAAACTCACAAATATATGAGAATTTATCCTGGTAAATGAAATATTTAAAATATTTTGGACAGTTTTGCGAATACTACATGTTATGAGGATAGAATATGATCCATTATCCTCCAATGGTTTGATAAATACATTTTCCCCATTTTTCACTATAGAAAATGTGTCACGGCTTTCAAACTTTGTGAAGTACAAAAATGGGAAAACTTTTACCTAATTTCCACCTTAGGATTTTCAGATTATCTGTTTCTTCTTCATTTCAAAATATGCCAGTACTGAGAAACTAATTGAGTGGAGGTATTTCTCATCAAACCAGTCAGTGTAAAATGATCTCATTGTTCAACATTGGCAAAGTGTCTATTAAAGTTAATGGAAGAAAGAATTACACCACTGAAGTAGAAGCAATGGCGATGGCTCGAACAGAAGCTTAAAGGGAGAACGGTGACACTTCCCTGGGATTGCTTTTCATGTGGCTTTTTATTGGGGTTAGGAAGGAAGGGTTCTTATCTACCTTGAAGTACTTTCTAGATAGCTTGTGTGTATTTATAAGCCATTTTAGTTTCTGAGTCATCTTGCCTATTCAGTATAGCTATTGAATAAACTGCTTGGGTACATTTTTACCCTTCCTTTTATATTATGAAGTCCTATTTGCTGCTATTTCTGACTTTAACCCCTTCTATAAGGTGGTTAAGTGATGACAATGATATGAAAATAGGTTTCTCTTTGCCACTTTGTTCAGAGTGGAAGTAACTTAGTACATACAGTAATTTCCCCCATCCTCTACTCTACATTTAATCCCCACATCATTTCTCCTTGAGGTTCTCAGGTCTGAAAAGTCATCTCCAACTTGCACTTATAAGACATATTCATTTATATTTTTCTAATTCTTTAGCAGATTATATAGATGCTTTATTTTACTATCAAATCTAATAATTTCATTCAACTATTACTTTATTAGTGCTTTCTCAGTTGATTTTCATAAGTGACTCTTCATGCTAAAAAATGTGCACCCAAGCTAATCACAGGATTTGATACATAAGTACTGAAGAAATAGTTTTTTTCACAAATAAATCAATGATAAATAACTAAATGGCATAATTCATCATTTAAGTATGATATATTAACATACCTTACATTAAGGAACCTTAAGTTTACTTTAACTAACCTTACATTGTACACATGTTTCCAGATTTCCACCATTATTAAGAACACTATGAGAATATCCTTGTAATTAAACATTTGCAAGTCTCCTTGATTGAATATTCAAATTGTTTCTTAAAATGAATATTAGTGATTTAATATTTTTAAAAATTTTTAATTTTTTTTCTAAGAAGCATCAATAATATTGAGTATTTGCTATGTTTTGTTTGATTGACAGTTTAAAAAGTAAAAACATATTAGCACACAATCTATTAATTTTTTTTATTAAGCAGTTGGTAAGGTAAATTTCCTATTGTTATTGTTTTTTTCTGTATATAACAATATGCCAACTCTTCTTTGGTGAACTTAGTTTTCATAGTCTTATTTTACTTTTTCAATTAGAATAGTTGTATTCTTAAAGATTATATAATTGTTTATATGTTGATAATGTTATATAAACAATGAAATGTTATCTCCAACTTGCACTTATAGGACATATTCATTTATATTTTTCTAATTATTTGGCAGGTTACATAGGTGCTTTATTTCACTATTAAAACTTTGTATGTGATGAGCAATTATTCCCCAAACTTATAAAACTAATTTTTATTATGACTATGATTTTAAAACTTAAAATTTTTAGACTTTCAGTTCTTAATATGTTAGCTTTTAAATTCCTATAAAGGACTTTCTTGAAAAATGTTTAGACATCATTTATAATTATTATGTACAAAGTTTGTTTAATCTTTAAATATTTAATTTAATTAGTATTTGCTTATACATTGTATGTTTGGATTTTCAGGTAAATTTATAGCTTGAAACAAAAGACATTGTTATATTTTGGATATGAGATGTCTGTCCCTCAAAAGATCCTGTTACTGTAGGAATATTCAGTGCTATATGATTAGATCATGTGAGATGTAATCTAAGTCATCCACCCAGGTTTCAATGGACTGACTGGGTGGTTTGTAGGCATGAGGAGTATGGTTGGAGAAGTTGGGTCATTGGAGATGTATCCTGGAAGGGTGCTTCTGTCCTGAGCTGCCATCCCCTGTTCCTGACTCTATCATTATCAGAGCAGCTTTTCTTTTCAACTGGGCCCTTCCTCCATGATGTTCTATCTCACCTTGGGCCCCAAGCAGTGGACTTGGCTATCTCTTGAATAAAACCTCTGAAACCCTTAGTCCCAAATAATTTTTTTCTCCTCTAAGTTTTTCTTTTCAGGTATTTTGGTCACAGCTGACCAAAATAGAAATATACAAAAATGAAATCTACAGTTTTACTCACCTTTATTGGGGTGACTTGTTATTCATACTTCCGTTCAGCTTTTAAGAACATAATTTGGCCTGTAGTCAGTCATTCCTTCTGTGCAGAAAAACTCACATATTTCTGCATGTATTTCTTGGGGGTAATTTATATGACATACTCCAAACTTCATTTATAACACAGTTTTTGCATGCCTGGTAAGTAGACTTCCCACTACTCTATTAAATTTATATTACATCCTAAATTAATATTATAAGATCAAGTCTTTATTGTTGACTCTCCCTGTTTTTTTTTTCTCATCAGTCAGGTTTATCTATTCTTTCCTTTTACCTCTTTATAGTAAAGAGAATCACATGGAGCATCACATGTTGACTCATCTATTCTTCAGTAGATGAGTTAGTGGATAGTGTAGGTTTCACTACTTCTCTATTTATGATGGAGATATTAAATTGCACTAGACTCCTCCCCAGTAAATTTGTAATTTTAGAACTTTTTGTGCCATATTCATTTTTCCAAAATATCAGTGTCATGGTGCTAATTTGGGGGTATATACATTTTTTTGGACTTGAAAGGAAATTCACTCTTTTGAAATAAATGAGAACATATTAATGTGCCAGGACATCTACTTTTCAAAAAAGACAACATGTAATATTCTGACAGGTTTACCTTCTAAAATTGACTAATGCAGAATTTAAAATGGAAGATCTGTGTGTACTACTACATGGGTCCTAGTTCTTAGCTACACTTCCTTTGCTTAGAGATGCTGGTGCAGGAGATTTTGACCACAGGCTTCATCTTGTATGTATATCATCTTCCTAAGATTTACCCAATTAAAGATATCTCTCATTACATTCCCTATATTGTCTTTTTTCCCTGGCCTTGTAAACTCTTCCTTATCTTTCTAAAGAGCTTTCATGTATTACTTTATCAAATTTCACAATTCTTCCTATAAATACTTTCTTAGTATATAATGTTTTTTACTTCTCTCGAGGCTGATCATGTTGCAACATGTTAGTTAAGAATCAATTCCTATGTTTTTCTTTCTTTTTTTTTCCTGGAATATATTTACACTTCTACTTGAGGTAAAACATGCATAATGTCTTCATGACTGCATGGGAAAAAAAGCGCATAGTCATAGTATATTTTAAGAATAAAAATACACTGGTGTGGATACAAAATATCAATCAACCACAACAATTTTTAATGCCAGACAGTGTTGTGCTATGCCTGGAAATAGGTGCCACCTCACATAAAACCTACCTTGTGCAGTTCATATCTGCTACAGTTTGGTCCACCACAGAATTTGGCATGCTTAAACAAACCCAACCAAATAAATGCTTATTGATTAAATTTTTAAAATGTCAGAGAATTAAAAGTAATTTTCTTAGGAAACATAAATATTTGCATGGAGAAGATAACTATTACAAGAAAAACAGGTAGGAGTATAAAAGCAGTACATTAAGTAATGCTTCAGTCTACCAAAGTAAATGACCCAGAAAAGCTTCCCCAGAAGAAGTGACATGAAGATGCACTTTCAAGAGCATATACTTTTTATTTCTTGGATGAGAGGTGATGCAAGCAATTCTACCTGTGAGAAAAAGAATATGGTTTTAGAACAAAATGACCCATATAAAAGTCCAGAGACCATTATGACACACAGGCCTTAAGTAAGCACCTGTGTCTCCTTTAACTTTTCTACTATTTTTTTAAAATATGGCTCCACTTATAATATAATTTCCCCAAATCTACAACAATTTTGGTACATATCTATGATAGACCCAAAATAATTGTCATCACACTAAACATATTCATCATTTTAAAATTACTTTTACCAAATGGCCTCTGAAAATTTGAAAAATTCAAATAACAGATTAATTTCAATGTATTCTAATATACCTAGTTTTGTGAGCAATAGCAAATATCCAAATATGGGGGGTATTTTTCCACATATTTATATTTTCTAAATGCCAAAAGAATTTGCATTTTCATATGCAAACTAGACACAATAAAACTATCGATAATTAAAGCATTCTTAAATCCAGTTGGAGAAAGTGGTGAAAGACATTCCAGGAGAAAGAAGCAAAGCAGAACAGTAGTGTTTGAAATGGTCTAGCTATTTGATGATAGTTTACTAACCCAGCATCATCAGAATATGGGAAGGGGGTAAGAAGCAGTTAGACATCTGGAAAGAAAAGTTTAGAACAGAGGGTTAGGGGAAATTTTTGCCTCACTACTACACTTATTTTTTATCTACATCTGAGCAAAGCAAAATTATAAGTATTTAAAATTCTGATCCTGATTACTGTCTGGAAATATTAAGCCAGGTTAAAAATATATTTTAATTTGTTTACCTAGCTTTTAAGGTAACACCATGGGGGTAAATGTGCAACATAATTTTAGAGTCTTTTCCTGATTGATAGTTATGTATAGTAGTGAATGTAAGGTAAAGGTCTGAACTTTGTTCAGATCTTGGGATGACTTTAAAGATAATCAGGTACAAAGGTTAATAGCAAAATACCACCAACTATTGATTTCATGCTCTCTTTTGGTGAAGGGGGAAAAAAATCTAACAATAGTGAAAATTTTACTAATCTGAAAAGCAATTTGTACATAAAATATTTGCCTTCAACATATAATCATTGAAATGAGAAGATACCCTAAAGACATAGTATATATATAACAAGTTGCAGGCTTGGAAGTGGTGAGGTGGTTACTACTATATGTGAGGCAGAAGTAAATGAAAAAGTGAGAGAGAAATTATTTTAAGCTGTTGCACCAAAACATACACAGGCATAATTACTGCCAGAATCAATATATTAACTTATATATTTCTATCTATCTATCTATCTATCATCTATCAATCTATCATCTATTTACCTACCTATATGCTAAGCAAGCATTGTACCACTAAGCCACAACCTCAGCTCTAAAACAGATTTAAAATCTACCTTGAAAAAAATACAATAAAAATATATATTCAAATCAATAAACTATTTTGTTAGCTGAATACTACAATTATGGTAAAATTGATAATAATTTCTTAAGAAGTTTGGATATTGTTATATTTATATAAAAACATAAAAGATAAAAAGGACTTTTATAGTTAAGTGACTGTGTCAAAATATGAGTCTAGATTTTTTTCCACCCACATTTTGGAATAATCCCTAAATAAAGAAACAGATTTATAATGAATTTTCTAAATTAGAGTAGAAGCTCTTGCAAAAGTTATGAAGAGAAAAATGTTACTGTATAACAAATGGGAGAAAAATAAATGCACGTGTTTCTTAAACTGATAGTCTATTTTCAATTTCTTGACTTCATTTGTAGAGATTCAAAACTTTTCTGATTGAGTAACTGAAAATATTGGACATCAGATTAATAATATAATAGAAATAAAACTTCAACAAATAATAAACAAATTGATGATAAAAACTTATAAAAACATGTTCATATATTTAATATATAAAGTTAATTGAAACAAAATTTAGATAAAAATTGAATGATTATTTACAATTCTATTTCTTATTCAAATGAAAGGAGAAGAACATTCATAAGAAAAAAATCAGTATAACAAGTAGTTCCTTACTGTTTATCAAGAAAGTTCAATTAGAAAAATAGGTAGAAATTTAGGTGTGGACAATTATGGCCAATTATGAAAAAAAATAAAAATAAAAATAAATTTAAAAAAACATGTTCTTGGTGAGAATTAATTGATTAAAGTCTGGCTGGGTTCTTCCAGAAGGAGAAGAAACTTCCTCCCATGAGAAATGAGTAAACTTTATATTGAAGGACTTATTAGACTTAATTTTTCTCTACTTGAAGGTAAAAATATTCAATGATCTGAATCCATCATTATTTTCTTATAATCAATGAATCTAGACTCATAAGATCTGACTTACATTTTCTAAAAGCATTAAAAAACTGAAATAATTCTCAAACCTTCCATACTCTAGGAACATTATCTTTAATCTCCATATCCTTCTTTTGTTACATCATAAAACACTTAAATATTATTTGATTATTCTTTCTGAATACTTGAAGATTTTTTTAAAGTAGCTACAAAACATATAAAAATATTAAGTTCAGAATTTCTTTTTTATAAGATCTGGATGTTTCACTATTTAGGTTATGTATGTTATTAAATATTGTTTTATAAATTCTAAAATAACATCAATTAAATTAAACATTCCAGAAAGAACATTTTATTTAGCTGAATGTAATTGTATCTCCATGTGCTGATTAGAATTCGAGACATATTTAGATGGTAAGGTGAGCAGAGCTGAGAATAAGTGAACACATGGTATGAAAGAGTAGAATGTTTTAAAGAAACCAGATTTATTTTGTTATGCAAGATAATTACTTTCTGTAACTGCATCTGCTTTAGAGTTTTTGTTAGTTGGAATCTAAGACAACCTAACTTAAACATTATTTTTCTATTTTCAACCATGTACATAAATATATAAATAAATGATTTTGTTTTTTTCAGAATTCTATGTGACAAAATTCTCAAAATTTTAGTTAAAAATTCCAAGAGGGCACAGGAGGCTTATTTTATCAAGATAAAAATTTATTCATTAAATTTTATAAATATCTTACAGTTAAAAGAACAAATAATTTAATAAAATTACTATGAATTGATATTAATTTTTTAAAAAATCATGCTGGTAACTTCCCAGAAAAAAAATTAAAGTTCTCAAAGAATAATGTAAGAATGTTATATAAAACCATAGGCTTATTTCTTCTTATTGGTACACTTTAGTTATACAGAACAGTGGGTTTCCTTGTGTTGTACCTGGTAAACCATGCTTATAAAATACTTTGATTTAAAGCATTCCCCTTAACCTGTCTCCCACTTTGCTCTGATTTCCTTCCTCTACAATAATAGGCTCCTTATTATGCTCCTGATTTTTTTGTTTGTTTCTTAAATTTCTTCTTCTAGCTTCTTCATATGAGGGAAAGCCTGCAATGTTACTCTTTCTGACTTTGGTTTATTTTGCTTAACAATGTCATATCCAGTCCCATCAATTTTCCTGCAAATGACTTAATTTTATTTTTACTTATGGATGAATAAAATTTTATTCTGTACACAAACCACATTTTTTATTTATTTTTCTGTCAGGTGACATCAAGGCTAGTCCAATAACTTAATCATTGTGAAATATATTCCAAAAATCATGGTGTGTATGTATCACTATAGTATGCTGAGTTTAATTCTTTGGGAGTAATACCAAAGAGTGATATAACTGGATCATATGGTAGTTCTGTTTTTAGTTTTTTATGGAAACTCTTTACTGATTTTCATAGCAACTGTACTAGTTCACATTTTTACAAGGAGTTCCTTTCTCTGCACATCCTCATCAGAATTTGTTATTGTTTGTGTTTTGTTTGTTTTTTTTTTGTTGTTGTTGTTGTTATTGTTGTTGTTTGTTTGTTGGTGCTGTGGATTGAATGTATGCTAAGCAAGCGCTCTGCCAATGGAGCTACAGTTCCAGCCCTATTGTTTGTGTTTTGATGATTGTTTTCTGATTGGTGTAAGATAGAATTTCAGTGTACATTTGAGTTTCATTTTCCTAATTGCTAGAGATATTGAAAACTTTTTACATATTTGATGGTCACTTGAATTTCTTATCTGAGAACTGACTGTAATTTTGTACATTTATCGATTTTTAATTTTGTTATTTATTTGTTTATTTTTAATGTTAAGGTTTTTCAGTTCTTTTTAAATCCTGGATATTAATTCTTTGTCAGAAGAGTAGTTAGCAAACATGTTCTACCATTCCCTAGACACTTTCTTCACGGTGTTAGTTGTTTCTTTGCTATGCAGAAACTTCTAAATCAGATGCTATTACATTTATTAATTTTTGGTATTATATCCTGAGTTTTGGGTTTGTTATATGTAGCATTTATCATAATAAATTCCGCTAAATTCCTTCTATTTCTAGTTTTTTCAGAGCTTCCATCAAGAAATGGTCTTGAATTTTGTTACAGATTTATTTGCATCTATTGAAATAATTGTGCGATTTTTCTCCTTGTTTTCAATTATGTCATGTATTACACTTACAGATTTGTATAGGTTGAACCATCCTTCAATCTCTGGGGGGCCAAGGGAGGCAATTCAATCATTGTGTGTGATCTTTTTGATGTGTTTTTAAATTTGGTTTGCAAGTGTAATTTAAGACCTTTGTATGTTTTTTCATTAAAGTTATTGGTCATAATTTTCTTTCATTTTAGGATTCTTATTTATCTTTGATATCAGTGCTTCATACAATGAGTTTGGAAGTATTCTCTCCCTTTCTAATTCACACAATATTTTGATAAGTGCTGGTGTTAGTTTTTCTTAAAAGATCTGGTAAAATTAAGCTGTAACCCATAAGATTTTAGACTGTTCATTTTGGGGAGTCTACTTAATAACATTGCTTTTAACTTGTCTGTTTAAATTTTCTATTTCCTCTTGGTTCACTTTTGGTAGGGGTATGTGGCTAGAAATTAAGATGTTTCTTTCAATTTTTCCAATATACTGAAACATAAGTTTTCAAAATTGTCCCTAATGATCCTATGGATTTTAGTGGTGTCTATTTAATATCCTAGTTTTCCTATCTATTCTTATTTAGATCATCTCTTTTTTCTTTTAGATAGCTGGACTAAGTGTTTATCAATCTTGTTTATCTTTTTAAAGAACCAATTGTCTCATTGACCCTATTAGTTTAACTTTTAAATTTTCTATTTTTATTATTTTAGCTTTGATCTTTATTATTTATTTCCTTCTCCTAGTTTTCAAATTGGTTTGTTTTTTTTTTTTTTTTGGTGACCTTAAGATTCATGATTAGATTATCCTTTTCTTTCTTTCTTTTTTCTTTTCTTCTTTTTTTTTTTTTGAAAATTTTTCTGATTTTTTTTATGTGAGAACTCCTTACTAAAAACTTCCTATTACTTCATTAGCTATATCACACATAATGTTGCATTTCCATTTTGTGTTATTTAATTTTTTAATTCCCCTCCTCATTTCAGCAATAATTAATTCATCATTCAAAATTGTATTGATCAATCTTCAGGTACGATTTTAGTTTCTGAGATAATTTTTGATGTTGAGTTCTAAATTCATTCCATCATGTTCTGAAAAGGTGCAAGAAATTATATAAATTTAATTTTGTGTTATTTCAGAATTGCTTTGTGCTCTAATATATGACCTATTTCTATAAGCAGCTGAAAAACAATGTATTCATTTGCTATTTGGTGAAATATTCTTTCAATGTTTCTTAAGACTATATGACCTATAGTACACATTAAATATCTTCTGTCCTTGTTGATTTTCTGCGTGGATTACCTCTATGTTGGTAATAGTGCTGCACTGAAGTCCCCAACAATTAATGTGTGGGTGTCTATGTGTCTCTTTGTGTCAACTATTGTTTGTTTTATGTAACTTGACACATAAAAATTCATGGCATAAATATTTAAAATTGTTATTTATTCTTATTTTATTATTCAATTTACCACTATGCAATGTCCTTCCCTGACACTGATGACTGATTTTGACTTGAATTTTACTTGGCCAGATATGAGAGTGGCTCCTTCTGCAAGTTTTCAGATGCCCTTTGCATGAAATACTTTCTATCATTTCATTTTCAGTCTGTAAATACATCTGCTTATGATTTCCATTTATTAGAGTAATACTCTAATAGAGAAAAAATAGGTACTAAAGAAAATAAATATTAAACTAACATGGTGCATGAAATGAATAGAAAAAGTAGAAGAAGCAAAAAGTGAAGGAGAAGGGAAGAGTGGGAGGGAAAGGATACACAAGAAGCAGAAGTTAGAAGGCAGCAAAAAGAGGAAAGAGTTTTGTTATTTTTTTATTCTGAATTAAGGTAAGATTGATACAACATGATTTTATTTTACTTGTGTCATATAATTACAATATAGGAATTGAGGTTAAGACATTTTTAGAATTCTCAAGTTAAATTACTCTTGGTACAATTTACAGAATTTTGTATATATAGAAATTGAATATCATAAGTATTAGATTTAAGGATGATGAGAGTTTTATCTAGTTGAAAATATTTTAATGAAATTCCAAATAGCAAATTAAAATAGTAATTCTGAAAAACTTTGGAGTGCTTTGATATATACATAAAATATTCTACAAATTACTAGATATTTTTTCTTGTCATTTGGCTTTAATTCAATTACACATTTGGAAACCTAAAAAAAAAATCAGAATTTCAAAGAAAAATTGAGTCTATACTATATTGAGTAGTTTTTTTATGTTCTCAACTATTTTAGACACTTTCATTCAATATTATAGTTTATTTATTTTTTAATCATACATATTCAATAGATAAATGAATTGAGACACAAATTTCACTGGGCAATTTAGAACTGAATCAATGTTTTCTAAACAAAAATTTTCAGTTCTAGCAGATTTTTTTAGATACTTTATCAAAAATAAGATATTCATTATCCATTTCGCCTAAACCCAATTTTGACCATCAAAAATGAAGAAAGATGCTTTTTAGAATTTAGATAAGCTTTTATTAGATCACATTGTTAAAATGTCATAATAAAATTCAAAGTTAAAGTTTTAAAATCCTAATGTAAAGTTTATGTAAAGATTTTTATTATCTAAAACTTTAAAATAGTTTTGGATACTCTCCTAGATATTAAAATTAGGAGTAAATTTTAACTACTGTATACCAAAAAAAAAAAAACATAGTTATTCTAATTTTTCAATTTAAGTTCTCTTTCTTCTAATTTGTTACTAATTTCATATAGTATTTTTAAAATTTTAATGTATTGGGTTGATAATTTAAATAAAATGAAAAAAAAACACTTTACAAATATAAATATATCCATGGTACCAATATACTATAAAATAATACATGTATATAAAGAGGAAAGTATTAATGAAACCATCTTAAGTCTTTGGATACATTCTGTAAGTTAAATTTTTAAAACTCATCATGTGTAGTGTAATGTTTACGTATATCATACAATACAAATAAAGGAAGAAGAATAAAAATATCACCATTCTACTGAAGAAAATGTCACTTTTCCAGAAAGTTAACGGAAAAAATAATCCAACATATTGAAAAAAATAAAAACAGTTACACACACACACACACACACACACACACACACAAAATGAGTTTTCAAACACCTGTTACTCAAATTTTAGCATCTTAGAAAAATTGCTGTGAAGAGAGCAATATTGGAGATGAATTTAATAATTGTATAAAATTTGGAAAAAGAAAAATATGATTTCAACAAAAATATTAATTTTCTGATAAATAATTTGCATGAGTTGTTTACTGTGTACAACACTGGAGCCCAGTAAAGAATTTTTGCAATTTGATACTGATATGAAATCTGTGGTTTAGGAACTCTTTACCTATGAAAGTAAGCAGGAAAGGTTGCAGTGAGCAGTGGAAGGAAAATGAATCATTTCAGTGGCAGCTATCATAACCAAAGCATAGTTTTGTACATTCAGGCTGAAATAGCAAAATATCATTTAATGAGTGGCTAACAAATAACAAAAATATTTCTTTACAATTCTGGATGCCAGAAGTTACAGGATTGAAGGTTTGCATTTTCAGTGTCTATAGAAGGATAGCTTCCTAGTTCAAAAAGTCAACTTTTACTGTAACATCGCATGGTATAAGGGTTCACTTTTGTAAGGATACTGCTCCCATTTTTTTTAAATTATCTCATAAAATTCCCTAGCCTAATATTAGCTCCTTGAAGATTATACTTCAAAATATGAAATTTGGGGTATATGAGAGCATGAATGGGAAAATATAAGTAGGGTAAAATGTACAAATTTGAAGACACTGGTTTTGTTTAGTACCTCTGTATTACCATATATTGGAGTAACTAAAACACATAAATTTGCATAAATTACAAATTGGAATTGTTGGTTGACATAATTACATAGTCCACAATTGTTATCAAATTCAAGAGGATTTATTTCCTTGATGTAATTTTGTGTTTAAACTCAACTTTCTTTATATTTTATAAAGTTTGTTTATCTTTACATTAAGAATAGCAACCAAAACCCACCCTGTACTGACACAAGTAGATAGTACACTGGATAGTAAATAGTACATCATAGTACATCAGTATAGAATCATTATTCTTCTTTATCTCAGGAATTTTGGAAAGAAAAGTTTGCATGTTTGTTTGTTTTTTATTAAAGTAGGTAATTTCTGAGCAATGCCTGGAGTTTGTTAATTCACATTAACTTCAGAAAAAAAAATACTTCCCCAGAGTAACCACCACAGGAGAACATAGAATCTTGCTGATTGACCACCTGGGGGCATGTGATTCATCCTTGAGACTGAAGTGGAGTCAATTTGTGTTGGTAAAACAGACATAAAAAAATAGGGAAAGAAAATTTTTCAATAGATTAAGTTAACACTGTCAATTACCATAACAAGAATGATGAATAATTTTGAAAGATATTTGGCTTTATCAACTTGAAGAGATAAGTAACTTTCTGGAAACAAACTCGGAAGACTATCATGCGAATAATTCAGTATCATAATTTATTAAAATAGAATAAGTGGTGAAGCAAGTACATATATGTTTTCAAAATTGTAATAATAAATAAAAGGGGAAAATTCTAATTTTTTTTCTTGCTTTATGTCCATTATACAAGATCTTCAACTTCATTAAAATCTTTTCCTCAGTCTCACAACATCAGCTTTTCTCAGGAAGCAAACCAACTCTAAATGTGCAATTTTGGAAACTCTCTTTTAAATATCCTCACTACATTGTTCTTTATCGTATACTTCCCTCTCCTTCACAACTTATTTCTTATCATTTCAGCTATCTACCATGTCCCTTCCATTCACAGTGAAAAATCCTCAATGAAGAAAGCCAAAACTTGTAAGATTTATTAGAACCGTGAAATTAGAGAAACTTTAGAGGAGCTAACCACACCTATTAGGAATTGATTCTTTTCCTTATCAACACATTAAATGTCCCCTTGTCAATTCTCTATCCCAGTACCATAGACTCCGTTATCAGTAGATAAATGATTGTCCTGTTTTACAAATGAAATTGCACCTGGGCAGCCAGAATACACTCTTAATATCCCATCTTCCTATCTTGCTATAGCTATTGAGTATTTACTCTTCTCCATGGGTCTTAACTCAGAAAATTTAAATACACTTTTCTAAGTAATTTCTGTGCAAATATAAGACCTAGACCAAGAGGTAATTAAAATAGAGCTCTGTGTATGTCATGTTAAAGGTGTGCTAAATATCTCCAGAAACAGCTTACCTTCATTCAGAGAACATACCTGACTTAGAATATAAAGCAAAATGTGTTTAATATCAATTGCAAAGTAATTCTAAATAAAGGGAGCAGTCTGAATAGGTGTCAGAGATAGCCAAGTGTTACAGAATCATGAGAATGGCAAACATTTAATTTTTATCAAAGCAAGGAGATACATAGGAATGACATTATGAAGGAGATTATATAAACATATATATATATACACACACACACATATATATATATCTTATATATATCTTATTTAATGTAAGATAAGCAGATTTATTTCCATGATGTAATTTTGTGTTTAAACTCAACTTCCTTTATATTTTATAAAGTTTGTTATATATATATATATATATATATATATATATATATATATATATATATATATACACACACACATACATATACATACACACACACATACATATATATCTTATTTAAGAAAACAAAGAAAAATTGAACAATAATAAATTATCTCTTTGGATTCATCTCCCATGATGCTTTGATTAAGTTGGTAATAAGTTTCTGTGAGAACATGATGAGGGCTTAGGCCAAAATACTCAGAGTGAGGAGAGAATGGGAGATAAGGGAATATTTACAGGTACCATCAAGTCTTCCAAGGAGTTTGGTTGATAAAATAACAATCAGTTTAAGGTTGGTAGTTAGACAGGAATTGTAATGGGATATGTTTATCTACCTCTACCCTTTTGATTAGGGAGCCACATTTACCCACATCCCTTGTGCTTTAAGTTTCTTGGACAAAAGCATATCGTGCAGTCCAAATACATCAATTAGAATATTGTTTTTAGGAATCATTTTGGGCTGTGGAACAGATTTCCTATTCTTCTATTAAATATGACACCATAAAAACCATGTGCCTGTGTATCTTCCAAAATACACTTTCTCAACCATATGAGGAGAGACAGCAGTTACAAAGAAAACATAGAACAAATTGAATTTATTAGATAAGAATGATGGGCAAATTACTACAACCTGACTCAGAGCACCTAATATCTAATAGAACAGAAAAACAAAGCATTTGGATTTCAGTTAGTTAGTCAAAAAGTTTAGATCTTGATTCAGCTAGCTAGGATTTATTTCTGCTACATAGAAATAAAAGGTTCTTGATTAAAAAAAATATTCACTTGCATTTCAAAGTAAAATCTCTCCCATTAGGCCAAGGTTGTGACTCAGTGGTAGAGCTCTTGCTTGCTATTTGTGAGTCACTGGGTTCCATCAATCCCCAGCACCACATAAAAAAATAAACAAATAAAATAAAGGCATTGTGTCCATATACAACTAAAAAAAATTTTAAAAAATCTCTCCTGTTAAAATCAATATCATTTTTTATGATTCTCATTCTACCTTTCCAATGAATTGGATCAACCAGGTTTTATCTTCATTTGTTACCCCTTTATTAAACTTTTGTAATAGTACTGTTGAAATACAACACACAGAAAAAAAGTAAAACAAATGTACAAATTTGTTTGATTCAGCTTTTCTCTCTGTGAACAATCAGGTAACTCCTTTTTTTTTTTTGTCATGTTGGAGATTGAACCCAGGGCCTTGTGCATGTAAGGCAAGAACTCTACCAATTGAGCTATATCCCCAGCCTCGTTTTTTTCTCTCTTAAAAAAAAAAAAAAAAACATCAATTTTTTCACCATACATTTTATTTTGCCTCTTTCTGAATCTTATATAAACAGAACAATTCAGTATTATTGATGCCTATGGTTTGGAAACCCATATATGTGAGACATACCACTTCCCAGTTGATAGATAGTTGTGCTAAATATAACCAGAAAGCTATCATTAGATTATAACTTATAAACTGAGCTTTCAAATTGACAACATAAGACACTCTGGGGCTCTTTTGTTTTTAGGGAACTCTAAGGTTCTGGAACAAACACACAAATAAACCTTTGTAAAAGTCTCAATATAGGAGTTGATATTGAAACATAAAGTGATCTTTTCTAACAGAAAAATCAATACTTTGTAATCTGACTAGATCAGTTGTTTTTAATTAATGTTTACATAATAAATATTATTTTACTTTCAAACTTACTTTACTCCAATAGTTTATACTTCTTCTGTCAGAAGCATAACACTGAGTTCATTTGTAAATTAGAATTTGACATTTTTCCGTTTGGAACAATTAGTCTATTTCCATTTTTGGAATTTAATGGTATAATTGTCTTTAAAATAAAATTTCACCATATATTTTCTAATTGTTTTTTCTTTTGTCAACATTCAGGGATTCTTATTTGGCTACTTGTAGATAATATTCTTATTATTTTATTTTGTGCCTCTATTGGTTGGTAATTTGCATTTTAAGAAAGCATTTATTAGTTACTATAGATACTACAGCATGCACTATTTTTTATTAAAGATAGTTATGAGATGAATTTTCATTTGATTTCATTTTCTTTCACAGTAGCAAATATAAGCAGGGCTGGGGTTGTAGCTCAGTGGTAGAGCTCTTGCCTGGCACATGTGAGGCACTGACTTTGATCCTCAGCACCACGTAATAAATAAATAAATAATGGTATTGTGTTGCCCCCCCCCCAAAAAAAAGAACGTAAGCTTGTCTAATAATAAAAATAAATACAATATATTCACATTTATTGGAAATATAAAATATTTCCATTTTCATCCCCAAACTCTTAGTTTCTCATTATTATGTGATATTTTCAGAGAAGGCAATAGTGATTAGTTTCTCTCAATATTTGAAAGATATTATTGTATCATTTCCCATTCCAGTGTTCCTGTTCAGAGATCAGCTGCAACTAAAGATGTTCTTCACTTTTTTTCTGACTGCTTTGAAGATTTAACTGTTCATGTAGCTTTTAGAAATTGATGACACAGGTACATAATTGATAGAAAAGGAATTTGTAGGTTTTCAAAAATTTTGTGTGTTGCTTAATTTCACCAGCTATGGAAAATTCTCAGCAATTACCTTCTTAAACAGAGATTCTGGTCTACTTCCCCCAACTTTTCTTTTTTTATTATTAAGTGGCATTAAACATATGCACACTGTCTGAGGGCATGATTTATGTCTCTTCTGCATGTTTATGTATTATGCTTCATATTTTTTGTCCTGCCTTATGGTTAATCTTTTCATCTATTCCAGTTTCCTCATTCCCTCTTTGTTAGTTAATTACCTCCCTTTAAATTTTCACATTGATTTTTTTCACTTTCTATATATTTCTCTATAAAATTACTTTGTCGTTATTCTTGTCATTTTACATTTCTATTAAAAATCTCTATCTAGCAGTTGTTATTATTTTTACTCATACCCTCTTATGTCAATCTTCTCCCCTTATTATAAAATATTATATTTATATCAATGTAATTTCTTATGTTCTGCATTTTTATGTGAATGATCTTACATTATTAAGTATTTTGTAACTTATCTTCTAAATTACTGTAATGAATTAAGGGTTGTATTTTTGTTGTTTTTGTAGAATTTATTAGCTACTTGTGTTCCTATTTACATTTCTCTATCTTTCTTGATAAGGTCTCCAAATTTACTGTCATATTCTTCAATTTGCTTTTCTTTTTACTGAGTGGAAATCATTGTTTTGGGGTCTGAATGCATGTCTTTTATACATAAAATATGTAAATATCTTCTTTCTGTGGTACCTTTTTTCCCCACTTTCACAGTGTATTGGAAGGCAAAAAATAAATGCAATTTCAATGTAACTTGCTTTTTCTTTGATCATTTCTGAGTTTGTATTGGTTTTATTTAAGAAACTTTTGCTTATCTCAAGTTTTGAAAGTGGTTTTCCCCTGTGTTATTTGTTTGTTTCCAA
This sequence comes from Callospermophilus lateralis, assembly GCF_048772815.1. NCBI lineage: Eukaryota > Metazoa > Chordata > Mammalia > Rodentia > Sciuridae > Callospermophilus > Callospermophilus lateralis. The sequence goes on from NW_027512489.1 coordinate 1,001,533, forward strand.
AATATAATTGAAACTCTTATGCATGCATATAGTATTTGTTATATTTAATGTTTGTACATGCTGTGTGGAAGATTTTGAAGGTTTTTTGTGCTCATATAAATTTTTCATGTGTTCATGTAAGTACCTTGAAACATTTTAATTTTTCTATTGAATTACCTTAACAAATTGCTTAAAGATCAGTTGACCACATATGTGAGTATCATTTCTGGGGGTTTTATGCACTGTACTTATTCATCAGTGTTCTCTTAAGGAAACACCTAAAATAGAAGGGTTGTATCATAACTCTGGACCCAGGTAGTCAGGTTCTGTGTCTCACAAATTTGAGGAATGAAATCCCAAGACACAAGGGTCAGAGCATATAACAGAAAGAAAGCAGAACTCCTGATAGGGAGAGGCCGAAAGAAAGGGATGTCAAGGGTTTGTTGTCTGAGGGTTTTTCAAGGCTTATCTGATGGCCCAGCCCAGGAGATAGTAAGGTGAGGGATGCCAGCATGGACTAACCAAGCTCTTTGAACTCAAAGTTTAATAAGCCAATCATCAAGAAAACATTCAGCATTTATTTTTGTTGTGATTGGTAACTTCACTCAGCATTTTCTTCTCCAATGCCATCCATTTACCTGAAAATGCCATGATTTTATTCTCTTTTATTGCTGAGTAAAATTCCATTGGGTATATATGCCACATTCTTTTTTATACATTCATCCACTGAAGGGCATCTAGGTTGGTTCCACAGTTTAGCTATTGTGAATTGTGCTGCCATAAACATTCATGTGGCTGTGTCCCTGTAGTATGCTGTTTTTAAGTCTTTTGGGTTAAACCAAGGAGAGGGATAGCTGGGTCAAATGGTGGTTCCATTCCCAGATTACCAAGGAATCTCCATACTTCTTTCATATTGGCTGTACCAATTTGCAGTCCCACCAGCAATGTATGAGTGTACCTTTTCCCCACATCCTCACCAATACTTATTGTTGCTTGTTTTCATAATAACACGGCTATTCTGACTGGAGTGAGATGATATCCTTGAGTAGTTCTCATAGTGGGGTAGGGAGGGGGAGTATGGAAGGAATAGATGAATTCTAGATAGGGCAGAGGGGTGGGAGGGAATGGGAGGAGCAGGGGATTAGAAAGGATAGTGGAATGTGATAGCCATCATTATCCAAAGTACATGCAAGAAGACACAAATTGGTCTTATGCACAACCAGAGATCTGAAAAATTGTGCTGTATATGTGTAATAAGAATTGTAATGCATTCTGCTGTCATTTTTTTAAATAAGCCAATCATCAGTGCATATTTTCAATTATCTATTTATATAATTATGAGGACAGGTCTCACCTGTTAGTTTTTGACAAGTCAGAAAGAGAAAACATTTTGTGTAAGGGGTCTGCTGTGGTCGGCCTTTGATAAAGGTAAAGGCAAGGTTATTTAAGGAAGGGCTGCTGTGGTGCAAGCTGTGAGGAACAGAAATAAATATTCTGGGTCAGAAGAAGACATTGTGGTTAACACTGACAGGGAGGAGTAAAGGACAGGATGTCATTCAGAACTGCTTCTCCTTTCATGTTGGCATGACATCCACCTCCCTTCCTGTCCTTCTCCAAGGCCCTTGTCCTGACTGCCAATGAGAGATCTATCTTCCTGTCTTAATATCATAATGTAAGATTGGTTTGATGTTACAGTCATCTGTCCCAATGATTTTCAGACAGGTTGAACTCTTCAGTGTGCTTGCCTCTTGCCAAGATCACAATGTCCTATAGCTTTAGAGGAAGTGTGAAATCTGGCAGCATGAGTCTTCCGTCACAAATTTGTTTTGGCTCTCCTAGTTACTTCACATTTTCATAAAATTACAGAATTAGATTATAAATTTCTACCAACCAACCAGATAGGATAATAAATTGTGCTGTGTTGACCGTATAGTTCAACAGGGGAAAACTTCAAGTATTGATATCGATGAGTATTATGTATTATACCCGTTAAGTCTCCCTCCAATCACTTATGATTTTCCAAACAATCTCAATGATACTTTATAATTTCACTAAGCAATATTGATTCAAATATCATCATGAAAAATTTTATCTAATTTTTTCCCCAAAGCTACTCTCATTCTAATTATGAATACTGAGAAAAGGCATTCTGTTTATTTTAACGTCTGAGATATATTAACTAAAATATTTATTAGGAATGTCTAAAACTAAAAATATTAAGATATGGAATGTACTGTGTTATAGATTCTATTTGACAAAAACAAATGTGAGCCCTAACACTTCCTCTGTTTCCTGTTTTAACATTCTATTGCCTCCTCTCTGAACTATATGAGATGAATTGACTCTTCTGGACACATTTTTCAAAAAGGCCAAGGACAATTTTTATATTCTAATTTTTATTAATTCTTGCATTTTACTAGTGGGTTTTTTAGTATCTTTGTTTTTAACAAGTTCTACTACCTGGAAAAAAATAGATAATTATAGACATTCACAGTAGAATCCATTTAAAATAAACTAAAACATAAGACAGTTTGTCAGTTAACCTTACCCCTGAGGGTAAAAACTAACAATTGCAAGTGGTTAAGTTTTAGTCATCATGATTATACACCTCAAGATAAAAATTTTAAAATAACACTCTTCTAATGATGTGCAAATAGTATGTATAAAATTTTCAGGATTTCATTAGAAACTTAATGGCAGTGAAATTGTAAGCTTTTGAAAAATATTTTATGTTATAAAAGTTAGCTTGTGTAATAAGGTGGTGTCAAAGATTCATTGTAAAGAGTTATGTAAAATATTAGACTAAACAAAATAGTATGTTTAAAATATATATAAGATAGTTTTATCTATATTATCTGTATGAATAGTACATTTAAGGTTAAAGTTAAATAATTTTTGGTGTTAATCTATATAACCAAAGTTATAACACAAAACATTCTTTTTAAAAATAATCTCAAAAATGGAAAATCAGCTCTTTTTAGTTGCAATAATCCTTTATTCCCAAAATATGTTTAATGTATTTATATATTTAAGTAGAACACTAAATCATCTCAGACTTCTTAGTAATATATAAAATAAGAATTCTCACAAATACCTTTCTGAATAGTCTCCCCCTCTAAGTAATTGAATTAGGAAAAAGAAATGCAAGAAAATGTTGTATAATTAAGAAAATCAAGGAGTATTCATTAAGAGCTGTTGCTGTTCTGTATAAGTAATGATGCTATATTTAAAAACTTCCTTTCATAAATTATAGTGAGCAAGGGATATATTGATCTTTCAATTGGTGCTTTGTTTTTATGACAGAATATTCTTTATCTTACTTCAGAGATTCTTTATGGAGTAGGTTCTATCAATTCTGTAATTTTAAACAAGTTCCAAAATGTAATGTCAGGGGAGCTACTTTTTCTATAACAAAAGCATTTTCAGAGCAAATTCCTCAAGATTGTAGCTGTATTTGTTCCATTTGGGTCTCATTATAGAACTCATAACTTCCCCTTCAGGAGGTCAAATACCCTCTAACACATCGAAATTAATCAGATGTACATGTTTGATTAGTTTCCCTGCCATAGCTGCAGGCCATCTCCCTTACTACTGCATAGAAGTGAATACGCAGGTTTCATACAGTTTATCCTTTAATTCTTTCTGTTCCACTTTTGCCTTTTAGGGAGTTTAAAATAGCAATGGTCCTGCCTGAGGCCTCTAAAATAGTGAAACATTCTGTCCACAGAGAGTGTGGTATTGTTCCATTATAAATCATTTTTTAAATCATCACTTTTTTAAAAAGTGTAATTAGTTTGCTAGCTTTTAAAGACTTATTTAAATGTAATAATTGATATTTATAAACAAGAAACTGCAAAAAGGAAAATTTTAAAATACCTTTTTGCTCCTTTTTGTGCATGCTGATTTGATGTGACAAGCTCTGACATAAATGTCTCTTATTTTTTATGTGTTGAGAATATTTCTATTTTGGTCAGATCATAATTACAACTCACATGTATTTGACATGACATCTCTATTTTCAGGAAACTGTAATTTTGCAGTTCACTTTTTACTAGACTTTTTTTCCTGTTTACTTGTGTGTTCCCTTGCTTTTGTTATAAACTGCTATTGCTTGGTTTCTTCCCAATGTCAGTGCTCACATTTTTATGGTTTGAAAAATGTCATCCACTTAGTGTTTGAGTCTCTGGACTTTGTGTGTTGTTTTTGATATTAGATGATGGACAATCTCTGGGATGTCATTAAAACACACCCTTTTTTATGTATGTGTTCCCAAGCCATTATGTTTTACCTATTTTAAATCATCATTTTATTCTTCTTAATCCATAATCAACAATACAGAGAAAAGTCATGCAGATTCTAATAATGAGAGATTAGCATGACATTACAGTTCTAATTCCAATCACATATTATATGCTCTCCCTTTTTAAAGATTTGGCCAACCAACATTCAATATTTTTGTGGCAATGTGAGAGGTTTTCATTTAAAAAAAGAAACACTTTTAAACAAATGACAAGCATGTACATTGTAGAAATTAGCAATGAATAAATTCACACTGAATATATCATGGTGATTTTTTTTAATATGTGGATGCTATTTGTAGATGGTATTTCAATTGTGACCATCTAGGTATACATAAGTCATTGTTTACTGTTTTTCACATAAGGAAAATTTCCCATACTTATGTCTTTTCTTAATGTATATCTCAGAATTAAAGCTGCAAATTACATAGTAATTAAAAAAATGATACCATGTCCTAGGTATTGTGTTAAAAAGCTTTATGGGATTTATTTACTATACTCTATCTTAATAGATAAAATTATCATTTAAATCAATTAATTTATTAATTTTTTGAAAGTTAAAGACTAATGGTTCTCTAAATTAAAAAATAAATCAATAAAAAAGAATACATTTTCCCAAAATACCTCTAACTTTTATGATTTATGAACATGACCATCTTGTAAGTTACTGGTTACAATAAATTATAGCTTATATTTAAGTTATAGCTATAGTTATATTTTGTCCCTGTGAGCAGAGAGAGACCTGTCTCTCTGCTTCCTTGTTGCTCCTTTGCCCTGTCATGTCCTTCTACCATGCTTTTCTGCCTCAGCTTGGGTCCAAAGCTATGGAGTTGGCTGACCATGGACTGAACTTCTGCTACCTTGAGCCAAAATAAACATGTCCTTCTTTATCTTATTCTTGTCAGGTATTTTGGCCAAAGTCACAGAAAAACTGACTAAGTGATACCTGTAAGTATCTTTAAACTAAAGAGAAAAAAGTAGGGGAACCAGGCTATCTTTAATAGTCCTAGAGTCAGATATCAATTGGATATTTATGCAATCCTGTTCTATTTTTAACAAAAAAGTGATGACAATACATTTTCTAATAAATTACATTAATTTATCCAATTTAAATTTGTAATTGAGATGATTTTTCTCTATGTTCAGAATCTTAAACTGAAGACATGTTGTTGACCCCTGAGGCATCATTTAAAGTATCACGCCTACTACAAGAATATGTTTGTACTTGCAAAAATGCCAAACCAAACACTCTTAAGTCCTTCGAACTCTAAGTTAAAGGCTTATCAATGTTATCTGGGTATTTAGTATGGGTATTGCTAAACTAAATTTCTTATAAACATGTATAACATGCTAGCCTTTGCTATCTTCATCTTCCTAATTTCTCTGTGTGTATTAGAACGTTCATGAATTTAAATCCAGAGCTGCCTACTCCCAAAGAACAGTTTGAATACCTTAATAACTATAGACTTACATGCCTGAAAAATTAGTCTTTTCTTAATTACCTATTCACAAGGAATCTTTTTTCTTTTTTTTTCTTTTTTTCCTAAAAATCAGATTATATGGTTGAGGATGTATCTTAGTGATAGAGTATTTGCCCTGCGGATTGAATCCCCAGTACTGTGTAAATAGATACAATGTAAAATAGATATCAGAAAGTATCACACAATTATTATACAAAGGAGATTCTATCAACATATGAATGCTGAAATTCAGTGTAAGATAAATAGGCATATAAGTTATATCATAAATAAATATTCACATGTGATAATTATAATTGCATATTATATAATTATAATTATAGGAAACTGTTCAAATGGGCATATTACTTTTTCCGTTTAACACATTTCTTGAGATATTTTCATACATTATAAATAAGACCAATAGGCAAAAAGGAGAATGAAAAGCCTTGTTCACAGGACTATGCCCACCTTAAAACATTGGTATACAGCACTAATAGGTATTTATTGCTGTAATTTGATAATTTTTTCAATGTAAGAAATTAAACCTATAGATTTTATGGACTTTGTTCTTTTAGGAATTATATTTAAAATCAAACTAATATCAAACAAAACAAAATGACTTTCAAACAGTGTCATTCTCTCTTGTGCACTGATTTATAGAATTATGGAAACCTGACCTAAAATTAGTTTTGAAAGTGTTAAAATTTTGGAGTGAAGTACCAGAGAGAAATTACTTTGTCATTGCACATGAAATATTATAATTAAGTCAGTTATGTCATTTTAACTTGGAGTTAGTGACAGTTGGAGGGATATTTAATTCTGCCATTTCCATTAAGGACAAAATAGCATATAGAGGGTTATATTTTCTTCATACAGATAAATGAATTGAAACACTGTTGTGGAGCCATACTCACCTTGGTTCAAAATATAACAAAGCCATTTGTTGGCTGTTTGAAGTTAAAAATCATGCTCAACATCTACTTTATTTTCTTAGAATCAAACTAATAAAGCCTACCCCTGGCAATTATTAATTATTAAATTAGTGATTAAATGAACTTAATTAAATGTTTAAATCTACTATAGTTTCAAGCATATAATACTAACATCACTGTCACTACATAAAAGAGTACTTTCAAAATGTTTTTGTACGTATTGACCATTTCTACAAAAAGTAAACAAGAATGCCATATTTAAATTTAATACTCAAATATATCTTAATTATAAATAACATAGACAATAAATTATCATAATTTTCCTCAGATTTTTATAGAGATTGAAAATGTGTGCATGCCTCAAAGTAATGTTGAATTTGATTATCAGGGACACTTTCTGACTGCTTTTACTACAGTAAAGATTGTGTTAAACCAGGTCCATCATCTATTACCTGACTGAGGCTTTAGGAAAAGACAAGTTCTTCCTGTCACTTAGATAGAGAGAATCTGATCATTACTGAGGAAAAAAAATGTTTAAGCAGGGCATTGGGTTAGCAAAAAGATTTTTACAGTTTCTGGCTTTACTCAAATCTTGAATTGGCAGAAGCAGCCAGGCAGGTAGTCAAGCACTAATAGAGAAACTGGAAATGACTGCATTTGGATTTCAGTTGTAAATTGAATCAATGCATGTTTGCTCCCAAGAGGAAAAGCTGCAAATAATCAGAGCCATAATAGGATCTGGGTTTAAATTGATATTTTAATACTTTTTTTAAGGTGATATCTAATTTCCTATAGACACTATATAATTAGTTCAAGTGTTATTTTCAAAAAATTAGTTTGGTTTCATCAAGTTGAAATAGTCTGAGCGGTTAAATGCTATGCATTTCATAATACTACCATCCCATGGTAATAACCTAGAACTACACCTAGGATCCCTTTGTATATCCTTCTAGGAGGAAACAAAGTACTGACTTGAGACTATTGATTTCAATAGGATGAACAAAAAACCTTGTCAAATAGATTTTTTATAGGATTTCATTTTGTTTAATTTTTAATTAACACCATTGTATACACATGGAGAATATTGTTTTTATCTTTTGAAGTACTTTAAGTAAATATGATCACTTTGCTACTTGAAGGTATGATTTTATATATATTATCAAGGATTAATGACTAACTACATAAAATTAATCGGTGGGTGAAAGTCTAAACATGAATAAAATCACAAAAATCACCTTTATACAGATATAAAAGATGTAAATCATTATTCATTTTTGTTGTTTTGAATTTTTTATTTTAAAACTAATTATAACTATGCTCAAATAATTACAATTCTAGTGAGGTAAAGATTTTTGAACTCTTTATTATTCATTATGTATTCTGAATATTCAATAATAACTTAATTAGTATCTAGGCTGTTAGATTCTATTAAAGATACACCATTAGAAAAATATAACTTCACTATTCACAAGAGTCCAGAAATCGAAACAATCTAAGGGCCCATCAACTGATGAATTGATAAGAAATTGTAGCACATACACCCTCAGAAATACTAATCAGTCATCCAAAAAAATGAAATATAGTCATTTTTGGCAACTGGATTGAACTGGAAATAATTATGTTAAGTGAAGTAGCCAGTCAGAGAAGTACAAGTATGTAAAATCTCAGTCATGCAAGGAAACTTTAAAATTGTGTTAAATGGTGCAATGAGAAGGATAATTGTCAGAAGCTATGCAGAGTAGGAACAAGGAAGATAAGTTGACCAAGGTGTATTAAGTCAGAAAGGAGCAAGAAGTATTAGTGGGACTACAGATACAAATATTATATTATTCATGTCAAAAAATTAGAAAAAGGAATTTTGAAAATTTTCACCATATAGTAATGACAAGTATTTGATTACATAAATGTTTAAACTGATTTAAACATTAGACACTGTGTGTGTGCATGTCAAAATACAGTAACCACCAATGTGTGCTGTTTTAATATTTTTTATCAGTTAAAATTATTATTATTTTTTTAAATTAAAGGATTAAAGAAACTTAGGACTTCAAAATTTGGTGTAATTTCTCACTATTTTCTCTCCAAGGAATCTTCAACACTTTATGGATACCTCATTGATTTGTATGGTCAACATTTCCTCCATTCTGTATTTTTCATCTTCAATTCTGGCAATCTTCAACTTGAACAGAAAAATGGAAAGATTAGAAATGGTTTTAAGGTACATTGGACTTCATATTTTGTGCAAAATATATAAGATTTTAAATATACACTTTCCAATTCTTGATTGAACTTAGAATTAAAATATATTGTTTTTTTAATCATGTCCACTCATCAAATGCTTGACTTCATCATAGGGACTTTTTTTTTTTGGAGGGAGAGTACTGGGAATTGAACTCAGGGACCTGCAACCCCTGAACCACACCCTTAGCCCTATTTTGTATTTTGAGACAGGGTTTCACTGAGCTGCTTAGTGCCTTACTTTTGCTGAGGCTGGCTTTGAACTTACCATCCTCCTGCCTCAGCCTCCTGAGCTCCTGGGATGACAGCATGTGCCATGGAGATGGGCTCATCACAGAGCCTTTAAACCCCTAACAAAAAACTTTCTAACCAGCTGCCTTTTGCATTCCTCATTTTTCCCCATAATAAATATACTTAACTTTCTCTCCACTTCAAAATCTGAACTCTCTACCCTCCAATTTCCCTCCCTAAGTAAAGATCTGTGTATCCTTTTCTCAAGTTCGTGGATGTTTGTAACCCTGGCTTTTCTCTAGCCAAGCAGCCTCATCCCACAGCACTTGCAGTTCATGCTCTAAGACAGCAGAAGCTGGTTATCATATCTCAAGTACCGTGTCTCCACAAAAACTCACTACAGACTTCTTAATGAGCAATCCATTATTTCTTGGCTGTGCTTCTGTTAGCTATTTACACACCATGGTCTGGCGGTTTCCTTCCTTTGTCTTTGATGTCATGCTCTATTCATGGTTTATTCCACATTCCACAATACAGACATTTACCATGAAAGCCCTTTCAGTGTAATCCCTACTAAAATTCTCTTCATTGAAGTAGCCTTAAAATTACATATCATAATATTGAAAACAAAATAAGTAACCATGATTTGAGAAATTGTTATGAAATTATATGCTCTGGTTGTTTTGGGTGCATGCGCACACACACACACACACACACACGCACACAAACACACACACACACACACACACACATACACACACACATATGAGTGTTTTCCACAATGAAATGATGGTTCCCTTCCAGAAACTTCATCTTCGATGTTTTTAATAATGCTTTTGAAACAGGTTTTTAATCAGTGAATAGAATCTCTAGCATTTCTAGTCAATATGTATTTGGGTTTAAATTTAGATATTTCTCAGTGTAGCCAGTTTCTTTTTTTTTGTCATCAGCTGTGAGTATGCTGACAGCATCAAAGAAATGATTCAGTTTTTCAGTTTCTTGTAAATACTTAAAAGGCCGTGGATATCTCTTAATATGGTGGCACATTTCTCTGCTATGGGGAAAAAAAAAAGAGAAGTGGGTGAAAATAGGAAAATGAATCTTGGCATCTTATGCAGTTAGAACACCCTTGATGCTGGAAGCTCCAAACATAACTCATTGATCCCACATCTAAGAGATCACCAGTGATTCCCAAAGAAGTCTCATCTTCCATTAAGATAATCCTCATCTATAACAGGAAAATGACATCTTTAAAAATGTTTTGAAAATAGATTAGAATTCGTGTTGTATACAACAAAAGATAGGATTTTAAGTAGAAGTCTTCCAGTGCTTGATTGAACTTGGGCTGAAATTACCAACTATTCAGTTTTCAAGTTAAGGATTTTTGAGTGAAAGAAACTAGTACATTGAGTCTAATTAGTCAATGCAGAAGTTTATTTACTGTAAAACTGAAGGAAATAGATGTTACTTGGAAGTAAGTTACTTGTTTAGTTGAAGGTCCTGGAATCAATAATTTTGAATGTTGTTGAAAAACAAATTTGCAGCTAGCTATCAAACAAGAAGAAAATGGATATGTGTGAGTATAAAAATCTTTCCTTCTATCAGAAACATAACTACACACTTGGATAAGAATAATATTTTGTCTAAAATTAGACTCTAACCACCTGGAAAAAACTAACAAATTCTCTTTTAAGAATTTTTTCTTATGAAAAAGAAAAAATAAAGAGCCTATTGTTAATGTTTTCCATTTGAAACAAGTAGCATAAGGTCTCTAGTTCATCCTAAATGTAGCCTGAATGGATTGAGAAGAGATTTATGTCTTATAGCAACCTGATTTTCTTGAATTTGAATCTCATTTACCAGATGACATGAGACTCTCTTGCATTTTCTATATTTTTAGTATAATCGAGATATAAATAAATTGGTTTGTTTTAAAAGTAATATACATATTGATATACCAGTTACCCTTTAGAAATTACAACTTCAAGGTACATCTAAACAATAATAGCCTTCATGTCAAATTTGAATCTAAAGACAATTCAATTTATATATACACAACACACACACACACACACACACACACACACACACACTAAACTTAATGGTATTTTACTACTGACAAATACCTCAAATCCTTTGTATTTTCTTAATTTTTAATGTAAGACAGTTTCAGGGTAATTTATTGAAAATCTTGCTAAGTTGCTGCGGCTGGACTTTAATCATAATCCTCCAGACTCAATATCCCAAGTTTCCAGAATAATATGTGTATACACTGTGCCTGGATGAATTAAATTTCATTTGCATTATTTAAATTAAATTCTATATCTCATAAATTGCCCTTAGTAAAATTTTTTAAAAAATTATGAGAATAGATTTTACAAAGTGTGAAAGTACAGAGGTCAATCACCAACTTAATATGTGGGTTTATGTAGTAGTTAAAAATGTTAAACAAAAGATTGATAGACTGGATGGCTAAAACAATAAACATTTACATATAATAGTTCTGGAGGCTATAAGTTGGAGATTAGCATACCAGCACTAATAGGTCCTCAGGGAGGGCCTCCTCTTTTCACCAGAGCAAGAAAAAAGAGGGTAGAGGAAGCAGGTTTCTGGTGCATCTTTTTGTAAGCACAGAACCCAGAATCAGACCTTCACCATTGTCACCCTATTGCCTCCAAAAGCCCAAACTACCAGTATGACCACACTGGATTATGTTCATGTATGGATTTGTGGGGGAACACAAACATTTGGTTAACAGTATAAGTGAGTAAGTATTCTTAGAAAGAGAGTTTTTTATTTCCTTAGATTTTAAAGCAATCATTGATTAGCAATGGCTAACTCCTGCTGTTCTAAACCTTTTTCTCTGAAATTCTGTCCTCATATTTTCACATAATCATTCCTTACATAAAACCTCTTAGTTTCCACAAAAAAATCTGACTCAAGCCTTATTTATTCTGAAAAGCCTTTGAATTTACCTCCTAATCTGGATTATGTACTCTTCCCATGTTCTACCATCAGATACCTGTATCAGTATTGTCAACCATGTATGATGTGGCACTCTAACTGCCTTTTTTAAAAAAAACATTTTTAGTTGTAGATGGACACAGTACTTTTATTTTATTTATTTATTTTATGTGGTGCTGAAAATCAAACCGAGTGACTCACATGTATTAGGCCAGCTCTCTACCACTGAGCCACGACACGAGCCCCCTGTAACTGTCTTTTCATCTGTATGCATCTTATTTATACCAGACTGTATAGATCATGAATTGTTGGTCCATCTGTCCAGTGGGCACATACTGAAGACAGCACTGAACATGGCTTGTGCCATACTACAAGGTCAGCAAACACCTGAGGGTGGTTAAATTTGAAATATTCTAAAACTTTCTAATCTAACAGATAATTTTATTTTTTGAATTGCATCAATCTACTGGAATCTTATGTCTCCTATGACAGTATGACTTAAGCAGAAAATTCTTGGGAAGGAAGGTCAGTCTACTCTCTAATAAAGAATAGATAATACAGAATGTCTTCATGATGTCCCTTACAGCTCTCTGTCCTAACTTCCTCATCCCTTCCTGTTCACAACACTCAACATTCATCTGAACCCTTTAGTGTAGAGACAGAGAGTCTAATGTGAATTTTCAAAAGTAAAGGCTGACTTCTGTGATTTAGGTCTGCAGTCCATGGAATTTACAAATGTTCTAAACTATAATAACATTTTCTGATTTTGATTAGAAACCTTTTATAGTCCATAATGGTAAAAACCTAATATCACATAAAATTTTGATTTAAATCTTTAAACATTCAACTTCATATAAAATTTAAAAATTAAATATAACTTTCAATTGCTGTAAAATGTTTTTGTATGCTTTGAACAATGAAGTGCAATAGCATTTTACTATTAAATGTTAATAAGTTTTGGAATGTTCAAAATGAGATGATTGGTTTTTGACAAACGGTAGTGTGCTACAGAACTCAGACATGTAGTAATTCAGATGGGTTTTTTTTTTGGGGGGGTCATGCTATTATATGTTTTTCCTTAAATTGAGTAAAAGGAAGCACGAAGTCCTGAGTTATCAGGTAGGAAGCAAGAGCATTAATGCACAGGACCTTGTTACTATAATGGCTATAAACAGAGTAAAACAATTAAAGAAATTCTGTAACAAGGATAAAAGCTCCACATAAGAAATATAAAAAACAGAATGTATAATCCAGGCAACACTGACTCTGGAATTTGGGGCAGATCATACATGAAAGGAGACATCAGAAACTGAGGAATTTGGGGTCTCCAAAACAGAAATGCATTCAAACTCCACTAACCCCTACCCCTTCCTCCACCTGCCTTGAGGCACTTTGGAAAAGTGGGTTGGAGAATTAGCCTTCTTGAAGTTTAAAAATAGATACCAAAGGTATCCTTGACAAAACCTGTACAAAAATGCATGTTTGATATCATTCTGAATCAAAATGAGTTCATATAAAAATTGCTAAAGTAGTAAAAAACCTCAAATTAATAAGGTTTAATAAACACATTTTGAGGAGTAAAAAAATAAAAATAAGATGTGGTAACTAAGTTTATGAGATAGAGTAAAAATAATCATTTAAATTTTATGAAATAGCTTTTATAAAACTTATGGTATGAATTCTTTACTGATATTTTTTATTCAAGCAAATATTGGTTCCAGGAAGGCAGAAAATAGGAAGCAAATGCTGAACAGACATTATTTTCCACCTTGGGAGAGATATTCATGATTTATTCTGCCATTTGTATTGATTTAGAAGTATCTCTAAGATGCACCGAGTTTTACTCCTAACACTTGTTTTCTTAACACTACAAGTATCATCTCTATTTGAGAATAGTGTAAATAAGTATACACAATGTTTGGTTAAAAGTATGTTTATATATTTATTAAAAATAGTCTTGTATTTAAAAAATTTAGACTTTAGTTCAGAAGTATATATGTAATGTAGGCTATGTTAGGATTTCATGATTCTAATTTCTTAGCAAGAATACCACATTGAATGACAGAAAAGGACAAAAGAAGGTGGAGGAATAGCTGAAAAATGTAAAGAGAATGATTTTAATAGTAAAAATTTAATGAATCTCAAATATCTTGACAGTTAATAAACTTTCTTAATATTGGTTTGTGATTGACAGAAAAATTACTACAACATTACAAACAAGTTCCTATTATAACACCTCCATTGTTTTCCTGTTTGTTTTTGTTGTTTGCATGTTGCATAATGCTATGGCACAATTATCACAACTAAAGAACCTATATTAATATTGTATTACTAAATTCTCTATGTGATTAGAATTCCTTTTGATTTTACCTAATGTTGTTTTCTTGTTTAGGATTCCATTCTAATTTATAACATTACATTTAGTTGTACATATCTCTTTCTTTTCAAATTGTAGTTTTTTAATTTTAAAGTATTGACTATAACAATGCATTGCATTGCACGTTGGAATGGCTAAAATATTGAGACCAAATAATCACATTGCATAGTGAAAAGTGAATTATCAACATGCTAACACCTCGGGAGTCATAAATGATGCATGATTCATATCTTCAAGATTACCATGGAATTGTTACATATTGAATAATATCCAGAATAAAACTGAAAAATCACATAAGCTTTAAAAAATCTAAAGAAACATATTTTTATATTTGGATAAAATAAGTGCCATACACAGATAATTTTTTTTTCAATTTTATGAGAGAATATAATATTCTGTGCTTCATTTTTCTGGAAAGCACTAAAATTTTCTCTTTTTTGAAAAGGTATTTCAAATGAACTTTCAAAATGTTGGGATACTATTGTTTAGTGAAACCAAAACATGTGAAATTTCTTTTAATATTTCTCTTCATTGGAAATATAATAAAAAATGGGATGCACAATTCTTAAATTATAAATGGTGCTTACTACAAATTGTAAATGTGTATAATGTAGATTTTGGGGGGTTTCTTAACTCTTTTATGACATTTGCATTTTGGATCATAATTAGGACAATTTTGTTTATAATAACAGCAACAATTACCAAAATTTTTTACATGCCAAATTGCTTTAAATTCATTTATTTTTTTACATGACAAACTGTTTTAAATTCAACAATTTTTAATTCATTTTTCCTTTATAACAACCCTATAATTTAAATACCATTATTAATTCATTTTTTGGGAAGGGAAAACCAAGGAGCAGAGAAGATAGTGAAACTGCATGGGACATTTTTTCTCTCAGGAGATTAATTTAATTTTTTTATTCTAATTGATTCACATATAGAAAAGACTATGCTACCATGATATTGTAACTGAAGTTCTGAGTCTGGTTCATATCTTATAATAAAGCAATTAAATACATATTATTTCAGAGATAGCAATGTTTTAAGTATGTGTGTCCACATGAATTGTATGTCACATAGATCTGGGTAAGTCAGTACACTTTGACAGTTTATAATAGGAGAAAGGTTCCTATGTGTTTGCCAAGCATTACTTTGTTGAAAGCAAACTTATCCATTCGGGCGAAACTATTCATAACTGAGAATTCCAAGACATTTCATTATCTCAACATTCCTTCGAAAAAAACCATATAA
The DNA here is from genome assembly GCF_048772815.1 of Callospermophilus lateralis. Taxonomy (NCBI): domain Eukaryota; kingdom Metazoa; phylum Chordata; class Mammalia; order Rodentia; family Sciuridae; genus Callospermophilus; species Callospermophilus lateralis. The sequence goes on from NW_027512489.1 coordinate 1,017,266, forward strand.
ACTACATTTTACCTTTCTATAAGTTTGAAATGAAATAATCACATATTTAAGCAGGGATTATAACATGACTCCAAACATTCCCTGTAATTGTACCAGGATAGAAAAAGCATCATTGGATTTTTAGAAATTTCTTTTGAGTTCTTATTAAATTAACTGTATCTGGTATTCTACAAATGTTACTTTTCTGACATTATGAAACTTATTGTAATGATCAAAGGATGACTGTACCTTCAAAATGGTTTACTGGAAATATCTAATCCACCTGGGGATATCTGAGGCAAGTTTAATGTGCACTGGTTATCAATTTAACAGAGGCCAGTAGGGCAGAATACCTGTACACATACCAGATTGCATCAAGGAGGTTTATGACTTCAAAGATAGGCAGAACGTAAAAACAGAAGTCCAGGGTTCACTATGAATCATTCCCCAAGGCTCAGGAATTCTGTAGAGGAAACAAAATTTCATCTGCCAGTGTCCCTTTCAGGCTGCTCCTGCTCCTCTCTCGGTTTTAAAATGTTCACTCCTAACCTCTTACTATTATTCTTGAGGAGCACATAGAGTGGTGTCCATTCAATACCACTGCAGAACTGACCTGCCAGACTCTAACTTGCCAATTATCCTCTAAATTGATGTTGACTAAGATTCCTTGTGTTCACAAGTACCATAATCCTGTGGGGAAAACTAGCACATTAGCATCATTAGTAGGTAAAGAACATTAGTACTAAAGAACAGCAATATTGATGTGCCATTTCCGTCCTTTTGAGTCACATGCTAGTCTTGATCCTCCAGGACAACAGGTTAATAAAAACAAAATACAAAGCCAGGTGTGGAGGTGAATGTCTGTAATCCCAGGCCCTCTAGAGGCTGAGTCAGGAGGATTGCCAGTTCAAAGCCAGCCTCAGCAAAAGTGAGACACTAAGCAACTCAGTGAGACCCTGTCTCTAAATAAAACACAAGATAGGGGTAGAGATATGGCTCAGTGGTCTTGTGCTTCTGAGTTCAATTTTTGGTACCATGCCCCCCTCCTCCCCCCAAAAAACCCACAATACTAGGCAAATATTAATTTTAAAAATTACTGGCCGTTCAAACAAGTAAAAGGAACAGATGGCCCTAATTGTAATATATTTTGCCTAGCTCAATATTTCCAAAACATTGTCGACTTCAAATGCAATCATTATAAAAGACAGTTTTACTAGTATATTTTGCATACTTGTTTGCATACTAAGCTTTCAAGATCTACTATTCATTTTAAACTTATGGCCCATATATATTCTGATTGACACATTTGAAGTGCTCCACAACCACATGTAACTAGTGGCTATGTTCTTCAGCATTATAGGTCCACATCCTTGGTACTCATATAGTGATTCTGAGTATCAGCAGCAGCAGCAGCATTAGCTAGGAGCTTGTGAGAAGCATGAAATCTCAGCCCGAAATACATTGAATTAAAAAAAAAAATTCCTGGTTGATTACTATAAACATTAAAGGACAACATTTTTTAAAAAAATGTCATGTAAAGAATGCTTAGGGAAATTCGTAGGCAGAGTTAGCAAATATAGCTCTAGTAAGGTGGGTAAAGAAAACGTCTATTTGTATTCAAGGAATGGATTAAAAAAAAAATGATGCCCAAGGAAGTAAGTGAACTAATTTAAGAAAATAGTGGTAAAAAATGGTGACAGGTATCTTCCAAATAAACATCTCTGAAAGTTTTGAGAAGTAGTCTTAATCTCAATTTCATAATAAATTATTCTGTGTGTGTCTGTGGGCATGTATATTGATTTTGTACTATCTATTATTTTCATTAATTTTAGACTAATTTATTTTATAAACATATATCTTCTGTTTTGACAAGTATATTTATAAAACAGATTATGCAAGATAAATAAGCTTACTGTGCTTATTTAACTGTTATCCACATATTAGATTCAGCAAATAATTCATGACTTCAATGACACAGTTCTGAGAACACCTGGAACTTGAGTTATCAATTATAGATGCATCTCCCCCAGGCACAGAAAAAGGATGGGAATTTATTCCATAGTGTTAAGGATTTTTACTCCCTCAGGTAGAAGGAATGTCACATCTCATCTTTGAAATGGTGACCAAATTCCTAGAGTTACTGCATGCATAACAAGGCTGTCAAACTTTTATCTGAGTGATTCTCTTGTGGTTTCTTATCTATCTGAATAAGTCCAGATATCTTTGATTGAGAAGGGAGCTATAAGTTCAGGGGATGAAAATAATTTACTACTCTGTCTTTTTTCCCAAAAAATATTTGTTAAATTGATGATTAAATAAAACAATACTTCACAACATGAGGCTTGAATCAGACACATGTGGGTTCAATTTCTAGCTCTTTCACTCCCTATGTGAAGAATTCAATGTAAATTAAATAGCATCTCTGTGCCTCCTTAAAATAGAAAACAAATAATGTCATTGATTTATCTAAGAATAAAATATTTTATGTACAAATTAATGTTTGGTAGTTTCCAAAACATTAGATTTCAGAATACTAAATTACAGGAAAAACCCTTTACTCTATTACTCTTAGAAAGAGCAAGGCCTGAAATCAGAGCTTTGTGATATCATTTTGACTTTTGAATTTATTTTTAAATTATGATTCTGTAGTCTTTGAAGCATCAACAGCTGCATTATCATCATTGTCCATTGCCATCCTCGTTGTCATCATATCATCATCTTCCCTGACTTTTCATAGGTAATTTGCTAAGAATTTTCTTATATTGCTACTATATTGAAGGAACAACTTATAAAGATTCAGTCATTTCTCCAGATTCACATTGTGTGATGGCCAGAATAGAGCCCTGGACTAGTAACTGCAAAGCCAAGCCAAACTTTCAACAGAAAAGCATTAAGTAAGTGATTAAAAAAAAAGAGTGCCTGTGTCACATGAACACTTTTTTAGGAGAGATAAGACTATTAACCACTTTAGTAAGTAGCAATCTACTCACCTGTGTTAAATGTTATTAATCTTATGGGTTTCATTGGGTCCTACCAAAATTTCATATGAAGTTCTAATTCCCAGGAAACTATAAGATGACTTCATTTGGAGATAAGGTATTTAAAGAGGTAATTAAGGATAAATGAATTTATTGAAATGAGCTCTACATCAATGTGATTGTTGTACTTAGTTCAGTGAGATGACACACATACACAGAGGAGAAACCAGGTGAACATACAGGTAGAAGCTGATATCTATAAGCTGAGTACATAGAACTCAGAAGAAACCCACCATGTGAAGCCTTGATTTCAGACTTTCCGCCTTCAGAATGGTTGGAAAGCCACCCAGGCTGTTGCCCTTTGTTATAGTAGCTGTAGCTAACCAGGACAATCAACAGTTTAAAGGTCCACTTTAAGAAGGTCTTCTCATCACACAAATTCCAAATTGTTATACCTTGAACAGTTTCTAATCCTAATCAGTTCTTCTTCTTGAAAGACCTCTCTTAAAGTATTTGAACATATTCTCCTAAGAAACCAATAAACACCCCACTTCCAACATTGTAGTAAGACTCACTCGATTAAAAATCTAAGACTGAGTCTAGTGGTGATTCCCTTCATTCAACATAGTGGATTGTACTTACTTTTGCTTCATTAATAGGTTTTCTGGTGATGTTTTGGGCAGTTCTGCAATATGTAGTAGTATTCATAAACATGCACACACCACTTGCTGTTGTCACTCAAATTATTCAATTTTAAAACAGCAGGCTCAACTAATACCTATTAAAGCTCCAACTCAGGAGAACTCTGACAGTGATGATAAAATAAGTTTCATACTGGGTCTGAATTATGCATTGTTGTCTTCAAGACTCCGAATAATAAATTAATTTTGTCTCCAAGGAAATCGTATTGCATTTAGTTGGTTTTGGGCATTTGATCAAGTTTGAAAACTCCTCACTCTTAGTGATAACCTGTTTTATTCTCATAGTTCCTTGTTAGTTTGTGTTCTGTCACTTAAGAGAACCTATACAAAGATGATAGGCAATGGGACAAAAAGTCTGCCCTTCAAATAATTTGAGAAGCTACCACTTGGACACACTATAAACAAACTTATATTTTGTCCCTGAGAATTGCTTTGCTCAGTTCTGTCTGTCAGGAATTGTTTTGTCAGGAATTTGATGGGTGATGACTATGCTATTAATTAGAGTTTTAGAGACATAATATTTAAAAAAAACTATTGTTATTTATTGGTGTAGCTCTAATGATGTCTTATTAATATAAATCTAAGTTTATGCTTCCTCTGGGCCAGAGACCTGGCTTGAATTACACTATAATTCTAATTAAATGGATTATATAAAGAATTGTAATTTCAAAGCTGAGGATTTAGAATTACAATCACTTTTGAAGGTCTTTTGTTGTGAAAAAAATTGTTCATGTGAGAAGTACATTAGAAATGAAAGAAAATTAATCTAAACATTTAATGGTCTAAATCTAGTAGAGTACAATTAAAAGGAAGTTTTCAAAAGAAATTCAGATTCTTGGTGTGGAGAAAAATGATCTCTAAAACATCTGGAGTTTCTTTACCCAGAGACACACCAAGTTGAATAGATATGTAAGCCCCAAACTGCTATCACAAGAGCTAAGGAAATAAAGGGAGAGTCCCTAAGGTCTGCTTTTATTTGGGAGAAGTTACCTTTATTTCTTTCCCTCCTTTTCCTCCTACTTCAAGTAGCCCAGCAGGGGAGAGATATCTCCTGCTTGGGGAAGGGAGACAAAAATAAGTCTGGGAATTTGATTTAAAATCCAATACTACCTGCCATGGTGAAAGGTGCTGTTGGACAGAGATCCAGGACTCCTGTCCCCAGGCCAAAGTTAGTACAATAAGATGCTCGAACTTTAAGGTGAGGTGGAGTTGGTTCTATCCTCCTCCCCCAATCACCTGTGGCAAACAGAAGCGTCACTGTTACTGATCAGAAGCAAGGTAAGAGAGCTAGTCCAGGTTTCTTTGTCTTAGAGCTCTGTGCCAGGCCTGCTGTGGTGAGACTGGGCAGGTTTCTATGACTCTGAATCTCAGGAGTGACCTAGCTTAACATCAGCCTGGATGAACAAGGGACAAACTCTATCACAAATCCCCAAACCTCAGGCAACACTGCTGTGGCCAGGCCAGTGATCACAGACAGAGCTCTAGAGCTACCAGGAATAACCTGTGTCCTTGTTGGATGGACTTGCATTTTAGCCTACATCACTGCCAGCAGTAACATGGATCTCTATGCATGCTTGAGACTGTACAGGTCCTTGTGGCTAAAAGAGTAAAGTAAAATTCTAGTATGAACCTAGGTGATCAACTGACACACTTTACCAGCACTAGAAAGTGTGCATGTGGGTAGTGGCTGAATGTCGCTGACATTTGGCTGAATGGATCACTGACCCATTTAATGATGTTTTCAGATACTTAAAAAACTAATTTGTTGTTTCTTAAACATAATAAATCATTTTCATAGTAGGGCAGGCATCTAAAAGTTGATAGTAATACCTGAACTTTCTCTACTGAAAACCGTCATCTTCAAACCTAGACACAATAGAAACAAAAACCAAAGCAAACAAAAAATTAGAAAGATTTATTATTCTTTTAGGAATATGAATTGGATATTCCCAAATCTTTATCCATGACTCACATGTCAACAAGAATCTCTAACATAAAGTTGTTAGAATGAAACAGAAGCAGAAGACCCTAAGCATGACTTAGTGGAGTTGAAATTTCATGGAAAACAAGTGGGATTTTAAAAAATAATAATGCACTTACTTTTTGGATGAAATCTTTTGGAGGATATTTACAATGTCCTTTCTTGTGAAAATAGATGGAACCCTAATTTAGTCTACCATCAAAGAAAATATGGTCCACTGGGAATTTCACATAACATCCATTATAAAACCTTAAAGTTGATATGATTCTCCCTTTCTCCACTTACTGAAAGTAGGTGTTGGCCAGGAAGAGGGTACTTAATCTGTATTCAAATCTAGATAGGATATGGTCCTTGCAAATATCCCATAATATTTCTCATGAACCTAGAACAAACTGAAAGTCATTGACATGAAATATCTAGATGATCCTGCTCTGTTTACCAAGCCTGCAAGAAATTGCCCTCTGGATTAAGGAACCTTTTGTATATAAGGAGAAAAAGCACTTTAAAAACAACTGATCTGAGAGGGGATTCCAAGATGGTAGATCAGAAGGAGGTAGCATTCTGTGTTGCTCTGGACCTGGGTCTCAACTAGTAGGAATACTGCTTTGGTGAGGGGGATTCGTGATTCCTTCATAGCTGATCCCACACAGGAATCACAGCTGCAATGCTGCACTGGGCCCCAGGCCTCAGCACTCACAGGTGCCTTAGCAGGACCACTATCACCAGTGCAGAATTACCAGATGAGGCCTCCCAGGAAGGACATTCAGCCACTACCTACATGCAGGAACTCTGGTCACCACTACCCTGTGGACCCTCATCTGTCAATGTGGAGCTCCCACAGTTGCCTTCATCTTTGGACTCAGCAGCTCCTGCCATAGTCTCTTACTCTCCTAGCCTGCCTGCACCTGGTACATCACAGACTCTGAAGACAGCTGACAGCCGCAACACTGCATGCCACAGAGTTCATCTCTGAAAACATCACACAATGCGATCACCAGGCTCCCCCCACCCAACCCAACACCCCATTGTTGAAAGCAGCTGCCTCCATTTGGGGTCACTTCCATCCCCATCTTTAGTCGGGGAAAATGACACTTTGGAACACAGGATAGCCAGGTATGCAGAGTTTTCTAATTTTCCCCAATCCCCGGTAGCCACTAACTCGGCAGAGTGACTGCCCAATTCAAAACAGCTTTCTGAAACAGATGCGCAGCCACCAAAATGCAACCCACAAGACCCCAGGAGAGAAAGTTTCTAATTAGAAAGTAGAAAAGGAGAGGGCGAGGAAGATATACTTTAGAGACTAATTTAGAGGGCAAGAACTGTGAGGTCTACAGGTAAGATGAGGAGATAAGACCCAGTGCCCACATCACAGGAGTAGATCCCAAAGGAGATACCTGAGGTGCAGTTTCTCAAGGTAGCAGCAAGTGCTATACTCCACTTCCAGGTGCCCTGCACCCAAGACCAAGCCTCACACCCTGGTAACCACAACCATCCTGACAGCAGAGATAACAACTAAGAACAGACAACCCCACCTAATGGATGAGAAGAAAAGCAGGAAAGATATTGACCTCCAACCAAAACAATCCTTGTTTCTTCCTTCAGATTTTTTTAATTATTCTTCTTTATTCTCCTGCCCTCACATCCCTAATATGTGAAACCAAGTACTTTGCATGAAATAAGATATTGAGGACTGAGACAACTGAATAGTATATTACAGTTGTGTAGTATATTCTCTTTTTTGTCCCTAATTTTTACTCTCCAATTTTTACTAATTTAACATTATTTACATTTTTCTTAATATATATGTATGTTTGTTTTATATACTCTACCGCCTTCCCTCTTACTTATCTACCCAAAATCACTACCTCTCTATTCTCTTGCTAATAACCTTATTCTTTAATTTCTCTTTCACACTTCCTAAAATATAATAACTCTATATCCTCATCTCATACCTCCTCAGCATATCTTCCTACACCTCACCCCCAGCTCTTTGTCTACCATCAAAAACTGTAAACCCTTTTACAAACCTACAGATTATATTGTAGATAATAATTGAATTCACCATTTCTGTACATTTTGACCAAACTGCAAACATCTTAATAACAACTATTTGTTTTTAGGTAGTATTTTGCTTATATTAGGATCTCTTAACACAGTCCTTCCCTTCAAAGGAGAGGTATTGGAACCCTACAGGGTCACTATAAGCCTATAGGGTAAAAACGATAATGCCTCAGATCCACAGTGCTAGAAGGGGATACATGAGCAACATGAAAAGACAAAGGAAGATAGAACACCAAACAAATCAAGATACTCATTATTAGAATCCATGACTAGCACAAACAGATAAAAGAACAAAAAAGGAGTTCAGGATGTACATAATTAAAATGTTCTGTAAATTAAAGGATGATATAAGAAAGCAAATACAGGCAGCAAAACACCATTTCACCAAAAACTACATAAACAAATACAGAAAGCAAAAGATTATGTCAATATGGAGATAGAGGTTTTAATAAATTAAAACAGAAATCCTTGAAATGCAAGAAGAAAGAAACCAAAATAAAAATTCAATTGAAAGCTTCAATAACAGATTAGACCACTTGGAAGACAGGAACTCAGACAATGGAAACAAAACATATAATCTTGAAATGAATGTAGACCACACAATGAAGATAGCAAGCAACCATAAGAAGAATATTCAAGAAATATGTGATAGCATAAAAAGACCAAATTTAAGACTTTTGGGGATAGAAGAAGGCATATAGTTCCAAACCAAAGTAATGAAAAATCTGTTCAACAAAATAATATCAGAAAAATTTCCAAAAATGAATTAATGAATTGGAAAATCAAATTCAAGAGTCTTACAGGACACTGAATATGCAAAATCACAACAGATACACACCAGGCACATTATAATGAAAATGCCTAACATATAGAATAAGGAGAGAAAATTAAATGCCACAAGAGAAAGGAATAAGATTACATATAGGGGAAAAACCAATAATAACCTTGAATGTTAACGGCCTAAACTCACCAATCAAAAGACATAGGTTGGCTGATTGGATCAAAAACAAAACAAAACAAAACAAAACAAAACACCCCACAATATGCTGCCTCCAAGAGACTCATTTCATAGGAAATGACATAAACAGACTGAAGGAGGAAGGTTGGAAAAATCATACCACTCACATTGACTATGGAAGCAAGGAGGGATTTCCATGCACATATCAAATAAAGTAGACTTTAAGATAAAGTTAATTAAAAGGGACAAAGAGGGGCTGGGGATGTGGCTCAAGTGGTAGCGCGCTCGCCTGGCATGCGTGCGGCCCGGGTTCGATCCTCACTACCACATACAAACAAAGATGTTGTAACAGCCGAAAACTAAAAAATAAATATTAAAAAAAAATTAAAAAAAAAAAAAAAAAAAAAGGGACAAAGAAGGGCATTTCCTACTACTCAAGGGGATCACACACCAATAAGACATAACAATTAAAGTATATATGCCCCAAACAATTGAGCATTTATGTTCATCAAACTAACTCTTCTCAAGTTCAAGAGTCAAATTGACCACAACACAATAATTCTGAGTGATTTAACACATGTCTTTCACGACTGGATATATCTTCCAAACAAAAGCTAAACAAAGAAACTATAGAACTCAATAATACAATCAATAACAGACTTCACTGACATATATAAAATATTTCGTCCTTCAACAATCAAATACACTTTCTTGTAAGCATCAAAAGGATTCTTCTCTAAAATAGAAAATACATTATGCCACAAAGCAACTCTTAGCAAATACAAAATAAAGTAGAGAAACTACTCTGTGTTCTATCAGATCACAATGAAATAAAATTAGAAATCAATGATAAAATAAAAATAAAACTACTCCATCACCTGGAGACTGAGTAATATGTTACTAAATGAATAAAGGGTTGCAAAAGATATGAAGGAGGCAATGGAAAAATTCTTATAAATAAATGAGAACACTGATAACAACATACCAAAATCTCTGTGACACTATGATGACAGTACTAAGAGAAAGGTTTATTGCATGAAGTTCATTCCTTTAAAGAAGAAAAAATCAACAAATAAATGACCCAACATCAAATATCAAAGCCCTAGAGAAAGAAGAACACATCAACTCCAAAATCAGTAGAAGATAGGAAATAATTAAAATCAGAGCTCAAGTGAGTGAAATTGAAACAAAAGAAATAATTTAAAAACTTGAAAAAATAAAAGTTGGCTCTTTGAAATAAATACATAAATTTGACAAATTTTTACCCATGCTAACAAAGAGAAGGAGAGAGAAAGCTCAAATCACTCACATACATGATGAAAAAGGAAAAATCCCAACAGATACTACAGAAATACAGAAGATAATAAGAAATCATTGTAAAAACTTGCAGTATAATAAAATAGAAAATATCAAAGGTGTTGACAAATTTCTAGAGACATAAGAGTTGCCCAAATTAATAAGAATGATATACATAATTTAAACATAATAATTTCAAGCAAGGAAATAGAAGACACCATTAGAAGTCTACTTACCAAGAAAAGCCCAGAACCCGATGAATATGGAGCTGGGTTTTACAAGACTTATAAAAAAGAACTAATACTTATACTCTACAAATTATTTTGTAAAATATGAAGAGAGGGAGCACATGCAAACTCATTCTATGAGGTGCATATTACCCTGATTCCAAAACCAGGCAAAGACACATCAAAGAAAGAAAATATCTCTAATAAACCAATATCTCTAATAAACCAATATCTCTAATAAACATAGATGCAAAAATTCTCAATAAAATTCTGGAAAATTGAATACAAATACGTATCAAAAAAATTGTGCACCACAATCAAGTGGGATTCATCTCAGGGATGCAAGTTTGGTTCAACATATGGAAATCAATAAACATAATTCATCACATCAATAGAATTAAAGAACCATATGATCTTCTCAACAGATGCAGAAAAAGCATTCAATAAAATACAGCACCCATACATGTTGAAAACACTAGAAAAACTAGGGATAACAGGAACATATCTCAACATCATAAAAGCTGTCTATGCTAAGTCCCAGGCCAACATCATTCTAAATGGATAATAATTGAAATCATTCCCTCTAAAAGCTGGAACAAGGCAGGGTTGTCTTCTTTTACCACTTCTATTTAACACAGATCTTGAAACACTGGCCAGAGCAATTAGACAGATAAAGAAATTAAAGGGATACAGATAGAAAAATAACAAATTAAATTAGCACTATTTACCGATGATATGATTCTAAACCTAGAAGACCCAGACAATTCCACCAGAAAACTTTAAGAACTAATAAATGAATTCAGCAAAGTAGCAGGATACAAAACCAACAACCATGAATCAAAGGTATTTCTATGTTTCAATGGCAAATCCTCTGAGAGAGAAATGTGAAAAATTAACCCATTTACAATAGCCTCAAAAAAAATACTTGTGAATCAACTTAACAAAAAAGGTGAAAGACCTCTACAACAAAAGCTACAGAATGCTAAAGAAAGAAATTGAAGGAGACCTTAGAAGATAGAAAGATCTCCCTTGTTCTTGGATAGGCAGAATTAGTATTGGCAAAAATGACCATAATACCAAAAGCACTATATTCAATGCAATTCCAATAAAAATCCAAATGAAATTGCTCATAGAAATAGAAAAATCAGTCATGAAACTCATCTGGAAAAATAAGAGAACTCAAATGCTAAAGCAATTCTTAGCAAGAAGAATGAAGCAGGTGACATCACTATACTGGACCTTAAATTAAACTACAGAGCATAGTAAAAAAAAAAAAAAAACAGCATGGTATTGGCATCTAAATAGACTGGTAGACCAATGGTACAGAATAGAGGATACAGAGACAAACCCATATAATTTCAGTTATCTAATATTAGACAAAGACATCAAAAATATGCATTGGAGACAAGATAGCCTCTACAACGAATAATGCTGGGAAAACTGGAAGTCCATATGCAACAAAATTAAATTAAAACCCTATCTCTCACCATGCACAAAACTAAACTTTAAGTGAATCAAACACCTAGGAATTAAACCAGAGACACTGTGTCTATTAGATGAAAAAGCAGGCTCAAATCTCCAACAAGTCTGATTAGGCACCAACTTCCATAATAAGCCTCCTATAGCATAAGAATTAAAATCAAGAATCAATAAATGGGATGGATTTAAACTAAAAAGTTTTTCTCAGCAAAAGAAACAATCAGTGAGGTTAATAGATAGCCTACATCTTGGGAGAAAATTTGTATCATTCATACATCAGATAGAGCACTAATCTCTAGGATATATAAAGTACGCAAAAAGCTAAACATCAAAAAAACAAATAGCCCAATCAATAAATGCCCCAAGGAACTGAAATGACACTTCTCAGAAGATGATATAGAATAAAAAAAAGTATATGAAAAAAAGTTCAATATCTGTAGAAATTAGAGAAATGCAAATCAAAACTACACTAAAATTTCATCTCACTCCAGTCAGAATGGCAGCTATTAAGTACACATACAACAATAAATGTTGGTGAAGATGTGGGGAAAAAGGCACACTCATACATTGATGGTGATACTGCAAACTGATGCAGCAAATATGAAAAGCAGTAAGGAGATTCCTTGGAAACCTGGAACCATTTGACCCATGTATCCTACTCCTTGGTCTGTACCCAAAGGACTTAAAAACAGCATTATTACAGGGACACAACCACATCAATGTTTATAGCAGCAAAATTCACAATAGCTAAACTGTGGAACCAACATAAATGCCCTTCAGTGGATGAATGGATAAAGAAATTGTGGTATATTTAGATATTGGAATATTACTCAGAATAAAGGGAAATAAAATCATGGCATTTGCAGGTAAATGGATAAAGTTGAAGATAATGCTAAGTGAAGTTAGTCAATCCCCCCCACAAAAAAAAAAAATGCCAAATGTTTTCTCTGTATAATGAGACAGATTTATAGTGGGGTTTGGAGGGGAAGCATGGGAGGAAGAGATGAAGTCTAGATAGGGCAAAGGGGCAGGAGGAGAAGAGAAGGGCATGGTGGTAAAAAAACATGGTGGAATGAGATGGATACCATTACACTAAATCCATGTATGAAGACACAAATTGTGTGAATATACTTTATATACAACTATATATATGAAAACTCATGCTCTATGTGTGTTTAATATGAGTTGTAATACATTCTGCTGTCATGTATATCAATTTAGAATTTAAAAAAATAAACAACTGTTCTCTACTGAGAACTGAAAAATATATAAATAGCTAAGAAGTAAAACTGCTATTGGTATGATTTCAATTCCTGAGTTTCTATTATATTTTGAAAAGGTGACATTGCTCTAATAATTTATGTGCATATTGAATTTTTTAATTAGAATTAGAATTGTCATTTCTAACACAAAATGTGGCCATATTTGTACCACTTCTCCTTCAGTAATGAAGACAAGTATATATAGTGATCCACAGATATGATGGGATGTTAAGTCAGTAACCATCAACATTTGGACTTTGAACTAGGGAACATCACCCTTTCATTTTTGATACTACATCTGATACAATAATATGTATGTATGATTTAAGCAAATAGAAAATTTAAATTAAATGATTACTTAATAACATTGCTGTTGATTCCCAAATACTTTCTTAGTCATAGTTAGATCATAGCAATTTTATGTTTTTATTTACTGTTATCTTTGTGTATAAATCAATCTAAACTTGAAGAATTGGAGGGTTTCAGCCAAAGTAGAATGATTCTGTGCCACTTTGAAACATAATCTCTCATAAAAATGCAATAATCCCTTTTAAAACAAAAATTAACAGAATTATCAGGTCCTCTTGAAATTCTTTACCCAAGAAAGTATCTTATGGCTTTTACATGCCTGAATTCCACATTGTCTGGTATTATAATGATTTGTTTCCCAATTAGGTTGTCTGTTTTTCCTCTACTTACTTGAATTCTATGTCACTTCAGGAAGAGATAGGAATCTATTGCAAAGGGGTTTTGTCATACATCCTGTCAAACATCAAAAATAAACGCTCTTTTCCTTCATAGGATTCCTACCAATATTTACAAGGAGTCTTTTCTTATGAAAAATACTTCAGAAAAAAAAATGAAAAGTACAATGCCTAGAATATTTGACCACTGGTATGCTTAAGTTATAAGATATAGATCCCTGGGTTGATGCGTTCCTGCCACAAGACAAAAACAGTCAACCTCTTACACTTTTACTCTCACTCTACTGGAAAATATGCAAGCAAACATTCTCAGGGGCACTTCAGAAGTAGATTGTTTTTAGAAAAGAGTTTCTTCCAAAATGTTGGATCGACGTGACAAATGGACACGAGAGATGTCTTCCACTCATGACATTTTATCAAGACCTGCATGACTGCAGCCACAGTTAGCATGCTTCAATTGGCCCTGTGTGTATTTATTATTTTATTACATTTGATCTTTATACTCCTCAATGTTTTGATGTTCTGCATTATTGTAAAAAGAACACTCATTATTTCTTCACATCCATGTCTATATTGGATCTGTAGTTAAGATTGCTTTCTATAACCTTAATTACTTCATGATATGAGCCTAATAACCAAGAGTTGTGCAATTTGTTGAAAACATACAAATAACCCAACTACTATTTTCACACCTATTTTGTTCTGTGTGCCAACAGGCTTTTTAAACAAAGGCTGCTTATGTATAAAAGTATTTGGTTTCATCAATAATGGACTCAGACACTGATTGATATTTTGTCTGCCAAATAGAATAAAAAGTCTTTAATCAATTTTTGGTCTCACTTACTAAAGGAAATTTCTAATTTTACTGAAATAATAGCTAAAAACTACATGTAGAAGATGAAGTTCATAGTTAAACTTTAAAAGAGATAAACCCCAAAATGAAAATATAACAGAGATGACACATTTTAACGTCCTTTTTAAATTTATAAAGCTTGTCAGGGATGTGAATCTTCTGATTCCCTTTCACACACCACTTTCCCTTTATCTAATGATGTTTTCACTTAATTTTTATCTGTGACTACACCTTGGTGGTACCAGTACATCACTTAACAACTCTACAATATTATTTTGACCAATGACTTTGTTATAAAATACTCTTGCCTGCATCTGAAAACTAGCAAGGAATTTCTTACATTTAGTAAATTGATGACTATATCTATCTTAGTCCCTTGCTGCAGTCTCTGGCTGGGCACAAATCACGAGTCACCACACAGCTTGTAGATTCAAACAGCAATTCTTTATTCCCGAACTCACACAGGCCGTCTACGAACACATTCTGGGGAAATCCACGTTCTCTGCCCAAATTCACACTCTGCCCAAATCCACTACACATGGGCTTCTGTCTCCCAAAATACACTGTCTGACCCTAAGAACTCAAGAGGAACTCAGCAGCAGGATACGCCCTATTCTAAAGGGGGAACACCCTAATCTCCTATTATGCTAAACTAGGGACACCCTAAACACCGATCCGCCCTGGTCCTTGAGAAAGGTCACCTTTCAAGAGTCCTTCCACTAGACAGCATGGGAGTAGCTGGCAAGGAATTTGTCATACCTACTTGGCTGATGGCTCCCAGCAACTCCCTCCTTCTGATTGATTAAACAACAAGTAATGTGGCTTAAGGACCGTGCCTGGTAGGTTGTCCAGTTCAACATATGGTTCCTACCCGTCATTGGAAAACTGACCTTTAGGCATCAGCCTCCTGTCTTAGGTTGACACCACTGCAACTGGATCATACCCGTCACTGACTACTGGTCCAGCATACAGCCATACTTGTGGACAGGTCTATGCACCAGTCGGGGGGTGAGGTTCTTTGCCTCACCACTGTTGGCCCCCAAATTTGGCCTTGGTGCCAGTGGGGGAGTGAGGTTAATGTGGCTTAAGGACCGTGCCTGGTAGGTTGTCCAATTCAACATATGGTTCTTACCCGTCATCGGAACACTGACCTTTAGGCAACTCACCTTTAGGCGTCAGCCTCCTGTCTTAGGTTGATACCACTGCAATTGGATCATACCCGTCACTGACTACCGGTCCGGCATACAGCAATTGGCCCCCAAATTTTAGACCATCACTAGCAGAAGGGAGGAGGATACAGAAATGCCACGACACCAAGCCAATTGACAGTTCCTTTGGAAAAACTGCATCATTGGTGACACCATCAGCAAAGATCACTGGTGATACCATCAGCAAAGATATGCCAGCATTACCACAATTTGCTGTACCAAATGTAGTTACATAGTCCAGGCAAGTTCTGCAAGCCGTTCAAAGTGGAGGAATCTATCAATATGTCCGACTCCTCCCAAAGTCCGTTTCCTCCCAAAGTAAGTTGACTCCTTGATTGAGCATACTTGTTGAGTTTGTCTTCACCGGCACTGGGATGAAGATAGGAATTCTGGCAATGATGCTAAAAACACATTATCCTGAAAAGAATTATTAAATACAATGAAAAGGAAAGGTGAAAGTAAACAAACAGATCTGTTAATCACCTTAAAAAAATCCTTAACAGCTGTTTATCTAATTTAAATTAAGCCATTTAAATCACGTGAATAAAAAAAATAATTTGGATCCATATTCTCATGAGCACTCCTCATATATGAAATATGGACATATGCACACACAGACATACAACACAAAACACAAATGTGCAAACAAACGTACAACACATAAGATAATAATAAAGGCCTTGTAGCTTTACCTAGGTGAAATCTCCATTGCAATGTTTAAAAACTCCACAGTCAAAAAAATAAAACTGATCAGAAAAACATTAACCTAGGTTTGTATGAGCTCAAAAAATAAAATAGAACCTTATGATGTGGAAAAATGCAATAATAAAATAGATCTTGAAGAAAGCATCCTTGTTAATCACTGTCGCAGATGTAAGAATGGCCAAGCTGGAGTTTTGGATATCAGCTGCTATGGATTTGAGTCAAATCATCTTCTTTTCGATCTGTAGAAATTGCTTTAGTTAGTCTTTCTGGAATCCAAATCGGCTGCTGTTCTCCCTGTGGAAAAACAAAAACAGAACCCTGACTCCAGACAATTACTGGGTCAGGACCTTTCCATTGTCCTGTTAGAATATCTTTCCAAAGTACTTTAGTCTTATGTACATTTTTTGGATACATATGTCTTTCTGCAGCACTAAGTCCTGATGAATCCAAATTTTAAAAGTTTAGAGTAAAAAGGGTTATTTTAAGTTTGTCTTTGGGGGATATATACCCATTTCCAATTTTTAAGATTAACTAGGTTTCGAATGACGCAATCTTTCCTCCTTCATGAAGGCATCTTAATCACCTTCAATTTAACCTTTTAAAGTCTTACAATTATCATCTATACTGTACTTTTAAATGTATTTTTTCACTCTTTTAAATGAGTCTTAGATTCTGTTTAAATCACTTTAATGTTAGTTTACATGGCTGCCCTTCAACCAAAGGCCTTTTTTACTCCATTAAGAAGCTTTGTCTCAATCTGCCATGTACAAATACCTTTTTCTTCTTACTTCCTTTCTCAAGCTTTTAAGGTAAGTCTAGTTTCCTCAAAATCTTTTTAAATGGCATTTTACAACTTTTTACTTTAAAACAGAGATTATCTCATCTAGAAACATTTCTTTTTCTTTTAACCTTCCATATTAAAATATATTTTCACATCTTCAATCTTTTAATATCTCTTTTCTAACCGTTAATCCTTTTTATAAATTTACATTCTGAAACAACTGTTATAAAATTTCTGATTTAGACAAATTACTCCACTTAATAGGATGATATACTTTCATGTTTTTTATGGTACTATAATACTGTAATTGAAACCCAACTGAAACTTCTTATAGTCTTTGTATATAAATTACACCTGATAGAATCTTAACACTTAGTAACCTTGTTTCAGCAAAGATACAGACCAAAGCAATATTAAACTTTTTTCCATTTACCAATTTATGAAAACACACATAATGTTTAAATATATTACCTTATGGAACTTAATAAGTAAAGAGTACTTGATTTTATATTTAGTGATTGATATTTTAACACTTTAGCTTTGGAAATTAATCAGATGTCTGTAAAAACCAAGATCTTAGACAAATGTAGTAAACAGAATTAGCCATCTCTTTCTTGTTGAAGAAAAATCCTTCTACAGAATACCATGATGGTCCCATTGATATATTTAACAACTTCTCGTTTAAAAGCCATGGGCTGCATTTTTGTATTGTATCAACATATGCCCTAGCTGTTCTTGGTCTTACTGGGGTGCCTTTTTTCTCTAACAATTTCTCTTCCTCGGAGGTGAACAACTTAAAACCTTGAGTCAACCATTTTCCCCAGTTTGCCTGAGAAAGTTCTAGGAACAGGCAACTTGAAATAAAAACAAAATAAATCAAAACAAGAACGCATTGTTTTTTAAAGTGCTCACCCATTCTTTCACACTTCCTCAGGGGCGAACAATATCACTTACCTTCTTTTCAGATGTTCCCCGTACGGACCGCCAAATGCCGCTGAGCAAGGTCACCTTACATGCAATGTCCTGCAAAATGTCCTATTTCCATGAGTCCTTCCACTAAAGAAACATGGGGGTACGCTGGCAAGGAAATTGTCATACCTACTTGGCTGATGGCTCCCAGCAGTCCCTTATAAAACTATATATTTTGGTCTATTATTTGTGTTACTTGGAAAAGTTACAGATGTATAATTTGATTAAATAAAGAGAAAATTGAAAAATAAATTTGGAATACAAGCCCTTAGTCACTTGTGGAAAATTCTGCATAAGGTTCTTCAATCCATGATTGCGCCACTTATTATAATTTATAGTTAAATTAAACTGAACTAAATGATGATAAAAATCATTGCATTCCTTACCTGACATATTTAATTAATTTTGAAAAACGTTGTTCCAATTAAGCATGTCTGGACATAATACTTGGCTTTAAATATAGTGTGTGCACCATTTTATGGGAAGAATGTTATATGTATGTTTCACAGAACTCTTTGAGATATTTATATAGACATTGAGATATATAAATGAAACATCAAATTTTATTAATTCACCTTACTCAATGCATTAGCTCTTCAGATAACAAATGATATGTTTTCTCAGAGTCATTCTAGATCCTGGTTTAGAAACAGTATAAACTCTTTTAAAAAAAATAATATTATGGTGTTAAAATGAGTGACTTTCTTGGTTTGAAATTTTTCACAGTGTTCTCATCAAATGAGCCAATAAACGATCATCAAACTAGAAGAGGGGAAACTGAAATATGTATCATGGTTCATAGCATTGCCACCATCAGAAAAATCATGTGCAGCATAACTCTTCAAGTGCAAAGTGCAGAACTGGAATGGAAAATTTTTCAGCTTCAGTGATAAATTACCACTAGGAGGAGCAGGGAATTGAGAGTAACTGCACCCACAATTCTTATACCATGAAACACTTGTCATGAAAGATAAGATTGTATCCCAAGTTATAGGTTTACTCTATGCTTCAGAGAATTCCTGGAGATAAAATATTAGGCGATAGTCTGTTTCCAGGAGCAAACTGTTCACTTACCAAACAAACACTACGCAGATTCCCTTCAAGATGTTCACCTCACTATGGTCACCAACCCTGAAAAGAAATTTCCAAATCTGAGCAAATTATCCTCTTATTAGAAATGTAGTAAACCACTTAATTTGAATCTTGACTTCAAAACCTTGTAAGTTTTTTTTTTCCTTTTGAGTTTTGCCCTTTTGAATTGCTGCTAAAATTCTGTTAAGATGGTATTGTATTCTCTGTTATGACAATGAATTCTAACAAATGTAAACTGTTGCATTAACAAGTTGCCTGGTGATACATGGGGGAGTTCAACTGTCACAATATTTATTAATGGAAAGAGCAAACAACATTGGAATAAAAGACTTTGCACATCACTTGAAGGCTACTGAGACAATTTCAAGTGACTGTAACATTTTTCATGCAATATTTTGTGGATGAAATTAATCATTCTTTTCCATTCTTCATCGAAGATCTTAAGAAGAAAATAAAATATAATGGCAAAATTTCAAGCTTTTTTGAAAGCATTCCATGTCTATGCAAACGTGTGGCTTTGCTTAGAAGTATTCCAATATATGCATAAAATTTACCACCTCAGTTAGGAGTGTTTTGAGAGTGATGTTGGGAGTATAATTAGAGGTCCTATGTCATCTGTCTGGAAAAGAAAATTCCCCAGGCAAATACACATGTATTATTACTTAATTATCTGTGTAAATTTAGGAATTGCTTTTATTCAAATATAGTTTTTAACATCATCAGTAACAATAAAAAAATATTTTTTTCTTTGTAATGATCCTTAGGAAAAACATATCCAACTTAAGCTTGGGACTATAAGATGAATCCATATAAAAAGGAAGGAAATTGGGGCTGGGGATGTGGCTCAAGTGGTAGCGAGCTCACCTGGCATGCATGTGGCCCGGGTTTGACCCTCATCACCACATACAAACAAAGATGTAGTGTCTGCTGAAAACTAAAAAATAAATATTAAAAAATTCTCTCTCTCTCTCTCTCTCTCTCTCTCTCTCTCTCTCTCTCTCTCTCTTTAAAAAAAGGAAGGAGATTGGATATAAGTTTTGACTATTTCTGCTATCTCTGTTTTAGAATTAATTTATCATTTATTCTTTGTGTTTGGGACAAGAGAACCAAATACACATATGAATGAAATGTAACTAAAATTTTCAGGAGCTATGAGTGATCTGCATTTCAACTAAACATATAAACAGAGAAGTTAAAAAATAGGTTAACGAGAGTAAAGTACTCAATAGTATGAAAAAAATGAGCCTTAAGAGAAGAGAACATGTGTTGTAAATGATTTACATACTCGATAGCAGGCCCCTGACAAATAGAGTTTTCATTTCATTTTGTTTTCGTTATTTCACTGTGCATAATTTAAATTGAGTTCACTTTGTCACACACCAGGATACTTAATCTCTTTCAAATGACATTGCTGAACTGTATCATATTTCAGGTGGAAATTGAAACAAGGCAACTGCAAAGTAACACACATCAGGAAGATGTTAATCAGAAAATGATCTTTCAAATGCAGAAATTTAAAGTTAATGCAAAGAAAAAAAGAACTAAAACACCTTATTAAACTCTTATTATTTTTATATCTCTGTATTTTCACATACAATGAAATAAATTGTTATACAAAGTTTGGTTAAATTTAATTGTTACCTTTAAATTTAACTTTGGATGAAAAATAGAAGAGTCATGTGTCTGATATTTTATGATGTTATTTTTAATTTAGTAATGCTTTTTCCAAATCTGTAAATTAGCAGTTAAGCAAACTGAAGAAAAAGAAATATTTTGTTTTAATAATTGTAATACTTTAAAAATGGCACGTCACACTAGAATAAAAATATTTTAGAGGACAAAGGACAATTAATAAAATCATTTCATAATTATGGAAACTATTTGAAATAAGCACATTATAAATTTTTATGGCATCATTAGCACTTAAGGAAAAAAAATCACTAATGGAGATTCCATAGAATCTTTTTAAAAGAAACAAAATTTTTTAATTCTGTTTGAGAGTGAGAGAGAGAGAGATGGAAAAAAACCAGAATGGAAACAATATAGGATATTGTTTCTAGACAAAATAAGAGTAATAAATAAATTCTTATTGTATTTAATAATAATTACTGTTTTATAGACGAACTACTGAAAATTATACATTTATTCTAGATTTAAATATATTATGAAATTAAAGTTCCCAAATTGCAGTTTGAATACATCTTACTGTTTAAATCTGTGGTTCTGCATCAAGTGGGGTTCAATAGAGATTTTACTTTTTATTTGATTTTTTTGTATGTATGTATCAGATTATTGAGAAAAATTATTACTACCATACTTGTTTTTTTCTTTCAACAAGCCATATGCCAATTCTTCCTTCCTTTCAAAATAAACTTCTTTTAAATTTCAAAATATAGATGAAATAATAATTTGGTAAGATAAATGTATAACTAGGTTGTATATTTGAACAATGAACAATGTTATTTAGAATGCTGACCGTATCTAAGAGTGAGAAGATTACTGAAACTCCTACCTGCGAGTCTGACATGAAGTGAAGAAGGAGATCAATTATTTTATATTTTAATGACTGTCATGATTGTTCCAGAAAAAGTATATATTGCATTGTTATATTTCTCTAATAATGAGGTTTTTATTGTCTGCAAGTTGAAAAAACTATTGATTCCTTTTTTTAATTTTCTTTTGCAGTGCTTGTGGATTATACCCAAGATCTTGTACATGATAGATAAGTATTCTGCCTCTGAGCCTTGCCCCCAGCCCTATTTTCGTTTTTTTAACACATGACCAAAAATAAGTAAAAATGCAATTCTTTTTTAAAACTTTAGAAAATGTGTTATTGCAAAAATGTCCTGAAGAATTTAAGCGTTGAAAACACATTGGAAAACAATTCACCTTTCCTAATTTTATAGTGTTATAAAATTCATTCCTCAAACAAATTATTAATAAAATATGTTTTTTAAATTTCACTATTTGACCTTTAATTCATATTTTATAATTAACATTCAAAAAGAACTCAGATAGATAAAGAACAAAAAAAATAATTTTCTACTGTGAGTTATTTTAGAAGCACAACTAACTTAAATTTAAATTTTTAATACTAGATAAAATAAAATCAATTATACCTTAAAATAAGCAGTGAGATTAGAATGTAAAAGCCCACCCTCTCCCCTAAACTGAAATGCATCAGAAATGTAGCTTGAAAAAAAGAAATTGTTTCTAGGAGAATAAGCAAGAAAGGGTGTTTATATGGATTTGTGTAGGGGGTCTACTTTGAGGAACAATTAAAAAAAATGGAAGAACAGAAACTCCAGCAAAAGGACAGGTGTATTGACATGTACTGTTTGACCAGAAGACACATCCACAAAAAAGGACTGTTGCTTTGTTGCTTAGGAAGGGACAGGTTGTTATCCCCAGGAACTGAGGCTTAACTCATGACCCAGCAAAACTTCACATGGGGGCAGAGAAAATTGCTTTGAAAGTGTGAAAGATAGTTCAAGAAAGTGCAGTCTTTTATATTTGCTTATGTAAGAATTCATGAATGTCTTTGAATCAACTTGATAATTACCTTTCTTTGTATAGTACAAAAACTCATACCTCATTCAGCCAAGAATAATTTTGCTCTTTAATTGTGACATTCAGCTTGAACTAAAAAGTTTTATATAATAAACACTACTTGTTAAATCCAATAGATTGTGATTGCTATGTTTATTTTCTTACAGGAGCTACTAATTGTTCTGAAGTATCTCAGTGACAAACTAAATAGTAACTCAACTTAATATTTCTGTTAGATGACAATTTTTGACACTTATTCAGAAATGTGGTACAGAGGTAAAATAGTTAGAATATTTTATCTCCATATATGCTGATAAGTGATTTTTATTTCAACCCAGTCTTCTTAAAATCCACTGAGTAACAACATTTCATTATATGCTTTTAAAGAATTTAATAAGCATGCTTTGCATGCTAATTCATCTCTCACTATTAGCAAGAGCTCAATTGTGTTGAAGTTCTGGGTAGATATTAAACAGCTGTGGCTTCCTGAACAATGCTATATATTGACATTATTATTTCTATACAAAGCATTGATTTAGTCCCTTTGAATTATACTTTAAGATTTCTCTCTTTAAACATTGCTATTTTTTTTTCTATTTAGTGTTTCCTGCATGAGAATGAAAATATGCTTTCTCTGTGCTGAAGGGGATTTAATTTGTGTTACAGAAAAATGGATCTCACCCATTAAAAAAAAGTGGCTATAGACTTATATATTTTATTATATAATTAATTAAACACATTTTTAGTAATTAATTTGTGCTCTTCACTGTCCTGCAGAAAGAGAAGTTTAAGATAGTTCCTGATGTCATGGAGGTCAAGGGCTAAGATTTATGCAAAAGTCAAATACTCTAATATATTGTGATAATTTTGATTACTTTTGTCAAAACTGAACAGGACTTCCTGGAAGAGTGGACACAAAGATATAACATCTATCTGCTTTGGAGACTCATGTCTTTACTTGTTTTAAGTACAATATTGCAGAGGCTCAATTTTACTTGTTTTAGGTTCAATATTGCAGAGGCTCAATCATTCCAGGGCACTTGGACTTTTAATCATTTTTGTTACTTAAGATTGTAGATGCAGCAGTAAAGAGAGAAGCTTAGGTATGATTTAAACAGATCACTTTTATAAAGTGGAAGAATTTAGGAGAGACAAGATTAGTAATAGTTTAGAAATAGCTAATATTTATGGTGCACTAATGTGATAGGAACTTCTCTACCTCATTTAGCATCTCCAAGCCTCCTTCTTAAATTTTATTTGTGATCATTATTTTATAAGAGGAAATGAAGACTAAGAGAATTTAAGTTAAGTGATGAAAGCTACAGAGATAGTAAGCACCTGAGGGGAGACTGGAAGACAATCTGCCTTGCCTCAGAACCTGTGCTGCCCTTGTGTGGAGGTAACAGGTGCTGTTGTGGTGTTGGAGTTGATCTGATAGAAAAGCACCTATCAGAACCACATCCTTCAACTTCCCACTTGCTGATTTCACATCTACTCATTTGTATCCATCACTTTTGACAATATGAGTGATGTTTCATTTCTTGCCGTTACTTCTTTTCTCAATTCTATCTTCTCTCACTCTCTGAATGTTCTTTCCAACAAACAACTATGTCTATCCACTTTTCCTTTCTTCTTGTCTTTTAAAAAATATTTTCAGTTATAAATAAATACAATACATTTATTTATTTTATTTTTTTAACGTGGTGCTGGGTTCTAACCCAGTGCCTCACACATGCTAGGCAAGTGTTCTATCATTGAGCCACCTCCCTAGCCCTTATTTCTCCATATTATAATTGAAAGTTCAATTCGAAGGTTATAGAAATTATATGTTTCTTGCACCCATGCTTATTCCTCCTCCTAGACTTACTTTAAGATTCAAGCTAAAAGAGACAAGAATATAAATTTAAGGAAAGCATGCCCTGGATTTCTAGTTGTCCTGTTCCTTTAATGTGCATATCTTTCCTAAGTAATAGCAGGTAAGTAAAACAGGAGAAATATTTACATTTAGATATCATACATAGGTTAAAGTCAGCTTGCCCAACTTTGTTTTGCTATAAACCACCTACGTCTGACTCTTGACTAAAAAAAAAAAAAAAAAAAAAAAAAAAAGTTGTTTGCATCTTATTTATTTAAGTTAGTTCACTAGTTCATGCTGGATGAAGAGCAAAAACATAAATACAGTACACTTTTTAGTTTTGTTGTTTATAAATAATTTTCATAGCAATAGTTTGGCAATAAAATTCAAATATGAAGTCTACTGCCAACAAATAATGTGGCCATGAGAAAATTCAATATTTTTTAATCTCATTTTTCTTACTTTACCTTAATATTCACTTTGAAGAATGACAGAGTGCATGGTAAGGAGTTGAACTCATTAACCAAACCCTTGAAACTCAAAATTCCACAAAAAGTGTCAATGTGCAATTAAACAGGAATAAAGACATTACACAAATAATATATCATGCTTAGCTTCCTCATTTTAATGATCAAATATAACAAAACGCATATTGCAAACTTTCCTGGCTCTGCACAGAAAATATACCTCCCCAAGAACAAGGCTATTGCAGCTACTCATTTAGAAAATGAGTATTTGTCCTAGGAGCTCTCTCAAAAGGCAATGTTCTGCTACAGCTTTGATATATCAAGCTATTTTTCACTGTTTCTATCCAGAAGAGCATCAAGTGTCACTCTGGAGTTTATGTCTGTTTTTAAACTTGGCCATGTTCATTTAACCCTCCAAGGCCTCAGTATATTTTATTTGTAAAATTAATATGACAAGAGCACTCTACACAGAGGTATTGATAACATAATATATTAAATGTTTGGCATCATGCCTGACATAACACAAGAAATCAACTAGCTTTTATTTAATCTTGGTACATACAAGTGTCACTCTCTTTCAAATGAGATATCCCCTCTGTTCCTATCATGTCTGTTATCTGTGTTGAGAACTTCCTACAATGATGAACGAACAGAATCCACCAACTGCTGAAAGTGTATGCCTGTGGGTGGGAGGGGAATAGAGAAGTGTGTTGTGAATGCATAATGATAAAGTACATCTTCCTAGAAATATAGAAAAAAAATTAAATGTGCTCTGCTCTAAAAGGGAAAACATTGATACATTTTCATATTCTGGGTTTAATTCTAACTCTTCATGCCTTAATACTGTTGACATTAAAAATAATCTTTTTAAAACATTTTACAATTAAGAACAGAAAAATGTCAAGCATATGGTTAGAATTATGTGACCCATACTGAAGCTTACAAACATTGCTGTTCCCCAGTGTTGACTCCCTTTCCTTAACTGATGCTTACTATGACAAGAAAAGAAAAGAAAGTTCTAAAACAGCTCAGTTTTCCAATTAGGACCAGGTCAGCAATCTAAGCAGCTACTCGACAATAACCCAGGGGTCCCAGTCTACCTTATTCAGTCACTTTTGCAGGCATAGTGGCACATGCCTGTAATTCCCGCTGCTTGGGAGACTGAAGAAAGAGGATCTCAAGTTCAATGGCAGCCTCAGCAACTTAGAGAAACCATAAGCAACTCAGAGAGACCATTTTTCAAAAAGAAAAAAAAGTGGGGGAGGTGATAAAAAGGGCTAAGAATCTGTTTCAATGGTTAAATGCCCCTGGGTCAGTCCCAGGTACCAAAAAAAAAAAAAAAAAAAGTCTTGCTCTTCTATGTGGGCTATACATATTCTTCAAACTCTTCCCCTGAACTTAGCTCTTACTTAGAACTAGCTAGACCATAGAACCCTTAACCACTCACTCCAGGATTATTACATGCAAGTATACAATATGCAGCAAAGATTTTACTAGTTTCTGTTTCAGTTGGTTGAAATTCACCTTGGTTCTGCACTTTCCTCAGTTATAAGAGAGCAATAATGTAATGACATTTCAGCCTCCTCTTCTTTGCTTCTCATAAAAACTTTGTGACTGGCACGGGTTTTATTGGAATAAATTTATGTATTTTATATCTGTCAATACACCTTACAGAATAGAAATTTCCACATGCTATTAATGTGTCTTATTTTTTAATTCCATTATATTTTATATTAAATTAATAGCTTATATTCTTTATGCTAAATACACATATCAGACAAAATCAAATATTATTTCTTTCTAAAATCATTTTCCAATGTATGTGACATACTTAGTATTGGAACAGTATTTTCTCCCAAATTAAGGAAATTAATTTTCCACCTAAGTAAAATTGATCATAAGTAAAATGATAATGTATCTTTTCACTGGTTTTAATTAGAACTTTCCTTTTCCCTATAAAACCAGTTTATGTTTTCAGAATAACATCAACTTACTATGTTATATCATTATAAAAGTGAGCCCTATAAATACTATTCCTATGACTCAATAAGAGGAATAGAATGAATAATGTCATAGCTGTTATCTTGGTTTGTAATTTGTTTCAACTGCTTCCTAATTTTATTTTAATTTTCTATTTTTGATGAAATCCATATTAGTGTTTGATGTCATCATGCATTCTGGAAATGCACACTGGTTAGAAACACATGAATTAATTATAATTTTACTTGTTTTGAGACCAACATGTTACACAATTCCCAGATTTATTAATATCATGATATAAAAACAAATAGTAAATTCTTTGGATCAAATAAAATATTTTAATACATTCACTTTAATTTCTTTATTAATGTGTTTCATTTGTTGATATGGTCCTAAATTTTCCTACATATTTCAAAAAGAAAAATGATGATTATTATAATAATTAAATAAGTATAATTATTATTTTATATTGTCTTTAATATATTAACAATACTGCATTTTTTACAAACATATTTATTGCATTTGTTTTTGTGTTTAAGTGATTCTCAGGATAATTTTAATTATCTATTTAGGTATCATAATTAGTCAACATAATGCAGAAACAAGTAGATTTTATCTTAAATATTTGTATGCTTTCAGCATTTTCTTTTAATTTTTAAGGATATACTAAGTTTTTCTATATGATACTAAATTGGCTGCCTATTGTATCATTGTCAAACCACTTATTAGAAGAACTGTGAGAATGATCAGACATTCACTCATTTATTTACCCAACTTTGTTTTGGAATTATATAATGTCAGACTGCATGCCAAAAACTAAAAATATAATTGTCTAAGTCTAGGTAAGAAAAAATTAAATAAGAATATTCCTCAAATAAATGACTTGACAATAATTTTATTGAATACTATGAAGAAAGAAAATAGGGATGATAGTAATAGAAACATGTGAAGATTTGGTGAGGAAGGCAATATTTAAGATATGATTTAAAGGATGAAAATGAGACAATAAATTAAGAGAGTGGAGTTGCAGCAAAGAAAAGCCAGGCCACGATTTTGGCTTTTCACATATTATACTGGGAAATTACAAAATATAGCAGTAGATATTTGAGTTATCATGGAGGTGGTTTGAGATACACACACACACACACACACACACACTCTGGGGATTGAACCCAGGAGTGCCAGGAGTGGTTTACCACGGAGCCACATCCCTAGCCATTTTTATTATAATCATTATTATTTTTTATATTGAGACAGATTCTTGCTAAGTCAATGAAGCTGGCCTGAAATTTACAATCCTTCTTCAGCCTCCTAAACTGTTTGGATTACAAGCCTGCATCACAATTCCAGATGGATAGTTGGAATTTTGTTGCTAGTGCCTGGAAAAGCTAGTGAAGGTTTTGAGCAAAGAGATATAAACTTACTTATATTTTCTTTTTTTTTTTCTTTTTAAGTTGACACAGCCTTTTGTGTGAGAAATTAGGCGATACAAATTTACAAACATCAATACTTTTTCCCTGACTTAAACATTACTGTTGACACAGGAATAAAGGGAAATGAAATAATAACCTTGAAGCATATTTTGGAAATCAAACCAATAGAATTTGCTCAAAATGAAGTTTATGGAATGAGCCAAAAGGAGGAATCAAAGTTGACCGCATATTGACTCATGTAAGGAATTGCAAAACTGGTGATACCAATTACCGAGGCAAGGAGGACTGCAGTAAAATGAAACGTAAAGGGTATATGAGTCTTTCTTTGCAAAATGTAATTGGTCTATAATCAGTATGTTCATCATCGGTTCACCTCCAGGGAATTTTATTATTCATTTATATAATCTTCTAAGTCATAACAACATTTGTCCTTTTTAGCTTTTGATAGACTGAAAACAAGGGAGGGACCTACTATCTACAGTTTTGTGCTTTTTTACATGCTTGATAGAATTGTAAATTATTCTCATTACTAGGCACACAAATAAGAGTGAGGTACATTTGTCTTGATTTTGTGTTGAAGTCAGCAGTTTAGGAAGAGGCCACTGAGAATTTCTCAAGAACATTTTTAATTAAATATATATTTTTAACTGACATGCTATTTTAATTGTGTCAGTAATAAAAGTGTCCTAAAAAATCTACAACATGATAACTTCAGTACCAAGTTCTACAAAAAAATTTTGAAGGACCTATGCCAATTTTTCTTTAATCACTCCAGACAATAAAAGACTAGGGGATTCTCTCAATCTCATTTTACAAGGCCAGCATTACCTTCATACACAAACTTGACAAGGTTATAACAAACAAAAAAATGGTACAGGTTAATATCTTTCATAAATGCAAATGTAAAAATTCTTAGCCAAATACTAACAAGTTGAATTCAATAACATTAGAAAGCTTATTCACTGTGACCATTTGAGATTTATTCAGGATGCAAGGATGTTTCAACAAGTGAAAATCAATAAGCATGATATAAAACATATATAGAATGAGGGTTATAATGTATAAGATCATTTCAGTGGATATCTAAAGGGTATTTGACAAAATTCAAAACCCATTCATGATTACAATTCTTAAGAAATCAGGTATAGAAGGAACATCAATCAATATAAAGGTAATATATAATAAATCCATTAACATCATGTTGAATGGGCAAAAGCTGAAAATTTTCTAAGACCTGAAATAAGACATGGATGTGGAATTTTACTGTTTTTTATTATCATCTTACTAAAATATAGGCAGTGCTATTAGGCAAAATAAATAAATAAAGAACACACAAACTGAGAGAAAGAAAGTCACATTATTACTAATCTTATACATAGACAACCATAAAGACTCCACCAAAAACCTTCTACAACTAGTCAGTGGATTCAGAAAATTTGCAATATACATACTATGCATATTTTTTTTCTGCTTAATGTTTATTTTTTTTATTGGTTGTTCAAAATATTACAAAGCTCTTGACATCTCATATTACATATATTAGATTCAAGGGGATTATGAACTCCCATTTTTACCCCAAATACAGATTGCAGAATCACTTCGGTTACACATCCACATTTTTACATAATGCTCTATTAGTAACTGTTGTATTCTGCTACCTTTCCTATCTTCTACTATCCTCCCTCCCCTTCCCTCCCCTCCCATCTTCTCTCTCTATCCCATCTACTGTAATTCATTTCCCTCCTTGTTTATTTTCCCCTTCCCCTCACAACTTCTTATATGTAATTTTGTATAACATTGAGGGTCTCCCTCCATTTCCATGCAATTTCCCTTTTCTCTCCCTTTCCCTCAAAAGTCAGTATATTTACTATATGCCAATGAAGAATTACCTGAAATAGGAATAAAGAAAAGATTCCCTTTTACATCGGGGGCTAGAGTTTTAAACTAATCTACAGTCATCTCTAGAAAGGAACAGGACAGAAGTCCTTGGTATGATATGCCTTCTGGTCCTCTTCTGATCTTGCTGTTTCAAATTGAGGAGGCTAGCTTTCCTTTTTCACCATTTCTTCTAATCACATATGGACAGACACCAGAAATATACCTACTGTCTCTTTTGTTATAATTTTACTCTGGGCATTTTATTGTATTTTGATATAAATTCTAAAATTGAATAAATTGTATTGCACAAAACTTTTCATAGTATGCTGTCATCACTGCTATCTAGTTTCAATTTTGATGAAGATATACTCCCATTTTTGCTTATTTAAAACAAAGTGTATACAGCCTGTCATGTGTGAGGAACTGGGTTCGATTCTCAGCACTGCATATAAATATAAATAAATAAAATGAAGATCTATCAACAACTAATATATATATATATATATATATATATATATATATATATATATATATATATATCCAGAATTCTTAAAAGAAATAGAAAATTCGAAGCTAATTCTTGTGCTGTCATTTTTCTTTAATTCCCTAAAGGATTTATTTAATTTTTTTGTGTATGTAGACCTCAGTTGCTAACTGCAGGCTTATACATAGGAAAAAAATTAAAATTACAAAGACTAACTAGATGTTGTGGCTCAGACCTGAAATTTCAGCTTTTCTGAATGCTTGGGCAAAACAATCTCAAATTGGAATCCTCAGCAACTTAATGAGACCCACTCTCAAAATTTAAAAAATAAATAAATATTAAGAAGAAAGTCCTGCAGGTGTTGTTAAGTGGTAGTGGTACTAGATTCAATCTCCAGTACCACAAAAAATAAAAATGCTATTGAATACTTTAACCATTATCCTAGAATTTCATTTAAAATTTCTTGATATGTAAAATGATTACTAGATTTAATTATGAGTAGCAGTTTTGAAGTTAGAGGAGGCAGTAGAAAGCTTTCATTTAAAACAAATATAAAATCTCATATACAAAATATTGTCGTCAGCAGGGTGTTATGCAGCTCAGAGCACTAACTTTAGAATTTGATAAAATAAGTCATGAATGAATTATCCTTATTAAAATAAATTTTATAAATAGATTTAATTTTCTGATTTCATATAGAGGTTAAAAATTGAAATATAAACATAAAAAAATTGGAAAATATTTCAAAACTGGATGTTTAATCTTTGCTCCCAGAAAGAAACCTTACATGGTCAAACAAAACAATTTTCACATTTCAGAAATTTAGCACAACATGACATATGAATGATTTATATGACTGACAAATTGGCTTTGTATATAACAAATAATCAAATCATCTTATTTTTAGTGACGTGGAATAAAAACTTATGTTTTGAAGCTTTATGCTTTCCAATTAAGAATTACCATCACTAGAATGATCTGTTTCAGAGGAAGAAAACTAAGATCTATGGAGTCTCAAACTTTGTGCTACATAATTGCTATTTTATTTTAATTCTTATACTAACTCATTGTTTATCTATTCAATGTAGTATAAAAATGACTTGGAGATTGATTAACTTATACAACTTAACTATGACAGGGATCTTTTTGCTTTATATCAAATTGACACTAATAGACTTTAAAATGCAAAACTAGAAGATAATGTTTCACATGAATGTATCTTATAAAGAACATTCACAAGAATACATTTTAAAAAGTAGTTGATCATGATATAATTTTTAAATTTATTTTTTGTTTATTTATTTTTGCATTATAATTCTTAATACACCATTATACCATAATTTATCATATCTCTGATTATATATAAGGTATGTTGACACCAAATTTACATTTTCATATATGTATTTTTGCATAATAATGAGGGTCTCCTTTGACCATCCATGCTATTCACCTTCTCCCTCCCTTTCCCTCTCACCCCTATTCCCTATCTAGAGGTAATCTTCCTCCCTTACTCTCCCTCCCAACCTCATTTTGAATCACCCCCACTTATATTAGACAAGACATTCGGCATTTGTTTTTTTTAACTTAGCATAATCTTTTCTAATGCCATCCATTTCCCTGAAAATGCCAATATTACTCAGCAATAAAAAATTGTTTTTTATTGCTTAGTAATATTCCATTGTGTATAAATGACACTTTTTTTTCTTTTTATCTATTCATCAACTGAAGGACATCTAGGTTGGCTCCATAGTTTAGCTTTTGTGAATTGTGCTGCTATAAACATTGATGTGGCTGTGTCCCTGTAATATGCTCCATCACATGGGGCTAGGCCCCAACTTCCTTAATAAGATGCCTATAGCACAAGAATTGAAACCAAGAATCAACAAATGGGATGGATTCAAACTAAAAAGTTTTTTTCTCAGCAAAAGAAATAATATGTGAGATGAATAGGGAGCCTACATCCTGGGAACAAATTTTTACCCCTCACACATCAGATAGAGCTATAATCTCTAGGGTATCTGAAGAGCCAATAAGAATAACACCAAAATATCAAATAATCCAATCAATAAATGGGCTAAGAATCTGAACAGACACTTTACAGAATCAACAATATTTATGAAAAAATGCTCATCATCTCTAGCAATCAGAGAAATGCAAACTAAAACTACTCTAAGATACCATCTCACTCCAGTAAGAGT
Organism: Callospermophilus lateralis; assembly: GCF_048772815.1. Lineage (NCBI taxonomy): Eukaryota > Metazoa > Chordata > Mammalia > Rodentia > Sciuridae > Callospermophilus > Callospermophilus lateralis. The sequence goes on from NW_027512489.1 coordinate 1,050,344, forward strand.
GGCAGCTATTATGAAGACAAACAACAATAAGTGCTGGAGAGGATTCGGGGAAAAAGGTACACTCATACACTGCTGATGGGACTACAAATTAGTGCAGCCAATTTGGAAAGCAATATGGAGATTCCTTGGAAAACTGGGAATGGAACCACCATTTGACCCAGCTATTCCTCTTCTTGGACTCTACCCTGAGTACTTAAAAACAGCATGATGTAAGTTTTTACATTTGTAGTACTAGTGGCAAAATGGAATATTGAAGGTAAAGCATAAAATGATAAATTCTATCATAGTTATAAAATTAATTAATCCATGTTTTCACAATTAATTTTCTTATTAAACTAGAAATGATGTTTTACAAAGGATTTCATTAACTGAATTTTTTGATTTTTATGGTAGCATTTACTATGATTTCAAACTATGGTGACATTTACTTTTTCTAAAGATTACCTGATCAATACATTATTCAACACAATCACAAGATAATCTAATTGGTTAGTTCAAATGACTTTAATGAAATGATGCTTAGCTAGAGTTCTTTACTATTTTTTTTTGCATATGAATCAGAGAAATGCCAGGAAAACAAAGAATGGAAATAGTGAAAATTTGGTGTAGTTAATTTTTACTCCAGTCAAATAAGATCTCAACCCCTCAGATAGTGAATTAATGCAACTACAATTATATTGGAGGAGCAAAGAGAGAGGTGTTCTCTGCTCCAATGTTATCTAGAAGAAACAAGAATAAAATAGTATAATCCTGTTGTCACTTGTCAAACTTAGAAACGTAAGACCTTCAAAAGGCACAGCTACTCAGGTCTCGCTTTCTTGTGGTAGAGAGCAGAACAGATTTCAAAGTATGGTAACAGAGAAAGAGCAAACTGACCAATGACCAGAGAGTCTATTTTTGCTGGATGGTGAAATACCATATCATCTCTTTTTAATCACAATCTTAAACACTTTAAAGTAAGTCAAAGTTATATTTTAATTACCTTTTGAAGGATAAATCAGTATTTTCAGTACATGTTTCATGAAAAGTTATCCAGAAATTTCCATATTGTCTTCTTTCAACTGTTTTAATTGGTCTCAAATGAATATAAATTTGTTGCAATTACGTAAGTGTATTTAAGATTCCATAAGAAAATAAGGCAAATTTTGTTTTCAAGAAAATAATAAGAAACAATTTAAGTGATGGCAAAATCATAATGTTATTTAAGGCTAATTTAAAAATTAACTGTTATTTATTCTCTAGCATATTTTAAAATATATGTAATTTTCCAAAAGAATTTATAGGCTGAAGTTGATAAAACGATTGAAACTATGGTTCAGATCAGCCATTAGTTTTTGTAAATAAAGCTTTATTGGAATAAAATCATAACAATTTAAGCTTTGTCTGTGGCCCATCTGACTTACTATGGGAAAAGAAAATACGTGTTAGAGAGGCTGTATAGCACACCAAACCTAAAGTATATGCTGACAGAAAAATATTGCAGAATCACAAGTTTGTGAGTTTTTTTTTATTATTTAGCTGAAACTTACATTGTAAGAAAAACCTCATTTACATCTTATATCACAAGAGAATAAAAAGAAACAGAAACAATTAAATGTCTCCTTTATGCCCAGAAAAAAACAGATGTTTGCTTATTCTTGAAAGGAACGTTTCAACTTCATACAAAGAAAAACTGTTTTATACCAGACATGTGTAAACTACCTAAATTAGGTTATCATTTAATCATTCTGAATAAGTTGTCACATATTTCTCACAAACTCTTATTTTACATGAAGTGGGTTTATTGCACCTTTCTTTTAAGCTAAAAGGAGTATATATTGTCACTAAGATTACATTTGTTTCCACAGCTATTGGACTTTAATAATGTGTTACAAAATTGTCTTAAATGAAAATTATAGGCAGAATTCTCCATCCATATGTAATTAATGTGTATTGCATAAATATAAGTTTTACAAAGTTAATTATTCTTAATCTTATAATAATTTGTACACTATATTTTTACCTCTGAGAATAGAACTATAGTTTTAAACTCTGTTCTAGGAGCATGAATATAGTTAAAATTGATTCATTAATAGGAACATATATTAAAACATTCCATCTTGAGCTTAGGTATAATAATGTAACATTTCCAGGAAGTTTTAGTTGAAAATCTGCCTTAGAATGCAAAATAATTAGGAAGAATTGTTTTGAATATAATAAAATAGACAAATTATATATTGGGAAATCAACTTGTTGTGATTGCAATAAAACCTCTTGCTGTGATCAATTTTTAATTTTATTCCACAAACATTTTGGAATATCTATTATGCAGAAATCACTGGCTGTACATGATAAAGGAGTCACTTTAATTACCATTTGTTCAAGAAGACAAAATAAAAGAAAGAAAATACAGAGTGCAGAAACACAAGGAATACCTTGGGATGACAAAGAGGTGGCACACATCCAACTCACTAGGAATACAAGGTATCTGAATTGCTCACAAATTATATTTAGCAGAGTTGATAACTCAATGCAAAGTACATTTTATTTAACATAGTGAAGAGCTGAAAATAGTCCCTATGCCTACATTAAATGACTAGGAACTTGCTTAATTTTACATGTGTTTATCATTCATCACAAAATTAAAAATGGAACTCAGATTTAGTGAAGTGTTTCCTAACCTAGATGTTGTCACTTTCCCTGTTACTTTCTCTAACAAGAAAGTGTAAACAAGGAATGTTGAGCATACATAGGTCATTTAGTTAAGAATCTCTGAAATTGACTCTTTTCTCAGACTGTATTTCAGGACAGGGCTTACATTATCTCTTCCAGTAGAAGTTCTCTTCTACAACAGTGGCCCCCAGGTCCCCTGTTTTCTGCGTTAAAATCACCTCCACTGTCACATAAGTGTATAGGGATGTAACAGATGTCCTTGGTACAGACTTGGGTGCTTTTTGCTGCCTTTGTCACCACTGTTATGCCAGCATAGTGCTGTGTTGTCAATAGAGTTGGTTCTGTTAATGGAGATGATCTTATATAAGCAGATACATATTTTTCTCATGAGGACAGCTGGGAGCTTTAATTTTATTAATTCTATCATTTTTACTTCTTGTCAAACTTTCACTATTTCATAGGGGTTCTATTGCTAAGGACTGAGTCTGTGTGTCCCCTCAAAATTCATATGTGGAAATCTTAACCACTAATGAGATGGTTTGGGAAATTGGACATTGAGAAAAAGATGAGGTCAAGAGGGCAGAGCCTTCACATTGATTACTGTCCTTATAGAGACCTCTGAGAGCTCTCCATCCTATTTATGCTAAAGGAGGAAAGAAAGAGGAAATGGTACTCTGTCAAATGAAAAAAGACCTTACCAGACGCTTACAGTGATGGCCCCTGATCTGTCATTACCAGTCTCAGAATTGTGGAAAATAAATGCCTGCTGTTATAAGCCACCCCATCTCTGGTTCATTATCATAGAAGCCTGTGAATGATAAACCTCTCTTTCACTGTTTGGCTGAAGTTCCATTTACGACCAAAATGAGAAACAATTCAACTGCCACAGTAAAATTATAAAATATTCAAATGAAATTCTTGGAAAAAGCTTGACAAAGTTGACTTTTTTTTTCTACTTTGATGGGATGTCTTTCTTTATGTTTATGTAGAAAACAGCGAACATCTGTTGTGTCTTTTTTTTATAATGCCATGTCAAATGATGCATCTGGTGACACTCAAAATGTCTTCCAGACCACTGCCTCTAATGTCTTCCAATATTTGTGCACATAACATAAATAACACAAATTTGTATACATAATACAAATAGTATCCACATTTGTCCATGACTTCCTGAAATCCATTTTTCTGCAGTGCATAATGTCCACCTGTCAACAAAAATTTACAAACATAATAATCGGTAAAAAACTAAGTTTGAAGAGATTTTAAAAATTTTAGAAAAGAAATCAACTGCAATTATTAGATCAAGAAATCAAACAAATAAAATCTTAAACTATAAAATTAATAGACTAAGGGCTTCAGTAGAAAGATGATGTGCAAAAGGAAAGGAATAATGTAAGCAGAGATGGAAATTCAAACAGAATAAAAAAGTAATAACAGGGAGTAAAGACACTGGGACAGATACCAAGAATACCTTTTATGGGTATATTAATAGACTGGAAATGGCTGAGAAAAAAAATTCTCTGGTATTGAAGACTTGAAAAAATGTGCAAAACTAAATATTTAACAGAAAAAAAACAATTTAGAAAGAGGAATCAATTATTCCTGCAATGTGGCAAAAATTAAATAATAAAAATGTGCAATAACCACAATGGGATACCAGAAGGTGAAGAAATTAAAAAAAAATGGACAGAAGAATTGTTTGAAGCAATAATGAAGAACAATTTCTCCAAATTAAGGGCAGTGGATACAAAACCACAACTCTGGGAAGCTCAGAGAACTTCAAGCAGGAAAAACAACAGTTAGAACATGTACCTAGAAATATAAATTAAAACTATAGAAATCAAAATTAAAGACAAAAATCCTAAAAGAAAATGGAGGGAAAACATACTTCATCTGTTACAAGAGTTACACACAATTTTTCCAAGAATTTATTTGAAGTGTTGAGGAAAAAAAACAAGAAGATCCACCAATGAAGAATCAGCTAACCTGTTAAATTGTTCTTCAAAACTAAAGAAAAAATAAACACTGTCTTAGGCAAACAAAAATTAGAGCAATTTGATGCTCACAAATCTGCCTTACAAGAAATGTTAAAAAAAGTTCTTTATAGAGAATGAAAATATAGTTCAGAAGCTCAAATCTGCATAAACTAAATAGCATCTGATAACAAAAAAGTGAAAGTTAAAGATTAAGCAAACTTTTTTCTTATTTCTTGTAATCGATGACAAGTGTTTAAAATATAAATAACAATGTATTCAATTATTTATGACTACAAACGTGTATATGTAATTACTCTTAAGTATACCTATGTATAAGTGAAAAGAGGAAAGCAATGATAATACAAGGAATAGAAGGTAGAAATTAGGATTTTTTAATAAGATAAATATAATTACTGTGAAATCATATAACATTAGTTTTAAAGTGATTGTGAACTGGTATATAAAAATATAGAAATTATGAATACGAATGGTATACCATGCATGTGTGCATTGTGTTATGTTGAAAAACTGTAAAACATATCTAGCTACTCAAAGATTTATCATTTATTTATGGTGAAAGTTTTCAAATATTTTTTTCTATAATTTTGAAATTTATAGTGTATTAGTATTACCTACCATCACCCTCCTATGCACAGTACAGCAAAAATTCTTATTCTTTTTTATCTTAGTACCTATTCATCCATCTGTTTCCTTCCCTATCTGCCCCCCTATACTCTGATCTTCTGGTAATAACATTCTATTGTTGGTTTCTGTAAGCTAAACATTTTTTAGATTATACATGTGAGTGAGATATTGTGGAACTTGTGTTTCTGGGCCTGTCTTATTTCACTTAATACATGATTTCAGTTCCATCTGTGTTGTTGCAAATTACACAATTTTATTTTTTTATGGCTGGAGTAGTATTGTGTTCCTATAGGCATTTTTTTTATCTACACAGTAATTGAGGACACATAGGTGGTTTTCATTTTTTAAAAAAAATTTATGCTTAGTATAAAATTTACATAAACATAAGAGTGTAGATGTTCCAAAAACATTCTGACTTTATTTCTCTTTCGATAGATACACAATACACACACATACACACACACACACACACACAGTAACGGGATTTATGGACAATATGAAAATCTTATTTTTAAATTTTTAATTGTTTTAATCTTTTGAGGAAGCACTATGCTGTTTTCCATAATGTGTAGTTTAATTTACATTTCTCACCAACATTCGGCAAGGTATCTCTTATCTGAACATCTTCAGGAGCATTTAACATCTTTGGTCTTTTTGATCATAGTCATTTTTACTGAAGTGAGGTGATATCTTGTAGTTTTAATTTGCATTTTACTGATGATTAATGGTGTTAACATTTTCTTCAAACACCTGTTACACATTCATATGCTTCTTTTGAGAAACACCTATTTAGGTCTGTGATTTATTTATTTATTTTTTTTACCATACTGGGGATTGAACTCAGGGGGCACTCATCCCTTGAGCCACAACCCCAGCCCTATTTTTTTTTTATTTTATTAAGAGACAGGGTCTCAGTGTCTCTTGGGCCTGGCTAAGTTGCTGAGTCTGACTTTGAAATCCTGATCCCCCTGTCTCAGCCCCTTAAGCTGCTGGGAGTACAGGGCTTGCTGTGTCCTGCAAGTCCTTTGTCCATTTAAAATTAGGTTATTTGTGTTTTTGCTATTGAGTTATGGAATGCCTCACATATTTATTTGTCAACTCCCTGGCAGATATATACTTTACAATAATTCCTCTGATTTTGTCAATTGTCTTCTTACTTTATTGATTGCTTTATTTTTGGTGCAGAAACTTTCTAATTTGATGTAATCTCTTTTTTTCTATTATTGTTTTTGTTTTCTATGCAATCTTAACCCCACAAAATCTTGTCCATTCCAATGTAGTAAAGTGTTTCTGGCATATTTTCTTCTATTAGTTTTATAGTTTCAGATCTTTCTGGTATGCATTTAATCAGTTTTAATCGTATTTGTGACCTGCAAGACAAAAAGTTTAGTTTCACTTTTACATGTGATGTCCGATTTTCCCAGCACTAGTTATTGAAAATACTGCCCCTTTTCCAATCTGTGCCCTTAGACAATTTGTAAAACTTCACAGTCTGTTATGATTTAGACATTAGGTGTCCCCCAAAAGCTCCTTTTTGAGATAATGAGAGAAAATTGAAGGTGAAATGATTAGATTATGAGAACCTTGACCTAATTAGTGTGTTAATCCCCTGCTAGAGATTAGCTGAGTGGTAACTATGCAGGTAGGGTATGATTGGAGGAGGCCAGTCATTGGGGATGTGCTTTGGGCGTATGTGTCCGTGATCTGAGTTTAGTCTCTCTTATTGCTTCTTTTTTATTAAGTTAATTTTTATTGTAGGTTGTTCAAAACATTACATAGTTCTTGATATATCATATTTCACACTTTGATTCAAGTGGGATATGAACTCCCATTTTTACCCCGTATACAGATTGCAGAATCACATCAGTTGCACAACCATTGATTTACATATTGCCATTCTGGTGTCTGTTGTATTCTGTTGCCTTTCCTATCCTCTATTATCCCCCCTGCCCCCTCCCCTCCCCTCTTCTTTCTCTACCCCCTCTACTGTAATTCATTTCTCCCCCTTATATTTTTCCTCCTTTCCCCTCACTTCCTCTTATATGTAATTTTGTATACCCCTGAGGGTATCCTTCTTATTGCTTCTTGATGTGATGTACTGAGTCTCTTTCTCCTACCACACCCTTCCACCATGATGTTCTTATCTCACCTCAAATCTCAAGAAATGAAGTTGTCCTTCTGTGGACTAAGAGCTCTGAAATAATGAACCTTCAAATAAACTTTAGTTCCTCTAATTGTTCTTGTCAGATCTTTTGCTCACAGCAGCAAAAAAGATGACTAAAACATTGTGTGTGAATTTGTGTTTTATTTCTGGGTTCTCCTTTGTGTTCCATTAGTCCATGTATCTTTTTTACATTGTGTTTTAATTACTATAGTTTTGTAGTGTACTTTAAAGTTAGGTAGTGTAATTCCTCTTGCTTTGTTATGTTATTCTTTGTCAATGTATATTCCAACTTCTAGGGTAACTAATTAGAAAATTTAAAAAGAGAAACGTAATTACTATACAAAAAGAGACAAAAATTAAAACATATAAATATGTAAAAAAAAAAAAAACCAAAATGCAGAAAAAGTGTGGATGGCAGAAATAGGTACAAAGAGCAAGGGTAACATAAAAAATACTATCATATATGGTAGATAGTAATCCAACTATATCACTGATAACTTTTAATGTTAACTTTCTGAATATGCCAACTAAAGAGAGATTTTCATAGTGAATTAAGTACTAAGACTTAACTATTTTTTTTCTTTAACTATATAGACTAACACATAGATTAAATTACATATAGAGTAACACTTAGATTAAATGTAAAAGGTTCGAGAAAGTGATATCATTCTAATACCAGTCAAAAGAAGTTTGAAGGAACTATATTAATTTCAGATTCAGCAGACTGCCAAGAAGAAGGTATAAGGGATGTTATAAAACAATAAAGGAGTCAATAGCAAACAGAAATAAAAATCCTTACTTTGTATGAACAAAAAAGAATATAAAAAGTCATGGTTAAAAAGAGAACTAGAAGGAGAAATAAAATAGTATTATAGTTGAGTAGTTAAGTATCCCTGTTTCACAAATAAAAATATAAATTTGTGGAAAATAAAAAAAAATGATATTGCCAAAATCAACAATATAAATCAGCTGAGTATAACTTATCCAGTACAGACTATTTCATCCAATAACATGAGATTACTCATTTTACTCAAATTCATATGGTCCATTTGTGAAGATAGATGATATTCCTTATTATCAAACACATTTACATATTTAAAGAATGGATATAATGATTTATTTTCTCAAATTGCAATAAAATTAGACTAAAAGTCAGTAATAGAAGGATAACAGCTGGAAAATCCAAAAGTATTGGGTATTAAACAGAATTCTTTCTAATAACACATTGTCAGAAGATGAACTATCAAGATATTATTTTTTAATTTTGAAATTAATAAAAATGAAAATATAATTTATCAAAATTTATTTGATATAGTTGAAAGAATGTGGAGAGTACAATTTATACCTTTGAATGTATATGTTAAAAAGGCAAAAGATTTAAAATCAGTCACCAAATCTTCCATGACAGAAACTAGAAAAAAATGAACTAAGTTAAATCTAAAGAAAGCAGAAAGAAAAGAAATAATGTAAATTAAAGCAGAAATCAACAGAATTGAGACCAGGAATTTAATGGAGACAATTAACAAAATTAAACGCTTCTTCTTAAAAGAGAAAAAATCTATAAAACTCTTGGAGAGTAAATAATATTTAAATTTAAAGAAAGGCAATCTATATCTATTAAAAATATTGTTTGGACATCACTACAGATCTCATGGATACTGAAAAGATGATGAAGAAATACTATAAATAACTTTATGCCTACAAATTTTATATCCTAAATAAAATGGTCCATTTCTTTAAAAAGCATGATCTCACAAAACTCAAACAATAAAAAACAAACAATCCTTTAGGCCTATAATTATTAAATAAATTGAATCAATAATTAAAAACCTTACCAAGCACAATGGTGGACCCATATAAATTCACTAGTATAATTTAATGTAAGTCTGAGGAGAAGTATTACCAGGAATAAGCTGGTAAAAAAGGAGTATTCTAAGACAAGAAAAGGAGCAAAGGCATTATGATGGACCAGAAATAGTTTTTTAAACAAAAGTTTCTAGAAGAACTAGACATGCAATAATAATAATAATAATACAGAATCATTCTCCCTTCATAAAAATTAACCCAAAATTAACTAAATTATAAAGCACAAAACTATGAAATACCCACAAGATAACAGAAGAGAGCACTTAGATGATTTTAGGTATGACAATGATTTCTTAGATAAAATACCAAAGGCAAAATCTATAAAGAAATCATTGATAAGCTAGACTTCACTAAAATTAAAAGTTCTGCTATATAAAAATGCAACATCAAGAGAAAAAGAAGATAAGTCACAGATTTGGAGAACATATTTCCAAAATTCACATCTGATAAAGAACTCTTATGTGAAATATGAAAGGATTCTAAACCTTAACAATAAAAAAAGTGAGCAATACAAATTGAAAAATAGATGAAGAAATGAACAGATACTTCATCAAAGAATAAATACATATGGAAAGTAAGCATATGAAAAGATATTCAACATCATATGTCATTAGAGAATTTCCAATTCAAGCAGCAGGGAAATGCTACTAAGTGCACCTGTTAGAATGGTCAAAATTGAACACCAAATGCTGGTGAGGACATGGAGAAACAGGGACACTCATTTATCATTGGTGGGAATTAAAATGTTACAGCCTCTTTGAAAGTCAGTTTGGCAGTTTTTACAAAACTAAACATACTCTTACTATACTATTCGGCAATTTAACTTTTGGGTATTTACCTAAAGAAATTGAAATCTTACAAAGAAACTGAACACTTAAGTTCACACAAAAAGTTGCACAAAATTATTAATAGCAAATTTTTCCTAATTGATACAATTTGGAAGTCATTGATACCCTTCGGTAGATAAATAGATAAGTATAGATAAACAAACTGTGCTACATCCAAATAATGGAATACTATTCACTGCTAAAACAAAATGAGCTACCAAGCCCTGAAAATACATGGAAAACACTAAATACATATTACTGAGTATAATAAGTCAATTTGGGAAGGCTGTGTGCTTCTAACTCTATGATATTCTAGTAAAGAAAAAACTATGGATATGTTAAAAAGATTAGTGGTTGCTAAAGTTTAGGAAGGAGGGAGAGATGAAAAACAGTAGAGAGCTTTCAAGACAGTGAAACTATGAGTATGATAATGCAATAGAGGACAGATATCATTACATATTTATCAAAACCCAGAAAGTACAACATAAAGAGTGATCTCTGATATATATAAATTATGCTGATTGAATGATAATGTGTCAGTGAAGTTCATTGATTGCAACAAAAATACCACTCTTGTGCAAAATTTCAATAGTGGGGGAATGTTGTACATGTATGGGGACAGGTAAAAATTTTTTCTATGAGTCTAAGATAATCAAGAGTTAAAGTTTATTAACTTAGAAAAGCTAAGTGGGATATTTTTAAATTTAATCATTTTTTGTCTTTTCACATTTCTCTATGAAAAATGGAATTCATGGGATTAAGCTGCTTCCTTAGAAACATGGTTGATTTATACAAGACTTCACATTTTATTTCCTCTCTGTACTCCAATCTCCAATGTTCAACCTCCTTACATAGCTCTGTATACGTTAATAACCATGTTTCCATGAAAAATGTTTAATATTTAGTGTAAGTGTGTGGGTGTATAAGTTCACATAACAACTGCTTAGCTGCACACTCTCTTCTTCCTTACATACAAGTTATTTTCATTTGACAAAAAAAAAGGACTGTAATAGAAAAGTTAATCAATTCCTTAGGTTTTTCATTATCAAACAATAGCTTATAGATTGAGAGATTTTTTATGGTGCTGTCTTGGATTATAATATAATTAAATTATGTTATCTTCCATTTTCTTCATTTGCCAATTAAACCAAGATTTCAATAGTGGGCTTGTATTACAATTAGACTTTTTTTTCTTTTGTTTTACTATTCTGTTTTACAATTGGATACCATATGTAAAAGAGCATATTCAATTTTGAAAAACCTGTTTGCTTACAATTCAAGCCAAATGCAATTCTCACTAATTGCTTCAAAGCACAATAAGAAGGCTTTAGAATGTTTGTCTCAATATATGTCTAATGTGAAAAGTTAATATGAAATTTTAACATAAATAGTATCTGTATTTTAATGCAGGAATAATTATCTCTTGATATTTGCAAGAACCAAATATAATTAACCCTAACATACAGTCTCAGGTTTGAAGAAAAGAATCATAAGAAAAGTTAGTATTGGAAACAGTAAATCAAAGCTAATGAAGCAACATTAGCACTTTTATGTTGTAGGTTCTAATTAGAAAGTCTGTTAATGAAATTGGGGCATTTACTTAATTGCTGTGAACAATTATTTTCAAATTAAGCTAGGCAATTAAATAGCATGATTAAACTCAGAGTAGTGGATTTAGGTAGCAGTATGTTAACTCTTTTGCATGTTGTATTATGTATAGTAGTTAAAACACTGAGTATCTACTGATTAACAAATATAAATGATATGTAGCAAGCACTTTTGGATTTGGTGATTTATGCAGAGAAGTTACTATCACTTTAAATACTTGCCTTGCACAGTAGCTTGTAACTACTGAAACCCAAAGCAAAAACCTGCCCCACTTAACTGAAATAGATTTTGTTCTTTTTCATAAATGTCATACTTCCTGAAATATACTTGCACATTTATAAGCTCATTGGCTCCATTTTCATTTAGCACACTAACTCCTGCTCAGTCTTCAATGCCATCACAAGCAAAAGTAGTTATCTTAAAAAAAAAGGTTTCATATTGACTCAATATTATTAATGATTCAATTCTGAGTTAGTTATAACTTTTGCAAAAGTCACAATTGCCACTTCTATTTTCCAGGTAAAACTGGGGCTCAACAATGTTTTTAAAAACGCTTTTCAATGTCACATCATTTCTAAATGGAAGGATGGGAATTTGAACCTAAGTACACATAGGGAAACAATGCATCCTCTGTAGAATATGACTTCTCTTATCATCTCCACTAATACATTGAAATGTAGGCAATTTTAATAATGCTCATTCTCTGTGATTTTTCTGTTTCTCAAGTATCAGTCACACACTTGAAATTCAGATGGTTTTCAAATCATTATTTTCCTGTTTCTGTTTATTTCTTCCATGTCTATCTTTTTTTTAATTTTCTTACCCATTCTATCATTTAAACTGTGAAAATCCCTTCTTAAGTTAATGTTTTTCTTAGATTTCTACAACTTAGGCTTTATTAAATGAAACTAAATAGGCAAGTGTACAATTTTTTTCCTATCTGGTGAGTACTTATTATGTTTTAGATGTGAAGTGTCCCCTAAAATGCTCACCTGTGAGACAATGCAATAAAGTTCAGAGAAGAAATGATTGGGTTACAAGAGCCTTAACTCAATCAGTGCATTAGATACTTAATGGGATAAATTGAATAGTAACCAAAAGCTGATGTGGTGTGGCTACAGGAGGTGGGACATTAGGGTCCTAGCTTTTAGGTATATATTTTGTATATGACTGGTGGAATCTCTCTCTGATTTCTGATCTTCATGTGAGCTACTTCCCTCCACCACACTCTTCAGCCATAATGTTCTGCCTCACCTTGAGCACTCTGACCCCAGAAATGGTGCTTGCCTTCTACAGACTAAGACCTCTGAAATTGTGAGCCATCAAATAAAATTTTCCTGCTCTACAGTTGTTCTGGTCAGGTCCTTTAGTCACAGTAATAAAAAAGATGATTAAAACAGCACTCAGACAATCACACCAAATTATCAGTACTTATTGCTATCCCTTGGTTTCAGTGCTCCTCTGCATCTAATTTTGCTACGGAGTTCCCCTTATCTCTTGCTTAGTCTGCTGCCTTCCTTTCAAACCTTTCATTTTCACATGTTCTGCCATCCTTTTAGAAACCTAAACTCTTAACACACAGATTTTCTTGTTGCTTTTGAACAGGACATGCTAGTATTTCTGAGCATCTTATGGCTTATGCTATTCCATAGGTAAGTGTGGACTTCCATTCTCTTTAGTCTCGTAGACTTCTAATAGTTTCTATCTTAGTCTATTCAGTCTTCTATAACAAGATGGTTTATACTTAGCAACTTATCAACAATATAAATTTATTTCTCACAGTTTGGGTGCCTGGGAAGTCAAGAACAAAGCGCTAGATGATTCAGTACCTGATTAGATCATGTTCCCTCATAGATGATGTCTTTTCTGTATCCTTAAATGGCTGAAATGGAGAGGCTATTCAAGCCTCATTCATAAAAGCCTTAATCCTAGGCATGAAGTTGAAGCCTTATGATGTGATTTCTTTAAAAAGGGGCACTACTCAGAGTACTGTTATACGAGGTATTAACTTCCAAGCTATGAATTTGAGAGGAACATCAATATTCAGACTATGGCTATATCTACCAGTACTTAATATATTTTGTTTGAAATTTGATAGCCAGAATAGGGTGTGCATATGTGCGATACAGAATATTTTTAAAATTTCAATAAGTTCTGTTCAAACTTATCTAGTTATATATTATATATCATATTTCAAAGAAAGATCTATAAAACAACTAGAAGACTTGTACTTTATTTATTCATTGACATTTTTCATATTTTACTCATTGAAAAATGAATATTAAAAACCTGTTGTCAAATTTCTGAATGTTGAAGCAACAGAAATGAAAACATTGTTCTGGATATTTTTGTTTCTCTTGGGAATTTTGACTACTTCTAAATTAAATTTAAATAAAGTTGAGCATCTTGCCATCAATTTACTTTCTGAAAGGTTATAACATTTTATAATTTTATTTTGCTTAAAGTCATATGTTGAATGTTCCTTTAGAGTGTATCAAATTGATGAGGATTAGACACTTTTATAGTATTGATATACTTTTAAAGAAATGTGTAGAATTTTGAGAATTGGAAAAATTTATAGGAAAGAAACAATGATCATTGTAGCTATCATCTAGTGTATTCTGTTTGTATATACTCATCAGTTAGCCACTTTCATTGGTATATATCAGTGGTCAGCACCACAGTTGTGAAACAGCAGAATGTTCTGGCCTCCTTCTTGTTTTTGTAAAGAGTGCCTTTGGAATACAGCCTTACTCATTTGCATATGTATTATCTGGAGTTATTTTTGAGTATAGTGACCAAGATGAATAGTTTCTGTAGAAATGGATGCCTGCAAATATCCATTATTTTCTATGTGGCCCTTTGCTTGTATATACTGGAAGAGTAAAAGATCATAAGCTTTGATTAATGACAATTTTTTTTATTTTGGTAAGATGTCAAAGTTATTCATTTATTTTTATTTTTGGGGTGTAATGGGAATTGAACTCAGAAGCATTTGGCCACTTAGCCACAAACCCTACCCTATTTTGTATCTTTTATTTAAAGCCAGGGTTTCCCTGAATTGCCTAGCACCTCACTTTTTCTGAGGCAGGCTTGAATTCCCTATCCTCTCATCTCACCCTCCAGAGCTACTGGGAATACAGATTTGGGCCATCATACCCAGCTCATTCATTTATTTTTAAAGATTGACTTATGTGTCAAATTTCTATAATTTTATAAGGAAATAATGGGGAGCAACCATTTTTTTTTAATTTCCAAATCTTTTTTTCTTTCCTAACTTATTTTTTTTTTCTTGCTGTGAGTTTATTTCAGTGAATTATTTTCAACATATGTCCTACTGGGATATTTATCAAAAATTTTAACTCTCAGCTCCAAATGTACCCAATATTTCTCCCTAAAATGGATCTAGGCTCTTTAAATATTGGAATTTTGTTGGTTGGCATGTTTTTAAACTTTATCAATAGAGGGAACCAGAGGAACTGGGAAGGAAAAATGGGCATTAGGTTTCAGGGTGCTTCTCAGCAGATTCCCACAGTACATGATTTCTCTAAAATTCTGTTCTTTCAGTAAATGGCTGTTTCAGAACCTGGTCCATACAGTGCAGATCAGCCAACAGCCTAGCTTGACCAAACTTCAAGCAGTTTTCCTAAGATAGGTCACTTGTTTGTGGGTGGCTGGCCTACAAGCTAAAGAACCAATTTCCATCAGGTTACTGGGACAACACCTAATTGTATGTCCTTCAGTGAGCCAAGGCCATGCTCTTTTCACTGAGCTCAGGATATTAATCTGGGGGATTATGCATAAGAAGTTCTTCCAAGGATGGTTAGCCTAGGTGTGATGTTACAATGATCACCCCTCTCATCTCTTATTTAGGGTTCTCTTGTCTTCCTAACAAATCCCTTATGAATATCAATCACCTGGTATATTTAATACTTACAAACACTAAAATTTCCCTCTTCAAAACATGTTGTTTCCCTCTTCTGTTATGTCCCTAAATAAAGCACTTACAAACACCAAAAACTTGTTCATGAGTTTAAAATTATGTTTATAATCTAACCTCCTGAAAATTGGAATTGCCCTCCTATTTACTGTATTGCTAATCATCCAAGAAAGAAGCTGAACTTAATTCTGTTGCTCCTCTTAATTAAGCCACAAGAACAAGTGATACACAGATGTGAACATGTGCACAGGTGTGCACCAGCACACACACACACACACTCACACACACACACACACACACTGACAAAAACTCATGACCCAATCTTCAACTTTTTTCAATTTTAAAATTTTTTTAGATTTCAAAATAATTCTTGATTCCAATACATGTCACAGAAACTTAAGATTTTTCATCATTTCTCTCAATCACCATTGGCTTTTGACACTTTTGAATCACTTGTCACAAATATTGCCTTTTTTTTCCAGCATGGTGGAGTGGATCAAACTATTTTAGCAAAACCTAACACAATTGTCTTCCTGCATTACTACAACTTGGTAATAAGAAATTCATACACTGATAAGATTGGCAAGAAAATGAATTCTTGGTCATGCAAATTTAACAAGGTCCCTAACTATGTAATTCTAATCTCTTACCTATCCCCAAGAATTTAGAATATTTTGTTCACACTTTTAAAACCTCAAACATTGTTTTCTTCCATCATCTTTTACAAAATATAAAACATGACTGGACAGCATATCAATTAAGATTAATGTGTCACTATTATCTCAAAAATCATCAGCTCTCTATAGTTTTTTCTCCTATATCTCAATCTTATTTTTGTATTATCAATATTAGAAATGAAATATCTTTTTTATAATATCTTCATACAATGTGATTTCTTAGTTCTATAATAAAATTTATGGCCCTTTCAATGTCTTTCTTTGTAAGCACCACTTCTGAACAGAATTTGTGTATTCTTGTCTGTATTTTTATAAAAAAAACCCATCATATCACTAGTAAAATAACAATATTTTTTATCTCTTTAATTCTCATTAATAATCCCTTTTAAAAAACATTGAAAACATCTAATTTCCAACAGCTAAGGAGTTCATGATTCATTTCTCACATATTTGGGCAAAACACTGTAAATATTTTTTACTAAGTTGTTTGGATCTATTTAATTCTCTCATCACCACACCAGTATGAAAGTTCAATTTCCATCTTAATTTTGCCCAAATTTTTATAATAATTTCTATTCAATCTTATCTCCCAAAGAGGTTTTTTAAATCTTCATTTAGTTTGTCTTAACAAAAGTATTAATATGATCATGTCAGTTTCATATTAATTGCCTTAAATTATTTCATTAGGGTTATAGGAAAAAAAGAGTGGACTTCTCCTACATTTCCAGTGGAAGCTTTAAACTATATGTCTCTCCCATCTCTCTTGGTCTTTATTAAAGTATTTTTGGTGGGTGCAGGGTTACTATAACCTGAACTCAGGGCACTTGGCCTCTGAGCCCCAGCCCTATTTTGTATTTTATTTAGAGACAGTGTCTCACTGAGTTAGCACCTAGATGTTGTTGAGGCTGCCTTTGAACTCTCCATCCCCCTGTCTCAGCCTCTGGAGCCACTGGGATTTTAGGTGTACACCTGGCTATTAAAGTATTTTAATGCTTTGTATTCAAATCTTCACATCCCAGTGTTTCTGAATCCATGAGTTTTCTTTCACCTTTGAGTTCTTGAAAGGGTTTTTCATTTGGGTAAACATTTTTAGGGTGATAATTAAATTTGTTTAAATTTCTTTTGAATAATTAATAAATGTTGTACACACTTCCACTTTAAAATATGATGATATGAAATCTGTATTTATTGAGTTTACAGAAGCATTTATTGACTTCAGATAAATTTGCTAATGACTCAACCAATTATTCCTCTGACAATTACTTTGTCTGTCTTGACCATACTGTTTTCTTTTGCTAATTTTAAAAAAAGTTTTTGTTTCCCGATTGAACTTTTGTTTGAAGATAGAAAGTAGAAGCAGTGATTATGTTGAATTACAAACTAATAGTAATCCTACAAACAGGCAAGTTTACTTTGGTTGCATCTGTATGTTTCACTCACACTGAAACTATGGGCATCACATTAAAATGTTTCAACTTTTAAAACAAGTTTCAATGCTAAAAAAAAAAGAAAACAGCATTATTAGTTTTAAAATTGATTTTTTATATTTATTGGGCATAAAATATGTGCAACCATGAAATATTAATGTGATATTTTGCTTTTATGTAGCAATGCATCATCCTCTCTACCATCTCATTAGTTAGAAGCAGAATACAAACATTAAGACAGAAAATTCATTTTTGTCAGCCCCAATATTCAAGAAACCTCGTCAACAGTATGAAAGTATTAATTCACATGCAATATAATATTCATTCATTTCTTATTTTTACATTTTTCTTAGTTAATTATATAAAGTCAACAGTATGCTTTGCCTTTGTTCCAGGGCTCAAATTCCTAAAATTGCCTATCTAAAAGATCTACAATGGATAATTTCAGATTGCTGTAAAATATTTTATTAAAACATTCAAAATATAAGCTTGATATAAAAATTTACTCATAATTTATAATGTATTACCTAAAATGACAAGAATTCTTAAAATCGTAGAAAGATTAACATATTTATACTGTACTATTAAAAAAGTCCTCCAACCAAAATAATAAATACTGTGTTACTCCAAAGAACCGTGTTTTCTCATGCCTTAGGGCTCTCAATGATTATATTCCTTCTGCTTTGAAAATTCTCCTCTATCCTGTTTTCAGACTTTACCAACATGTTTCCTACTTATTTAGTCAAAGAGCAAATATCATACCCTTAAATCTTTCCTTTGTTCACTCATTTTTTAGGTCACTATGTATTTGCCCTTAAGCACCTTAAACTCAATTTTAAAATACTCAGGGATCTATTTGTAACCCATATGATTTTCTGGAAGAATGCAGGCACCAAGAGTTCAAAGAACTTACCCTTATGTTGCTTTCCCACTTGCTATCATTTTCTATTTGCATTATTATATAAATACCTTCCTATTTTTTTTTCTTTTCCAGTTTGCCCCTCAAATATTCTTTCTCTAGTGGCCATTAAAGTCCCCTACAAAAAATGCCAATCATTCAGTCAATGTATTCATCTCACATAGAGTGCAACATCTCATTCTGTTTGTTTGTAAATCACTGGGCATTTAATCATAGGACAGATTTTAATTCATCCTAGCAAGAATTCAGATCCTATGGACCAGAGTATAGCCTGTGTTGTATTCTGACAACCCAGAAAAAATAAAGAATAAAATGTCTTCTCTGAATGATGCTAAATGCCTCTATTTTCTTACCTGTTATTTTGTAATTTTTAAATTTTTTTGTAATTTTTTAAAAAATTCTGTGTACATTCATGTTTCATGTTTCTTTATATATTTTTTCTTTTTTTAGAATACATATTTAATTTCCAAATCAAGAGAAAATGTAAGCAAAATGTGTCAACAGTTTCAATTTCATTTGCACATTAGAAAATTTCCAAATATAGAAAGATCAGGGAGAATACATTATTCAGATAATGTATTTTTATAAAAGTATTGTGTATGCCTGCAATATTAAATGCCATTATCTGTTTGACTTGCATAGTTTTTTCTTATTACATGAGATTAGAATGAAGTTTACTTTCAAGGATGAATGTGTGATATGCTGAGTTTTTTTTTTTTCAGGGGAGGGGACTCTTTTGCACCTACAACATTATGTAAACATCATTTGTTTCATGTATTTTTCCCCAATAAAATAACTGACCATTGATTCAAGAACTGGGTTTTATTCATTTATAAATGAAGTAAATCTTCTAACAGTTGTTATTTGAAGGTGTTTGGCTATCTCAATTATATATGATCAGGGTTTCTAATATTAATCAACCATTGAATTACCATGTGTACAACTCAGTGATGAAAGCCTTATTTGATCTAGAACCTTCTATAAGTATATGCAATCCTCCTTGTAGCACTCTGAGGCCCTGAGTTCTATCACTAGAACCATAAAAATGTAAAGACATAAAATAAAATAAAAATTTTTCAGATTAAATTACTCAGATTTGGGTGTTAACACCTTGTAAATTTTACTTTACTCTGTGCCTCTTATGTTCTCATTTTGCAAATAAAGATAAAAGTAAAATGTATCTTGTAGGGATATGATACTGTTTAAATATTGATATACACACACACACACACACACACAAATACATACAAATCAGTCTTGGCCTAATAAATAGTAAATATTAGCAACTTTTGTGATTACAAAATGTTCATCATGTGAAAAATCATATTCTCTTGAATAAAGTTAGTGCACTTCTACTAGAAAGAAAGACAGTGATGCTTGTTCATGTGTTTTGTCTTTCTGAAGAAAACATGGCTGCATTTCTTTGTACTACTTGCCTTTATTCTAGTCTTTCTTTCAAGAATTTTGTATCAAAAATTCCCTTGCTTGCAAGATAAAGGTAGTGTCCACCCATGGACAAAGAGCAGGTCTAAATAGTGTCAAGTGTGGAAAATGTAGTGTCTTCCTCTACATCAGGCAGATTCATTCTTCATTATGCAAAAAGTGGAAGTTCTGACATGGCACAGTAGTTCACACTTTAATTCCAGCTTCTTGGGAGACATATGAAAAGTTGGATACCAGTCTGGACAACTTAGAAAGCCCCTGCCTCAAAATACAATGAACATGGCTGGGACTGTAGCTCAGTAGTATAACATTTGGCTAGAGATAGACTTGGGTTCAAATGCCAATGATGCAAAAAATAAATGGATTTCTTCTTCCTGTGCTCTCTCACCTATAATGCAACTCCTACCTTTGGAGCCTGAGGAATAGGCATAAGAGATAATTTTCTGACTACTGCTGTTTTCTGAATGTAGTAAATAATTCATTGTCTCCAACCAAGAAGTTCATGCCTTCTGCCATCATGCATGAAACTATAACAGGTCAATATGCTAACTTTCAAGTAGATAAAGTCTCATATCTTTCAAAGATTGGGGGAATTTTGACAAAATGAACAATAAAGGTATATATTATAAAAAAAGAAAAAATGAGAGTCTTGGGACTAATTAGTAGAACATGTGAAAAGAAAACAGAAAGTTAGTAAACATTAAATACATGATATATAGTAAATGAGTCCAACAAATTATATAGTCTACTACTGTACACGAATGGCATTTCCTTCTTGCCTGTTAATGAGGAATACCTTTGAAGGCCATTCCAATAATTTGAAATAATTTTTATGCACCATAGCAAAGGAGTGGGTTCAGACAGCTATTGGAATGGTTCCTATTTTATTCCAGGGAAACTGGAATAATATAGAATACAGAAATTGTTTCCAGTGAGGTAAATAGTGTAGATTTACAGCACCAAAAAACAAACAAACAATTAGTAAGGTTTTTTTCTGAGGGACAGAAGTTTCTACCCTCTTTCAGTCAACAGTTAGATACATGATTATGAAAAGCATGTAATAAGGAAAATGTATGTTTTTTTTAGGAAAAACTAGGCAATTTAAGTTTTTTAAATAATGTGGTTGTTAAATTGGGGGATGAGAGAACAGGACATATAATTCTTGTTAAGGAGGAATGTGAACAATTGGGTTGTCTTTTAGCTTAGGCCCTGATTCAGTCTCTCATGTGACAACCTTAGATCATCAAGGTCCCCCTGTTTTGAAATGGTATTAAAAGCCAGACATACTGGGTTCTGGCCACAGTAATAGAGATTTTGTGGAAGAGAGGTGATTTTCCTGAAACAAAAAACAAAAAAATCTGCAGGAAGTCATTTAAGTGAAATTGATTTGTAATAGGTCCTCACTGTTTAGACTACATTTACAATTCTGTTGGAGGTAAACCACTAGAGATTGAGAAAGATTAAAAAAATGAGTGGGTAGAAGAAGAAAATAACTGTACATCAATAGTAAGAAAATTGTCTGCTGGTCAATTCAGTCTCTAAGAAGATGCCATACAGAGAGGCTTAACCTAAATAAAGTTATTTTCTTATAGATCTGGAGACTAGATATCCATATCACAGTACCAGAAGATATGATCCCTGGTAAAGATTCTGTTGCAAGCTTGGAGATAGCCACCCTCTCACTCATGTAGAATTCCCTTTGTGCTTTTGATGGGGAGATAGAACAAGCCTTAGACTTCTCATTTTTAAAGAACACAAATCCCATCAGATTGGGTCCTCTCCTGATGATCTCATTTTGACTTATTTTTTTTCTTAGGCTTCCCATCTCTCAATGTAGCCACATTAAGAATTATAACTTCAACATGTAAGCATTGGGGGTATACAAATATTCAGTCAATAATATTGACCAAAGAATTCTGTGTAAGTTTTTGTGGTTTTCTCAATATCTTGAAAAAATCCTGTAGCTTTAAAATTCAAATGTGTTAAACATTTTAGAAATGATATCATGAACATGGAACAGAAGATAACCTCCTTTAAAATTTTATTGCTGTACAAGACCAGCCAAAGCAGCCAAAACTTTAATGGAGCCCTGGCAGTTTCTAGTAAAAGTAAAATTAGATGTGTTTGCTTAATGGTACAAAGTTATTCATAACTTACCAACTTTCATCCTTCTTAACCTGAGTAAAATAGCTAGAAGAATACATATAATCAAGGATGGGCTCAAGATCCCTTTGTCCACAAGTTTGTTAATTTTTGGAACTTCAGGGAGGCAAGAAACATAAAATTTTGTTGTTGTTTTGGATATAGAACCCCAAGTAACAATTTTGGGTCCCTTGCTGTGTATAAAGGTGCCAAAATTCAACAGATAAAGTTTGGAGAAACTTCACAGTGAGGAACTAATATAAACTCATAAGTGTTGTCCTTTAAAAAAATGGTGTACTTTTGTGACATCATTGCTGACTCATAACTGGTCTTTATGTTATAAATGCACATATAATCCAGAAGAGAATTATAATGTATATAATCTGAATAGATTTTCTATATAACCTCAATATATAATATATGGTCTCAACAAAGAAGAAACTCACATAAAGAAAGATATTATATTGAGAGTGCATATTTGAAAAACTTCCTGAATGTTATTAATATTTTTCTGTCAGTAGATCAGAATTTAGTACTATTATCCCAAACCCCACTACATTTGTTTATGCAAGTTTGCTTTCCTTGGGGATAAGGAAACAACATGGCTCTGATGTAACAGTAAACTCATAGAGCAACAAAACAAAAAATAAAGCTCAGGAATAAATCCACAAATTTAGGGTCAGTTGATTTTTGACAAATATGCAAAAAATACATAATGAGAAAAAATCCTTTCACTAAATACTGCTGGGAAAGTTAGATAATATATGCACAAGAAAGGAATTAGGTCTGTATATTCATACAAAAATAGATACCTTTCTATGAAATTCTTTTTTTTTTTGTTTGTTTAATTTCTTATTTGTTGTAATCAGTTATACATAACAGGAGAATATTGTTCCATTCATTGTACACAGATGGAGCATAATTTTTCTATTCTCTTATTGTACAGGAAGTGTAGTCACACCATTCATATAATCATACATGTACGTAGGGTAATGATGACTATTTTATTTCACCATCTTTTCAACACCCCAGCTCCCTCCCCTGCCTTCTCTCTCCGGTGCCCAATCCAAAGTTCCTCCAATTATCCCATGCCCCTCCCCTCTTATTATGAATCAGCATCCACTTATCATAGAAAAAAAAAGACAGCATTTGGTTTTGGGGGATTGACTTTTCGATTACCATGACATTCTCCAACTCCATCCATTTACCTCCAAATGCCACAATTTTATTCTCCTTTAAGGCTATGCAATATTCCACTGTGTATATATACCATAGATTCTTTATTCATTAATCAGTTGAAGGACATTTAGGTTGGTTCCACAGTTTAGCTAGAGTGAATTTTACTGCTCTAAATATTAACGTGGCTGCATCACTGTAGTAAGCTGTTCTTTGGGTATAATTTCTTTGGGTATAAACCTGGGAGTGGGATAACTTGGTCAAATGGTGGTTTCATTCTAAGTTTTCTAAGGAATCTCCATACTGCTTTCCAGATTGCTTGCACCATTTTGCACTCCCACCAGCAATGTGTGAGTGGGTCTTTTCCCCCACATCTTCTCCAACACTTACTGTTGCTTGTATTCTTTATAACTGCCATTCTGACTGGATGAGGTGGAATCTTAGAATAGTTTTGATTTGAATTTCTTTAATTACTAGAGATGTTGAACATTTTTCCTATATGTGCTGATTGATTGTATACCATATTCTGAGAAGTGTCTGTTCAGTTTCTTAGCCCATTTATTTATTGGGTTGTTAACTCATAGAGTTTTGTCCTTTCTTTTTTTTCTTTCTTTCCTTCCTTTCTTTTCTTTCTTTCTTTCTTTCTTTCTTTCTTTCTTTCTTTCTTTCTTTCTTTCTTTCTTTCTTTCTTTTTTTGTGTTAAGTTTTTCTCGTTCTTCTAAACTCCTGGAGATTACAGCTATATCTGATGTGCATGTGGTAAAAAATTGTTTCCATTCTGTAGGCTCTCTCTTTTCCCCTCATTGATTGTTTCCTTTGCTGAGAAGAAGCTTTTTAGTTTGAATCCATCCAATTCATTGATTCTTGATTTTGTTTCTTGAGATTTAAGAGTAGTATAAAGAAAGATGGGACCTAATTCGACATGATAAAATTTGGAGTCTACTTTTTCTTCTATTAGGCATATTTTCCTCTCATCTAATTCCTAGGTCCTCAATCCACTTTTTCTTGAGTTTTGTGCATGGTGAGAGATTCACGCTTAATTTTATTTTGCTGCATATGGATTTCCAGTTTTCACAATACCATTTGTTGAAGAGGCTATCTTTTCTCAATTGTATGTTTTTGGCACCTTTATCTAGTATGAGATAACTGTATAAAGGTGGGTTTGTCTCTTTGTCTTCTGTTCTGTACCATTAGTCTACATGTCTATTTTAGTGCCAATGACAATCTGTTTTTTGTTTGTTTGTTTGCTTGTTTTACTATAGCTCTGTAGTGTTGTCTATGGTCTCATATTATAATGTCTCCCGCTTTGCTTTTTGCTAAGGATCACTTTGACTATTCTGGGTCTCTTATTTTTCCAAATGAATTTCATGATTGCTTTTTTTGTTTTGTTTCTATGAGGAATTACATTGGGATTTTAACTGAAGTTACATTTAATCTGCATAGTGCTGTTGGTAGTATGGCCATTTTGACAATATTAATTCTGCCTATCCAAGAGCATGGAGAGATCTTTCTGTCTTCTAAAGATCTTCTTCAATTTCTCTCTTCAGTGTTCTCTGGTTTTCATTGTACAGGTCTTTCACCTCTTTTGTTAAATTGATCTCCAAGTATTTTACTTTTTTTGGCTATTGGGAATGGGGTATTCTTCCTGATTTCTTTTTCAGAGGATTCATCATTGATGTATAGAAGTGCATTTGATTCATGGGTATTGAATTTATATCCTGCTACTTCACTGAATTCATTTATTAATTCTAGAAGTTTTCTGGTAGAATATTTGGATTTAACTCTAGAATCATTGGATTCATAGATAGGGATATTATGAGTTCTTCTTTTACTATTCATATCCCTTTAATTTTTCAAAACTGAAATTCTAATATGTAATTCAGACAAGTAGATCACTAATATGTTGTCTTTACATTAAACAGAAACCATCTTGGGTGGACCTAACCTACACTGATCAGCCATTTTGAAACTGACCTAGAGGTCAGAAAAATAAATCTGACAGAATGATTCAGAACAGAGGCCAATGTTTTCACCTTGGGGTGGTAGAGGAAAAACAAACAACCATGTTGGAAAATATTTATGGAGAGGGAAAGTCTTGAGGTGCTGAGGGCCATTGTCTTACACCTGAAGAGAACAACATTTAGTCAGCATTTGAACAAGACTCTGCCTTTGAGATGAAAACTACAGCAGAGCAGAGCCCTCATTCGTATTTTAGTCAATCCTGTCCCTATACTGAGCATATAGCTCAGGCATGACTGGACTTCTGGACTGTTGAAACTGTGAGAAAATACATTTAAAATTTTAAGATACTAACTTTGTGTAATTTGTAGCAGAAAATAAAAAAAAAAAAAACAAGTGTTTTTCTGTTCTATCCTCAAATCTGGTTAAAAACTGTATTTGCCATATAAGTTCTCTGGGAGTATAAAAGGAGTAAATGTACACTAAAAGTATTCCTAAGGTGCCTTGAAAACACTTCGACCTAAATAAAGACTGGGTTCTCTGATTATATGTGATTGCTTTAAGCTTCATAAAATTTGCTTTTATTTCCCAATAATTTTAAATGGGGGCACAAGGCTATATCAGTTTTTCACTTACATAAGATTATAATTATAACTTTTTGAATCATTTATAATCTACTCAGAAGACATTTAGCTACCTGGAAGTCTTTGAGCAGAAAAACTATTTTTTGCTTCTTGCAAGCTTTCTGGAACCTCCACAGTAAGCACATGCTGAACATGGCCCTATAAAAACTGTGAAGTAGGAGAAGCTGCTCCTTTAGTTTCCAAACCTCTGCATTCATCCCCACACTTGTAGGCTTTTTATATTGCTGTATTCAAAAGCATTTGCATAATTTAAATACATTCACAAGTGTGACAAATATATAGATATTTTTGTTACAATCTAATTCAGCTCTTTGAGTTTTCAAATCAGAATTTCACTTCTTATAGCTCTGACAACTCCCCAAGTTTACTTTGTCCTTCCCAACACCATATATTTATCAATAAAAAGAAACACCTAATGTATATACTCTTACATACACATACACACAATCACATTTTTTTGTCATGGGTTTACAAACTTGTGTTCAAACAAGAAATATATTTTATAAAAAATATAATTACATAAACATATATGTATGAATATGAATTTATTTACATATAAAAGCACACATGTATGTATTTTCTCATAAGCAAAACTGTGGAAATAGCTTTGTGCCTATCTACCCTCTATAGTCCATTTTTTAATGTTCACTTTTTCCCCATAAAGAAGTTTTTCAGCATCTCATCTCTGGTTTCTTAGGTTACATAATGGGAGGAGTCAGGAAACCAAGATGAGGAGGAAGCTTATATGGAGATCTGTGGGCTGTGCTTTCATCAATGTAAGAGTATGTTAGTGTGGTCAAATAATTGCCTTCACAAGAGCATCAGGAGTTTTGCTCTAAAAACGTGTGCACATTTTAGGTCTTCAGACAGAAATCATAGAAGTCATTAACCATGTGGTCCTCATGGTTATGTTGAATATCAGAATCTCATGACCCAACAATGACTCTGACCTGTGACTATAATCACTTTTTGAAATTGAGGCATGGTTTTATCCTAACATCAATCTCTGAAACAAAGATCTAGTCATACTCTCTTCCCTGACTTAAAATCCATAGCCTCCTAGGTCATTCACCCTCAGCAAGAATCAGACCCTCAAATATTCTTGAATAAGATTTCATTCTTTCCAGGCCCTTCTCTATCATTCTTTCAAGATAGTTACTGGATCTCACTACTTACCATTTAGAAGATTTTTTATAATGCCAAACTCTTCTCTGAAAGCCTCTCTATCTATTTCATAGAGAGACCATTGTCCATTATCCCTGCAGCATTTTCAAATATTTGTTAATGGATAATATAAGCCACATATTATTCTAAGAGGTTTACATGTATTAGAAACTTACTCTTCACAACAATTTTATGAAATAGGCAGTACTCTTATCTCCAATGTATGTATAAACAATCTGATGCATAGTAAGTTTATTTAAAAGTAAACCATGTGGTGAGACTCAGTGGCAAACCCATGATACCCTACTCATCATTGTTTTGACAGACTTTAAGTTTGACAAAACTTTAAGTTTTTTAAGTCAACTCAAAATGCCTTCTGTGTGTGCACTTGCTAGGCTTTCTTATTCTGGAGTGGACTAGAATCAAAGGGTTGGAAGAAAATTCTCCCCAGTGTTAAGAACTTCATGTGATACAGTTAATTGCCCATTTTCTTTTTTTTCTTTCTTATTTTTTTTTGTTGGTGGAAGGACCAATGTCTTGATTTGTGCACTTAAACTATTCCAAATTTTATTACAATAATTAAAAGAAAATTGATTAGGAATCTGAAAGAACAGCACAGGAAAACTTGTCCAAAGTACCTGGAATAAATATTGAACTTTCTTTGTAAACATCTGTTAGCTTATTTTCTCAATCAATGTGGTGCTTGTTCAAAGGGTCCATGTACCCAAAGCAGCTAGGATGGCAGGTTTAAAGGGGATAATTGACTGAAACCTATCATTTTCCTCATTGAAATTGATATAAGTGTGGCTATGTGCTAAATGGTCAATCTAACGTAGATGAAATCAAAGCTAAGCTTTATGTGTAAATTAGCAGGTATTTGGTGGTGTAGCAGTCAATAAACTTTTATGTCAATAGTCTGAATGTAATATCTTAGGCTTTGTGAGACAAATTACCTCTGTGAGGCTACTGTACTCTATTACTATAACACAAAGTCTGTCATACGCAGTATGACAATTAATGGGTTTAGCCATGATCCAGTAAAATTTAGTTACAAAAATCAGAAATAGTATCTTAGCCAAGTGTTATGGCTTGAAAATTGTGTCTTAATCATATCTCTCAGCACCCTGGTGCCAAGCTGATTATTTTGTTCCTGACAATTATCAAAGAGGCAGTGGTTTCCTTCAAAAGAGAAGACAGCTAAATCTGATATTGATTTTTCTGTTCTGGTGGTGCTTCTTTTAATCCTCATATACATTTACACCACCATTTGTCGCACTGCAATGATATTTAAGTCAATATATATATATATATATATATATATATATATATATATATATATATATATATTTTAATTTATCAACTTATCAACCA
Source organism: Callospermophilus lateralis (assembly GCF_048772815.1). Classification (NCBI taxonomy): domain Eukaryota; kingdom Metazoa; phylum Chordata; class Mammalia; order Rodentia; family Sciuridae; genus Callospermophilus; species Callospermophilus lateralis. The sequence continues at coordinate 1,078,944 of NW_027512489.1, forward strand.
AAGGGGAAGTAAGACAATAGCTTCATGTTCACAGAATTCACTATGGTGTCATATGTCCCACAACCAGAAGCAGCAGTCTTGATGAAAATAGGGAGGCAATGAGAAGACTTAAATCAGCATCAATCCTAATTGACTTATAAAGAAAGAAATTAAAAACAAAAAAGTTTTATTTCTGTATCAGAGACTGATCAAGTATGAGTGTGCAAGTCTTTGTTGGGCATTATTGGACTTAATATGGCTCCACTCTAAGAGTATTCCACATGTATGTTATATAAAAATCCAGACTGAAGGAAGTTTAGTTATTGTGTGCATGGACTTTTTTCTCATGGCAGGAACCAAAGAGTCTAAGAGGAAGCCAGTAATGTCTTTTTTAAATACTTTTTTTTTAGTTGTCAATGGATCTTTATTTTATTTATTTATATGCCTTGCTAAGAATCAAACCAGTACCTCACATGTGCTAGGCAACCAGTTCACCACTGAGCCACACTCCCAACATACATAAAGCCTTTTAAAACCTTTGTTTACAAGATAATTAATATTGACACTTTACTCATTTTGTATCCATTAAAGCAGATAACTGGGTTAAGGCTGAAATCAATTTTATGGAAAAGGATAAATTCAGGAAGAGAGAGGGTAGCTATAGAGAAGAAAACACTGAATATTTGTTGAAATAAACTAATGTACCAGAGGTCTGTTACAAGTTTAATTGTATACCATCCAAGGCTTATTGCTCTGAGAATTTGAGGCCCAATATGAAAAATATTCTGAGGGTTGAGTATATTATTTCATCTCTCCATAGCAAGAATCCATGGTTCAAGGAACCAGAAGTACGAAGTGATTGCTCTTCTAGCATCAAAGAACAGAACTTAATATTTTTGCTTATAGTCCCTAAGTCTCATAATTAGTTGATGAGCCATAGTGCTGCAGGGAGAAATACTTCCATTAGAGAAATCATGTCAAATTCTCATGAATTGGAAGTGGAGATTTTGCCCTGGGTACTTTGGGTTCTTTGTGCAACTGAACCACAGAGAAGAGGTTCATTGTATTATCTAGTAAGCTCGATAAAATCACCTAGAGGATATTTGGTTGTCATACGTTAGGAATTGAAAGGACTACCTGCAATAAAAGAAATTGAATAAGGTGTCTCTCAGAAATCCTATCACAAAATAGTCTCAGTTAATAGAAGTAATAACAACATAACAAAGAGAAGACCATCAAATACTAGGTACCTGCAGGAATAAAAATCACACACTCCACATAGTCATGTTACTAACTAAAGATAAGGGAAACATGGATTGAGTAGGTAGTGAAAAATATACCTCGTTTATGTATGATAATATCAAAGTGCATAAATGCATTCTACTGTCATGTGTAAATAATTAAAACAAGCAAAAAAGTATAAAAGGCAAACAAAAAAATAATGAGGCAGTTATGAGTATGTCTTTCACACCAGAAAATGGACTGTAACAGTTTTAACTATTGTTAATACTGTAATGACTAAAATTTTGGATTTTTCCTGTTGATAAGGAGATATTGAAATTGTATGCAATATGTTTGAGAATCAAATTTTTATGAGATATTCTATCAGTTAATATTCTCTCTCTCTCTGTGTCTCTCTCTCTCTTTCTCTCTCTCTCACCTCCCTCTCTGTTGTATGTGTGTTTGTGTGTGTGTGTGTGTGTGTGTATGTGTGTATTTACAACATGGGTCAGCATATTTTCCCTTTTTTAGTAATTTAATGAATGACTGCTTTGTGTAGTCTTGAGCCAACCACATTCTTCTTTCAATTTCCCTTTATTTCTTCAAGAATAACCATAGAATATGCTGAACACATAATACGGTGAGATCGGAAGAAGCTACCTGAAACAATCTGGGCATTGTTCCTGTTCCTGCTAGGGAATACAACATCTTGAGACAGGAAAGAATTGCTGTCTTCACTGGAAACAGGATGTCCTTCAACCCTTTACCCAGTGTAACACATTGGTCCTGGTATACATAATCCTGTGATGCCTTTGGTTGTACCCAACTGTGGAGCAAGTGGAGCATATGCAGTCAACCCTCAATCTAGCTGGACACTTTTCTTGAGCTTGCAGAGACTAACTCAGTGGATCCTACACTGTGTTCCTTGTTGCCTCTTTGTAATGAATAATGCTACTTCATTTAATTTGTTGTGCGGTGTTATGTTCTGCTCCCTTGAGTCATATATGTGGGTAACCAGTGCAGAGTGAACCTATTCTATAGCTAAAATTCTATCACTAAAACATTAAAATGCACATTTGAAAGATATCATACTCATTATACTTATTTGCAGTATTAGTTTTGTGTAAAAATTAGTTATAAATGTCTATACTCAAAGATAGTGAGCAAATGTCAATTATTTTTAGTAATTGGTGTTTCAATAAAAGAATTTCCCATATATTGTTTTTTCCATCTTTTCTTTCTCTAACTGTCTCTTATATAGAAGAGTAAGTGCTGACCTAGCAGTTGGGACATTTGGAGGTTACCATTGTCTTCATCCTTCATTAACTTCATTTTATTCAAAAGACTTAATTTCATTAAAATGAATTTTACTACTTTGTAAAATAAAATAAAACTTTTAAATTAACTCTATTGGAATCTTTAGGTCATCTCCTAAATGGTATCTTGATTTCATTTCAGCTATGTAATTACATGTTATTATTTGAATGAAAAATAACTATTGATTTAACTTAAATATGTAAAGAAATATTTCTAAACTTTCTGATCATTAATCATCTAGATGTTTTTACTAATGTAACTTAATAAAGAAATTCAACTTCAGAATATGAAATTAAATGCTCCTTTATTATAGAGCAAAATACTCTGACATCAAATAAAATAATCTCTGAAATATAAGAAATATATAATAAAATAATTTAAAACAAATAGTTTTTATTACTGAGATTTTCATGCATGTAACACATATTAAATGCATCTTCATTTTGAAAAATAGTATTAATTGATTCATATATTTTTATACCTGTGACTTTCCATTTTAATAACAATTTCCAGAAAACAAATCAATATTGTGAATTTTAAGCTCTTTCCATGAAGAAGAGACCACATAAAGAGAAATAATAGCAAGAATAAGTAGTTCTTGCTCTTCAAGAGTGAGGTCTAAGAAGATTAATATAAGAACAAATCCTAAAAACAATTTCTGAAATCAAGGGAGTTATAACAGGATTATCTTTAAAATAACCAAGACCAAGGAAAGGGCAAGGCACTCTTATTCTTTGCAGATCAGATTTATTCCTTTTGAGGGTATTTCTTGAGCATTAAAGGATGACTATCTAATAAGAAACACAAGTAAAGTTTATCCTGGGAAATTACAATTATCTCTAGAATTTCTCCCTGTCCCTCTGATAAAAAAAAAAAAAAAAAAAAAAAAAAAAAACTCAATGAACTCCATGACTCTGACCCGTTCATCCTGACCCCATATTCTTCTTTTTATTGACTGGATATTCCATACTATTCAACACATTTTTTTCTTGTTTACTTCCCTGTGAATAAGTTAACCCTGCTTCCCCTGTTCATCATGTACTACTTAGCACAACCTCTGGTTGACATCAGGTTAAAGTAATAAATACCAATCATCTTATCAGTTATACCTCCCAACTGACAATAACTCATTATTTTGCCATTCCAAAAGGACTTTTAGATTCTTATTATTTCCATACAAAAGAAGCAATGTATGTTAATTCTTAAAAAAAAAGAATAAAAAAGAGCTTAAGAGGCTGTGTTAATCAGCTTTTTATTGCTGTGATCCAAAGAGATGATAAGAAAAACTTAAGGGAGGAAAAGTGTTTTTGGCTCATGGTTTCACAGGAGTCAGTGAACTGGATGTAGCCTGATTTGGAAAAAATATGGATGATGGATCACTATCTTTACATTGGCGATTCTTTTTCTTCTGTCATGTTTCATTTTCTTGGGAGAGGAAATTTCTAAGTTCAAATTTGCTAGCTTAGACCCAGATTTCTATAAAAACTTGGAGGTGGGAAAAGATATGAAGTACCTGGTTGTGAGATGTTGCCTAGTCTAATAGGACTGTAATGTTCTTAATTTAGGTTCTTTAATGTTTTTTTCTTTCTTGATGCTGTGTATTTTTTTAAGAAGGAGCTCCTTTTTTCATTGATACTTTACATTGTTATTTTAGTTTTAATTTCTTAATTTCAGCTCTAATTTTTATTATGTTTTTCCTTCTAGTAGTTTTGTGATTTGTCTTTTGTTGTTGTTTTTTTAAGACCTTGAACTGCATTATTTTTTTTTTAATTTGAGGTACAATTTCTCTGTTTTTTTTTACATAGGTATTCATACTTATAAGCTTCCTCTTATAACAGTTATTGCTCTATCCTAGAGTTTCTGATATATGGTGTTTCCAGTTTTTTGTTTTATTCTAAGTAGTTTTAATTTCCACTTTTATTTTTAAGTGACTCACTCATCATTCAGAAGTGTTCAGTCTACACATATTTCTAGTTTCTGTAAAGTTTCTTGTTGATTTCTAAATTTATTCCATTATTATCTGAAAACTGTTGAGAAACCTGCTATAACTTGTTTCATATATGGTCAATTTGGGAAAAAGTTGCATGAACAGATGAAAAAGCATTCAGTTTTTTTGTGGAGTAAAATATTCTGTAGATGTCTATTAAGTCCAATCGATCTATAATAAAGTTTAAATCTGATGTATCTTTCTTGATATTCTGTCTGAATGACTTATTAGTGTGAGTGGTATATTGATGTTCATTTCTATGATTGTATTAGGGTCAATCAATGTCTTTATATCAAGTAATGCTTGTTTTAGGAAATTGGTCACACCAAGTTCAGGACATAGATACTAAAAATTATTATAATTTCTTTTCCTTTACTAACATAAAATGATTTTCTTCTTTTCTGACAGATTTTGGTTTTAAGCCTGCTTTTTCAAATGTGAGAGTAGCTACTCCTGACCGCTTTTGGATTTTATCTATTTGAAATACCATGTTCCATGTTTTCACTATTAGTCTGTGAATGTTTTATCTCTCAGATATGTTTCTTGGAGACAACATAAAATTAGGTCTTGGTTTCTAATCCAATCTGCAGTTTATGCCTTTAACTAGGGAAATAGAATCATTTGAATTCAGTGTTTTATACATATACATGTCTCCATCTGAGTGGGTATATCTTTGCATTAAAGTATCACTCAGTTTGTTCACAGTGATATGATCTGTGTCTCATGCCAGTTTAAGATGAGAAAATCATTATCAGTAACTACAACCTCTTGAAAGCAAATCATATACAAATAGAAAATAAAAATTATTTGAAAATGTTCTCTATAATTCCAGTAATCCAAAAATGGAAAACACGAGTAATACTGTGCAAATTAATGAAAATTTAAGTATATTAGTAAATGAAGTTAACATTAAACTATGCATAACTTGAAAAGGAAATAATATGTAAAACATATTTAATTTTTTTAAAAAAAAAGGTTAGAGTGGCACTAAAGAGAGAGAAGAAAAAGCAAAAAGAGAAAAGGGAAAAAGCAGAGTGTAAAAAGACAAATAAGAAAAATAAAGAATAAATTCTGTTAACACATTAAAACATAAAAGAAAAAAGAAAAACTTAAAATTGGATTAAAGTACATGATGTTCAACAATGGGGGGAAACCTATTAAAGAAACTCAGAAGACACTACTAGTGGGAATCTGAATCTAGCAATGAAAACCCTAATTACTCTTTTGAAGGATTTTGTGTTGGAGATAATTTTTACCAGTCATTCCAAGTTTGGATCTGACTGGTGTTGCAAAGTACAGTGAAAGCACAACCTTCAAATTCATGACCTCTGAACTCTGGGCAGGGAGATGTTGACCTTACCAGTCATCTCTGTGCTGGACTGGGGAGCTGTACATTCAGTTTTTCTACTACTAGTTCAGTGTGTACCTTCAAAAACTGCACAGAATTCGAGCCTCACTCTGTCCATCTTTGACATGAACTCAGGAAGCTCTGATCATCCATGGAATGCCTAGGTTCCGAGGAGCTCTCTGGAGGGTCTGAGGGAATAGTTGTAGATTATGTCTGGCCCAGTAGCCAGATCTCTTTTTGGCTCAGAGGGTGGCTGTGTGTGCTCAGTGTGAAGAACTTCACATGGCTGCCAGTGATGATTTCACCCCATTCTTCTCTAGTGGGATCATGGTGGTGCTAAAGGTTTTATGATGAATCCCAGTATTTGGTTTACTCCTACTTGGACAAATTGAACTGTGCCAAGCAGCAGTGGGTGTGTCCTCCCTCAGAGTTCCCAGTGCATGATAATGGCATTTCTCCCACACAGTTTCAGCACCCCACCTGCTTTTCTTTGCCCACTTTTCTCAGTTCCATCAATCAGCTGATGAGCTGGGCTCATTAGCTTTGGTCTCACAGTGATCCCACTACATTAGCTAATTACGTGGCCTTATTGAAATGCATCCCCTTCAAAAATATTTATAGGTATCTCTAGCTAGGATAAAGCTTAGAAATTTGGTCTTTTTCAGAGCTTCCAGGTTAAGTGTGGTCTTTACAAAATGACAGCCTGGCACAGTTTTCCACCAACAGGATGAGAAAAGGAGAGTACTTCTCCTACATCAGTGCATTTTGCACTTCTTCCCTCACCTAATTCAGTCTGAGTTCTTTTCTACCACTATTTCCAAGACAAGCTTGTCACCTTTGCCCATCATTCTGTCTCTGTTTGTCACCCCTTTCCCCAGACCTGCTCCATTGCTTCAGGTGTAGATTCAGGGCTGATGAATTCTTTCTTGCTTTTGTTCTAGTAACTAGAATACCTGAGTCTCTCCAAACCTCTGACAGGTCAATCTTTTGCTGCAGTGTATTCCCTGTGTCACCCACAATGCTGAAAACCTATATTCTTCTGGTTTAAATTTCAATCTGCAGAGAGGCTGGAGTCTGTAGCCTGCTTCTACTCAACCATCTTTATCTCTCTTTCAGAACATAGTATTTTATAATGGCATTTTCTCAATTTAAAGTTTGCCAGTGTCTATCCGTATAAGGGATTAAATATACACTATTTCACTTAAACCATAAGAACAGAGTCATCAAATAGAAACATTGACATGCGTGGCTTGGCTTTCCCCACATGAGACAGATGCTGAAACATTGCTCCTTGTTCCAATCTTAATGGGACTTTAGAACCTATAGAGCCTCTCACAGAAGGCCAGTGAGGGAAAGAAAAGGGTAGTAAGAGAGTTCTAGAGAGAGCACAATCTGTATTCCCTGTAGATGTGAGCCTATATGATAGTGAATGGTACTTAACTACTTGTTTCGAGGTTTAGGAAAAAGGGACTTAGTTTTTGTGGTACATAAAAATTGGAAAGAATGGAGTGATTAAATTCTAGAACCCAAGTCTCCATGCTGTTCACTCTGGTCTTTTCTGAGTTAGAGGAGGCCTAAATTGTTCCAGTGTTCATAACTGAAGAAGTCCAGAATCTAAAACAGGCAGGAGTATCAGGTTTTGCAAGTGACCTCTGGAAAAGATTGAAAGAAGTCTCACTAGCAGATTGTTGAGCACTCTTGGTTGCACTCTATTGAATCTTATTAGTGGGACAAGTAACTAGAAAAAGCTGAAGATGACCCAATAGAAATCACATTCCCACACTTTCTGTTCGGTGTCTGACTACTATCCAGAGAGAACAAATCCCTGATGTCAACGAATCCCCTCTGTTGGTAGTTACTACCAACATTAAAAAAGTCTCTGCCTTTATCATTCCACCTTTCCCATATCCAAACAGTGGAAATTGGAAGTGACTGACCCAGTAGAAGCACTGACTGAGAACTATACATTCTATTCTATCTGCTACAATCCTGTGTGTGTCACAAGGAATAAAAGATCAGATCACACTCTTTTTCTCCACTTTAGGCACCTTGTCACAAATCAAGTCTGTGCATGATTACATTTCATAAATGTCATATAAGTTGAAATAAATCAGGAGAACAGAAAGGAATTTATACATAAGAAACAATATTATGGGGCTGGGGTTGTGGCTCAGCAGGTGGGTGCTCACCTAGCACTTGCGAGGCCCTGGGTTTGGTCCTCAGCACCACATAAAAATAAGTAAATAAAATAAAGATATTGTGTCCACAAATAAATAAATGAATAAATATTTTTAAAAAGGCACAGTATTACACAGAAACAATTTTTTGTAGTTTTGGAGTGTAGACTTATTTATGTTAATAATTGTTGGATCTCTCTAATATTCCAACTCTAGAAAAATATTCATATTTTAAAATTCACCTAGAAAATTATTCACTTTAACTAATTTTCATGTTACAGTGCTGGAATTACACATGTAACATCTATTTTAATATCCTTACAAAACTGTTCCTCCCTCTTTTTTTTCTACAATAAAAGAATATTTTCCTACCCACCTATTTGATATCTCCTTTTAAAGATCCTGCCATTACTGCTTACTCAATAATCATAATTCAAATCCTAACCTTCATATTGTTTCCGCCTCCTGTCTTCCTGGAATCACTTCTCAATCTATTTTTTCATTTCTGTGGGTACTATTGCAATTGCAGCATTGGCTCAAGCCATAAAGTCACTTTGACACTTGCATTTATTTCAATTTCAATAGATAATATATCTGCAATATCTGTTTATGTCCATCTCAAATTTCTTGTATGGTTATGCTTTTCAAACTAATCATGGCTATAGCCATAATAAAATTCAAACATGAAAAATTTATTCATGCTTGTAGAAATCTTCCTCTTAATTGACACAACTTTTAATAGCAATGTTATTTCATTTAAAACATATCTTCTTTGTGTCCAATGCTTTCTACATCTGTGTTTTTTGTCAATTACTTTTCTCATTTTATCATGAACTTTTTTACATTCTGTGATAAGTAATCAACAAGTCTTTTGTTACACTTATCTAATTTCAAGTGTACATGTATATACACATATGAATGTATGTATGTATATATATATATATATATATATATATATATATATATATATATATATATATATATAATGTATATGTGTATATACACACATATATTTGTGTACATTTATATATAAAATATTTTAGTAAGTCCAGTTATTTTTTTATTCTCTTTTACTTTCCATTCATAAATGTTCTATTTATTAGCTCTTCTGCTTTCTATTCTGGACCATGGCACATTTATCTCAGACATGCAAATAGTTACCATCTTTCAAAGGGCACAGACAATTTAATGTATTTATTAAGTCTCATCTGACTGCTTGAGTTTCTACCAAACTCTGCAGAAACACGATACTGTTTTGACATATACTATGCTGTGATGTTTATCTAAAAAGAACAAATATAAATAAAAATCAGTTGAAAAATAAAGAAACACAATGCTACCTTTTAAGCACAGGATATTCACAATTTTAAACCATGCATAAAATAAATAAAAAGTAAAAATAGAGGAACCAGAGTTTCAACAGGTATAAAAATGACAGGAAGAACCTAAAATTCCTGAAGTGGCAGGAAAAATGGGACGAGATTTGAATTGTTAAAAAGCCAAGGAAGTTGCCATCCAGACATTTCATGAGATCCTCAACCTCCAGTTCAGCTGGTTCTAGTATTACACATAGAGTATACAGTTGATGAGATTGGTGTTGTGTAGTTGAAACAAAGAAAGAATATTGGACTTAACTACAATTGGAACAGCTGCCAGAGGCAGAGTAAAGATCAATGATTTGGAACTGCTGAAATGAAAAAGGACAAAGAGGCTACTAGTTTATTATCACCTCATGTAAGAAGAACCTGGCATAGAAAAAAATGTGATATATAGAGTCACAGAACTACCATCACAATATAATATATATAAAGGAAATTTTGCAGTTCAAATAAAATGATTTTCTAACCAATACAAGTGTCAAGCTTTAAATATACCATGTAAGTTTATGCTGAGTGGTACTGAACGCATATTAGAAGTTTTATTCTTGCATATCTCAGCAGACAAGGTCATATATAGTATCTTGATTTATCCCCTATATTTATTAAAGTTTATAACATTATTTTTCAAAAATAACTAGATATTTTATGTCACATAATTGATTGCCAAATGTACTTTAATGTCAGGGAACAACTTATTTTCTGATGATACTGGGAATTGAGCTCAGGGGCACTTGACCACTGAGCAACATCACTAGCCCTATTTTGCATTTTATGTAGAGACAGGGTCTCACTGAGTTCATTAGTACCTTGCTTTTGCTGAGACTTGGCACTCACAATCTTCCTCTCTCAGTCCCCTGAGATGCTGGGATTATAGGTGTGCCCGGCTTAGAGTACAACTTTAATGCTATTTTATAGGCACTTATGTTCAGTCACTCTTTAAACTACTTCTGTTTTCTAAATTTATGTACACTTTGATTATCCTAATTATAATAGATTAAATGTCCATACAGTCTTATTTTATTTACAACCGTTATCAAATTTTAAAAATCAACCAAATGATGTTGTCACCATTTAATCTCCTACCCTTATTCTTGCTTTACCAACTAAACTACAATCGGCAAATTTCACATTTTACATTTGCATATGTTTAGCATTTTTTAGCTTATGGGGACTGTATACCCATAGAGAATATATAAGTGAAGATGTAGTATTAGATAATTTCAGGCAATAAAACCATATTAATGCTTTAATGAAAGCATTAAATAACTTCACTTAGCACTCTTGCTGTCACAGGGTGATTTAATCATCCTCTAAGAAACTAGGTAAAATTGTCATTTTATTTTATCTTCTCTGGGTAATATATCTTCTCTGGGTAGTACAAGATAATCACTTCTAAATTCTTTAATTTTCCCCAAATCAAAGTGGATAAGCCAAGAAAAGAATAATGATTTTTTTATATGTAATCATATGTACATAAGGAGAGAAGAGAAAGTGACCTAAAAAAAAAAAAAAAAAAAAAAAAAAACTAATGGATTGCATAGGTAGGGTTATTCCTGGAAAAAAGCCAAGATATTAAAAAGTTTAAAGGTTATATTGGTTATAGACAGAAGACAATAACTTGTACACTCAGATGGTGTCTGCACTCCCCTGCAACAGATAAAGCCCACCTGAAGTCAGTGTAAACACTGAGGAAGAAAACTCCACAACCTGCACCATACTAGGTTCCAGGGTGGCTACAGGAAGACTCATTCCCTCAGTGCATTTCCCAAGGAATGGAATGAAAGGAAATTCTTCTTTTTAAGTTTATTTGCCAAGAATTAAGGATTTGAGACATAAAATTCAGGTCCCCATATTAAAAAAAAGTAATAATATAATTCCCACCACTAAAGTAAACCCCCTCAGGCTCTTGAAGTGTACAATTATTGTTTTAGAATTTTTCAGTCATTATGAAGTTACCATTTCCAACATTAATTGTTTTTTCATAAACTTTTATGAAAAAAAGTTTTTGTTTGTTGTTTGTTTGTCAAATGGTGGTATTATATTTTTAGTTACACTGAATTTATACATGGCCAATATACTTGTTTTGGTCAGTAGAATGTGAGCACAAGTGGACTCATTTACTTTTGGGCAGAAACATTAAATGTTTTCTTTTGCCATTAGATATGACTCACAACTTCTCTTCCATTAAAACCAGCATAACAGGTGACATGACAAAGGGACTGTGACAATAATGCACAATCACATCTGGTGGACAGACAGGAGGAGGTAGAATTTAAACATTGCCTTCTTGCAAACTCTGTGGACTTTTTAAAAATTAGAATAATGTAGTTATTCTTATTGATATCACAATAAAATTTCCCAAGTTCTTTGAAGAAAATATCTAATAAAAAACAAGTATCAAAGTAAATAAAGAAGAAAAATATTAGAGGAAAAGAAGCATTATGATAGAAAGTTTGGAAATAAAATTTTCAAAAAAGTTGATGACAGTGTCTCCAGAAAATTTGAAAATCAGAGAAGAAATATGCCACACAGTACAAAGTACACGTTGAGAAAATTTTCCATAGAACAGAATATATATATATATATATTATATATATAATATATATATATATATAAAAAATATATATATAAAATTATATTAAATATATAAAATTATATTAAATATAAATATATCATATATAAATATATATGTATATATATATATTTAAATATAAAAGTAAAAATATAAATAACAACATTCTCCAACATCCTATTGTAAATTACAGAATGCAACAAAAAAGGAAACCTGTGGAAGTAAAATAAACAAAAATTTAATAAATTAAATATGAAAATATCTGTTTTGAGACAAAGTGAGATTTGAAAAGAAACAGTTCAAGAAAGAGAAAGTAAAAATTTACAACTTCATATCAATGTACATTATTGTAAAATTTTAAAAGGATAAGGTTGTTTTTAAAAGGATCAGGAATCAAAATGGCTTAATACTTCTTAAAACCAAAACTGGAACTTAGAATGAAGAGGAAAAGTAAACCTTAATAATTCAGAGAGGATATTTTTACTATGAAGTGTGGCTGCCACTCATGTAAAGATATCAAATATTTGATCACTTGAGTTTCTCTACATTAGATACTTCACCAACACTAGTGTGAACACTCTCAAGAAGCTTCTGAAGAATGTATTCCACCAAATTAAAGAAGAAAATAAAGAAGGAGGAAGGCAAAGAATCCTATAATTGTAAATAAGTGACCTTTTGTAATACAGAGACCAACAAAATTTCAGAATAATGGACAATTAAAATGCTCAGGAGGATAACAGGCCACAACAGGGGAGGCAAGAGATGTATTTTGAGGACAGATTTTTTAAAAGGAAGAAGGATATAGGGCAAAGATAAAAAAAAATTATTAAGTTTAATCTTTTATGTCTTTGACAATAATAGCCAAATTTTTACCTCTATCAGTGTTTGAAATTAATTCCCAAGTACATAAAAGTAGCATTTGAAAGAAATAAGTCAATTATGATCTTTAATGAGGACAACAAAAATCAATGAAGACAATGTACTCATAGCATACTCTGTGATTTAGATTTGGAATGTGTACTAAGTAATACAGTAATTGGATACTGGTATTCAAAAAGGATTAAATTTTATTGAAAAATTATGGATATGGAAGCAAATATTAAGTATGCAAGTAACAAGGGATTTAAGCTATCTTAAATCTCATTACTTTTTAACATTGGCGTATAACATATAAACATGCAACGGAAAACAAGAAATGATAGTGAATTTAGAAATACTGAAATAAATATTAGAAAAAGAACATTAATGATTTGAAAGTTGTTGACTGTGAGCAGAATAAATTTAGAATGGGGAAAGATAAAAGAGAATCATTGATGCTTATAATTTTAGGCCAAGAAGTATTCTTTAATCTTCAAATTGTGAATGTACATTCCTGAATCAAAGTAATATATGATAACGAAAATAAATGCATGCTTTAATATATTATTGTATTTTTATGAATATACTAATGAATAAATATGTATTTATTATTTTTTTCTTGGGAAGTGTTATGAATGAATTTTAATGAAATTTTCAAATGTCATTTTCCCCAACTTCTTGCTTCTTTTCTGTATCTAGTGACTGACTATTTATTGTGGACATTAGAAGATCTGGCTCCTTCATCCAACACACCATGTCTCTGAAAGGCCAATCAGTTTTCAATATCCCTAAAGTTTCTGATGAAATTTTTACATGTACTGAATTGCAGTCCAGCTTCTTCTTCTGCCCAATTATGATTTCTTTATTTCTCAACAAATGTTCCTGATTTTTTTACTAGAGTAGATGCTTCCTTGAGATACTTATTTAGTAACAGGCTCAAAACTGATCTGAAAAAGCATACACTATGATAGGATGTTGGTGATGAGTCACCACCTGAAGGCTGAGTACTGAGGATCCCATTTCTGGTCTTTCAAGCATAGATAGCCCTTGTCCCTGACATGAGTTAGCACTGTATTTTCTTTAAGTTTTAATAGTGGTAAAATGTGATGTTATACAACTGGAAAAAAATGCACTAGCAATTGTACTATATCAATTATTATTTGTGATGTATATGAAAGAGTAATAGGTAAAGACATAACAATGGAAAGCTTTCCATTATGTCAAAGACAATAAAAGCTTAAAGAAGTTTAATCATTAGTGCAAGTCTTTACAAAATAACAGGAAAATTAACAGCTTCTTAAAAGATATTCATATAATATAGTAAGAGAATAAATGTTAAGATAAATTTCAAAATAAATTTCAATATAACATAAGAGTAACTAGGTTCAAAAAAAGTTTAAATTTTCACCATAAATTTATACATTATGATTAAGTCAAGGACTTACATAAAAAAATGAGACTGTATGGTAATAGATAGAGACATTTGTTTAATACATTTAATATTTTTGAATTCCTAGATTTTCTCAAAACTTCTGTATCTAAAGAAAGAGCTCAAAACTTTCTGAAGCAAAACACGTCCTCCTTTAATTGAAGAAAATGCAGAGTTCTTTACTCTGTGGGTCAAAATATAATCTCCTCAAAATGTTTCCATGTTTGGGACTGTAACAACTATAATTATAATTAAAAACATAATCTGTCTATTAAATTGAAATTTTTATTAAGGTCAAAGCGGTCCTTAAGGAGATATAAATATATGGATTTTACGAAATATACAATCCAGGAATGGGCCTGAGATACAGGCAATCAGGTTCATTCTATGTCTTTTAAAACCTGGGGAAATTTTACTAAGATATAAGAAAGTATTTTGAATGTTTTCACCAAAAGAAATGATAATTTTTGAGGATATATCTATGTTTAATTTTATTTAACCACTATAAAGCATATACATGTATTAAAACATCACATGGTACTTCAAAAATTTCACCATTTTTTTGTTTTATGAAAAATTTAAAATTTTTAATTTTTAAAATCTTGAGGAAAGTGATGATCCATTCTAAATAGAGCAGAAATATGAAATTTTCCAATGAAAATATTAAAAATATGGATCAAAATATTTAGACAATAAGACATGAAGGTGGATTACATTATGTTAGTTTGGACCACTCACTCGTTGACTATTCCTGCAGGAAAGTCTAGATGATTCTCCAGTGATCAAATTAAAGAGATATTGAGAAGTTCCCCAACATTATTTAGAAGTTCAGTGATCAA
The DNA here is from genome assembly GCF_048772815.1 of Callospermophilus lateralis. Taxonomy (NCBI): domain Eukaryota; kingdom Metazoa; phylum Chordata; class Mammalia; order Rodentia; family Sciuridae; genus Callospermophilus; species Callospermophilus lateralis. The sequence continues at coordinate 1,094,050 of NW_027512489.1, forward strand.
TGTGCAACTGGGTTTATTGCCTATATATTACATTCTGTAAATTACATATTAATAAATTTATATCAATACCTCTTTAATCAAATTTTTGTATGCTCTATTTTTCCTTAATTATAATTCTGAACTATATTTGTTCTGGATCTTACATATTCTTGTTGACTAGACATGAAAATCTTTGCGGGACAGAGTTAGGAGATTGCATTTCAGAAATTCACTTACTAGTGGCAAATAAGATGAATCAATACTTAAATTATAATGGGATAATCAAGGACAAAATCATCACAGTGACAAGGTAGCCAAGGATACTGTCTTTCAGGAAACCAGTAGAGAGAATTAATTGAAAATCAATATCTCTAAAGGAAAGGGATCATCCATATAACCATCACTTTTGGTGATCAAGATATTATGTAGAAGCACACCATTAAAAAGTCACTGTCTCTTGCCTAACTTCCACATTTCAGACAGTTTTTAGACCAGTAATATTTTGTGCCCTTGATTAATAGTCCTACAGCTTTATGGTAAGCATATATAGTAATCATCTCCTCAGTTCTTCTCAATGGGATATAAGGCCATTTTCTTGTGTTATTTTTCTAACCCATAAGTAAGCTGTAATGAAGTTGTCATGTTTGAGTGAGGCCCAGTGTAGTAAAGGATTCGAGGTCAAGTTTGTACAACAGTAAAATGATATTAGATGTATCCATATTGGCAAAATATGCATTGTAGAATTTAATACAATCCCAGTTGGTAATCCCAGTCACCTATAATGCTAAGCAATGTTGTGTTGTTTGACACATATTTATCCATTTAAATATTAGTTTCTATTTTGTTCTGACAAACCATGTTTGACCTTGTCAATGTTGAAATAATATTCAGTGACCCACCCATTCTGAGTTGGGTTCAATTAAACACCAAAATCATATGATGCTTGCCGAGCTGCAACCATCATTGTAAGAAGAAAGGGATATAAACAGGCTAAGGCATGAACAAGGCCTCAGGGATCAGGATCTGTCTCAGTCCGTCATGCTGTCTCCACTGATGCACCTGTGGTCCTTCATCAACTTATTATTACATATGCATATATACATATGGAAAAAAATCCATGTGGATTAGTTAATAAAGGGAAAAATGATTGAACTTGGTTGATAACCAATTGGTTTAGCCTGTGGTTGCTTGACAAAAAATAAATTCATGCTGCACAACACCTCCAGTTAAAAGCATCCCTGAAGCCAGGTGTACTGGTGGGAGGATTGTGGGTTCAAAAAACTGTGGTCTCATAGGTAGTGACAAATTATTTGAGGAATTTGTTAGGGGAGCAGAACAAGAAATACTGGATGACTGGGTCAACAAGTGTTAAGAAGAAGGATGATGATGGTCCAATGGGTATGAGCACCAAGTAAAAAAGCAGCCTTATAATTCATACTGAATGCATTTGCTGGATGCTGTGGTGTGAGCTTCTCAGCACTGTACTTGCTAGGGTGCTACAGTAAACATCTTTTACCTTTCAGATCTTTCCACAAAATGCTCCTACCTGATAAAAACTAAATGACAGCTAGTGATTAGTCAATTGAGAGGTAAATAAAGGTCAATCTTAATGTCCATCTTGACTAATCCTGAAGCACCACCCTGGAACTCAGAACTTCCTTGTGGTTCTGAGGATACTCTTCCTGGAATGTAATCTATATTATTTAGTGGGTTCCAGGGAAATTAAACCAATATGGTGTAGATCTATCTATCTAAAGAGATATTAAATATAAAGAATTGGCTCACAATGTTACCATCAGGAGTCAGGAATCAGGTTCGTGTTCCACAGAGTCCAAGAATAAACACCATGAACACCACAGCTGAGGGAAGAAGCAAGGAAGAAATATTAAACATTAAAAAAAAGAAAAAGAAAAAAAAAGATTCAGAACTCCCAGCTCAACCTGCCTGAGAGGGGCAACAGTGCTCTTTAAGTCTTACCATGTTACTTCTTTCAAAGGCACATCAAAAGAAGTTGATAAGCTCCTTGTGCTTTTTTTTTTTTTTTTGATATTTCAATTGTCCCAAAGGCCAGATTATGGATTATACAGTCAATTTTAGAAAGATGGAGATTTATATCCTTTCTGAGAAGCAGAAGTTATTTTGTAACTTGTTGATGCGTGATAAAAAGTCTGACCTCTCATCAACCTTTACTCCCCTTCCCTATTCTCCAATGTCTATCTTTTTCTATCTTAACATGATTACTGAGGTTGAAAACAGCTAAGATCTGCAGATGGCAAGCTGAAGCCCAAGAAGAATCAATCTGTTAGATGGAATGTGGAAGCAGGAAAAGAATGGTATCTCAAGCAAAGAGGGGCAGGGAGAGTTCCTTCTTTCTCAGCCTTTTGTCATTCTTCTAGTCAGGTCCTCAATTGATTGAATGACAATGATTCACATTGGAGAGAACAAATTACTTTACTCAGTCTTAGGATTCACATGTTATTCTCATCTATTATTTTCATCACAAAGAGAGTCAGAATGCCCCAAAATATAATGGCCCACTCAAGCTGACATATATATTAAATCATTACAAGATCACACCCCAACTTTCCTTATGCTTAGCTCAATTTGGTCCCTCCTCTTAGACCTGTTGATGGAAAGAATATTTCTCAGATCCTTCCCTCATGGTAATTCTTATCTCAGAGTCTGCTTCCAGTCAAGCCAACTTGAAATTACCAACAAAACTAACTAGTGAAAATATTGCAAATAGGAAGCAAATCTACTAGCCCAATTTTTGCTCTACGTATTTAATTCTCTTACAATACAATTATAGCAAGCAAATCTAGTTTCCAACTATTTATTTATGATTGCATCTATGTATCTCCTCTCAATTCATTTGTCCTTCCCTTTCTTCCTCAAAAAGGATGTTTGCACAATAGGGATTATAAAATTACCCTAGAACAGTTATTTTAGTATGGCATTGTCATGCACAGTTGGAACTACAAGGAAACAAATCACATTGTATATTGTCACTAACATATTTTTGTTTTTATTTTTTCCTGTTTACTATTTGAAAATGATCATGTCAATAGTCCATAGACCAGTTGTTCTCAAAGTGTGGGGAACATCAGTATGATTTACTAACTTGTAAATGCAGACCATTAAGGACTGCTCTAAAAATAGTGAATCAGTAAATTCCAAGAATGGTGACTACAAATCCTGATTGATTGATAATGAATGTGTGTGTGTATTTAGTCAACTTAAAATTATTTTTAAACTGGTACATTATAATTATGTGCAATAGTGAGATTCATTGTGCTACATTTTTACATGAATGTGGCAGAATTTGATCAATTACATTCCCCAGTACTTCCCTTTCCTTCCTTTCCTCTCTTGTGATCTGATTGCTCCACTATACTCATCTCTCTTTTATTATTAATTTACCTAGGACATTATGATTATATATATGCATATGCATATGTAAATATATGTATGATATATATATATATATATATATATATATATATATATATATAATTGTTCAGTGTGTGTGTGTGTGTGTGTGTGTGTGTGTGTGTAGCATAATTTGGTAGCTTTTATGGTTTAGATATTGGGCGTTGCCCAAAAGCTCATGTGTGAGACAATAGAAGAAGAATTAGAAATATAATGATTGGCTTATAAAACCTTAATCCAATCAGTTAATTAATCTAATTGAAGTAGTCTGAGTGATAACAGAAGGCAGGTAGGGCATAGCTAGAGGAGGTGGGTCATTGGGGGCATGGCATCCATGGTATATTTTTTATCTGGTGAGTTTTTCCCTGAATTCTGATTATCATGTTAGCTACTTCCCTCTGTCACACTCTTCTGCCATGATGTTCTACCTCACTTTGAGTCCTGAGGAATGGAGCTGGCCTTCTATGGACTGAGATCTCTAAAACTATGAGCTCTCAAAGTTTTCCTCCTTAAAATTGTTTTTTTCAGGTCTTTTGTTCACAGCAATGTAAAAGATGAAGAAAACAGTAGCCAATCTGTGCTTTAAAAAGCCCTCCATATGAATGTGCTTTTGTAAGTCAATATACTATTTGTAAGTGTGTGTTAATATCAGTGATCTCAAATTTTATCATTCCCAATAAAATAACATGTTTTCACATTATTCATTATTATTATTATTTTATTACTACACTAACCTGCTTTTCCTTACCAAGGTAGAAAAATATTAAATTTTAATTTCTAATTTATCTATACAATTTTATAAATCATGAATCTAAAAGAATAGCATTAATTCGTGTGCATTTGTGTGCAACATGAAACTTATTTTTCTGAATAAAAGCTATATAAAAATGTTACAGTATGGTATCATTGAAAACATTAGTGGAGGTTATTCCAATACATTGCAAAAAAAAATGTTATATTTGTTTTTTTCCTCACTATATTATTAGCTAGTTATATAGTAACTATTTTTCCTAGTTTCTAAAAATAAATATAATTATATTCATGTAAAAAAACATACTTTCAAATTGTATATTGACTTACAAAAGCACAGTAATACTGATTAGAAGAAAACAATTTAAATTTTTAGTTTAGTATATTAAGTATCTTTGAAATAAAATTGGAACAAAAATAGCTTATAGAGAAATTGGGTTTGCAAACAATGAAATCATGTTTCATTTCACTAGCCTGATCCTTTGTTAATACTGTATAAAACCACCAACACAAAGGCAGGAAAAAATCAACTTTATTATCCACTGGGAAAAATTCATGCTGGGTTACATCAAGACAAGCTGCTACTGCTGCATAGTAATTGGCAGCCAATAGTGGGATCCCACTGTGAATAATCCTTGTTATTTTAGTTACACCTAACTGAGCTTCAAATTATAAAAAAAAATTAATAAATATTATCATTTTTAAATCACCTTATAGAATCATTACACTATTTTGTTTTTTTATTTCTACAAATATTATAGAATAAACCACATTTTTTATTTCCCTTTTCAGAATGCATTTGGAACTTATATTGCAAGAATCACTCACTTCCAATTCTAATCACACCTACACACATGTACTGATACCAGAGTAGGGAATTGCTTAATAAATCTTTTTACTTTTACAAATTATTACTTCATATTTTGAAGTATATTTATACACTTTCACTTGCCATTTTGTCCAATTAAAAAGTGAACCACTTTTATGTTAAAACTGTATTGTTGATATTTTTTCTCCAATCGTTGACTCTTATTTATTTAGAAAAAACATTTCTTTCTTGAAAATGAATTTGTAAAAAGGTAAGTTTGTTTTCATTCTCTGCAAAATTATTTAATTATTGAACAATAGGCAACCTTATTAGGGGAAGATAACAGAATTCAAAGATTCTAAAATTTTCTCCCAGGAATGAATTCATTTAAATAAAGAAAACAAGAATGATGAGAAGGGCCATCATCATGATCCTAGGAGAGTTCCAGAAAAACTGTAGGGTAATGGTGTCATATCTTCTGGTGCTGTGGAACAAAAGGCATGTCAAATGTTGGATTTCACTTCTGACCAATGTATGCAGGTTTATAGAATTCACCACCCTAAATAAGTCTTCCAGGTATGCACACAGGTTATGAAAGAGGCTGAAAAGATAATCAGTGCTGAAATAATTATGAATATGCAAACATTGCTTAACCCCAAAGACAATATGACATGACTCATATATTCTCTCTCTCATCTCAAAACATAATTGCTAGCTGTTAGTTATCCATTTGTTTTATAGTAACAAGAACAATCGAGGACTGGGGATGTGGCTCAAGTGGTAGCGCACACCCTGGCATGCGCGGGCCTCTGGGTTTGATCCTCAGCACCACATAAAAATAAAGATGTTGTGCCTCTGAGAACTAAAAAAAAAAATTGAAAAATTCTCACCCTCTCTCTTCCTCCCTCTCTCTCTCTCTCTCTCTCTCTCTCTCTCTCTCTCTAAAATAAAAAGAACAATTGATGTTAAAACTTACTGAACTTTCAAACTAGAAAAACTGTATATATTAGAAAATAAACATCTGACTGAGAATATAGCATATTCCTAGTTTTGATGATTATACTAAATCTTTAGAATAACTATTATTTTTTCATAAAAGTATAATTCAAAACTTAAGGCACAGTCAGAAAACTATACTTTATATTGATTTGAAGATGTGACCCTTTCAAGGCATGTTGTTGTTATAAAGGGATTTCCCAATTATTCTGTAAATTGACAGCTAAGTTTACAGTGTTTTGTTATTAAAAGAATATTTAACTAGATTTTTTATGAAAAAAACTGTAATCAGCAGTGATAGTTATTAGAATACAGTGCAGATGATGTAATTGCTTTTTTTGAAACAGTGCAGATATTTTTCTAATAGGCATGAGACAAACTGATTCATCATTTTTATAATTAAGTGAACACAGACACTTCTTAACAAAATTAGAAACGTAAAGGGCTTTTCAGGTTGTTTTCATAGTGTATAATAGTCAGCCTTCTGCTACTGTAACAATTACCTGATAAAATCAGCTTAAAATGAAGAAAACCTTTATTGGATCCTGGTTTTGGAAGTTTTAGTTTTACTCCATGGTCAGTTGGCCCAGTTTCCTTTGGACCTGTGGTGGGGTAGCACATTATGGCAAGAACATATTGTACAGGAATCCCATCTACTTCCTGTTCAGTAAACAAAAGAAAGAGAAAGAAAGATACTGGTTCTCCATAATTCCCTTCTAGAGGATGCCACTAATTGCCGCAGTCTCTGGCTGGGCACAAATCACGAGTCTCCACACCGCTTGTAGATTCAAACAGCAATTCTTTATTCCCGAACTCACACCGGCCGTCTACAAACGCGTTCTGGGGGAATCCACGTTCTCTTTCCAAATCCACACTCTGCCCTGATCCACTCTCTCCCAAATCCACTCCGCATGGGCTTCTGTCTCCCAAAATATACTGTCTGACCCTAAGCACTCAAGAGGAACTCAGCAGCAGGATACGCCCTATTCCAAAAGAGGAACACCCTAATCTCCTATTATACTAAACCGCCCTATTCTAAAGGGGAAACACCCTACTCTCCTATTATGCTAAACTGCCCTATTCTAAAGGGGAAACACCCTAAACACGGATCCTGCCCTGGTCCTTGAGCAAGGTCACCTTTCAGAAGTCCTTCCACTAGACAGCATGGGAGTAAGCTGGCAAGGAATTTGTCATACCTACTTGGCTGATGGCTCCCAGCATCTAATGATACAAAGCCACTCATAGACCACCATCTCTTAAAAGTTTTTGCCACTTTCTAATATTCTAAAGCTGAAGATCAAGGCATTAGCATGTGGGGCTTTGAGGATACTCCAGTACAGAACTATAGAAGAGTATAAACATTTTTCCCCCCTTGAGGATCTCTGCCTTACACAGTTCTCTCATCTGGGCACTTAAAAAACTATTGTCTTCCCCTGGCATAATGGCACAAGTTTGTAATCCCAATAGTTTGGGAGGCTGAGGCAGGAGAATCATCAGTTCAAATCCAGCTTCAGCAAGTTAGTGAGGCCCTAAGCAATTCAGTGAGACTCTGTCTCTAAATAAAACATAAAAAAGTGCTTCGGATGTGTCTCAGGTAAGCACCCTTGAGTTCAGTCCCCAGTATCAAAAATAAGAAAAAATAAATAAATGAGGTCTTAGCCTTTAAGCTGCTTCTTTATCCACTGTCACCTCCATGGATAGAGGAAACTTTTCACACTTTTTCTGAGATTATCATATTTCTTACTGGATTTATTACTTCTAAATCCTTGTTTTCCTTCAAATCTAAAATATATTCTGACTCTCTGGTGTCATGTTCAGTTTAGGATTTGGAGATTTATCTTGCTATGAATAATCTTGTGGTTGCACTGCTGTTCTAAATGCAAGTTTAGAGATGATTATATGTATTTCCACCCAAAAGCACTTCTCTTTCCTGAGTAGCTTCAGAGTGCACTATGGATCTTATGTCCTAGTAGTCTTTCTCTAGTCTTCACAAGATGTCAATCCTGTATCAAATGTATTAGCTCATCATTCTAAACCAGTAACCAAAAGTAAATACAATTATTTTCATAAATAAATTGGTTATGTTCTGTCACACGGGATGATGGCAACACAGGCTACAAAGAAATCATTAAAATACTTAGAATCCTAAATTGGGCAAATAATTTTAATAACCATAATTGTAAAATATCTTAATATACTTGAAAGATTTCTGTTTTGAAAGTAACACAGATACTCTGTGAAACATTTAAAACTTTCTGTATCTCAACAGAAAGCAAAAACTTTGATGGATTTTTTTGCCTCGGAATTGTTATATATATATATAAATATAAATAATATGTATTTATAACAAAAGTAAACATATTTTGTTGTTCAAATATTTTAAAATACTACCATTTTTTAATTCAGTTATTTTGCTTTTAATTTTAAACTGATATATGAATTATTAAAATATTATGTGTTAATGGGTTACATCTTATGATTTGATGCATGTGTTATTCATAAAATGTTTGAGTCAACTTCAGCCTGTATATCTCCTCATATATCATTTCTTCATGGTGAAAATTTTTAAAATCCTTTCTTTAGCATTTTTGTTAGCCATAGTCACCTACTATACCATATCATACCACAAGTACTTAATCTTATGTAATAACTTTGTGCTTATTGATCCACATTTCCCCCTTGCTCTACCGGATCTTGTCTTGCCTACCTCTGTTACCCACCTTTCTAAACTCAACTTCTATGAGATAACTGTTTTAGATTACACATATCAATGGTGAGGTACTTATCTTTCTATGTCTGGCTTATGTTACTTGACATAATTATCTCTGGTTTCATACATGTTGTCACAAATGACAATATTTCATACTTTTTGTGACTAATAATTATTCAATTTTGTACATTTACCACATTTTTTTTATCTATTCATCAGTTATGGTAGTTGTTTCCATTACTTAACTACTGTGAACAGTGGTGCAGTACACATGGGATTATATTTTTAAAACATACTGATTTAATCTCCTCTTTATATATGCATAGTTCAATTACTGGGTGATATGATAGATCCAATAATATTTTTGAGGAACCTCCAGATGGTTTTTCCATACTGACTGTATTAACTAACATCTTTTTTTTTTAAAGAGAGAGTGAGAGAGGGAGAGAGAGAGAGAGAGACAGAAGTTTAATATATTTTTTTTTTAGTTATTGGCGGACACAACATCTTTGTTTGTATGTGGTGCTGAGGATCGAACCCGGGCCGCACGCATGCCAGGCGAGCGTGCTACCGCTTGAGCCACATCCCCAGCCCTAACTAACATCTTTATATTGAACTCTTTTGTAGGTATTCTCACCATGAAAATGTGCATGGAAGGTTCCTCTGGTGAGCAAACTCCCTAGGAGTAACAGGCACCATGTTCCCCATGCTTGGAATGCTCAGGGGTTTCACCTAGAATCTAGTAAGATAACTATATAGGCGCAGTATCTAATTTCTATGGTGATGTCCTTGGAGAAAAGGGCTCTGTGTTTTAATTAGCCTGGACTTGATCTCAGCTATATAGCACTTGGGATTAAAGGGATACTAATCATAATGTAGTCATGGTACTAATGAGCTATGTAACATTTCAGATAAATGAATGCAGCTTCTTGGAGGAGCAGCCACTTCTTTTCTTGCATCTGCATCTTGTCTTTGTGTCTCCTTTGATTTTCTTTACATTCTTTCTTACTATATGTATATTTATTTCATCTGAATTTTATATCTATTGAAAATAAGGCCAGATATTTTACAATTGCATATGATTTTTTATTATTATAACCAATAACTATTTTATAATACCAATAATTAATAAAGGTAGTTTGAGTTTTCTCTTCTTGTAAATATTACATAAATTTTGTTTATATTATGATTATTCACAATAAATTCTCTCAATATGAAAAATTCCAAGTAGCATTAGATGAGGAGATATTACCTGTTAAATAACAGAAAGTTTTGAATTAAAGCATTGTTTCGTTTTTGAGCATACTGTCTAAGTCTTCACTGCTGCCATGGCTGAAGAAGCAAGAGAATTTGAAATTTTACTGAGCATAAATATAAACCTATCAATAAATTAAAATCAAAGGTTTTCCTAATTCATTACTTAAATATAAACATCTTGTCTTGGAACACAGATATTGTTCAACAGATAAATGGAAAACATGGTGATAATATTTATTTTTAAAGTTTTAATAAGATTTAGTTTACCACTCACAAAATATAAAGTATCATGTCCATAAAATGTCTCACAATATTTACAGACTAAAGAAGTCATACATTTTACTGTGTTTAGCACATTATTTAGAATTCTAATTAAACAAAAGTGTTTCTAGAATGATGAAGTTATATTCTAAGTAATTTTTTTTCTAGAGTAGCAAACATTGCAAAACAAGGACCAGTTATGCCTTGAAGGACTTCCTAGAGGATTATGAAATGAATTACACTCCAAATGCTGGTGAATAAAATTGACTACAATGTTTTCACAAAGAAAAACAATATTAAAACAAAAAGAAAATCAGAGAAAGACAAATGGCAAATTTTTATTCTATAGTAATTTAATATTTATTTGGCCATGTGTTGTTGATAAAAGTATCACTAGGTAAAATAAAAGAATATTTTGCAAATTTTTTGTGTTTTTTAGTATAGTAACTATATCCAATATGACTTAATTTTAAGATTATTTGCATTTTATGTCATTATTGGTTTAATTCAAAGTGTTTTGCATGCATATATACATTCCAAAGTCTACATGGACATAGGTTGAATGTAAAAATTCATTCATTCAAAAATTACACACTTTAGCTTAAAGTTCTCTCTGACATGTAGATGCTTACTCATAATAGGCAGAAGTGGAGTCGGAGTTTAGGTAGTGGATGTTCACTGGACTGGACAGGAGGAATAGAAAGAAAGGGGGATGGGAAAGGAAAAGACAGAAATAAATTAGATATAACTTTCCTATGTTCATATATGAATAACATGATCAATGTAACTTTACATCATGTATAACCACAAGAATGGGAAGTTATGCTCCGTGTAGTTATGATATGTCAAAGTACATTCCATTGTCATGTATAACTAAAAAGAACAAATAAAAGTGTTTTTAAATAAATTACACACTCTATATTAATATTTTGCCTAGGAATGTAATGATGAATAACAAACTTTATCACACATTATTTATTACATTTGTATAAGCAATCCCTTAAGTTGTCCCATTTTGTAATAAATATATGGAACTTTTAATAAAACTTTTCATTCTCTTATATAGTTACTTACCTAGATCTTATAAGAATGGTTACGATACTATGATTATGAGGCAGAAGCATTGTCAGTCTCTTCTTCTTTATGATATAGAGTGATAAAGCTGAGTTAGACAAATTGAGTTGCCAAGTAAAACACTATTTCTAATCATATTGAGAGATAGGCACAGGAACTCCTGAATCATAGTGAGTACTATTTATGTTGTACATGTTATTACTTGAAAAATCTAAAGAAGATGACTTGGGGACAGAATGATAGAATTCCTCTGTTTAGGCCAAGATTTACATTAGCATAATAAAGTTCAGCAGTTTCTTGGAAATTTCCTACCTCAGCACAACACATTTATTACAAAGTGTTGATAGACCTAGGAAAGGACATTCTTTAAGAAATTTCAGCAATTGTCAAGTTCCAGAAGCAGCAAATGGATTGCAGAATGAAACTGAGTGTAGAATTTTAAGCCTCTAATTTTGAAAATGTCTTATTAATCATTTTCAGACTTCAACAGTTTCATCACTGTCAACAAGAAGTCATAACAAAATTAAATGGAGAGTTGGGATCTTCAACTGAATGTAGAATTCATTCAATTCACAAATGAAGCAGAATTGATTTTAATAAAGGCCAATGGATTACACCTTGATAAACCTTGAGACATTGAAATAAAGTACTTGCCAATTGGTGGTTGTGAAACTTAGTAAAACCACTAGCCACAGGTATTTTTACAAATATAGATAGACAAGATCCACCCTACATCTTCTTAGAAGTAAGGCTTAGAAACCTGTAATTAACTATTTTTAAAAAACTGTTAAATTACCTCAATATAATTAAATGAGCAAGGAATAATAGTGACACATCATAGGCATCTATGATGCAGGTGACCAATGAGTCACACCTTGAGGAATGCTTTGTGATCTAAGGCAATTTAAGTTTTTGCAACTCCTCTTTCTAAAGTCCTGTGTTTACTGGGAACCCTAGACACTACCTATTCCTCCATTTATCACACACCCACTGCTTTGTCACCCAGGGTTTCTTGAAGTGTACCTACTGTGTAGAACTTCAGGATAGTTGACATGGATAGTAAAATTGATACACATGTATTATATTTAGAAGATATTTTTGTCTCACAAACAAAACATAGTAGAATGAATTCTAGAAAGAAAAATGTGAATCACAATAGAGCTTCAATTTATAGATATGTTGAGAGTATTAACAACACCAACCTCTGATTAGGTTGACATAGGGAAGCAAAAGGGAGAATTCTATCAGCTACTATATTAAAATATAGTAACCAATATACACTTTTAAGTTAGAAGATACAAGAAGAAAAATGAATATTTTCTGCCTTTCCATCAGAACTCACTAAACTGAATATTTTAATAAGCTTTCATAAGTAGAAAAATGAATTATGGAAAGTAAGAAATACATAAATGAATTAGATAAGCCCAAGTATACAAATATTTTAAACCCTCTCTATATTATTTATTATTTGGAATTTATTGCCTTTGAATAATTAGTTAATTTCAAGTGAGTTAAAATGTATTTATTTTACATATTTTTAAATCTAACAAAGTTTTGTAACATATATATTTTTCATAGTGATAAACATACCTCACCTATAAGATAAATCTGAATATTTCAAAACCATGCTTTGGGGCACTTCTAATTAATTATTGGAAATGACAATTAAACTATAACTATGTACTGAAATAAACAAGGAATATATTCAAGATACAGAAGGACCAATGAATACTAGCCAATCAGAAAACATCCCATTAACATTTAGAATTCAAAAGCTAATTTGCTGAATATTGTTATCAGGATGTAAAGATAATTTTCTGGATATAAAATAAAAGAATTAAGTTTCCTATTGGTGTACAAAAGTTTAAGAAATTCGTAAGGAAATGAAAGAAACAATGCCAAGTTGAAATAACAAGAGAATAACAATAGAAACAAGAAGATATTAATCGCACTGTATGTTTCAGGAACACACTTTTGGTGGATTCTCCTTATATTGAGTTTGGGTGGTCATGAATGGTCACAGGGTAAAACTAACATTTTATGAAGTTTCATATTAACTTCAGGGATAGGAAGAACAAATCCTGTGAGAGGGAGAATGCCTATGGCTTATATTTTATATTTCCACTAAAGAAAAAAAAGGAAGTATGAGAATTGAACCTACTTCTCCATAATCCAATAATGACCTCTCTAAAAGAGAAGAAATGGCTATTTCAACTGATTGAGGAAGACTCTATTCTCTAGAGAGGTACTTTTGAGTTTCTCCTTTCAAGAACTTCAACCTTCTTACAGCCTCTATCTTATTTTTCTTAATATAACTTACTGGATTAGACTGTGTTAAAAAAAAACCTACAAGTTATTTTGAAGTTGTCTTTAGGAGAAATTGCTAGCATAACTATTGGTGTACTGTCTATAGTTATTTTATCCAATTAGCATTACAATTAGTACAAATTACAGGTATTTTTTATTGACTCTGAGTTAGAATGAAAAAAGGGATTGTTACGTATGAATCCAAAAATATTTTAACAAACTTTTTTTTTGTTTTATTGAAGAAGAAATAAGCCATTTAAGGTCATTCCTTCCCTAACCATAAGGACTGGACTTGAGCTCAAATGTTTAACTTCTAGTTAGTACTAGGAGAGAGGAAAGAGTTGTAAAGTAATAATTATGTAAAATTATTCACAGAAAATAACCTTCATATCATTCAAATGCTTTATGCAGAAAGAAGAAATTAGATTTACAGGTTTCATTCAAAATAAAATAGTAGGTATTGTCATATGTATTCCAAGTAGAAAGTAATACTGGGCTCTCACTATGCAGTATTTTTGTTGAATTAGTAAATTGCATAGAGCAACAAGTGTTTGAATTTTTAAATAGGACCTAATATAATAGGATATGTTTAAGGAAATTAGTTTGTAAGGGACTCATATATTTGACAAACTATTCCCAAGGACAAGAAAAATTTGTTTCTAATGCTTTTCTGGGATTTCACTGTGATTGTATCTAAGAAACAAAGTAATATTGATGAATAATCATTTATATGTTTTCATGCAAATAAATACTTAGCAGTTCAATAACTTAAATTATATTTTAAAAGTAAGTCACAATTCTTCTTTAAAGCTGATATATATATATATATATATATATATATATATATATATATATATATATATATATATCACATTTTGTTTATCCATTTTTCTGTGGAAGGGAACCTAGGTTGGTTCTATAGTTCAGATATTGTGAGTTGGGCTGCTATAAATATTGATGTGGCTGTATCACTGTAATATGCTGATTATAAGTCCTCTAGGTATAAACTGAGGAGTGGGATAGCTGGGTCAAATGGTAGTTCCAGTTCAAGTTTTCTGAGGAATCTTCATATTGCTTTCCATAATGGTTGTACCAATTTGCAGTTACACCAGCAATGTATGAGTGTACCTTTCTCCCCACATACTCACCAACATTTATTTTTTTTAAACATTTATTTTTCATGTTTAGATGGACACAACACAATGCTTTTATTTTTATGTGGTGCTGAGGAAACCTGGGTCCTACCTAGGAGAACGCTCTACCACTGAGTCACAATCCCAGCCCACCAACATTTATTGTTGCATGTATTCTTGAAAATTGACATCCTGAAAGAAGAAAGATGAAATCTTAGAGTATTTTTGATTTGTATTTTTCTAATGGCTAGAGATGTTGAACATTTTTTCAAATATTTGAAATTATGCCATTTACTGGTAAATAGTGGAGTTGGATGACATCATGGCAAGTGAAATAAACCAATCCCAAAAAACTGAATGTTTTCTGTGATATATGGATGCTAATTCACAATAAGGGGCATAGGGCTAGGGGAGAATAGAGTTACTTTAGGTATAGGAGAGTGAAGGAAGAGGAGGGGGGATGGGAGTAGGAAGGATAGTACAATGAAATAGACATTATTACTTAAGTACACAAGTGACTGCATGACCGATATGATTCTAAAACATGTATAATCACAAAAATGAGAAATTATATTCCATTTATGATGATATATCAAAGTACATAAATACGTTCTACTGTGATTATGACTAATTGGAAGAAATACATAAATTTAAAAAATAAATAAAAGTAAGCAGAGTGATTAAAATATTAAAGACAATTGAAATGTTCTCTCACAAATCATCTATGAGAAACCAACCCTTGTTGATGCCTTGATTCTGGAATCCTTCACCTTGTTTGAAGCCATTCAGTTTGCAGTGATTTGTTATGGAAACCCTGGAACCTAATGTACATCTTATGGCCATATCAACGTTTACTGTAGTTTTAATTTATTTTCAAGATGCACTATCCCTACAATATTGTAACATAAATACTATGATAATTTCTGTGATTATAAATTAAATGTCTAAAGATTGAATTTTAACGCTTGAAAGAAAAAATAGATATTTACAAATTACTCTTAATAAAAGATAAAAAATGTATAATACCACTAGTATTTCATTGTGGTAGAAGTTTTAGAAGGAACAAGTGGTGTTTCTTTATAATTCATATGTGTTCAAAATATAAAAGGGATGTTTTGGGAAAGGAAAGTAGACGTATTATAATTTAATATTATAATTCTATTCAGGTCCTATTATTATTTGCTTTCTTTGTTTCTAAGTCTTAGTATGTGTTTTAGTGTGGATATGAAGTGTACCTCAAAAGCTCACATGTGAGACAATGTAAGAAAGTACAGAGGTCAGTGGGTCTTGGGATATATCTCAGTTGCATAGCACTTGAGTCATGTGTCTCAGGCCTGGAGTTCAATCCTTAGCACTATAAAAAAAAAAGAAGAAGGAGGTGGAGGAAAGGTAAAGGAAAAAAAAAACAATAATATTCAGTGCTGGGAGCCATTAGCCAAGTAGGTATGACAAATTCCTTGCCAGCTTACTCCCATGCTGTCTAGTGGAAGGACTTCTGAAAGGTGACCTTGCTCAAGGACCAGGGCAGGATCCGTGTTTAGGGTGTTCCCCCTTTAGAATAGGGCGGTTTAGCATAATAGGAGATTAGGGTGTTCCCCCTTTAGAATAGGGCGTATCCTGCTGCTGAGTTCCTCTTGAGTGCTTAGGGTCAGACAGTATATTTTGGGAGACAGAAGCCCATGTGGAGTGGATTTGGGCCGAGAGTGGATTTGGGAGAGAGTGGATTTGGGCAGAGAACGTGGATTCCCCCAGAACGTGTTTGTAGACGGCCGGTGTGAGTTCGGGAATAAAGAATTGCTGTTTGAATTTACAAGCTGTGTGGAGGCTCGTGATTTGTGCCCAGCCAGAGACTGCAGCAATTCAGAAATGTAATGGTTAAATTATGGCATTAACTTTCAGACCTCCTTACCAAAATTTCATGTTGAACAATAACAAATAGCTTTAGTTTGTTGTTTTAATTGACATTTCTTATAATAGTTCAATAAGAATTGATAGTAGGTAGGGCATTATTTAGAAAAGCATCATAGATTCTATTTGTTTAGTATGATATACATTCATCACTTCTGTAGTTCAAAATTTTTTTTTATTTTTATATTTTATCTAATTTATAAAACGATTCCATTTTAGATTTCTTAAATTGCGTACTTAAAAAGAAAAATTGTTAGTACATTATATGAATTCTTGTTATGATAAAACAAGTTTTAACTGAAGGTATTTATACACATCAGCTAAATATATTATTTATAAACATGTAATATCTAAGGCAAATTTAAACAGTAGAAGATAACATACACATACAATTACCAAGTGGTTCCAATTATTGCATTCTTAAATATGTCATGCACTGTTCAAAGTGCAGTTTCTGTGTTAAATTATTTAGTTATTTTTCAGGCAACATTAGGCTTTATAATCCTCATTTCATAAATGAAGAAACTGATGCAATGGAGGATTTATTAATTTGCTCAAGGTAATTGAGTTAGAAAAAATTAGAGCTAGGATTTGAACACAAGAAGTATGATTAAAAAGCTTATATCTTTTTTTTTCCCAACACTATACTTGTGTATACTTTTAGAGAGAGGCACTAAGTTAAGCTGATATTTATAAAATATTATAAGTTAAAGTGATTATGAACTTGTAAGTAATTAGGTAATTCCCAAGGAAAAGCAGAATTTATAAAATCTACCACAAGTAAGGTGATAAGCTTATATTAAGTGATATCATGTTTTTACTTAAGATTATATAGACTTTTTTTTTCTAATATAAAACACTAGTCATTTGCAGACCAATCATACCAGTATGTAAAACTATAAAGTCTTCATAAATTAAATAAAATATCTCTTTGAAATCATAAGAGAGCTTCCAAGCTAATGGGGAATTCAAGAAATAAGATCCCTATAGCAAGAAAAATAAAAAGTAAATTCAATTTTTAATGTTACCATTCCCTTTGAGAAGTTCACAGGATGCCCTGAGTTGCTGGGTAACTAAAGAAAAGGTTTTAGGGGACATATTGGAATAGGGGAAAGAAAAAAAACAACAGTTAACTACTCATCAAGAATATGTGCATGAGAAAATAACTTCATAGTAAATATTTATATGCTAGGCAAATTATAAATACGCAAGCTTAAATATAAAATTAGATCCTATATTCAAATTATATTAGTTTCTGATTTGATGTTTGATGTACTTGGATACACGTAGCCTGATTTGTTGTTTATTTTTTTCATAAACTTCTTACAAAAACAAGATCAAGCAGAAATTCTATAGAAGAACATATCACTGTGAGAGTCTCAATATTTTTTAACATTTTTATACACCTAATCTCAGACTTTGATTAAAAATCAATAGATTCTCTTTATTCATACTACTCCCATTTTTCTCAAATGCTGGGCAGGTTCTATAAACTAGTTAATTCTCATCTCTGTGGATCAATTTGCAAAGTGTGAGCTTTAACATGGGAGTGTTTTAGTAATTTCAATGCTATAGAATTTGCCACCTCACTGACGAGCAGTAATACGGCTTTTATTGCCATCTGGCAGGCAACATATCAATTCCAAAATCCTATCATGATGACATTGTGTTCTCTAGGACTCCTTCTTGCACCAAAAGCCATAATCTCAATTTACCCAGAAGCAGACCTTTACAAAAATTTTGAGCAATTTATTAGAAAGGTGTTCCCAGGAAATTCTAACAGGGGCATGAAAGTAAGGTAAGTACAGGAAGAAACTGCACTAGCTACATCATGGGGAAAGTTAGCACTGTAGCTTAAGCTCAATAGAGAACCTGAGAAATGATATAGAACATGCTCCTCAGAATTATTCCTCCTGAGAAGTAAGAAATATGAGACATTTGTGCACAAACCCTTTGTCTGCTGTAGAATGTGCATTAGTGTCACAGACCATTAATTCCTGCACTTGTGGCCCGATTCACAAAGAACTGAGTCAGTTCCAGGTTTAGTAAGAGTCCTCAAGCAATGTGTAAGCAATTAAGCAATGGGGGCCAGTGTGTAATAAAATAGTAACAGCAAGGTGGATTCAGGTGGAACACTGGTAGAGTTTTCTCCATATTTCCAAATGTTCATGATTCCAGGTGGCTTTTTCACATTACACATTACTCAAGGATTTAGTCAGACAGGTGTTTCCCTGTTCTCTCTATCTCTGTCTCATGCTTTCTCCCCATAGTTTGTCGGGCTTGTTTGTAAAATCACAACCTTAGTTTATTTTCAATAAGCCATTTTGCTTAACTCATGGAATTTACTAGAAATGATCTATTCATCTACACATTTAATCAAAGGACATGATGTCCATCAAATATTTGGATTCTCTCATGATGTTTAATTATCAGGTTCAAAGACATTCTCAGTTATTTTTTTGACTGATTTTGAGTAATAATAGGTCTCCATTTTCAAATCTGCATATTTAGGCTGTCTGTACTTTCTAACACATTCTATCATGTTTTTTTTTCCAAACTAGAAAACTGCACTTTTAAGCTAGATATTAATATAATAAGTATATTTGTTATATGCTGAGAAAATAAAGCAAACTTTATTATATTACAAACATTCTGAAACAAACGTTATAATCAGATGCAATGTATACATGTGTTTGTGTATACACACACACAAACATACACACTTTCATTTATCTCTGTCTTTCTTGCCACAATCTAAATACCCCCCTGTACCACATGCTTTATTTCACTGATTTTACTACCTGTGCTGATGATCTTCATTTTTCTATTTTCCTATTCCCTTCAGAATTTATTGATCAAAAAAATAAATATGAACAGTAGTGGTAAATCCAACCACTTATTCTCTGTTAATTCATTAGCTAGATAATGTGTTACCTCTCCAAGGAAATGTAATGCCTAACTCTCTATATACTTCTTCTACAAAAAGTCTATAGGGAAAAATACTAATGTTGAAAATTTAAAAAGATACAACTGGGAGTTAATTTATTTAAGGGGGATTTTCATAGAGTGCTTCAAATAACATTAATAGAGCTGCTGCTTGCTTTAATTATGCATAAATCAATTCTGCAGTCACAAGTTACTCAAGGAATGGTAACATTTTTGGTGCAATATCTTCTAAGAAAGGGAGCAAACAAAATACTTCTTATCATTATTGGTGGTGTAGTTTTGCACCATCAAATTTGGGTTTTAATAAATAGAACTAGGGTAAAATTAATATTTATAGTAGATCTACAAATAGAACTTCTCCTTTTAGATATTATGCAAGTTTATCTATGCACACTTAACTATGTAGATAATATGAAATGGAAAATAAAATAATATCTAATTAATTTTTGACAAATAGTTAATCCATTACCACCTCATGCTCATCAACACTTGGCCTTACTAATTATTATTTATGAAGAATGGATTAAAACAATAAGTTATATTAATATTCTTGTTCTACTCTCTATATTATTTAATTTATCATTTTATTCTAATCTCAAAATGTCAATAATCATCTCTAGGCATAAATGTTTCATCTGAGCTCAGAACATTCATTTTTTCAAATTGTGAAATAGAATAAAATATAATATTTGTGTTACCATGGAGTAAAACACACTATGCTTAAAAAGAAAAAAAAAATTGCTAACCCAATGAGAAAAAATTAG
This sequence comes from Callospermophilus lateralis, assembly GCF_048772815.1. NCBI lineage: Eukaryota > Metazoa > Chordata > Mammalia > Rodentia > Sciuridae > Callospermophilus > Callospermophilus lateralis. Next base: position 1,114,372 of record NW_027512489.1, read on the forward strand.
GTTATAAATTAGACTACTTTAAGAATGCGAACTCTTATTTATAAAAAGACATGATTATCCAGGTGCAGTACTGGTACCTATAATCCCAACTGAGGTGGGAGAATCATACGATCAAGACTAGCCTAGGAAATATAGTGACCCTATCTAAATAACAGACTATTAAAAGAGTAAAAGACAAGGCACAACATCAGAGACAATATATCCAACAAAGAACAACAGATTATATAGCAAATTTCAAGAAATGAATGAGAAAAATACAGAAAACCCAACATGAATGTGTACAAAATACAAAGGAAAGAAGTTTCAAGAAAAAAGGAAATTTGAAAATAGAATGCTATATTACTGTCTGCTCACAAGGAAGGTAAATATTTTAAAAAATGTTATTATGAAATCTGTTCTGTAAATATCTGAAATACACATGGTGGTGGAAGTGCATATTGATATAATGAAATTTGAAAGGTCTTTGGCTCCACTAAAGTACAACATATGAACCAGACATCTCATAACATAGCAACAAAAACAAAGATTTATGATAACACACATATTAGAATGTTCTTAGCAGTAATATTCATAGTAGTCAAAACAAAATTTTAAAATGACCAAATGCCTTACTGTAATCCTCACAGTGGATTACTATGCAGTAATCTCAATAAATGATATCTTAACTGCAAGTAGCAATTGTAATGAATATCTGTGATAGAGAATACAGTAAAATGCACAAAAAATCTATGATTTGATGTCATAAAGAATAAAATCTACATACAAATAATGGGATGTTTTTCAACCATCTAAAATGAATGAATTTCTTTTAAAAAAAGAACAATATGGCGAACAGTAAAACCATTATGCACAGTGAAATAAGGCAAACACCAAAAGGCAAATATTATTTAGATTTAACTTTATGACATATCTAGAATAAAGAAATTCAGAGTTTGAGACTAGATTAAAGTTCCTAGAGGTTGGGGTTGGTAAATATGGAGTTGTAGTTTAGTGAGTACACAGTATCTATCTGGGAAGATAAAAAGCTTTTTAAGTGGATCTGGGAATGTTTTTCAACATTGTGAATGTAATAAATGCCATTTAATTTTATATCAAAAACATTTAAAATGGAAAATTTTATTTTTGCATATTTTACCACAAGAAAATATGCATTAAAATAATCAAGCAATTGTGCACTTTAATTACCAAAATAACAAATATAAATAATGAATAGGCTAAATAGCCAATAATTGGGAGTAGTTTAAATTAAGGTTGAACCACTCAAGGGAATCTATGAGGTCATCTAGTCATGTGATAAAGGATATTTGATGGCACAAGAAGATAATTACATATGCTGTGGAACTTAAAATATATGCTGCACAAACAATGTTAATATATATAATATATATCATACATAAGCTATATGTATGATAGTAGTTGCAAAAGTATATATACTAAATATTTCTCTTGATAGTGACTTATTTTCTACATTTTGTTATCCTTTACTTTTCCAGTCTTTTACAGAATAAAATGATACACTTATAATTTTTTTTAAAAAAAGTTTAAAAACTGGTTTCTAACAAGCAAACAAAAAATCTATACACTTAACAAGTTCAGATAATTCTTACTTTTGGTGGTTAATTAAACCAGCATCAATACTATTCTGGATTCTCATACAAATCCTATTTGTTATATCACTTTGTAAAAAATTTTTTTATCTGTCTATTTATTTAGTTAGTTGTAGATGGACATAATACCATTATTTTATTTGTTTATTTATTTATTTATTTATTTATTTATTTATTTATTTATTTATTTATTTATATTGATGCTGGGGATAGAGCCCTGTGTCTTGCAAGTGCAAAGTGAACACTCTACCTCTGTGCCACAACCCCTGCCCAATATATCACTTTTTGATGTGTATGTTTATTTCACAGGAAAGATTAGACTTTTAATTGTATATTTGCAATATGTATACTTTTCTGTATAAAATATATTTAAAGGTAAGTAGGGTAAACTCTTTGATAATTCTATTACCAATAATCCTATACAACAAAATGGTTCCAACTGAATTCTTATGCAGGTTAACAATATATGAATTTTGTAAGCAACTTCCTCATCTTTCAGGTGCATGTTGTTTGAAAAACTTAAGTGCAACTTGCAATTGAAAATTTCTCTTTAATGTTGCATAGCTCAACCTGCTTCTTTTTCTGAATTTATCTTTTCAATCTACATAGTACTCATGTGTAATGTGCAGACATTATCACAGGTATATACAGAATGAATAATATTCTTCACCATGGTCTTTAGCATTACCATAGAAAAGATGTGGAAATTATCAGAAAAATGGAGTTTATACTGTAATTTTCAAAAGAGATAAAAATGCAGATTTATATTAAGAAAACAAAGCCAGTCATACTCAGAGTGATTTCTTAGGTAAAAAATATTGATTTATTAACACATAAAATTTGTTATTAAAAATGATTGAAGATTCCAGGTGCAGTGGCTCATGCCTGTAATCCCAGAAGCTTAGGAGGTTGAGATTGGAAGATCACAAGTTCAAACCCAGCCTCAGCAAAAGTGAGGCACTTAGCAACTCAGAACCTGTCTCTAAATCAAATACAAAATTAGGATGGGGATGTGGCTCAGTGGTAGAATTCACTTGAGTTCAATCCCTGGTAGCCCCACATCAAAAAAAAAAGTAATTGAAGATATGTTTTGAAAATTAATAATTATTTGATAGGACAAAAATGGTGGAACTGAGAATATCTGCTTGACATAATCTGTATGTCAAATGTAACAAGGAAGGAGATTACCCAGAGACACAAAATTATGAAACACAGCTCAAGACAGAGTCAAGAAAGTATGGGTAGATCTCATCAATGAATCTCAGAAAATTCTATGTACATGGAGACAAGAGAAACACAGAAAATGCAGTTGTGTCATCAACAGCAGTTCCTGTTATATCTTTGGTAGAGAAGTATACAAAGGGTTGGAGATAGGCAAAAATAAACAGAATTTTAAAAGAAAACCAAAACAACACACACACTTATGCATACACACAATGATTTCAATACATCCATAAATATGTGTGTACTAAAGATGTGATTTGGAAAGTGCAGACAATTAAAATTAATGAGAAAATAGGGACTGGAGAAATATGAATCCACAGTCAGAAAAAATTGCTAATAAGGGAAGACAGAGAAAGGAAAATGTGTGGCAGAGGCAGTGAAAAAGTTAAACAGTCGTAGCTGTACCTATTGCCTGGAAAAGCAATATCAGGTTTTCTGACAGATGTCTAGAAGATGATGTAAAATATGAAGCTGGGTATATATAAGAAGTGTTAAAGGAAAAGCAGACTCAGGGTTAGCAGTTTATATTTGGAAGTAGAGCCATTGTTTAACATTTCAGCCTGGGACTGGGGATGTAGCTCAGAGGTGGAGTGCTGGCCTAGCAAGCATGAGTCTCTGTGGAAAATATACAAAGGGTTGGAGATTGGCAAAAAATAAACATAATTTTAAAAGAAAACCAAAACAACAACAACAACAACAACAACACACACACACACACACACACACACACACACACACACTCACAGGGAGAGCACTCCAGGGTCAATTAGAGATAAAAGAACAAGAAAAATAGAAGAGGGCTGGGGTTGTGGCTCAGCAGTAGAGTGCTGGCCTAGCAAGTGCGAGGCCCTGGGTTTGATCCTCCGCACCACATATAAATATATAAATAAATAAAAGAAAGGTATTGTGTCTGACTACAACTAAAAAATAAATATTAAAAAAAGAAAAGAAAAATAGAAGAGAAGCATCTAGAGAGGCATGAGGTAAACTGAAGAGCATGTTGTCATAGAAACTGAAAAAAACAAGGTGGGTCAAGAAAATCTAATGATCCTCTGCTGTGATAGACCAAAAAAAAAGAAGGAAGGCTGAGTAGTAACAAAGAGAAAATTTCCTCTGCTGCCTTTGTGGATGGTTATGTGTGCATACAGGAAACACAAATGTATATGCTGAAACAAACAAAATACATGTCTCCCTGTATGATAATCATCTCTGAATCCATACAACTTGGAGAATCTTCACTGTTCAATTTTGCAAGTCAATTCTAATCTGACTTTTGCAATGTCAGTGTCTAAAGATCTGTGGTCATCTGTGAGGTCTGTGAATCAGCTAGGAATATCCTTGTATCCCCATTAAACTCTTGATAGCTTAACATTTTTTTTCAAACTTGTGATCATATCTTTAAACAAAGACTGCATTTTTTAAAACTCAAGTTTTGATTTTATTTCTTCCTTTCCACCCGTTCTTTGTCTTTCCCTAACTCTGTTCGCCACAGTGAATTTTCTCCTTCTCTACCAATTCTAATAACAAGTCCCAAAAGTTCTGGTGAATTTTACCATCAGAACTGATTAAACTCTGCTTTCCAACACAGCCCTTAAAGATTGCTTGCCCAAAGTGCCGTGCTTCAGATACTGGGTTGAATCTCTTATGACAATAGAGCTTCTATACTCTATAACTATATTTTAGATTCTCTCAATGTGGCCCCTTCTTTGAAAATAGCCATTCCATTTAATTTTAATTTTGAATATTTGTACCGAATGGACATTAAGTTAGTATTTTTATAGTTGTATAAATATTTAATAGGGAGTAAAAATGCACAATATAATTTTCAAAAATCCCTTCATAGGCTCTAAGTTATTTCAGGATGTAATTATTTGCAAAAGTGAAAGATTTTATACTCATTGACATAAAACTATTTATTAAATAAACAATTTATTAAATGTACTAATAAATATTTATAAAGATAATTTGCTTTTAAAATCTAAATCTCTGTTTTGAATTTTTAATGATGGTTCTTTGTTTCTTTTAATTAAATATTGTGGTGTTATCTTCTACAAAAGCCATTATTTGTTAATTCTAAGTGTTTTCTTCTTTTCCTTATTTATTTAAAGATTCAGCCATGAAATTAATATTCAAAGACATATTGCAAACTGTGAAGCAATATTTCTCAGTCTCTCTTACAAAATATAAACTTTATTTTTGGTTTTAAAGGTGTGATTATTAAACATAGTATAGAATCTTCTCTATCATAAGAAGCAATGAAGTTTCCAATAATAGTCTTAAAATTAAATACTTATTTTCAACAATCTGTAACTTTGCTCATTGAAAGTATCTTACTGTCTTCTGATAATATTCAAAAAATATCACTTCATATCAATATATTTCTATTTCCTTATACTTTTCAAGGAAATTTATGAAAGTTGTCTTTTTCTACCTCTTTTTTTGCTAAATTATAGATTTTTATCTCAGAAAAATATAATACATGTCAGTTACTCAAGATTATTAGTGTTCTAAAACTAATGCCTTAATACGTGAAGGCTTTTTATTTTCTGTGATAATATTGATCATAGTGGTTAAACCTGGATTAGTTAGAAATGTACAAAATTTTATTCATTAACCTCCTTGTATGTGTGGGACATTGGATTTGATCCATAGCCCCACATAAGTACATAAATAAAGATACTGTGTCCATCAACAACTATAAATTTAAACAAGAAAGAATTCAAAGTGTGTGTAATTTGATTTGAAAGTGTCTTTAGTTTAAATTATGATTTATATAATTATATAATGTTCACTAAAATTTTGTAAAATTACATATGGAATATAGTAAATCATTTGGTGTAATTAATGAAAATAAGGATTAAAAATATATAATGGCTCACTGTTTATAAATTATTAATTAAAGATACTGATAAAATAATTATATTAATGCTAATAACTAAAAGTTTAGGTGCAAGAAGTTTTCTGTAGAAGGGAAATGAAGTAAACATTATACTTTTATTTCTTAAAGTGAACATGAGTGTATGAAATTTATTTTATTAAACATTTATTCATACATTTTTGCATCTATTTTAAGGAAATGCAATTTTTTCTCACTTTTATGGAAAATAATTCAAACTCGTCTCAAGTTTTGCAAAAGAGGAGGAACAGAAATTTTGTTAAATGTGTACTTTCACAAAAGATCATTTGTATTATAAAATGAATTTGTCTTCCATGAAATATTCTCTTAAAAGAATAATTCACCAGGAGTGGTGAATGCAGCTAAAACATTAGGGCTTCACATATTTCTATGCACAATTAAAAAAGGATGAAAAATTTTTGAGATCATTAAAACAGAAGCAGCAACAAAAGCCTCTGTCCCTTGTTCTATCATGTGGATGGATTATGAGCAATAATATGCCATTTGAAATATCCTGTGGTGATTTGTTAGGACCATGATGGATTGTAACTAACAGAAGTTTAATGTTTCAATTTCCTATGTTTTAGAGCCATCTTAAAGTTGTCAGCTATCAAATGGTTCACCTGATTCAATGGGTACCTGGCATTTAGATCCTTCAGTGTGACTTCAAGTACTGGTCTTCACTTAAGGCTGGTGAGGCTGGTTTATTTCCTTTTTTCTTTATTTCTTTATTTCTGAACATTGGACACTATACGAATAAGTACTCTTAATATTTAACAGGTAATTTGGTTCTATGTATTTTACCAGAAATATGGGTCTAATTACTTATAAGACCCGTGTAACCATTAAAACAAAAAAATTGAAGAGCAAATACTTATTAATAGCTGATGTAGACAAGCATGTGAAAGTATTGCTCAGCCAAAAAAAAAAGCAAAGAAAGATGTAATACATAAGATAAGCTGTATGCATATTATTTATATAACCATATTGTCACAGGAAAGCAGGAAGCTGAAACTCCAAACCTTGGTTTTTGTGGTCCAATGAAAGAAAATTTAAATTCCCCCCCCCCACACACACACACACACACACACAAAGTAAGAGGACTTTATTATCAGAGAAATTGAGGTGAAAGTAAAATAAAAGCAAAGTGAGTCTTAAGCAGAGAGCACTCTCAAAAGAGAGAGTGGAACAGATCCAAGGAGAGATTGCTAAAGAAGACAATGCTGTTTCCAAATTTATAATTGCTTGATGTTTACCAGGAGAACTGAGGTCCATTTCTGTACTCTCTGCCAATCAGGTTTTCAAATCCGCCTTTACATCAGCTACTGAAGTTGTTGAATTTAGTTGGTACTCTCCTGAACAGGTGGCCATCCTATTTAGAGGGACTTCATCTATGAGTCAATCTCAAGTTAATGTGAGCACTGCGGTCAGTAACTGGTCAGAAATTGCACTACTAAAGGAATCTTCCTTCCCAGACAAATGGAGATACCCATAGGCATAATTTCTAGCTTCTCATAAACATCAATAGATCCTGTCAAGAGTTAATCCCATTAATCCTTTTCTTTTCACATATTCTCCCTTTGTTTTACTCACTCCTATGTTTTCTCTTTATTTCTACAAATTAACAACTATCTTTTACTTTCTTATCTACTTTGGAATTCGTTTATAGAAGACCCTAAAATAATTTAAAGAACATTTGTGAACTTGTCATGCATTTCCTGGCTCATTGTGAACTACAGCCTAACAAAATTTCTCTGCCTGATAGTACCACTTGTAATATTCTGCATCATGGTAATATTACAGAATATTACACTACATCATGATAATATGGGAACATGGAATTTATGTTTTAAAGATATTTAATAGGTTGTAGCTTTCATTATAAAATAGTTAAAAGACCTTACTCATGATCAGAAAAAGTCTCAGTTCTAGTAAGTTAATTAGTACCAGTGATACATATTAATTTACATACTTTTAAATATTAAAATTAATTTGAATTCTTAATGTATTTAGCTATTATTTACTTTAACTATAGTAATTTAATATCTCCTTATTATATGTCAAGTACTGTGCTTCCTAAAACATCACTTAATTTATTCTCACAATTTTATGGTTTAGGTTTTATTATTGTTACCATTTTATAGGTGAGGAAAATGACAATTGAAGTCATTATATAGTATTCAGTGGTTGTATATCTGATAAACTATGGTTTCAGGATTCCAGTTATCTTATACCATCTTCAGAACATATTTACAGTATTTTCAATACTCCTCAAAATACTAAATGTTAAAGTTTATTTGTTACCAATAGACACAGTTTTGTGGTGCATAAATTCTTTTTAAAAACTCAATTTGAAAAATACGAATAGTATATATTTAAATGTCAAATAGTTAATATGAACTATAAAATAATTGAATACTAAATGCTTAATTGCTATAGTAATATAATATAACCTCAATACCTGCCAGTCACTGCCCAGCATTAAATCTTTGTCTCATGTAAGTATATCATTGTATTTAGGTAAAACTCAGTGATATATAGAAAAACACATTTGAATTTAGACAGAATAAACTTGTACAGAAAGTATAACTGAATGTGTAAAATAGAACAAAAACTTAGAGAGTTGAGAAAGGCATAAGAAAGCATGATTTTGAAGGATCAAAGTGTTAACATTAATATTCGGAAGCATAAGATGCAGCTGGGTGCACACATCTGTAATCCCACCAGCTCTGGAGGCTGAGGCAGGAAGATCAAAAGTTCAAAGCCAGCCTCAGGAAAAGTGAAGTGTTAAGTAACTCAGTAAGACCCTGTCACTAAATAAAATACAAAATCGGACTGGGGATATGACTCAGTGGTCAAGTTACCCTAGTTCAATCACTGGTACCCCTCTGCCAAAAAAAAAAAAAAAAAAAAGAGTGAGATGCAGCTGAGAAGTATCTTCTGTCCATGCTCTCTTCATGATATTTTGAACAGCTACTGATGTACCAAACCACCTGCACAGGCACGAAGGAGCCAAGTGAGAGACCACAATGAGTTCATGACACCCTTCTCCCAACTCCAAGCTGCACATCATGAAAAGACACTTTATACTTAGGGAAGGAAAAGGTAATTCAGTCCAGGTCTTACACTTAAATTCAATTTTAGGCACACCTTGGTGAAATCCAGCACCAGAAAGAACCTTACAACGTCCACCTTAGCCAATATCCATGGACTAAGTTACTAGAATTATTTTGTCAGGTGGAAAAATAGATTAGGTCCACCAATACTCCTCCCTCAGGCAGAAGAGCAAGGAGCAAGAATCCACTCTCTTGGAATCAGGGCAGGAAAGCTAGTATAGGACTTGGTCTTAGAGCTCATTATCAAGTATTGGGTAATAAAACACAGCACAGCACCAGGCAGAAAACAAAGGCTTTCTTATTCAGGTCAGACCTAATAGATGGAGACTGTAGAACGAGGCATCAGGTAGAAGCCTGTATATTAGTCAGACAAATTTGGGTTTTGACCTGCATTATAAACTGTCCTTAGTGGGACTGGGGCACACAAAACTCTCCCCAAGGTTATGGCTGTGATACTCACGTGTGTGATCCATCTTAACTTTAGCCAAGGTACCCAAGAAACTGTCTCTACCACCATCCATGGGTCTTGGGTAGAATAAATATCACCAGACTATTTCTCACAGATAATGCTACAGGATCTCCCTGGCACAATCCAGAGTTCTATGCCCTTGTGGGAATAACTTATGTGTCTACCTACATCACTATAAGCAGCATCCTGGACCTTGGTATTATCCTTAGAGTAATTCAGTGAGCTTGACAACAGGCTATTTGAAAACACACATTCAGAGCAAAACAAACAACAACCAAACAAGAACAAAGAAAGAAGAAAGCTTAAGAGAATTCTGGAACACAATGACTAGAGGAAATATTAGATTACTTGGGTTCCAGGGGGACTTGAGAAGCCAAAGAGTAGAAAGCTTATTCAAAGTGATAATAACATAAAATTTCCCAAACAAAGAGAAGGATTCAAATATTCAGATGTATAAAGGTAAAGGTTATCAGTCAGATTTAACTCAATCAAGGCATGTGATAATCAAGATTTCAAAAGGTGAATGATATGAAGAAAATATGGCTGAAAGAGGAAGGAAACAACCAATCCATAAAGGAGTTCCAGTTCACCTGACTGCTGACCCTCAGCTGAAGAGACAAGTGTGGGTGCCACAGGATTTCCAAACAAGTGAAGGAGAAAGCAAAACAAAATGAAACTACCAAATGAGAATAATGTAGCCAGCAAAGCTATCCTTTGGAAACAGAGAGCTAAAGACATTTACAAACAGAGAAAAACAGAGAATACATTTCCAATATCCCTGTACTATAGGAAAATGCTAAATAGGTAATGGTGCAGCCTGTAATCCCAGTAGCCAGAGAGATGACTTAGAAAAGAGGAGAAATAATTATAAAATAATAATCGGACAAGGGGTTCATACCCAGAATGTATAAAGTGCATTTAAAACATCTAAAGTTAAAAATAAGGTTAAAACTCAAATAAACCAGCTAGGTATGGTGTAATCCTGTAATCCCAGTGAGTCAAGAAGCTGAGGTAAGAGGATTTCAAGTTCAAATCCAGCCTCAGCAACATAGCGAGGCCTTAAGCAACTCAGTGACACCCTGTTTCTAAATAAAATACAAAAAAAAAAAAAGAGCTGGGGATGTGGCCCAGTTTTTGAGTGCCCTTGGAATCAATTCCTGGTACACAGACACAAAAAAGTCAAATAAAACATTAAAAAAACAGGCAACAGACCAAAATTAATAATTCTCAAAAGAAAGTATGCAAATGACCAAGAGGTATATTAACAAATACTCAACATCATTAATAATTTGTGAAATGAAAATTGAAACCACATTGAGACACTACCTTACTGCAGTAAGAATAGTTACTATCAATAAAGTAAAGATAGTAAGTTTTGGGAAGGATGTAAGAAAAAGTGTACCTTGGTACCCTTGTTGTTGGGAATGTACATGACTATAGACAATAGGGAAAACTGAGGATGCTTCGAAAAATTAAAAATAGATATAGCATATCTTTCCACTGCTAGAGATATGTCCAAAGTTAATGAAATCAGGTTAGCAAAGTGCCATGTGAACTGACCTATTTATAATAGGTAAAAAAACAGAAACAGAATCAGTGTCCATCAACTAATGAAAGAATAAGAAAAATTTCACTTCAACCATAAAGTAGAAGGAACACTTATCACTGAGTTTCATTACAATACATATAACAGTCCCATGTTACTTACAGTTTGATTGCATGCCTCACCTTTGTTCAATCAGTACCCACCTCTCCTTCCTGGGACTGCTGCATGGATCTGCATATGGATGGAAGGAAGTCAAAAACGAATCTCTTTTACCTCAGCACCTAAAAGAGTGAGAAATGTACTTCCTGACTCATAGTTTAATGATATTCCTGAAGATGATAATATATAATTTAATGTTAGTTTGTCAGCTCTATCATTTCAATATTTATTTCCTTAACAAAAGAACACATTTTCTGTTATTTTAATCCCAAACATCTCAACGGATTCAACATTAAAATTTTCTCTTAAAGTTTTCTCAGATTTTTAATACTTATCAAGTACCAGAGAAACATGAAAAAGCTAGTAAACTAATATTACTAAGACAATGGAACATGAAATTAAAACATATGTAGCTTATAATAGGAGAAACTCTAACCAAAAATTGCAAATCATGTCCACTATTTCAAAACTCCTATTTTGTGCCGGTTATATATTAACCTGTACTTTTGTCACAAAGCTGTTTATTTTTAGAACAGATGTTTGGTGTTAAGGAGTGAGTTAGAAATAAATTAGTAAAATTTATTGGTTAGGTATATATTTAAACATGTTTTTATTTAAAGATCACAGTATTTCATTGGACATTCATCAAAATCTATGGTATGCCCAGAATTTTAAGTATAATTTTGTTTAAAACCACACTATAAATCTGGTAGTATATTATAAATTTAATTTTAATCTGGAGAATAGAATGCTTCTGTTATAATACTAAACCAATTTACATCTCATCAAAATGTAGAAATCTTGTATTTTATATTATTTTTGTGTCATAATTTTATACATTTTGAAATTGGTATATTATATGGTCAGCTAAAAAGAAGTATGACCCATTTGCAGCAATGAAACAGACTCTTAATTGGAAAAAACTGAAAAGTAAAAAGATATATAGTTTTATATTATTCCACATCAAGTACAACCAGAAGAATGAGAAATTATACTCTATTTATTTATGATGTGTCAAAATGCATTCTACTGTATGTATAACTAATTAGAAAGAAAGAAGATTAATATTTTTGTAAGGCATCTATTTTAAAGATCAAAAAGTAATACAAACTAACTTTGAAATTAACAAAGGCCTTCTATAGCATGGGCATATTAGAATCCTATGCACCTCATAGCAAAGAACTGTAGGCAGACTATGGGCACCACTTTTTCATCAAGAATTTGCTTCCTAAATGGGTAGGAATCTCTGGGAAGCTGAACAATTATTTGAGTCTGAAAGGCTGTGAAACTTACCAAACTTAATAGACAGTTACACAGCATTGAAGAGAGGACATTAATTTGAACTTGAGGCCAATGTGTGCGAGGCCCATTACACACTGATATTTTGGTTGGAACCCTTAATGCATGTGCTTTACATTTAATAAACAGAAATCATCCAGGTCCTAAAATAACTGAAGCCATCTTCAAACAAAGTCAGTTTGGGTTTGTATTTAGGACTACTTCTCACTGTTTAATTGATTCTTGAAGCAAACATTTTTGGAAACATTCAGTTTTAAATGGTCCTGCCATGTATCAGACATAATTTCTGGGTTTCATGCAAAAATAATCAGGCAGGCAACAAGAAAATAACTGAAAGCAAACCAAAAAAAGGATTAAAAAAGCAGTATGGAAATGTCATAGTAAAACTGCCCAAATCAAAGACAAAGAGGAAAATTATAAAAGCAGTCAGAAAATAAAAGAAAAGAAGACAGAAAAAGACATATTGTCTTCAAAGAAAAAGAAACAATAGAAGTAGTAGACAAAAGACTGATATCATTGATGTGCCAACCCAGAATTCAATTCCCTGTGAAAATATCACTCATAGATGAAGACAAAATAAATTTTTAGAAAACCAAAGACTGGGAAAAGTCAGCTCTATAACGATATGATTAAAGGAAGTCCTGCAAGATTTTCCGTATAAAACAGAAGAATGGTAAAATGAATCTGCCCTAACTTTTCTATGTACATATGTAAACATACCACAGTGAGACTTACCTTCACACACACGTGTACAAGGCACTAATAAAATAAGTAAATAAAACTATAAATGAATAGCAGAAAGAACAGCAGAGCAAAGGGGAAGAAACAGAGAGGGAGGAGGAGAATAAAAGTACTGGGGACAGAATTAGAACAAATTATATCTCAAGCCTTTATAATTATGTCAAAATAAATCTTAATAATATGTAGAACTAAATGAGCTAATAAAAAAAGATTCAAATGACATAGATTTTTGTAGAAAAGTCTGTAAAAATCTAAACAACAGATAATTTTGTATTGGCTAGTAACCCAAAGAATCAAATAAGTGTCCAAGAGAACAAACTCATCTATACATATAATCCACTATATACATAAGTGAAGGAGTAATGGGTAAATAATTCCCTGAGCAGAAATTATTCAAATCATCTTTGTAGGTTCTTCACCCTCAAAGGTGACATCTGCATTTGTAATTATAAGGAGTACATATATCTTATTCCAAAAATGTGGGTCTTGCCTGCAATAGTACAATATTGACAGGAAGAAAAATTACAATTTTACACTGGAGAAATCTGGCCAACCGTAATATAGCCCAACATCAACTGATGTAACGCATGTTAATGGTATAGATTAATGATATTTTGTGAATAGACTGCATGTTACCATGTGTTCTTCCTCTCAAGAATAAATTTTACTAAAAAAAATAGAAAAATACCAGTTACTCAGTGGAGGAACATTCTACAAAATACCAGAAAATACTTTTTGAAATTATAAACATTCTTTAAAATGAGACAAATATGATCAATTGTTTGCCAACAATGTCTTTAAGAACACATGATTAGTAAATTTAATGGGATATCTTGAATAGGATTTTAGAACACAAAGGATATTAGAAAAATATGAATTAAGAATGTACTCTAGTTAATTATGGCTATTATTGATTCATTAATTATAATAAATATACTATGCTCATAAGTGTTAAAAATTGGTAAACTGTTGAAATTATGTTGAAAACTGCTAATTTTCACTGTCATTTTTCCTTATAAATTGTCTAAAAAATAAAATTTATTTAAAAGTACTGTAGGAAATAAGAACTATTTAGTAATCTCCAGAGACTGCCTTTTAGATTGTTTTAAATAATGTGGCAACAGCACCATCCAAGGACCTTTCTCTCATCTAGCCCTGATAAAACCAGTCTCTCTTTGTCTCTCTGAAGCTCTAAATGATAGACAATCTTTAGTATTGTCTCCTGACCACTTGCCTCAATATCACTTGTTGGATGCTTGAGACTTGTCTACACATCTTGAAATTGTCCTTTTCAGGGGTAGATATAGGTTTTATAGGGTCTAAAATTTGTACTATTTGGAAATTTTCCTTTTAGAAAAGGAGTACACAATTATAAATGTTAAATTTGTATATAAGAAAATGAACATTTAGAATAAGAGTGAAATTATGTTACTGGGGAATGGAAATTCCATTTTTCCAGAACCGCTGTAGACATTTTATGACACATGTAATGATTCTTCACTGTAATCAGGTTGCCTCTCCCCACTCAGAACACAACATTACACAGCAACTGCCAGACCTTTCAGATGCACATGCAAATGGGAATCCTGCAGTTTAAGCTTCATTAGCTTCACATTAAAACTGCTCTCTTGTCTCTTCAGTTAATTCTCTTCAATATTTCAAAGGATGGTGGTTGCTCTCTGATGTCAGCAACTCTTAACAATAAGGCTAGGAGGTAGAAATACAAGAAGTAGGCTAATTGGAGATTTCCTCAGTCTAAAGAATCAATGTTCTGGGGTGTCTTGTAGGATGTGAGAAATGAGAGGTATCTAGCAATAATAATAGCCAGGTTTTTGGGGGTTCAAAACTGGTACTTAGTGTCATTCAAGGTAATAGGAACTAGTAGAAGAGGCACTGAATTGGAGAACAGAATTTGAGTGTGGGGCTATAGAGTCAGATATTTCTGTGTAGCATATCCGTAGACATATGCAGGAGACATCTGCATTTGTAATTATAAGGAGAAATTTGATCTGGGAATGAAGGTATGAAAATCATGAGGATAGACAGAATAGTTAGAATTTGAAGTGATAACTTGAGGAGTCTATAGACTTTAGGAGTAGAAATGTATTAATGTAGATCTCAGGGATAAAAAAAAGGAAGAAAGTAATGTTTGAAAAGCCTTCTCTCAGAAGCAATTGCAAACTGACTCACTGATTATAGGGAAACTGCAGCATTCTATTTAACCCAAAGTGAAAGAAACAGATATTAAAAAAATGAAATGCACCAGAAGTGGCAATTCTGGTATGATGACAATGAACACACATGGAAAGTTTCTGTTTGATTTTATGGCAATGCTAACAACAATCTTATGAACTAAGAAAAGGTATTTCACAATAGGATGGATAAATTGAGTTACACAAAACCATTTTCCTAAATGCATTTTATAAATATCTTATAGGTTTGGGATTTAAACATAAATCAAACTGTGTATTAAAAACTATTAACTAGGGTCAGGGGAAGTCTCTTTCAAAATATGGAGAGTATATAAGAATACTGGAAACCATAGGCCCATGAGTCTTAAAAGCATTCAAATAATATTTTTAAAAGAACAACAAAACCCCAGAAAGATGTCTATCTAAACAACGAGGAAGTCATATTCTAAGCATATTTTTGTGGTTTTATAATCACACTTCATGCCAGAAAAGGCTCTGTTCTTTCTCTCTGTACCTGCAGATGCATATTATACATACCTGTTGAACAAGGAAAGGGAGATTCATCAAATTGGGTGATACCTGCTTACCATCAGCTTCATTCTGTATCTTGCCTTTATGATGGGCAGTGATTTACATTTTCTTAGCAGCTTTTGTTGTAATTTTGGCTTCTTTGTTAACAAATAAGGGTTCTCTGTGGGATGGTAGGTCCCAGGACCAACAAATATGCTCTCCATTTCAACTTTCCAGAAACTGATGGAGAGTTTGAAAACATGCACGGTGTTTGTCTGTGGGAGGGTGCTTTGAAGAGTGGGCTGTGCCTGGTGGAGGGTAAATCATTTCTTTCACAATTTAAACAAAATTTTCATTAGTCATAGCCTGACAATAGAGCGGTCATATAACAAATATTTAAACAAAGAATGCTTTAAATTTTAAAACAGTTATATATTTTTGGAAAAATTACAGATAGTACATATATAATTCTCATGACCTCTATACCCAGTTTTTCCAATTTTTAATATCTTGTATTGATATAATTCATGAAATGTTGAAATATTATTATAAAGTTTCTGCTGTATTAGCTGTGCACCAAGTGAGGTTGGTAAGAATCACTTTCCCCATTTAACCTGGCCAATAAAATCTTTGTAATTGAATTATGGCCAGACCTGAACAATCAGCTTACAATTTCTACTTGTGTTAGGTCTTGGAGTGTGTCCTAAAAAGAGGAGTTCTATTTTATCTAAATTGTTAAATTTAGAGCTTAGAATGATGCACATTTTTTTTTCCATTATCATTTTGGAGTCTGTGGGATCAGTGCCTATAACATCAAATATATATTTGGGTGAGACTAGTTATGAGGATGAAATCTTATTAAGAAAAGCACATCTATATTCACCATTCCCAATAGCAGCAACATTTTTGATAATTTTATGATAAAAGGAATTTTTAAAGTGCATTATCAGAAAGAAATTGTCCAAATGAACTTTAAAGTACTCAGATGTGGTGAATGTGATGCTGAGAATTTTAACATCTTTCTTGCCACTCAAGCAGAGTAGTTCCTACTCTTCTGAATGCTGAGTGATTCTGTCTGTGCTTGCATCTCTCTATCTCTCTCATCTCCCTTTTTTTTCTCTCTCTCCCAAACCAAGGCCCTATATCTTCTATCCTCTCTCAACTTAATTTTTATTTTCTACTTGGCAATTTATAATTTATATGTAAAATTTATCACCATTTCTCACTAGCCTCTAGTTTGAAGAATTAAAATATCTGTTTTCTTTATTTTCCAAAACAAAATTAATTAGATAATCTATCAATTTCTATGTATTCATCTGCCATAAAAATCAGTGAAATACATCTGTTTGTGCCAGTCATGGTGGCACACACCAATAATCCCAGAGATTTAGGAGACAGAGGCAGGATTATCACAAGTTGGAGGCCAGCCTTAGTAACTCTGCAAGACTCTAAGAAGCATAGGGAGACCCTGACTCAGAATTTAAAAAATAAAATAAAATAAAATAAAAAGTACTGAGGTTGTGGCTCAGTGTTAAAAACCCTCTAGGTTCAATCACCAGTACATATGCGTATGGGAGAGTGTGTGGTATGTGTGTGTGTGTGTATGTGTGTTTATGTGTGTGTCTGTGTCTGTGGGTATGCTGGCTCTTCTCATCGCTTATAACTGAAGATTTTCCTAACTATGTCACCTGCCTGTTTAAAATATTGTAGTGACTTCTAGATGCACAAAGCATAAATACCAGTGATACCATGATATATACATGTGTGTATGTGTGTGTGTGTGTGTGTGTGTGTGTGTGTGTATATATATATATATATATATATATATATATATATATATATATATATATATATATAATGTGAATATCATATATATACACACACATATGTATACACACATATATCCATTATCAATAATAAAAAAATTTAAAAATTGTAATTTTTTTCCTGTGAGGATTTGGTAATATTAGTTTTGTTTGCATCTAAGCTTTGTTGGATATAAAGATGTTTTCTGCAGATGTCTTAGGTCAGTATTTTCATAACATTGTATTGTTGAGTGTCTGAGACACATGATTTTACAATAAGGATTCTTGAATCTCATTCTGGAGCATAGAAATCTTACTCTCTGAAGAATGTTTTTCTTTATTACAGTACTTTAAAGCAGCATTCCCTAAGGTTTCTGTGTACTCTGAAATGTCAGGCAGCTGTCTTGTCTGGAATTTAAATTTTTAAATATCTTTTCTATTCTTTGAAAGTTATACTCACAAACTTTTCTTGATTATTCTTTTTGCTTTTCTGTCACATTCACTAGGTATTCACATAATTTGCTATTACCAGAACTATAAATGCAATTTCCTACTCTATTGTGAAGAGATAATATTTTCAAGCAGATTGCTATTTCCTAGGCTTTCTCAATTTTCATGATATTCTTATTACACTAAGATAGCAAGAATTTCAAGTGGCTTTTCAAATGTGGTTTCAATTACTTGCCACCTACATGGCTTTGAGTAAATTTCCAATAAAGTAGATTTATTGTTAGTTCTTTGCTTTTCATTCATTATCAAATTCAGTTTGATCATATTTATTTTTTAAGTAAATAAAATAAAGATGACAGTGACCTTTAGGAGTATTGTACCATATTCATAGATAAAATTACTAAATAAATTTATTGGAATAAATACAGGGAAGCTGCATTGCTCAAGGAAAATATATTTTTTAGATTAACCTTGGAAAGACCAGGGAAAGATGCAGAATAACAGAAAAACACAAATAGAATTTTCTCAATATATGTGTGTGTGTTTGTTTATGTGTGCACTGACATTTTAATGATTTACACATTTCTCAATGTTTTAGATGGTTATAACAAAACATGACAATAACTAATGTGAGAATATATACATCTCATCTCTTAAAAATTTATTCAGATGATAAGTTTTCTAAATTATGTAACATTGACAAAAACTCTCTGAATTGAAAAATTATAGGTTATCAGTGTCCCTCTTTAGTTAATGTAATGATTTTCTTCTTCTCTTCATTACCAAGCATATAAATGATGCAAAATTATATTTCACGCTTGAATTCCTAAAGAAGTAACCTAAGGCTTGTAACCAGGCAGCGGATTGAGGCATTGTCTCAGCCTGCTACTCCTCTTCTAGAAAGCCTTCGAGAGCCTCAGACCTTAGTGACAAGTCCTTCTCTTCTTAAAGTGCACACTGTTACTGGCTCTTCTCCATGCTTCTCACTGAAGGTTTGTTCAACCATGTCATCTGCCTGTTTAAAAATCTACAGTGACTTCTAGATGCACACTTTATCAAAACCAGTGATGCCTGAATATAAATACGTATCTGTGCATCTGTCAAGGGTTTGCCTCTCCAACTCACCCTACAGCACTCCCTTCCTCATTCAAGGGATCACTGTCTCACTGAAATCTCTTCTATCTTTAATCAAGGAAAACTTATCTCTCCTTTAGGGCTTCTGAGGTTTATCTACATCATCTTTAAAATATGCCTCTCCTGGTTTTTGGGTTGAATGAGAAGTTATCATTCAGACCTCAGTTTACATGTCATATCCACCATGAAGGCTTCCATAGCTACCCTATCTCCACCTTGTCATAACTCTAATTTTAAGCACCATGAATTTTCCATTAATTTTCATGATATAACGCATGAAATTAAGTTCACATATTATATGCAGTCTTGATATTCTGTCAAATCAAGAGTGTGAATGGCCTTTCCTCAAGTTCTCTTTCACATTCTGCTTCTGTGAATAAGGCACTGTCATCCAGTATCATTCCTTATGAAGAAGACCTGGCACTGTTGCTACTGAACCTAGATTAGGGATTTTTATTTCGTTGTTACTTTGAAGAATTATTCAGACAGATATAGCTTCCCATAGAACCAGGGAAAATCCTCACAGGTATAATATTACAAAGCCAGATTCCGATGGCCTCTACTGTTTTGATCTTCTCTTGAGCACAACGTGAGTGTGACACTCCTTAGCATGAGTTGTCTTCCCTACCCTGGTTGAATCTGAATAAATAAAAAGGCTGTTAACATCAGTAATTTATCCAGAGTTAGTCATCCCCTCAACTGTGTTGTCTAGAACTCCTCATTTACTGATGGGGTGAAGTAGAAACAGAAGAAACACCATTTTATTTATTAATTTGTGGGCTATTTGCCTACAATTTTATAACTGAATGCTTCATCTCTCTCCTTGACTTTCATCTTTGGATCCCTCAATAATATAGAATTACTAAGGATTTTGAAAAATGAATAACTATCAAGATATCCCTTTCTACCTGACATTTTTACAAATGTTTATACTATAGATGTTTACAAATACAGAGACCTAAAGATTTACCAAAAAAAAAAAAAATGCGTCTGCAGTGTATAGATGGTATAGTTTACTGATAGAGTATTTACCTTGCAAGCGTAAAGCCCTGGTTTTCATTCCTACCAAAGCAAAACAAAGCAACAAGAACAACAAAAGTATCTGTATCAACGCTAAACAACATGAGCAATTTCTGCTGGTAAACCTGTAATATGAAGATTCTGGACATAAGAAAGCACAGTAGCTTAATGGATTTCTAAAATGGCTGAAGATGTCCCAATGTAATACCAAGATTCAGTGAATATATTGAGATAATAGTTGCATGGTTATGTTATGACAAATGTTGTAGCTGACCACAGAATAATTTGATTACCATGGGTGGGCCCATTGCAATAACATAGCCCTTAAAGGTGGATAATGTCCTGCTGATAACAGATGAGGATATCAGAGAGATTTGAAGTGCAAAAAGGATTTGAGGAACTCCTTGAGTTTGTCTTTTATAATGTCCATCCTATGGCCCCTTGGCCTTCTGCTGTTTTGCCAGTATTGATGCTCTTAACTACTCCTGGGTTTTAATGTGGAGGGGGGGAAACAGATGGAAGAATAAAGGTTATCTCTCCATAATAAGAAGGAGCACTACTGACTTTCATTGAGAAAGGGGACTAGGCCCCAAGACTCATAGAACTATATTTAGCCAGTCACTTGAATAAGATTAGTAGGATTATTTCCCCCAGACTCTCTAAAATGAGTGTGTTCTGAGTGTTACATTGATTTCAGCCTTGTGAGGCCATAAGCAGATGATCTAGTCAAACATGTTGACATCTAAATTACAGACCAACAAAATAACATTTCATATTATATTAAGCTATCAACTATATAAAATTTGTTATGTAATAATACGAAACAAATATAGCCATATCCATGGAGGAAAACACTCTGTAAATCATAGATTACAGAGGAAAGAAAGAGGAAGGAACAGTTACAGAATATACGCAGCTTGGTGGAGCATCTGAGATATTAAAGATGGAGCATCCAGGTTATTTGGCCTTATTTTAGGCCACATCCTCATTGGGGAAGCACAAGAATCCAGATAATACTGCCTTTTTCTTAAGAAGCAAATAGTAACTATTGGGAAAAAGAGAAGTCTGGCCCTGAGTGAACTAGAGACAGGCAGTAGAAATTACACAACTACTTCATATGAACAATTGGTGACAGTCCCACTTCTCATGACAACAGATCTAGCTTATCACTCTTCACAGAAAACACAGGCTAAGCTGAACAGAATCAAACTCAGTGTCATTTACTAAACCATGACTTAGTAAGGAGGAAACCTTTATAAAAAGGGAAGTTGTGAGTCCCTCTGCATGCTCAGCCAACCTCAAGATAAAAGGAAATATCAATTGCATGATTGTCTTTGATAAATGACAACTTTGGAAATATAGTATAGAACATTGCACACATAAAAGTGTAACTGGTTACAAAAAAAGAGAACTAATTAAACTCAGTAGAAGTACTTATCAGGATCAAAAAGAAGCTAAGGAGCAGCAGCATGTAGATTGACAGGCAGAATTTCCTAAGAAACAAGATTAGGAATCAAGAATTTTATGGGAGAAACTGAAGACAGGGCAAAACCACGAGAAATCAGGAAAAAAGTCTGATGTGCTTTCTCTGGGTAGGGAGACTTGACAACAATTTTTGATAATTCCACAGAAAACAGACACCTAGACTTTCTCCCCAGCATATGTCTGAAAGACACTTCAGTTGGCATGGGTGAAATTAACTGAGAGCCAGTACCAATTTCCTAATATAGACTATTTTCCTAGAGCTACAAAATCCCAGTTTCCAGCATTCAAAATTCAGATGAGGATCCTGATAAATCATTATCCAAAGTACATGTATGAAGACATGAATTGGGTGTCACATATTTTACATTCAAACAGAGATATGAAAAATTGTGCTCTATATGTGTAATAAGAATTGTAATACATTCCACTGTCCTGTACTTAAAAATATAAAATCAATAAAAAATAAGTTACATATTTACTATTTATTTGCTATATTTTATATAAATATTTTACCATAATTTATAAATTTGTGGTGTAAAAACTTCTTTAAAATATCAATTAGTAATATGGTTTATTATACTATTAATATAATACTGTGACTTCACACTCTTAACATGAAAAACTAAACTTTTTTACTGTAATTGTCAGTTTTGACTCATAACCATGTGAATATTTAGAGAACAGATGCTATTTCAAGAACAAAGTAAAAATAAAAATTAAAAAGGTGGATTTAACTGACAAATTTGAAGTCTTGAGACAATATTTTATTAGAAAGAAAATTAAACTCAGAGGTTTCTAATTTCAGGCAATTTAACTTTAATTTAAATTCTTAAATTTCCTTTGATGTACAGAAAAAATATATAGGAACTTGCTTATGTCAGACAGAAGTCAATGAACTTCTTAAAATCAGATTTCAAATTAGTAAAAAATAGCTTGTGAGTTGTACATATAATTATATAATTATTGGATAAAAAATGCATGTTCATATATATATATATTTTTTCTTTTTTTTCAAACATAATTCTAATACTTTATATAGTGGCATTTGAGAAGAAATCAGAAATTAAAAATGGCGGGGAAAAAAAAAGACAAAACTTTGGCCAGATAAGCTCACAATTAATTCAAAGAATCTCTGCCTTTTGTAAAATAAATAATGAAATTAAATCAGTTTGTTTGAAAGAGTGACCTTCCAATATTTTAAGGTTGACTTTGTGTTTATTTAAACTTTCTAAATAACTAAAAATAACTCTTTGTAGGATATTTATTTATAAGAAGAAAATTGCTCTGGCACCTTTTCAAATGAAACCAAGCAAATTACATTTTCTGCATATAAATATGGTATCACCTAGTCTTCATAAAAGTCAACCACAACTTCATAGAGAATGTTTTCCTTTCTTTGAGGAAAAAACCTAATTCCACTTTCTTGTTAGAATAACTTCTAGAGTGTAATTAACTTTATGAGATTTACTGTAGCTGCTTTCTTTTCTTATCGCTGAAAAAAGTTATTGAAATGATAAATGTTTTTGAGTGTAAAGGAAATAACACACAGAGAGAAGGTTAAATTTATTAAAGCAAACAACTAGATATAATTTAAATAATATTTTGTTAGGAAGACCACTTCCAACATCTCTCCTTCTAACTACCATAATTTCTCAGGAAATGTGCAACATTTAGTTTATTTTTCATGAGTACTGTTGTTTGGATTTATTTTGTGACCTAAACTTCATTTTTTGTGCTGGTCCCAGTACTATTGGACCACTTTCAGAATTGGCCTCAGAGTTTGATATCACCTGTTCACAATAGGCATACTGTCCTATCATCTTCTTCTGAGCTCTGCTGCTCTGGGCTACATTTCCTATCTCTGAGAGGCATCATAGTCATGGTATTTTCATCATTCTTACTGTTAGAGTATAGTCAGTATATACCTGATTCCTTTGTTAAACTCTTTCTAACTGAATCTTGATGTACCTCAGAGATGTTGATTTAGTTCAGAGATCTGAGTTCTTTTACTCACTCCAAAATCTCATTGAGTTTAAAGAGAGTTCTTTTACAATCTGCAATTTTAGCTTCTATCCCAGTCTGCCAATTGCACTTGAGTGCTCTCTCTCTCTCTCTCTCTCTCTCTCTCTCTCTCTCTCTCTCTCTCTGCCCCCATATGTGCGCACATACACACACACACACACATACACACTGACCACACAAAACACACCCCCACACACATAATTGACAATCCATAGATCTTTTATTTATATATACAAGCATGTATGTATACAGAAATGTGTATATAAGTATGTATATTAATAATTACAAACACATTGTAAAATTCTAATTTAAATCTCATATTAATTGGATAATCTTTATTATGACTTTACTATGGGTGCTACATATTGGCTATATAAGATAACAAGTTTTACATTTAAAAATAATTAATATATTATCATCTAGTTTTGATAAAAGTCAACTATAACTTCATAGAAAATGTTTTCCCTTCTTTGAGGGGGGGGAAATAAAACTAATTCCTGCTTCTAGTTAAACTTTCTTCCAGAGTGTCAATAATGTTCTGAGATTTAATGTAGTTGCTTTCTTATAGATTGTAAAAATGAAGACATATACTTTCATCTTCACCAGTATCTTGAAATTTTTAAAATAATCTGTCACTAGTTTTTATTTCATGAAGTTTTTTTTTTTAAATTTTCAATTTCAAAACAAATTCAGAATAAACTAAAAGGCATAAAAATACTATAAAAATTCCCACAGATAGCAATCCCCTCTTATTCATGGTTTTGCTTCCCATGTTTTCAGTTATATGTGATTAAATGTAGTCAAAAATATTAAATAGATAAACAATATTTGGACTTCAAAATATTAAAAGGGATTTTCCCAAAATACACAATTTATAGGTTTTGAAAAAAATGCTATTAGAGCATTTTATTATAATTGTTTGATTGTATTATTGGTTACTGTTGTTAATTCTTTTTCTGCCAGTTTTATACATTGAATTTTATCATTGTTGTATGCATAGTGGAAAAAACATATTACATATTCCATAGAAATTTTTCACTGGGGGTCTCCACGTGGTGAGTTATGGGGAACTACTATATCCTTCATTTATCCTCCTCAAAATTTTAAATTATGTAATTATTGGTAAATTGTCATAAATTATTGTATAACTAAAAGCTAACCTACATATCTTCCTCAAATTTACTTCATTTTCCTATTAATTTTCTTTCTCTGGTAGAGGTTCCAATATGAACTAAGTAAAACATTTAGGAGCCATATTTTGATAGTGTCTTCCAACACAAATCCTCGTTGTTTTATTATTTTTTGTGACTTTTAAACTTTTGAAGAGTATTTACTTATATTTTGTAAACTTTTCCTTTAAGAGGATTTATCTGATTTTTTCCTGATTTTGTTATATACTTTCATTAAGAATGCAGAAATGAGTGTGCCCCAAAATGTAACATATTTCAGGAGGTAGATGATAGCAGTGTGATTCATTATTGATTATATTATTTTATGCTTGCTTAAGGTGTGCTATGGTAAGTTACTTAACAGTGAAATTATGTTTTTTAATAAGTAATAAATATCATGTAGAAAGAAATTTTGAAAATATGTAGGCAGTTTCTTGTCATGTTTGAACTAGTTAATTTTGGCAAAAATCTATCTCAACTCTATTTTTAAATAAGACAAAATAGTCATTTAATTATTCATTGATTCACAAGACTATCTAGACTATAAATTTATTTTGGTTAATGATATTGAGATGCTTAGCCATGTACAGTTTTATAATTTGAAACCAAACTCAAAATATTACAGTGATATATCTGACAAAATGAGACAAAGGATAAAGATAGCTATAACTTTATATCACTGCAAAGTACATGGTTTCTAGGGACTTTTGGAACCTACTTAAAGTAGGCAATAAAGAGTCTTGATAAAAATGAAAATTCAATATTAGTACCTATTTGATACAAAAGTAAAATAATAGCTTTCTATATTATTTCTACTGTCCTATGGAACATGAACAAAATTGAATCATCTTAAAAGTGAATAATGTTTTGGAAATGTATGTGAAAATATACCCAGTAGTCTTTATTGCAGAGAAACAAAAAGTTCTTCTAAAACTGAGTATACAAATTTGACAAATATAAAGATGCCAAACTTTTCATATATTATAGCAGCATTGGGAACAAAGATTTTTTAAATTGATCTGAAGTCTTAAGATATGAATTTATGTTTTAGAGCTATGAATATATATTAAACATGGATGATAACATAGTTGAATTTTAGCAGAACAACAGAAAATTATCCAATCTGTGTATGTTCTTAGTGACAATCATATTATTTTAGAAAACAGATTCAATTGCAAATTTTAATATATAATGTACACATGAAAAAACATGTCAGCATATAATTCAATCATTTTAATTGACATTACTTATCCATGTTTCCTTTTATTGAAATCAAGTAAGAAAGTTAAGATGATCTAAGTTTTTTATGATCCTTGTGAATATGATCCACTATATTCAAGGAAATTAAGTGGAATAATTTTCTGAACTAGAAGAGTAAAGGAGGGCTCACCATGAGCACCAGATAGGTAGTACGTGGATTTTACAAATTATTCATATCTTTGTTTTCTAACCCAAAGAATTTACTCTAGGCATGTCATTTCTGTTCAATAGTTTGAAGCAAGGACATGAATACACATGAGGAACATACTTTTGGATAACTTGTATTTCATTTCACAGTTTAAATCACTTGACAATTGAGTGCTCAGCAAATACCTAGACCCTAGAGTAGTCATTCTTGGTTACCTTATTAATATCATCTTCACTATATTTTCCTTCCTTCATTCCTACTATGCATTTTATTTGTACCTTCTATATTTTTTTTGATACCATTTGCCCCCCAAATTACCTATGTTGTAATCTTTTGCAACTAGTCAATTTTTATCTTTGTCAACACACATTTTTTCATGTTTAAGTTCATGTATATTTCTATCTTTTTTTTATTTAATTGATTGAATTTGCTCTTCTTACCAACCTCAGTAATGTGTATGTAATGATCAATATTTGTTAATCTTCTTTATTTATATAAATATTTAATATTAATAATTGCCTATTTGTATGGATGTGGTAGCATGTCCTCATTATCAAAAGTGATATTTTAAAAGTATTAAAGATAAAAGATTTGTCTAATTTTTCCTTGAACCATAAATTATTGATAGGTGTGTGGGAAAGAGAATTTCCAAGAGTTGGTATAATTTTTTTTGTTGATGCAATTCTCATTAAAGAAAAATACACATTACAGTATTAGTTAGTTTCCAAATGTCATGATAAAATGCGTGAGGAAAACAAAGGAGAAAAATATTATTTTTCCTCACAGTTTCTGATCCAAAATTGCTGGGCTCCATTGCTATGGTCTAGAGTAAGACATAAAATGATGGTGGGAATGGTGTAGTGGAATAAAGCTGATCATGTCAATATGTCTGGAAAGCAGGAAGAGAGAGAGAAGGAGGAAAGAAGGGAGTGGAATAAGTTGTACCCTCCCAGGGCCAGACTTCAGTGATGTAATTTCTCCACATTGTGCCTATGTTTATGTTCATGTATATTTCTGTCTTTTTTTTAATTGATTGAATTTGCTGTTCTTACCAACCTCAGTAATGTGTGTGTAATGATCAATATTTGTTATCTTCTTTATTTATATAAAGTTTACACCATTTGCCACCAATGCCAACAAATTATGAATATAAGAGTAGATGAATATACTTATGAGATTAGAGCCCTCATGACAGAATCACTGACCCAAAGCCCCACCTCTGTACTACAGACCAAGCCTTCAACATATGAGCATTTCGGGGATATTGTAGATCCAAACCACAACAATTAAAAGAAACTATTCACTTTAAGAGTGCAATTCTGTGTCATTAAACAAATTCAAAATATTTTCCAACTATCATTTCTGGAAACTTTCCAACATACTCAAAGCCCCATTTGTCTTCATATCTCCTCTTGAAAATCTCTGGTTTACTTTCTGTTCCTATGAATTTAGCTACTCTAGCTAAACAATATTTGTAGAATCACACAATTTTTACCCTTTTTCCTGGCTTATTTAACTTAGAATACTGTTTTCAAAGTTCAATTTAAAGGAATACCAGCTTGATTGAATTGTGTTAAAAATAAACTTTATCCGTTATGATACCATTAAGAAAATATATTGAGATTGTTTTTTCACTAGTATTTAGTCATATTCTACATTTAATCTCTGTGTATTTGTGATTTACCAAATTGTAAGGATAGATAAAGATTGTAATTGTCTTTTTAAAATATGATATAATCTTAACAGTATTTTGACCTTTAGGGAGAAAATTAAGGATGTGCACTGTAGCAAAGCTATAAATATTAAATGCAACCTTTTCCTGACATACCAAAATATATTAGAAGGAGGTGTTCTTTAACATGTAACTTTTCAGGAACATTATTAGACTTTAGAGATGATTTTGTGATTTTTTTTCAGTCAAGTCAATCAAACTGCTTTTTGTAATTCACATGATTTGACTCAAGTTGGTCTCCTCAAACTTCCTCTCTTTTCTCAGATTCAATCCAATTTTTAAAAAGACATACACACATATGTTAGATAGTTTGAGATTTCTTACTATTTACCTTCCTTCATAATATATTGACTTCTTACATATACATAACTACACATTCAACATACATAAACACTTATATAATGAAAAAAAAAACCTGAATCTTTCACTCTGTTCTCAAATATGAATTAGGATTCTATTTTTGCCAAATTTACTTCATGGCATAATTAAATACCTCTCTACCTCCTTAAAATATACAAGCTTTGCTTTACTAAGTGAGGATTGAATAAAACTAGGCTTTCTATATGTGTTTATTTCAAAGAGCTATATATTTAAACCCTCAATCTAGTAATATTTACGTTGATGACATTGACATAGTTTATCATGGTAAACAGAATAATGGTACAGTAAGGTCCACAAGACTCTTATTTTGAAGGCTTGGTTTCCAAGTGCAGTAATATTGAGAGGCAGAATTTTGGGAAATGATAGATCATGATGGCTCTAGTCTCATCAGTAAATGATAGTCCATTTGATGGATTAGTAATTTGAGTGAGTTACTAGAGGTAATGGGAACTGTAGACAGAAAGGACATGGTTAGAGGAAATATATAACTGGGGCATTCCTTTGGGGATTCTGCAGTTTCTCTGGCCTCTTCCTCACTCTCTGCTTCCTGCTGCCATGAGTAGAGCACTTTTCATCTACCATGCCCTCCCACCATGCTGTCCTGATTCACCTTAGGCCCAGGGTAATGGGAACAGCTGACCATGGGCTGAAACCTCTGAAACTGGGAACCAAAATAAATCATTCCTCCTTTAAGCTGTTTATAACAGGTATGTTGATCACTATCACAGTTCTAAATTCCTGGAAATTTCAAGTATAACTTATTACTTGTATACATGAATTTGCAGATGTGATTAAAATCTGGAACTGTAAAATAGGGATTTTTATCTTAGATTATCTGGATGGATACATCTAATTTCATGAGTTCTTAGTTTACAGAGTTCTTTCTCTGTTAAGAGAGATGTGAAGAAGCAGATTTCCCATGTCTGAGAAGCATTTAAAGAAGAGTTATGTCTCTGGCATTTATATTCTCATGTTTAAATAAGCAAGAAAGAAATTTGATAGATGGAAGGGTCTCTGCTAGTTGGCAGCCAATAGAAAATGGAATCCTGGTCTGAGAACTATAAGGAGATGCATTCTACCAAGAATCTGGAGGAGTAGAGTGGATTCTTCCCAAAGCCTCTTTAGGTGAGGCCACTTGTATGACTCCTTGATTGGTGTCTTGTGAAATACAGATTAGAGAAATCAGAAGACCTAACTAGATCTTCTGACCTATATCACTGCAAAATATTAGTTTTGTGTGGGTTTAAACCAGTAACTCTGTGTTTATTTGTTATGTTCCATCTGTGTCTCAGGAAAGTGAGAAAAATATTACTTTTTCATAAGTGTGTATATGCATTGAGTATTAAAAGTGAACAATCAGTATATTATTTTTGCCATGCATATATTTAAATTAAAAATTAGATTATAAAAAATCATTTTGTCCTTTGAGAGCGTGTGTGTATGTATGTGTGTGTACATGTGTACCATAGCAATCATATTTAATTACCCCAAGGGAAAAAAATCTACCATCTGATTACTTAAGACTTTCATTGGCATATTCAATTCCAATACAGAGAAATATTATAGGGCAAATTTCCTGACATGATAGTCAATAAATAGAGACATGCTACCTCGAATGCAGTCCAAAGGAAAAAAAAGATACTACTGGCATACATAAATATAAATTTTTATTCAAATTATCTTGCAAAATGTTAAATAATGTTCAAAAGTAGTAATACAATAATGAGTTTTCCACTTGTGTTTATTTAAAAAATAATCTGGCAACTTCAGCTTGTCTTCTGAGGTATTTAAGATGTAGTTATTTTAATAAAAATATAATTTATACTTTATTTGATATTACAAAATATTCAAATAAGTAGACTTATAAAGTATACTCTGATCCCTAAAATTATAATAGAATGTTTCCAGTTTTTTGTAGAAAACACACCAGAGGAGAGCTCACATGGTTTTAATAGGTTTTCAGTGAGCCCAATGCTTCAATTTCATTTTCACAGTTGCATATTTTAAAGCAAGAATGAACATGGTTTTCCTTTTAAATAAATAATTCCAGTTTCTTTTTTAGAACTTAAATTGATTTGAGAATGTTTTATCAAACACATATCAGATAAAGTGCTTACATGCAGTGATGCCTTCTGGCATTAAAATGATTTTATTTCTTGCTTTACTATGTATTAGACAATAAATTGTATGTTATTTGATCTTATTCTCCTCTCTCATTTTCATTACTGTATAGGATAAATTTGAATGGAGCAATATTTGCCTGAGATTTTCCATTACTCCCTCATTTCTCAGATAACATAATACATCATTATGAAAGATTGTGAACTTCATTTTACCATTTCAAAAAAAAATCACTCGAAAATATTTTTGAAAATATTTTGAAAAATAAAGTATTTAGGATGCAGTTTGTTTCCATTTAGCCAAATAATTGATTTAATTTTTTTAAATGTATTTTTTAAAATTTTCTGTTCACTTTCTTCCACTTTGAAATCCATATTCTGATAAATAGCATGAGTTTAGAAGAAAACATCCAAAGAAAAATGCATATAGACCCTTCTTAATGATTTAAGAGACATAGATCTTTGAGGTTAGAAATCTTCATTTCAGCTTATTGAAGTTCATTTGTGATTTATACAGGAATATTTTTCAGATTTTAATTTTGCATGATATAGAAACATTTAATGGGTTGTTGAAATGTTGAGGGCATGGGGAAATAACTTATATGAGTTAATCATCTCTACATCTTTCTTGAAGGTGTACTGACATTATAAGGATGACTTTATGATCAAAGGTAAGAAATTGCCAAAGTAGATCACAAAAATATATACACACATGTACACATAAAGAACTTCATCCCGCAAGAAAGCCAAGAAATTTGGCTTTAATCTTTCAGAATTCACTAAATAATACATTTTTTTCTCATCCAAAATAAAATAAAGTTTATAAATGAGAATCAATTACTAAATTAAAAAAAAACTGATACAAAATCTAAATAACAATGACAGATCTGATATAAAGTTCTGACAGAATACAAGAAACCTGAGGAATATGGAGATAGGCAAAACAACACATGCTGGCAAGAAAAATATTTTAGAAATTGAATAGTATAGATTATGCAATAGTATGTATATATATTATTTTTCATTTATTCTGAATGAAATGTTTAGAAAGCACATTGTTCACTATAAAAATAATAGCTTAAGACTGTATTATAAATACATTTCCAAACATATCTCCTCATGTGTTCTAGTTAAAGAATTAATAGAAATATATCTTTGAGGTCAGTAATTTTTATTAAGGGAATTTCACATTACGAGAAATTTCATAGATCAATATGAACTATGGAATTCTAATAATGTAAAATGTTTTCAAAAAATTCTAAAAATAAGCCAAAATCCTAATAAAATATTCTAAGGTAATTAATACTATACATACTACCAAGTGTATTTTGTATCTTTGTCAGTAAGATTGCTGATGTGTTTTATGTTAAATTATATGTCGTGGAAAGCATAAAGCTTAATTTAAAAACACTATGAATTTTGACAGTGAGTATGTACAACATACCACTCTCAACTTCTTGAGCATTTCTCATCCCAGAAGGGTCCATTTTAACTTTCCAGTCAATTTCCCCAGATCAGCATTCTGCTTTCCATTTTCATTAGTTTTCTCTAATTTAGGAATGCATGTAAGCAGAAATGATCTGTTATACTACTTCAATCTTCAATTCTTTTGCAGAGGATTACTTAAGGATTGTATATGACCTTGCATGTATTAGTATTATATATATATATATATATATATATATATATATATATTTGATGCTGAGAGAGTTTTCATTGTTCAGGTATATAGCATTGTGTCTCTTCATTCCCTCTGAGTTGGATATTGTTTTGATTACAGTTTGGAACGTTTTAATACAGAAAATGCTTCACAAAACTGATGCAGATCTATTTGCAATCAAACACTCAAATTTCTCTTTGATGTAGATATAAGGATAAAATTTCTAGGTCAGAATATATGGATGCTTAATTTCACATGTATGTAATCAGACCATCTCCAAGAAATGCAGTTTTACTTGTGTTTCCTAAAATGAATTTTTTCTCTTTGAGCATCTTTTATATATAGTGAAAGAGAGAGAGAGAGAGAGAGAGAGAGAGAGAGAGAGAGAGAGAGAGAGATTTGTTAAATTCTTATTCAAATGCTTATGTCTGAAGTTTAGCCCATAAGCCTTTTATATTTTCAGGTAAAAGCTGAACTAAATCCTTTGAAATTTCAGGTCAAAACAAGTTACTCATATGGATAAAAAATCAATTTAGCATCACAATTCTCAACAAAGTAATACTATAAGGCATCATTGGAGCAAGGTTATTAAGATACCCAAAGGTGTTAGTCAAAAGTATTGTCTCTGAAATTATTTTTTTTTCATTTTGCCAATGTAGTAGAAAATGAATTTTAGAACATTCAAGCACTCAGGGTAGTTCCTTTTTGATGTTTGAGATATCACCCAGGGCAAACACTTCTGACTTTTTAAGTTCAAATAATATATATTTTTGGCAATACAGATCATTAGAACTCTGTCACATAAGCTAAACTCTGCTACTACATTCTACTGCTGAATTGAATAGCAGTCAAAGGAACTTGCTCAGTGAATTGTCATAGTTGAATACCAATAATGGGTTATTTACCAAAATAGAAGACAATGGTTTTAAATACAGTATGATGATTCTATCCTAGATCAGGTCTTGTCAATGTATTGTTCTCAAACTGACTTCATCAGCACTGGTATGTTTATGGGAATTCATTTTACAGACCTCCCATACCTACTGAACCAGGTCATTGAATACTAACATTGAAAACCACTAAGTTTTAAAAATCAGTTTTAAACAGCAGTAATTAAAGGAATATCAGCAAAATGACACTTGGTAAAAAATGAATGCATTGAATATAGATATATGGTAAAACAAAGTACACATGACTATGAAGTGTGCCCTAGTGAGATGCCACTGTAGGAAGGGCAGGAGAACTTTCTCCTTCTGTTTCTCCCAACAGAAGGAGTATCCCATCTGCCACCAGACCCAACACCTCCTCTGATACATGTAGAGATCTCTAGTTACTGGAGTAAGATCTGGAAGCCTTCCTGAACTGATAGCATTGCATTGAATATGAAGAATATGGTGCTTACCATTAAGGAAAAACAAGAATGCTAAAAAAAAATTCCAACCTTAGACATGGACAGTCTACCCTCAGGGAAGGAGGAGTATGGGTGAGACATTTTCTGTGGTACAGGTGAGCAAGATATGTTGAGTTGTTGACAAGGCAGAGAAAAATGCTCTAGAACTTGATTTCACATCAACAACTTATAGTGAAGTTTTTATCACCTGATAAATTTAAAGCTTCTAATTAAGTGTGAGGAAAAAGAAAACAGCAACCAGATTCAATATAAGCACTGAATTGATAGATTCGATTTTTCCCTCAAGAGGAAGATTTTTTTAAAAAAAGTCATACTTAGTTCTAGGTGCAAATATTTACAATAGTGTTTGGGTTCTTTGTTATTTTTTCTCTCCCCACCTCCTGTGTGTGTGTGTGTGCCCTCGTGCGCATGCACACTTGTGCACAAGCTGTTTGCTGGGATTAAATCTGGGATCTATGCCTAAAACATATGTGCCCTTTCACTGAGTACCACACTACTAGTTTCTAGTATGCATTTATGTACAATGTCTGACATTAATTCATACAACCCCCAAATAGTCAAGAAATAGGTTAATTGAAATAATGGAAAAGTCACGTTGTTGCAGTTGGGAAAATTCATCCTAAACATAAAAATTATAAGCAAGAAAAAAAAATGTAATGTATTCTTAAGTGCTTTTCATTTTCATATAAATGAGGTAATTTCAAACATGATGTCACTGAATTATATTTTCTTCACGAGTATTTTAGTTTTTACAAGCTTTACTTTTTTCACACTCATGACAACACTTGGGATTGTCATATTTAGTGTATGTCATTTCACGTAGCATATGAAAGAATAATATTTCTCATTCTTTTAGGAAGGAAATCTATCATTTCTGAAAATATGTTAGACATAGAATTATTCCATTTGGTGTAAAAATATATATAAAAAGAAATATATCAAAACACTTGTGTGAACCAGTTGGGTGGTGCACACCTGTTATTCAAGGTATTCCAGAGGCTGAGGCAGGAGAATCACAATTTTGAGGACATCTGGGCAACTTAGCAAGATCCTGTTTCAAAATAAAATTAAAAGGCTGTGGCTGCAACTAAGTGGTATTGGTATAGCATTCTTGGGTTCAATCCCAGCACACGCACACACACACACACACACACACACACACACGTGCACATGCACACACACACACACACACACACACACACACACACACACACATAACTTCATGTAAATGTTGGATTTAAACTACCCAAGCAGATATTTTACTAAACGCTTATATGGAAATAGAATTCTTATGAAAGTTTGTAAACATCAAGATAAATAACTTAAGCTATTTTTCAAGGTGTCATAGAGATAAATGATCCCAAAATTAAGGTATTAAGACCTTATTTCTCTCTTTGAGTTAGGAAAGAAAATGAAGCACTCCACTAGATAGAAGTTATTTTTGGTCTTAGGGATTGAACACAAGGTGTCTCACCATGAGCTACATCCCAGCCCTTTACTTTTCATTTTGTAAGAGGGTTTAGATAAGTTGCTGAGCATCTCACTAAGTTGATGAGGCTGGTTTCTTGCCTCAGCCTCCAGACTAATCCCTGGGATTACAGCCTTGTGCTTCCACAACCAGCCCAGAAGTAGGAGGAAAGTGAGATAAATAATACATTACTGGAAGCAAAGAAAATTATTCAAGTGGGTTATTGTTAGTATTGTCACATGATTTTGAGTGGCTCTATACTCATTAGTTTTTTGTTTTTATTTTGCTTGTCGGATTCAAAAAGACATTTAATTTCCAAAGCTGTGGAGACTGATAACTCTTGGATGAGGGTTTTAGTGTGATCATGTTCTAGTAAAGACTCAGTTTCTCCTCTGCAGATGACTTTATTCTCACTGTATCCTTTACATGATGGAGAAGCAGAGAAAGGAAGTGCCCTTGTGCCTTCCATGTG
This sequence comes from Callospermophilus lateralis, assembly GCF_048772815.1. Classification (NCBI taxonomy): domain Eukaryota; kingdom Metazoa; phylum Chordata; class Mammalia; order Rodentia; family Sciuridae; genus Callospermophilus; species Callospermophilus lateralis. The sequence goes on from NW_027512489.1 coordinate 1,149,868, forward strand.
TAGTGCTAAATCCATTCAAGCAGGGTTCCATTCTCTGGATCTAGTTGCCTTCCAGATACCTTGAACTGTCCTATCATCACCAAGATGGTTTGTTATGTCGATATATGAACTTCTGGAAGGTACAACCTACTCATTCCGTAACACAGGGATATAAGTTGAGACTTTGCACATATCCCATCCATTGTGTTTTTACACACTAGTTTTTGAATCCATTAATGTTTTCTAACTTCATCAGTCTTTATTATTATTTAGGGTTCTGCCATAGAAAGACTATTGTTTCCCCTTTATTTATTTTTATCATCAGGTCTCATTATTCTTAAGTTTTCCAATAGTATAATCCATTACTATCTTTAAAAATAAAATTAGGCTTACATTGTCCTAAATTGGCCAATCAACTCTTTATCATGGTGCTTATGTTTCATTGACATGTCCCTGTCTTATTCTGTTTAAGCTGCTATAGAAAAATGCCATACACTCAGTAGCTTAAACTACAGAAATTTACTTTCTGAAAGGTATGGAACCTGAAAATATGAGATGAGGGTACCAGTATGGTCATATTCTGGTGTGGGGGCCCTTCTGTGTTATAGAAAGCCACCTTTATTCTATGTATTAGGATGTTGGATGTCTCTTCTTATGTGACCACAATATTATCAGATTAGAATCTGCAGTTATGGAGTGGTGTTGCTCCTAAGGTTTCAGGTGTTCAAAGCTTGATCTCTAGTGAGATGAGGTAAGAGATAAACATAAGATCTTTAAAATGTATGTCCAACTGATCTGGCATTAGATTATTGGGAGTGTGACCTCAAAATGGATTAACATATTTACAGAATAGAGAGTTGTTATAAAACAGCCTATTCCAGATCTGAATACCTATCTCAGCATAAGAAATCTCACCGTTCCATAAAAATTTTGTATGATTTTCATATTAAGGTAATTCTGGAATTCTGGACAAATGAAATCAATTAGAAAGCATTCACTTCCCTATTCAAGAAGAGTTTGAGTACAAATGTTTTCTTAAATATTAACTATAATTAATTAAGGGAGTTAAGTTTTATTATTAACTATAATTATTGAAGGGACCTAAAATTTTTAAGTGCATATGCTCAGTTGCTTAATATGTACATAAAAAAAACTTTAGATTAGCTTATTTATTTATTTTGTGTACATAACTTGCATGTTTCAAATAAATTTTTCATTTTTCAAAAACATGAGGATGAAGCACTTTTTGATTATATTTCCACATTATAATTAATACATAGTTTGTGTTATCTTTTTTATTTTCTCTCTGTGTTCACCCCAACTCTGCTTTTCCTTCTAAATTAACTAAGAAATATTTATATTTTTAAGAAAAACATTTTTACTTATATATAATTTAATGAATGATATATTTGGTTAATGCTTCTTTCTTCTGGAACTTTGTGCATATGATCCTTGAAAGACCTACTATAAATGTTTAAAAACATTTTTATCTAGCAAGAATTAGGTAAATGTATTCATCATGACTTAAATCTAATTACACTTCTCATTTCTATATTCCAGTAACCAGAATATATGTAATCAGTGTCATTATATACAAGAGGAGCTGGGACTGTATTTGTGTGGCATTGTTATTGAAAATTGGGATTTTTATTTATTTATTTTTTGATTTTAACTATCAATGGACCTTTATTTATTTTTTATATATGTGGTATTGAGAATTGAACCCAGTGCCTCACTCAAGCTAGGCAAGAGCTTTACCACTGAGTTACAACCCGGGGCCCCTAATCAGGTTTCTATTACTAAAAAAAAAAAAAAAAAAAAAAAATACAGGAACAAAATCTCAGAAGAAAAAAAATCAGGAACCAATTCAAAGTATCTGCCTCAGCATTCTTAAGTTTCTATGTATGACATTCTCAGTACCTTTTTTTAAACTAATGTGCTGAGTCCATCTATTGTCCATTTTCTTGGGAGAAGTACTGTTATTTGCATCTGGTCAGTATATGGCTGTTTATTTCTTAATGGTTGATAGACTGAAAAACAAATGACCTGTTCTATTCAACCTAAATTGTTGAGGTAGAAGCAAGATAACTGGGGGGGGGGGGGATGAAGACGAAGAAAGAAAAAAGAAAAACAAGTCTAAAAACATAAGAAAAAAAAGACTGAAAAGAAATGTGAAAACATATGATATTCACTATTTCTTAGTAGGTATTAAGTTACACTGCCAGAAATTATAAAAACTTCCTGCTCTGAATGAATAGATTTTGATTATTAGCCAATCTTTTCACTCCTAATTATATCCTTTTGAAATTCCCTTGGCCATTATACTGTATGGCCTCTAATTTTTTTCTGTAGAGTATTCTGTATAATCCAACATCCATTTAAAAGGGTCATTGAAGTCTAAAGATTGGGCAGTTTATGTATCTTTTGGAATACAGCTCCTTTCAATGGATTTTCTTCTATATCCTTCCTTGATTTTGACAATACCAGATCACAATAGCTAGTCTCACCTTTTAGGACAGAGTGGCTGGAATGACCAGCTTAGAGTGTGTTGAGGAATGCAGCACAACTAGTCTATTTTTTTGCAGCTCAGCTAGCTTCCCCTGTCTGGCATATAACTGCAGGTTCTTGAAAAAAAGAATGGCAATCTTAAATCCTGCTACTTGGGTTTCAGAAGCACTTGACTTTTCCAATTCTGAGAACCCACAGTACCACATACTGAATGATCTCAAATTATAAGCCATATGCATAGGAATTTCCCTAGAATCAGGCTGAATTTCTTCAGTCTCAGTTTAGAAATGAACTGATTTTTGCATGAATCAGACACTTCTTTCTATTGCTCTCTTAGAACCATCAAGGAACACCAACAATTTTTGTTCTTTCATTGAAATACAACCTCAATAAGCACTTTCTGTCTTTGAAGTTATCATCAGTGACAGTTTACCACTAATATTATCAAGATTAAAATAACAAAATTTCTGTCCTATATTATATATTGTACTCACATGTAAACTGCTAAGTCAGTGTCACATATTTTATATTTCTTCATTAAGACAGCACGCAGCACCACACTTTTCAGCATCAGTTTTATGCTTAGTAGAATATAATTTAGGCCTTTTTAAGAAAAGACAGACAAATGGACATTTCTTTCTTCTTACATAAACATGGACAAGGGATGTGATGGTCAAGAATGAGTAGAGAGTTGTGCTCCACAAAAGCACCTAAGTTCTTGGGAAAATTCTATCTTGTAAAGCACTCACTATGATATTACCCTGATCTGCACTGCCAAATGGTTCATTGTCTGTGTCTTATAAACTGTAGGATAAAGGGTTTGAAGGACAATCTTCTTTTTAAAGAGGTGGATTATAATATGTCCATATCATTTCTGCACATGGCCCATTGGCCATAATTATTCGAAATTTTGCAATTCAGTTTTGTAAACCAAGGAGAAAATGTGCTTGCCAGGACTCAGTAGCTCTTATTACAACAAAAAAGAGAGAATTTTGTGAAAAGAAATAATCTTTTCCATATACTCTGAAATAATGGAATTATTTTGTGTTCCAAAACCCATTTAATATTAACATCTACTATTATGAGATACTTATTATTTTACCCACATAGGAAATGAGTCACTATAGTCCAATATTATGGACACAATGTCCAGATACTCACACCTATCTGTACTTCAGAAAATAATAGTCACTACCAAAAAATAATTACATAAATTGAAATTTTAAAAATATCATTAAAATAACAATACCATTGCTAGTTCACAGTAGTCACATCTCAAATGCTCCCATATTGGACAACATAAAGCACCTTCCTATCTTTGTATGAAGATATATTGAATATTACTGATATAATCAATTGACAAAGTTCATTGCATACAAAAATAAATAGTATATATAAGATTTGTTGTGACTAACTAACTGAATAATAATCATAAAAGTGGGCTGGGGTTGTAGCTCAGTGGTAAAGCGCTTGTCTCACATATGTGAAGCCCTTGGTTTGGACTCCAATACCACATTACAAATAAATAAATAAGCAAATAAAAAGATACTGTGTCCATCTACAACTAAAAAATAAATAAAAAATTTAAAAACTCATGAATGTTTCAAGTGAAAAATGTCTGAGTGGCAAATGTAAATAAAATAAAATTTAATTAAAAAGTTAACTTTGCCAATAGAAAGGATAATTATCTTGCTAACTATTCATTTAATCTTTTCAAAATATCAATATAATCATGTGTCAATTGGATCGCTAATTCAGAAACTTTATGATTAAAATTTTATGACATTGCTCCTTAAGTAAAAATCTGTGAAATAAAGGATGAATAAAATACATGAAATAAAAATTGAAATCCTTATTATTTAGTAACTGCTATTGTTCTTTTGAATTAAAAAATACATACAAAGCCAAAGTAGGAACTGTAAAGATGCAGAACATACAAAGGCAATAAAATCTAATTCCACTGTGCATACATACTAGATGATAACATGTCAATTTCTCGTGTTTGGACAAAAATTGTATCTTGATTTTACTCTAAATTTAAATGTAAATTACTACATATTTTTGCTATTGACAATAATCGGTTTTGCGTATTTTTCTAAATGCTTTTTAATTGAGTTTAAACTTGTGAAATAATTCTATAAAAGGAAAACATGTTATTCACATTAATAGTGGTAATTTTGTTGTCTGAACATATATTACATACATGATAAAGAACTAAATACAACCCCTTGGTCATACATTTTTTATAAGAAAATAAATGAATCTTTTGTTTTTAGTTTTAAACCTCAGATTAAATTACTTAAGAATATCATAATTACATCTACTATACTATCCTTAATTTAATTCAGTGCCATGACCATATTTATAGAGATAATTTAAAACTAGTATTTTATATTTAGGACTAATTTCCCCTTCTATTTTTTTGTTTGTTTTTTGTTTAAGGTTTTATTAATTAGTTTTATAATTGATTTTCTTTATAATTATCTGAAAAGAACACATTTATCTTTCCTTCTTCTTTATTTAATTTTTTTCTCTTTTATAAATATTCTTAAAATAAAAATTTATATTATTAAATAAATTAAATTTATGGTTCCTATTAAACTATGCTCAATTTATTTGGTGGAGACATTGAGATTTGCAGGGAAGAAAGAAGTATAACTAAGTTTTAATCTTTTCAGAAAAAAAATTATTTCTCTTTATTTTGGATTTGATATTTCTTTCAAGTAAAGATTACTTTGTTTAATGTCACTGAGTCATCTTTGTATAACTGAAAAGTGGTTTATTACTATGTGTTTTTCATTATTTCTTATTTTACTTTTTTCAGTTTTAATCTCTGAAAACTTTTATTAAATGAGTTGGACTGAATCATTTGAAACATTTCCAGCATATTAGTTTAATTGTATCTTCCTTTTCCTTCAACTTCTTAAAAATACTTAAAACGATTTCTTTATACACGCAAAATTTTTTTATGCTACTTATAAATATAGTTTTTTTTTTGCTTTCAAGAGCAAACTTGTTTATTTCATATTTTTGCTGTCACCCACTGATAGAAAACATCTCTTCTCCACTATTGAATATAGAAAAGGTATATAAAAATGGTTATTATTATTTTCCATACTTTTGGTTGAAGCAAGGGCAAGAATTAATTTTCTAATGAAATCAGTCATTTAGTCCTTTTATTTACAACAAAGTTACTGCTTAACATATGTTAAGTATTAGCTGGCATTAGTTTTCCAATTTAAACATCTTACTTTGCATTCTTATTTCAAATCTTCTCATTCTTTTCAGTTTGGTATTTCTTATACTGAAGACAAAAGAAAAAAAGAAATAAAGAAAACCTCTTGTATTTTCTGAGTAGATCCAGTTGGCTCCTATTTTTATTTTTATAATTTTTGCTACATTCTGTCATACATTGTATGCTCAGAAAATATTTTAATTGATAAAGTAAAATATATTTTATTGATAATGTAAAAATATTTTAATTAAATGCTTATTCAAGGAAACACTTAGAATGGAAAGAAAGACAAAGAAAAATAAATAACTTTAAGTAAGTCATTTTTCATACAATATTGTTATGCACAATAACAATAAACTCAGAAAAGAATTTTTTTTTTTTTTTTTGCAAACAAACTTCTTACAGGTCAATGACTCATTTTTTTTTTAAACCAGTGAAATAAAGTAACTGTTTGAACTCCAATTTGTATTCTTCTCAGTGACAAAAACTGTCTTGTTGTCTTTGCTTTCTATGAACAGAGTCAAATTTACCTTTATCTAATCCCCAAAGATATAAATGATGTTTTTTTATTGTTCTTAAATCCAATTTTCTCTAATTTTTTAAAATTTCTTTTTTTTTAAATGTCAGTTATTACCCATAGTCTACTGGATGAACAGTGGTCACTGAAAAATCAAATAATTTCTTTCTGACCCAGTTTATCAGTTTCTAACAGTCATTCTTTACTACATTGTGTTTTTATAAAGAATAAATTCTCCACATGGACACAAATAATACACCTTAATTGTCTAATTCTAAGGCATATAGAATCAAATCTTGGTAATTTTAGCAAAAAAGAAGTTTCAGGAAGTATGTAGATGATCATGGAATATTAGGAGAAAAATGCTGGGACTCTTGAGGTGAAAAGCAAAAGGAGATAGAGAGCAAGACATTGACTCCTCCAAATGGAAATCAGACACAGAGATAGTCAGTCATTGGGAAGCCATGGGAACTTGAAGGTAGCTGTTCAAGCCAAAGATTGAACTTCTACCACAGTTCAAGTATATAAATAAAGATAAGAAAAGTAGAATAGTAGAATAGTAGAATCATGAAATATGCTTATATCAGAAACTTTTGTTATTATTTTAAATTTGTTCACAAACAATAGATTTAAATTTTGGCATGAATTGTAATTATGCAAAAGATAAGTAAGATTTCAATTATTTTTAATACTGAAGATCATTATATACTAATATTAGCTAAACATAAATATATTTTAATTGACTATTGCAATTATTCAAAGAGAAAATGAAGTCAAGAATACTAGAAATAACATATAATATTTCAATGGCCATAGAAGTATTGAAATAACTTTTTATTGCCATAGCTAAATTTTTCCTAAAATTTCCAAGAAGTCTTTCCATCTAATATCCATTCTTTGTATCTTCCACAGAGGACCTGAGCTTTCCAATGTGACTCTTATGTAACTAATATGATTTAAAAATTTGCCCTGATATTGTCATAGACTATAGCCTCTATGTTTCCTCAATTTCTAAAGTCTCATTTTCACTGTATTTGGAGATGGGAAGTAAGTAAAGCTCAATAAGACCATTGTTGGAGTGGGACTGGGGTGGAATTCTCTTAATTGGGATTAGTGTTCTTATCAAAACAGTCATCTGAGACAGGGGAGGTTCCATCCCTGTGAAAGATACAAGGAAAGGCAATAGGGAGAAGTTCCACATTTCCAAATCATAAATAGAATGCAGAGCTCAGAAATCCAATCTCCAGAACTATAAGAAGATACATTTCTACTGTTTAAACTACTCTCTGTGGTATTATTCAGTGACAACTTAAGCAAAGTCGTGAATGCTATTCTTAGTGCTAAGTTAACCATCTAAGGCAGTTGATGACAGTGACATCGGTCTCTTTAACAATGAAATATATGCAGGAACAATAAAAAATATGTAAACATTACTGAAGTTTTTAAATTTAAACATGAAGGGGGAAATCACAAACAAGCATTTTTCATATGGTGTCTGCAGAATACTGTAAATTGCATAAATCTATAGAAACTGCTAATACTCTATAAATACCCAGACTATTAAAATATGTAATTTACATATTAAATAGTTTTCTACACTGTTTGCACATATACATAAACACTTATGAGAGATTTGATGGTAATATTTGATTGTATTTAAAATAATTTAAGCATTGTTATGCATGTTTCCTTAAACTCTAGACAACTATACTACTTCTATATCTGTGGAGAGTGGCGACAGTGATTGGGAGATCAGTGTCTGAGATTGAAATCCCTGATGACTTCATGGCTATGGCATGCTTGGTGCCTGGGAAAGTTTCTGTGCAAATGTACAGGATTCATGGTTGCTTTGGAAATGCTCTCCATGGGGAGGCTCTGTGCTAGAGTCTTATCATCCTCCACCCTGCTCTCAGACACACAGTTCCTGGAAATGAAGGAATTCTCTTTCTAAGACAGCTGCAATATTTTACCAGTTCTGCTGTTCCTGAACCTGCACACATTATAGTAACTTTAAACAATGGACTCACTTGAGAGCTACACAATGTTCCTAACATTGCACAATGCAACTGTAGTATGTAACTGAGAAATAAACTGCATACTGTTGCTAACTCTGTAACTTTCATGAATACAAAGAATAATACTTGCATAGTCTTTAAGCTGTTTAATAAGACATATATAATAAAGATTGCTGACATGATTCTTTAGAACCTTCTCCTCCATCAGAGAGCAGTGCTCCACCAAATATGAGCTATTTTATCTTCAAGATCTGTGTATGTGAGTCTCATTTCTTCCAATCTCCCAACACCCCTCAAGAGAACCTGCTAGTTTGGCCACACCGGTTGAAGCATATATCCACATACTTGACTAGACAGTCATGTTGAAAATCCAGAAATATGAAATAATATATCAGGGATCTCCACTTGTGCCATAGATTTGAAAAAAAAATTATCTAGATATTCTTTAAAATTTACATAATCTTCAACTCTTTATAATGCAGTTTTCAATGCCCACAAATATGACAGATCAAAAAAATAATAATTCTGTGAAAAATGGTAATGTACTCTCTTAGTGTCATGATGGTGGAACACTGCATACCAAGAAATTTTTCTAATTAGTTTGATAATGTAATGTGAATCTGATAATTGAATTGTTAGCACTCTGGATACACAAAACTAATTGTGGTAATCCAAGATTGAGCTGTTTATCTTCTAATACAAAAAGTCACATGGCATGTATAGCATTGTATATATTGCTTATAACTCCCTCCACAGCCTCTAGTTTAAAAATTTTTGTTACTGCTTATTTTACATACTGAAATTTAAGGCATGATAACAAAATATATAACTCTGCAAACACTATGGAATTACAACAGTAATAGAATCATTTTCCTGCTTTATCTGATAATAATTTAATTCCTCTGAAATAAAAATGTAAAATAATAAAACTAAAAATAATCCTAGAAAAAATAATTATATTTATTATTTTATCTTCACTTTAGGAAGAAGCTCTTAAAGGACCAGAATCTGGTAAGAATAAAGACAGTGCTTGGAAGTATAATTAGGAGATATCTTCATTTACATAAATGGTCATTTCCAAACTTCAAAGGTATTTTACTGTCTTCCAGGTACTTAAGGCCAGTTCCAATAGCCCCTGTTGTTCTTTTAGCCTCAACTGATGCCGTAAAAACAAACAAACTAAGTGGATGTAACAAAGGGATTTGTAAAATTTAAATCATTTTACATTATCTTCTCACTTTAATAAACATGGCAATTGGAATCACAACTTCTCTGCTTGCTGTTTTTCCTGAAGTTTTAGAACACAGTGAAACAAGGAGTGTTTCATTGGCAGTGATTATGATAGACATAATGATATGGCATAGTATTGCTTGCCTAGAAATGCCCTGGAAGTTGGAGATAAACACTGAAAGATTAAAAAGAAAAATCTTCCTCATTTCTAGAGGAGAAGCGATGAAGGTAGAGTACATAAAAAGCATAGATTATATATTACATTAAAATGATAATAAGTGCATGGAACAGAATAAATATTCTTAGGAATGAATTTTAACTTAATATTGATTGTCCACAGAAGGTTTCATGTTTGATAAATGAACAAGTATAATCTTCCCCATTTTTGACTTTCAATTCATTTTATGAACCTCTTCCCATAATAAGCAAATTCCAGCAAGTCTGATATTAAAAGGATTTTTTTTCATTTCCTCTATTTTTTCAACTCTTATGTACTGTCTCCTTTTCTTTCACAATTCAAGTTTTATGGAAGCCATAGGATCAATTCCTTTAATACTCTATCAACTCATGTGCCATTTATTTTTTTCTTTGCTCTTACTGGGAAAAAGACTTCATCCTGATTAAACAACTTTTTTATCAACTTTTTTATACTGCACTGCTCTTGCCCATTCAATAAAAAGTGGCCAAAAAGATCACACACACACACACACACACACACACACACACACACACACACATACACACACACACACAATCACATGTGCATGCAGAGCTCTTCCTCCATCAAGATGAATTGGTTTCATATTCAATTTATAACTTGCCACAAATGGGACCTTCCTTCTACTTAGTGAGTCGATAAATTTCTAATCCATTTATCTAATGCATTAAGCTGAATTTAAAAGAAAATAGTCAAGATAGAAAAGAAATTAAAGTATGTCTACATGACCACTGTACATTTCATTATTAATTTAATTTTGTAATCCCCTTTTAAAACTCAACTTCACTCTCATGTAGTGTATTTTCTCATGGTGTATTCTTTAGATTGTTGACTTACAATTAGAATGATAAATTTGGTCTCTGTTTACAGTGATCATCTTTAATATGAATGGAGATAAGAAAACCTATTTGTTCAGTAATATTATAATTAAAGTGTATTCTACATTTTATTTGATAACAAGGTTAAATTATTGCCCTAATAAATGATGGGGTCAGATGTTTGTTAATGCTTAATAGTTCTAACACATTTCCATTATATTTCTTAAAGTTAAATTTAAACCTTAATTTTATTCTTAATACTCTTATGTAAATATTTTGAAATATAATAAAATATAAAGTGCAGTCACTTTTTGAATTTAATATTTTTAAATAAGTAAAAAATTAAAAAAATATAATTCTTATATTTTTATCTTTTAAAGTTACCTGTAACTGAAGTAAAAAAATCCAGAAAGCAGGAATGTTATTCTCATTTATAACTATGACATTTCTCAACAGAAAGCATAAGGCTAATCTTTAATCTCCTTGTTAGAGAAGAGATGATGAATCAGAACAGAGTGCTAAATCTGTAATTTTGTTATATTAAGTAGGATTAACACCTAGTTCAGGAAAAACTCTGTTTGCACATTTAGTAGATCATTTGAGATATATAAAAGTTTCAGTCAATATATCATTTATTTAGCTTGTCAACTCTGAAACTTTTAAAATTAGATTTCTAAACTTCCAGTAATAATAAAGAATGAAGGGCATGGAATGGAGCTTAGTGGTAGACTGCTTGTTTGACATGTGCAATACCCTAGGGTAAATCCTTGATAAATAAATGATATAATAAATTAATAACTTATGCCTGTATAATCAACTTTAGATCTACACATCTTTGTTATGAAGTAGAGGTAATGTATTCCTTGAAAATATTTAACTTATTGCTTAGTATAGCTCCTTTAAGATTCTACATACAGTTTTATTATCCCCCATATTGATTATGTACATAAATTGTTTAAAAAAATGTATTAATTGTTATGTTAAGTGACATTGGGAAAGAAGAAACATGGTTGGGCACCGTGATGACAAATATGTGAGAAAGTCAGAATAATGGCTAGGCAGCATGGAAGAACTATGATAATATTTATAAGGAATATAAGTCAAATTGTACATTTTCTCCTATGTATATTTCTTATAAGATTTATCTATGATATTGGTCAGAAATTATTGTGTATGTTTCCTCCACTATATCTTTTCATGGAGAATCCAGGTATCATCTCCTTAAACAAACTCCTATCCTTTGCCATTTTCACTAATATAAAGAAGCAGAATAGTTCAGACTCTATGGGCCTAAACTCTGAAACCAGAGTACCAGAGGTACTTTCCTATGGCCATTTGAATGGAAGCTTCCTTAAATTCCAGGTGCCTCCATTTCTTCCCTTTGTAAATGTGGTAAAAAAGAATATTTAATTTATTGAATTTTATCAGATAATTATCATGCTTCTACTTCAACACAAGAGTATCATAGACTTTTTTTGGTACTGACTTATTTCACTTAGCTTGATTGTCTCCAGTTACATCTATTTATTGGCAAATGTTGTAAAGTCATTCTTCTTTGTGGCTGAGAAATACTCCACTATACCCTGCCCATTTTATCCATTTCTCTGTTGAAGGGAACCTGTACTATTTCCTTAGCTTGGAAATTGTAAAGTCAGAGGGCAAATTTTTTCTGATATGCATAAGCTAATTAATCCAAAATGAGAAGGAGGGATTAAAAATATAATAGAAAAAAAAACAGTAGACATATGGGATCGAAGTGAAGGGAGGGAGAGTGTGATAAGTAAAGAACAGTAAATGAACTTGACCTAAATTTTCTATATGCATATATCATAGAGTGAATCTCACCATCATATATATCCACATGATACTAATTAACAAAATTATAAGTAAATAGTAGAAAAGTTGTAGAGTAGAGGAAAAGAAACTGGAGAAAGGAGGAAGAGATGGAAAGGGGAGAGGGAATACTGGAATTGAATTAGAACAAATTATATTCCATGATTTTATAAGTATGTCAAAGTGAATCTTAATGTTTTGTATAACTAAAAAAAGAACCAAATAAAAGAAAAAATAATAAAAATAAAAGAGTATTGTAGAAAAGATCCTTAAAATCAATAGCATGTCTCATGATTTAGAAGCCAGGAAGAATGATATAACCAGAAATGTGGCCCCTAATGAGATCTTTGAGCTGGTTGAGTTACAGGCAACAGTCCTACATTTTAGTAGCTGTTGTCCCTTTTGATAATATTCATACTAATCTCCAAATTTAGGGCCAAAAAAGACATATGGATGCTGCACATTCTGGATCTTAACTAATTTAATTTTTTAATGCAAATACATCAAATGGCTTAATGACTGCATTAAAGGGATTTAAATTTGTTTAAATAAATTGAAATATTGTAGTTGTTAATAGAAAGTGAAGTTTTTAAGTCCTGTTAATTTTAAGCTGCTATAAAATTTTAAAATTTAAGATAAAATTGATTTCTGATATATTAAACACAAATTTAAGATATTAATGAGCCACATATGAAGTTTCAATACATTATATACATTGTACAATGTTTAAATAAGATTAAATATTTTTTTTTCTTATTTGTCATCTAATTTTGGCAAGAACTTTAAAACTGCCTTCCCCTAGAATGCAAAGATGGTTCAACATATGAAAATTAATAAGTACAGTTCACCACATAAATGAAATTGAGGACAAAAAATCACAACATTATCTCTAAAGATCTAAAAAAGTCCTTGGATAAAATTCAGTACACATTTGTGTTTAAAACATTAAAAAAACTAGAGACAGGGAAAAGTTTCTTAAAATATCATAAGAGCTATTAGTGACAAACTTAAAATTAACATTATAGTGAGTGAGGAAAACTGAAAATATTTCCTCTAAAACTAAGAAAGAAGAGTATTTATTAACCACTCACATTTATTGTAATACTGAAAACTTAGCCAGAGCAATTAGACAAGAGGAAATTAATGGGATACAAATAGGAAAGCAAGAAGTGAAATTACCACTGCTTGAAGGTGATATGATCCTATAATTAGAAGATTCAAAAACTCCATGAGTAGACTTCTAGAGCTGATAATTTCAGCAAAGTAGCAGGATAAAAATGAACATACAAAAGTTAATAGTATTTGGGGGGCTGGGGTTATAGCTCAATGGCAAAGTGCTTACCTAGTGTGTGTGAGGCACTGGGTTTGATCCTCAGCACCACACATAAATAAATAAAAAATAAAAATAAATCAATAAGCAAAAATATTTTTAAAAGAAGTTAATAGGGTTTCTATATATCAATAGTCAATCAACTGAAAGAGAAATCAGAAATATAATTCCAATCATAATTGCATCAAACTGAACTGAACTATAATACCTAGGAATAAATCTAATTAAAGAGGTGAAATGTCTCTACAATGAAAATTATAGAACATTGCAAAAAGAAATAGAAGTCACTAGAAAATGGAAGATTTCCCAAGTTAATGGATAGTCAGAATTAATATTGTTAAAATGATCACATTACCATAACAATCTACAGAATCAATGTAATGCTCATCAATATATAAATGGAATTCTTCACTGAAGTTTTTTTTTAAGGCAGTCTTAAAATTAATATTATTGAATAAAAGACCCATAACAGCCAAAGCAAGACTGAGCAAAAATGTCAATGCTAGAGGCATAACAATACCAGTTTTTTTTTTTTTCACTTTATATATTTTGTTGTTGTTCTTTTCTAGATATACGTGGTGGTGGAATGTATTTTGACATATTATACATACATGGAGTAAACTTATTCTAATTTTATATTCTTTAAAATTTTTGAGAAATAGTAGCTTTAGTTGATGTTGCACTATTTGGCTTCTATAATTTGCAAAATTTGCTACTTATACATTTAGTAATTAAAACTAAAATTTTATATAAATTGCTTGAATTTCTCATTATTGTTTCAGTTATATAAAATCAATGGGCCAAGTATCTTTAGAATAATTTCCAGGTGACTAACTTGTATTTAACTTATAACAGATAACAGTGTTTTTTATTGATTTTTTAAAAAAATAAATGACAGCCGAATGCATTGCGATTCTTATTACACACATACAGCACAACTTTTCATATTTCTGGTTGTACATACAAGAGTAACAAAAACAGCACAGTACTGGAATAAGTTCAAATATATAGACAAATGAAGACAAACCCACAATTGTACATTCATCCGATTCTTGAAAAGGGCTTCAAATAGTGTGTTGGAGAAAAAACAGACTTTTAACAAGTTTTACTGGGAAAACTGGATATAAAAATGTAGAAGAGTGAAAAATCCCCACGTTTTACACTTCACTGATGACAACTTAAAGTGGATCAAAGACCTAGGAATTATACCAGAAACTCCACAACTTCTAGAAGAAAACATATGAGCAATGCTACAACATTTATGTATAGGAAATGACTTTCTCAGTATGAATCTTAGAACATAGGAAAAATACAAAAAATAATAAATGAATAAATGAGATTACATCAAATCAATAAGCTTCTGTAAAGCAAAGCAAAAAGTACAAATAATGATAAATATTGATGGGGATGTGAGGGAGAAATACTCATACACTGCTGGTGGCATTGTAAATTAGTATAATCACTATGGAGATAAATATGGAGGCTACTCAAAAGACAAAGCATGGAAATAAAAATAAAACTAGGCATGCAACCACCACATGACCCAGCTACACCATTCCTCAGTATTTTAAGAAAATCAAATAAGCATACTATAGAGATATATGTGTAGTCATATATGTAGCATATATAGACATACTCATGTATGTAAATACATATATATATATATATATATATATAATATCAACACATGCATGAACACGCACACATATATATGTGAGGTTTTATTTAGCTATAAGGAAGAATGAAATCAAGTCACTTGCAATTAAGTAGAAGTGAACTGTATCACGTAAACAATGTAAGTCAGATTCAGAAATTCAAAGATCATATATACTCTCTCATACATAGAAGCTAGAGAGAATAAAAAGTTTTAAAAAGATCACTTGAAAACAGGAGATCTTCAGAAGTGACAACAGAAATAAATAAGGGTGGAGGGAGGTACTGGGGAGATGAAATTGATACAATTATATTATATTAATGAACCAATATGTCACAATGAATGTCACTATTATAGATAATCATAATGCATCAATACAAATACTTTTTTCTAGGTTTTTAAATGTGCCTTTTATTAATTTTATTTGTAATGAACCTACTATGCAAAAGCATATCAGAACTTCTTGTTTTTATCTAACTTCAACTTCATACCCAAAGACCAACTTTTTACCATTCCTCCCTTTCCCTCTTCAATCTGGCCTCTGGCATTTCAACTTCAAACTTTATGAGATCATCATTTTTTTTTATATTCCACATATGAATTAGATCATCTGGAATTTTCTTTTCTGTGTCTGACTTATTTCACTTAACATAATTATTTGCAGTTCTATTCATGTTTTAAAAATGACAAGATTTAATTCATTATAGTGAATGGATAGCATTTAATTGTGCATTGGATCACATATTCATTCTTAATAACACTGATAATAATATTAGAAAACTGAGCTGATATCAGCATATATCTATGTATTATTTATTGAATTAATGAAATTTAAGTCTAAATATATATTGCCTTGTATTTCTAATCTTCTGAAACCTTCTTTGGCTCTACTACTGTTCTTGAGGCTATTGGAATTCTACTTCTTCAAATTTTCCCTAGACAGCAGAGCTGACTACAGGCTACAGTTCTATACAGTGAGATTAAAGAAGGATTGGCTGTAGTTACTCCTATTCCCATTATTTTCTTGATGAATTTAGTACCATTATATAAACTAGAATTGTGTCAGCTGTCTTGAGACCATGAGAGAAAGACTCGAAAATCACTGAAGCATTAAATAGGCATTGAGATCAAACTGCCAAATAAATGTCATTAAATTAGCAATTAAGGTCTCCTAAGTTCTTGTTTTATGTAAAAAAATGTAATTACATGTGTGTAGGACTTATAATTTCTATCACAATTGTTTCCTGCACATGCATATTCTAGAATAATATTTTTTGTTTTTATTCAAACAACCATGAAGTGAACATATCTCATTTAAAGTAAAGGGTATAAAATATTTTGGAGTTCAAATAAGTTGCCTAAAATCACAATTTATAAGTTGGAAAACTGGGAGTTTTACAAACATTTGTATGTATCCAAAATGCAAATTCTTAGTCTATCCAGAGATACTGAGGCTCATGCTGTGGGAGACCAGGTGATGATATAATCTAGTCATCTCAGTCTATTTTTGGTGAACTAAATCTACTCTGCTGACAACAAAGCATTTAATATTCATTACAGATATTCAGGGACTTAATTATTTAGACAATGCTTTTGAGGTATGATTGCTCTATAGGTGTTCAATATACGAAACATCTAATTTTATATATTCTTACATCATGTTCAACACTTAATTTAGGGAACAGATATCTGATAATAATTTACTATCTTTTGTAGAAAGTAGAAAAAGGTGTTAATTTGTGATAATTTGTTTATCTCTGCTGATTGGTGATCTTTAAAAACTTTTATGTAAGAAGCATTTGTTTGTTTCACTTACTACTCTAACAGTGCAAACAGAAAGTCTTTACTCTTTCACACACAATGAAGAAATCACTGAATTTTAGAAAATCATGTCGACTCTCCCATGATTTTTCTATCCAATTTTCACACTCAAAAAAAAAAAAAACAAACAAAAAACATATACTCACAGGGAGTTAATTAATTTAAGAAGAAGTTTTTTCTTTTAATATTTTTTCTAATTTTTTTTGTTAGCATGTAAATCTTCCTTAAGGTTTATATCTCTTGGTCCAAAAAGAATCAATAAGAACACAGTTTCCCCTAGGGAGCATCTCGTGGAGAGTGCAGAGCATGGAAGTACCACAGAGCCAACAACTAGTACCATCAATCAATATGCAATGACAGAGGTAGTGAATTTTCATGGCCAACATGAATTGATCTCACTGTGTTTCCTATGTCAGTATTGCCGTCTCTAGTGATCTAGCCTTATTATAGGTTTTAGTATGCTGCATGAGATAGTACCTCACAATATTTTACTTCATCCAGGGTTATAAAATCCTGTCATTGAGAAAGCTTATTAAAGTAGCCATCATACCAACTAGAAAAAGTGTGCTTATTCATCTGTCACAAAGCATATTTACAGAGCATGAATCCTGGCACAGTTGTTTCTAAATCATTTTAAAAGTGGAATAGATAAATAAAATGGAAATTACAAGGATAGCAGTTTGTTTATCTCCCTCTTTCTTTTTTCTACACATTTCAAATCAGAAACTATAATTCAATCCAATTATTGAACCACAGTGGTTACCAGACTCTAATCATAAATCTTAACCAGTTGTCTGGAAAAATGCAGATATTGTATGTCAAGTCTAAAGCTTGTTGTATTATTCCTGTCTTACATTATTTTTTCTTAAAAAGGTTAACTTCAAAATATACTATGTTATTAAGTTAATAATGTGTCATCTTGTACTTATTTTGTCTATAGTACTATAAAAAGTTCTAAATAGTATTAGAACAAGAACCAACTATTGTTTTGAAGATATCTGAGGGAAATGTGACAAGGTCGAAAGCAAAGTGATGGAAAAATTCTACCACATGTGGCTGAACATTATTGCTTATTTGTTATACATAATTAAGTCCACAAAGACATACTGTGCAATTCGAGCAGGTAATTGAGCCAGACTACCTTGAATCACATTCTGACTCCACAAATTTCTATTTTAGTGACCATAAGTTAGATTCTCCTCTGTGTCTTAGTTTCTATTTTATAAAATGGGTGGTATAATACAAATCATCTCACAAGATGGTTGGAAGGATCAATTGCTGTGTATAATATTCTGTAAAATGTCCTGTCTCTGTTCTAATACATTTTAGTAATATATATAATTATATATGTTTGTGTGTGTGTGTGTGTTTGTGTGTGTGTGTGTATTCCTGTTGTAGATTGTAACATCTTCCTATGTAGATAAAATGAGTTTGTTGAGTCTTTTTTTTTTTTAAACCAAGGATTTAACCCAGAGGCACTTAACCACAAAGTTACATCCCCATCTCCCTTTTTTATATATTTTATTTAGAGACAGGGTCTCACTAAATTGCTTAGGGTCTCACTAAGCTGCTAAGGCTGGCTTTGAAATCCAGATCTTCATGCCTCAGCTCCCTGAGGTGCTGGGATTACAGGTGTAAACCACTATGTCTGGCTTGTTGAATCTTCATTAGCAAATAGAAGGACAGGTGTAATTATTCACCAGCCAAATCCTCTGACATTATCCAGTGGAGGATAAATGGTAGAAATCCTGTCAATATTGTTACCACTTGCCTAGAAAACAGTACTGACAAAGAAGGCTAATTAAACTGGGTGTTAATGTAATAAATGGTAAAAAAAAAATGGAACTTGCTGCAACTAGGAAGTAATTCATGAGACCCTCTCAGGGGAATAGAGTAATATGCTTTCATAATCAATTTGAACTCTGTTAGCAGTACACTATAGTTTTGGTAAATTCTAACATCAGAAACATATTCCTCATAGTTGTGATGGCTACAAAATCCACAATCAAATTGATAGGATATTGAGTATGTAAGAGGACATTCCTGGTTCATAATGGCATTTTCTCATTCTATCTCATGTGGTGGAAGGAGCAAAGTATATCTCAGGTCCTCTCTATTGAGGGCACTAATTTATTCATGGGGACTCTGGCCTCACATTCTAATACCCACATATTGGCCTTATTTTCTAATGGCATCACATTAGTAATTAAGTTTCAATATGTGAACTTTGGGATGACATAAACACTCAGACAATAATAATAATCTAACACACTTTTCTAAGATTTGGTGCTGTCAACCACCTTATGCTAAAAAAAAAGCAACAAAAAAAAAATAGCCTAACAAACTATTCCTTTTTCTAGAAAAAAAAAATAGTATAAATATTAGTCCTCTGCTTGCATGAAGTGTCTGCCTGAAGATTGCATTTAAACAGTCCACATTTTGGATGTGGTGAAGCATTCCTTAACTAACGATTGGCTGGTCAGAAGTACTATTTGCCTCATGATTGAAAGATTATTTTTGTTAGGCACTAGAGAGAAATATTATCTTTGAATCACACAAGATAAAGGTTGCTGAACAATTGAGCATATGCACACTGTGTCATTCTGAATTAAGTGACAATTTGCCAAGAAAGATGTCTGGATACAACCAAAAACCAGATTTGTGTCACCTTCCAAGTTTGTCACAGCTTCAGGCTTTTGACTACTCTAAATCTAATTTGAATGGAATATCTTAAAGAAAATAGAAAATGCATACTAGATAATCTCTAAGAGAAATGTAATAGGGATGATGTAGATGCCAACATCATTGGCCTTTATCTTTCTTTCTTTGTATGGAAAAATTGTGGTATATGTTAATCAGCTTTGTTTACTGATCTGGTTAATTTGATCCTGACTTCAAATCCAGTACTTCATGTAATTATTAGTGACTCCATTTTTTGATTACCCCCCCTTTCCTTTTTTTTTTTCTTTGCCTGGAGTGAACCCCCAGGGACATTCATTTTACCAATAATATACATCCCCAGCACCACTACTTCTTCTTCTTCTTTTTCTTTTTTATT
The DNA here is from genome assembly GCF_048772815.1 of Callospermophilus lateralis. Taxonomy (NCBI): domain Eukaryota; kingdom Metazoa; phylum Chordata; class Mammalia; order Rodentia; family Sciuridae; genus Callospermophilus; species Callospermophilus lateralis. The sequence goes on from NW_027512489.1 coordinate 1,170,083, forward strand.
CTTTTATTTTTCTTTTTCTTTTTTCTTTCTTTTTTTTTTTCAGACAGGGCCTCTATAATTTGATAAGGCTGAACTCAAACTTGTGATTATCCCTGTCTCAGCCTCCTGAGCTGCTAGGATTATAGTCATGTGCCTGCACCCAACTTGCTATTGCCTGTTTTTCATTGATCTGCTAACACAAAACTCAGACAAATACAATGTATACACCTAAACTCTCTCTCTGACACATAAACACCCCCCCCACACACACACACAATAAATAGGCAATAAATATCCCATGAAGTTACTGCTAAGTGATGTAGCCTGGGCCTCTACTACTGTTAATTTTTCTAGACTTATCTGGATTTTCTCAGGTGTTTGATGTTCAGCTAGTCATGAATAGGAAAATTGAAGGTGACAACACTTGACTCCACATAGTTCTGCTTTTCTAGTTGATTAGCTTAGGCCTGTACTTACACAATAGAAAGAGTACAAGACCAGGAAAAGTCCCATCATTCAAATGATATCAAAATTTCTGCTTTCAACATATTTGCTAAGATCACTGTTAAAAACAATATACATGTTCAAGCCCGAAACTTTACATTAAAGGATGATATTGAAGCCAGATTTAAAGGTAGGTAGTTAGTGTCGTTAGGCAAATTGGGTCTAATGTTGAGTAGAGAATGAAGGCCAAATTAAGAATGGGGTCCAGGGAAATAGGAATTGAAAATGTCCCCAAGGCCCAGAGCCCATCCCAAGGAAATGTTAATGAAGCAGCTCCCAGCAAACACGGAGGAGATGCTAATCCAAAAGTCCTTCCTGCTCAGATTACGCCTTAGGCCCACCTATCCCCCACCCTTTGGGCCTTTCCACTTACATTCCAACACTGCAAGATAACAGAACAAAGGACAGGAATGGGACAGGAATTCAGGAAACCTGAAAGAAGACCTTAGCTATAAAAGAGGGAAAACCTCCACCTTCCATGGACTTCACCTCTTGGGTCCCTTTCTTCCTTGAGGGAGAAGTCTTTTCTATTGTCCTTTAATAAAGCCCCCACTTCCCACTCTAAATTTGCCTCTGTGTGCTTCTCTGGTGTTATATTTCAGCATTGGGGAAGCACAGACTCATCACAGGTAAACAGCGGTAACAATATCAGTATATAGAAAACTATATATATAGGTGTGTATGTGTGTGTGTGTGTGTGTGTGTCCGTGCGCGTGCGTAGACGCATGTGTTAGTAGGTAGGTTGGTGGGTAGGTAGCATTATGTTCTACCAAAATTCATGTGAAGTCTTAGGCCCCCAAAATATGACTGCATTTTCAGATACCCTTAGAGAGTATTATAATTTAGATATAAGGTATCCTCAAAAGCTCATGTGTGAGACAGGGGAAGAAGGTTCAGAATTGAAATTATTAGATTATGAAAACTTTAGTAAGTGGATTAATCCATAATATGAATTAACTTGCTGGTAACTATAGGCAGGTAGGGTGTGACTGGAGGGCATAAGCTACTGGAGTCATACCCTTTAGGGTTTATATTTTGTCTCCATTGATTGGAGCTCTCTCTAATTCTTGGTTGTTATGTTCTGATCTGTTTTTTTTCTTCCACATCCTTCTGCCTTGCTGTTCTTCCTTCCTTGGGTTCATAGAGTCAGCTGACTGGACTGAACCTCGGAAATCAGGAGCCAAAATGAACTTTTCCTCCTCCATGTTGTTCTTAGATCTTTTGGTCACAGTGATTAAGGAAACAAAAAGCTAGCAAAAACAGAGAGGTGATTACTTATTTGAGTTATTTGACAGGTCATTAACTGTGATAACTTGTATTACTATAAGATAGAGATTTGGACACAGACATGTACACTCAGAAGGACAACATGAAGATAAAAGGAAAGGAAGCCATTCATAAGAAATGGACAGAGATTTCACTTGAAATTAAATGGAACCTACATATGCCTCACTTTCAAACTTGGCTCTTTCAGTACTCTAAGAAAATAAATTTCTGTTGTTTAAACCACCCAGTCTATGGCACGCTCTTATGGAAGCCTTAGGAAACGAATACAAAGAGAAATAAGAAATGCATTCAAGGGGCTGGGGATGTGGCTCAAGCGGTAGTGAAAGACCCTAGACCAGTAACCCCAGGCCCAATTGCAAAACCATCAGGGCATGTTGCAGAACCACGCAAGCACCAGAGATGTTTATCTGATAATCAGTTAAGGGTAGCCAGTTGTGAAAGAACAGGATGGTTGGGAAAGAACAGAAAACCAGGTCCCAGGGCATGCCTGAACAAACAGGAACTGATAAGCAAGAACAGAAAAAGCAGAGTGCAAATATATGACTGTTATGCGGTTTTTCCTGGAACATAAAGTGAAAAACAACTTTGCCCTTTAGGTAACCTAAATGCTGGGTTCAAAAAAACCAATAAGAAACCTCTTGCTTACCGCACGCGCGAAACCTGCCCCTTTATCCTATAAAAGCCCTGTACCCCAAAGCCCGGTGTGCCAGTTCACCAAAGCTCCAGCTGAGGTTTTGCTGAGCACCCGCAGGCGCCTGTGTATCAATAAATTGCCTCTTGTTTTTGCAGCCAGTGTCTCGTGCGTTCTTCCTTGGACAGGGAGACAGAGGGTCTTTCAGTAGCATGCTCGCCTGGCATGCATGTGGCCCGGGTTCGATCCTCAGCACCACATACATACAAGGATGTTGTGACTGCCAAATACTAAAAAATAAATATTAAAAAATTCTCTCTCTCTCTCTCTCTCTCTCTCTCTCTATCTCTCTCTCTATCTCTCTCTCTCTCTCTCTCTCTCTCTCTCTCTCTCTTAAAAAAAAAAAAAAAAGAAAGAAATGCATTCAAAATATGCTCAGTACCAGATCTTGGCATCTAAAATTCTTATGCAAACACTTCTTTGAGCTCAGAGTACAAGAATGCCTGGGTCACACAGGATATCTAGATGAGTTTACTCTTAGCTGATTTACAAACTGAAGTAAATTATATGTGCGTCCCTCACACTAGAGGATTGACACGGGGAAAGGACAGAACAACATCAAAAGGCATCTCTACTCAAAAAGATACAAAAGAGTCTGTCTAGAAAAGACTTCTGAGGACATTTGTTGCTCCCTTTTAGTCATATTTTTGTTGCTGTGAACAAAAGACTCAACAAGAACAACTTAAAGGAGGAATAGTTTATTTTGGTTCACAGTTTCAAAGAGTTAGTCTATGGTCAACTGACTCCAGAGCTCTGGGAGCAATGTAAGGAAGAACCTCATGGAAGAAGGACATGACAGTGTAAAGAAGCTCAGGATATGACAGTCAGGAATCAGAGAGAGTGCTCCACTCACCAGGGAAAAAATATAAACCCCAAAGTTACGCTCCCAGTGACCTACTTCCTCCAGCTACATTCCACCTGCCTATAGTTACCAGCCAGTTAATCCATACTAGTGGATTAATCCACCAATCAGGTTACAGCTCCTATAACCCAATCATTTTACCTCTGAACATTCTTGAATTGTCTCACATATGAGATTTTGGGGTACACTTAATATCCAAACCATAACATTGTTCAAATTCTGCACAAAGTCTTATTCCCTTTTCCTAGCACCTGGAGATGATACCTGAGTCCATAGAGCATATTCCTGATAAAAATATCCTTATGAATCTGAAGATTTGGGCCAAAACAGATAGTTTATTATAACATTATAATGGCAAATATTATTGTGTGTGCTTGAAGGACGTCAATGTTTGAATGAACTTTTCTGGTTTGCAACACTGTGCACATGTTAGCATATACCATTTCTGTGGGATCTAGACAATGTTCATACAATCTACTGGGAGGAGACAGGTGGAAGGTGGTGTCTGATTTCTCTAGGACTCTATCCTCTTTCTCTTTTCTGTAATTTATTTTTATGTTTCCTTTTTCTGTAACTAAATTGAAATTGTGAATACTGTGATTTTTTTCAGTGCTCTGTGAGTTTACCTAGTGAATTAGGGAGATTCAGTGCAATCTGTGGATCATGCCAAGAAAAAAAAAGTGTGTAATGAATTTTTATGATAAATCTCAAAATTGGCAAAATTTCTTATCCTATATTTAGTGACCAAGACAGGTAATATTGATGCATTCCATTTTTTTGGGTGTTATAACACTTTACAACAAACTCAGTGACTTCAAATATTATAGTTATTTTCTCAGCCCATTCTAGAGGCCAAAATACAAAATAGAATTATTGAGACAAAATAAGTGTTGTCAAGACCATGTTTCCTTTAGGGACTTTCAGACAGAATCTCTTTCTTGCTTTTTCAGGTTTTGGTGGCTGCCAGAATTCTTTTTCCAGAACAAAACGATTCCAATCTGTCTCTGTGACAATTATCTACTCCTCCTTTCTCTCAAAACCCTTCTACTTCTCTCTTTTTAGGATATAGATGATTGCATTCAGATTTCAATAGTATAATCTAGGACAAACACTTCTTCCCATGATCTTTAAGTTAATCAAATGTTTTGACATGTAAGGGTCTGGTGTTATAATACTGGCCTTCCTTTTCTGGGGCTACCATTCACTCCACAACATTTGGTGGAAAACTGACACCATGCATAATAAGAACAAGGGAATATAAAAATGTCAAGACCAAAACGTTAAAACACATGTAGAAAAATTTGCAATCTCTCTCACAATTAGTCATACTAGCGTATTACCATATGAAAACCTGCAGACAGTCATATACAAATGTTCCTTTCCCTCCATTTGAAAGGTTTCTAAAAATATCATTTAGTTGTGGCATTCAGCCTCAAAGGTCAGGTTATTATGATCTAGAGAGAAGTGATGCTTCATTTATATTAACTCATTACATTTTTTTAAAGCTTAGCATAATCCAACAAACACTCTCATTTTAAAAGTGGAATAAGAGGAGGTATGTATCATACATTGTAAACGTTGTGAAATCCTGCTGCAAAATTTTATTTGGTCTTGAAATGTCCCTTCTCTTGATGAAATTATTTTTTCCCTGAGAAGGGTTTCTCCAAACATGTTTATTGGATGTTTGAATTCAGTCTCTTGGAGAGTTACCTTCTTTATAAAATGCTGGTCATTTAAAGAGAACACTGTAAAATACGTATTTCAAAAAATATTCTCAGAATACTTCCTGAGAATTTTGGGGGTATGGAGCAGAGACATTTTTAATCTTGTGTATTCCCCATCCTTTTAACTCCAGGCTGGCAATACTTTTCATAATACAACTTCCTAAATCTTCATGAGCTGTTTCAATTTTTAATCCAACTCTGCTTCCCATAGGAGAAAAACAATTCATTGCTCAATATCTTTCTCTCTCTACACTTGGTCACTTCAATTATGGTTGTATCATTGCCCATACCAGTCCTAAAGTATACTTATCAAGTTGATAGAATCTTCTGGTAACTGCCATAAATCTTTTAGAAATTCTTATGGTTTTACCCTGGAATGTTCCTCAAAAACTCATGTTTTGAAGTCATGGTCCTCTGACACAACAAGGTTCAGTGGTGTGTGTTTTAGGCAATGATTAGAAAATATGACCTCTTTTGTTTTTCAGGCCTTGGGCTGAATTTTTCTCCCCAAAATTAATATCGGGAAACCCTAACGTTTTTAATATGACTACTTAAAAGGAGGAAGTAATTATTAAATGAGGTTAAAAGAGTAGGATCTGAATCCTATAGGGCTGATAACTTCAAAGAAATAGATAAAAAAATCAGAGCACTTTTCTTTCAAATAAAGCAATGAGAGTACAAAGAAATATGGTGGCGATATGAAAGACAGAAAGAGACTTTTACCAGCAATTGACTACACTGTCACCTTGACCTTGAAACTTGTAGAACTGTGGGAAGATAAATTTTTGATGTTCAATTCATACCATTTAGAATATGTTTATGGCAACCATAAAAGACTTACTTAAATCATTACCATTGTAACTCTTAATTTGATTACTCTTATAATATCCTAAGATATCTTATATGTTTTTTCTTCTTCTTCTTCTTTTTGGAATAGGAATTGAATCCCAGGGCTCTTAATCACTGAGCCACAATCCCAGTCCCTTTTTAAATATTTGGTTTAGAGATAGCATTGTGCTAAGTTGCTCAGTACTCTGCTAAATTGCTGAGGCTGGATTTGAACTCATGATCCTCCTGCCATAATCTCCCAAGCCACTGGGATTACAGGTGTATACCACCTGGCACAATTTCTATAGGTATTTGATTTAGAGTATCCAATGGTGTTATTTTATATTATCACATCATACAGTGGACAATCACTACTTTGTTTGTATTCTTTTTATTATCTATACAAAATGAGAGAAGATCCTGTGTTTTATTCACAATTGTCTCATTGCAGTGTAAACAGTACTATATATAAACTTTTCAATAATTATTATTTTATTTATGAACTATAATCCAAAGTGCTTTAAGAATAAGGCTTTTCATTATTTTAATAGTAGTAATGATGTTTATAATTGTTTTATTGCTTAATTGATTTAGGAAAGAATTGACAGTCTCATCATCATTATTCTCCCAATCTCTATAACATGCATATTATAATACTGGCAAAGAGTCAAACCTAAGCAAGCAAAATAAAATTATAAATAAATAAATAAACAAAGAAACAAAACCCACATGGAGCAACATTAGTACAAATGCAGAGATTCAAATGATGACTATCATTTTCTTTTTCCTTTTTTCTTGATTTTCTAATATTTTGCTTAATAAAGGCCCATTTCTATATTTTAATCCAGGTTTAATAGAACACTTAATTCAATGATCAATACTACCAGAGCCCTCTGCTGTATTCTGGAAATATAACAATAGAATATGATTGCTACAAATGCACTAGAAACAGTACAGGAAGTAATGTGCTTATAGCTACTTTCTTCATGTGGCTAAAATGCATAATCATAGGTTATTCAGTGTGTATTACTATGGCTCCATATTTTTGAAAATTAATTGCTGTATCTAATTAGATTTTTCTCTTTGGAACTGCTACTTATAAAACAAGACTTTGTATATGCATAAAAGATACAAAAATAAAAATCTTCACTCCTCTTCCCAGTTTTCTTGCTGATTTCTGTACTAAATATTTTGTTTTCCAAGTACAAGGGCTTTTATTCATTAACTTTACTTAGTTAATAGGCTCAGTTTTTCTATTTTGAGTGTATTTCCTAACACATTACAAGAGTCCTCCTTTGCCTTCTCTTTCTCTCCCTTCCTTCCTTGTGTACCACTACTGTAAATAGGGGTTAAGAGAGCAAACTTGTAAAATCAAATTAATTTTGCATTGCAGAAGTGACAAGATGTGTCAAATAGCATTCCTCTTTCACAGGAAATAGTAAATGTATCAATCTTGTGCACTTTCTCTATGATTGATGAACTTTAGACAGAATATATTCTCTCTGATGGGGTTGCACATATTAATTGAGATGTAGTATAAATAAATACAAATAGTATAAGTAGTATTAATTGAAAATAGTATCCTCACCTTTCTTCTGAAAATTAATGATATTACATTACCATTCTGTACAAAACTCAGAAGACTACTCTTTTATGTGTTCAGGATCTACAGTTGTGTTTCTATGTCTGTATATTTAATGCAATACATTGTTATTAAATTTTATTTCCCATCTAGCAGTTGTGTTAATAAGTATTAGTGTTTAGACTGAACCCAAACAATTCTAACTGTTCATTAATATTCTGGAACATTCACAAAGTAGAATAATTAATAAAGGACTCAATATAACCTAATATATTTAGATAAGATTGAGTTCTCCATAAAATAAAAACTATTGCATTTTAAAGTAATTCCTGCAATACAATATGTGTAAAATCCTATATAAAATATACAAGTACATGTATAAAGACACAAATTGGTGTGAATGTACTTTGTATACAACTAGAGATATGAAAAATTGTGCTTTATATGTGTAATAAAAATCATAATGCATTCCACTGTCATATATAAATAAAATAAATGAATAAATAAATAATAATAAAAAATAAGCAGCCAGTAAATTCTTTTGATAAAACATACCAAAAATTAATCTTTTATGTGATATAAAAACTTTATGTGAATTAAATAGTACAAGTTAATTGTATAATATTTATTGTCAATATCTTAAATACATCAATTCATTTCAAAGTATAATATTATGGTAGTATGAATGCTGTATGCAGGATATTCAAGAAGTATTAATTAACTGCATTTTAGAATTGCATTAATATAGATTTAACAATAGTAATATTATAAATTGATCAGATTAATCTTCAATTCTGGCAAAGTGGTAAATAATATTAATAAAAGAAATAGAATAAAAAACAAAATATCCACAAAAAGTGAAATTCATGTTTCCTTATGCAACATGAATTTCAGTCAGATATTCATTCTTAACTTTATCTAATTAAAATGCTGGAGTAGGAAAAAAAGTTGAAAACAAGACAAAACTTTCTCTAAGATAACAAGGATAAGATATGACAATCTTCCATAGACTTTGGTTCCTAGATCACTTTAAGACACTGAATTTCATGTTGTTTGGAGATTTAAATTTACATGTATCTGGGCTCCCTACCCAAACTGATTTTTTAGATATAAAATGTATTCCTTGTAATTCCACAGAATGTCATATTACCAGGGATTTTTAAAGAAAATCAAACCCACTAAACATAAACAAAATTTGTAGTTTTCAAATCAAAAGCATAGGGAAAACAGAAGAAAAAAGAGATATATGGGAGTAAATTAAAGTAAAAAGTTTCTGCAAAGTAAAAGAAACAGTGAAGCCAAAAACGGAATCTATGAATCAGAGAAATAATCACAAGACATTTACATGATGAATGGTAAATATCAAAATGCATGTGATAAATGCAACTCAATGGAAAAAAAAACCCACAAGTAACCCAAGATAGGAACAACAGATTTGAGTAAACATTTCTCCAAAGATGAGGAGCAAGTGGCTACCTGGCAGATAAAACCGTGTTAAACAGCACTGACCATCAAATAAACGCAGCACACATGGAGACATCATAGAAGCAAAAATAAAATAGAGTTTATCAGCAGGTTATAGAGGCTAATGGACTTTGCTGCTTAATGGGTGTAAGTGGTTTTTTTTTTGTTGTTTGTTTGTTTTTTAAATAATATAATATCGTGACTTCAACATTTGTTAAGAGAGTAGACCTCAAGTTATATGCTTATAATGTGTGTGTGTGTGTGTGTGTGTGTGTGTGTGTGTGTGTGTGTATAAATTAAGGCTACAAGGAAATTATTAGAAATGTTGTATATGTTTATGTCCATTACCTTGATTATGCTTATAATTGCATGAGTACATGCATATGTCAAAATTCATCAAATTATATGGACTAAAAATATATATATTTTTTTCTCATATATCAATTATACGTTAATAAAGCTATTAAAACTTTAAGGTGGGCTGGGGAGGTGGCTCAAGCAGTAGCACACTTGCCTGGATGTGCGGGGTGCTGGGTTAGATCCTCAGCATCACATAAAAATAAAATAAAGATGTTGTGTCCACCGAAAACCAAAATAAATAAATAAATAAATATTTTTAAAAATTCTCTCTCTCTCTCTCTTAAAAAAATTAAGGTATCATAAAATGCCTATGAAAACATAACCCACCATAACAGAGTTGTGAATGTAAAAGAGAAGTAAAACATGGAAAATATAAAATACTTCTTAAGATATTAGAATATGTGAAAACCTAGTTGTATGTCTAATCAGTATAACAGAACAATCTAAGTAAGAAAATGAAAACCTAATGATTTTTAAAACAAAAGTAAATACAACATATACAGTTGTATAACAGAATCTACATTCACAATTTTCTCTGAAAAACAATTTTTAAGATGTTCTTCGTGAAGGCAAAACTAAACTCTATTTTAAAAATAAATAAAATGTAAGAAATTATGGGTAAAGAATTAAGTTGTCAAATGTGTTAGTGTATATAAATAATTTACTTTTTCTTCTTAAAGAGTGAAAATCTTAAAACTAAAAGTTCAAACATAAATTGTAAACCATTGGGGTATGAGGAAAATACAGAAAATATATTTTATAGAAATAAAAATTGCAAATTAGTATGAAAAAGAATAAAGAAAAATACCTAATATAATTCATAGGGGATAAAGCAAAATAAATAACAATAAATTAGACATTAAAAATCAACTACATATTCAGCAATGAAGTTTATTTAATGTATGTTGGGATTTTTTTCATGTTGGATTCAAATACCCATCTAATCTAGGTTTTTTTAAATTTTTTTTAGTTGTAGTTGGACACAATATCTTTATTTATTCATGTGGTGCTGAGGATTGAACCCAGGGCCTCATGCATGAGAGGCAAGTTCTCTACCACTCAACCGCAGCCCTAGGTATTTGTTTTTATGAGCTAAAACCTGTCTGCACTGTAGGTTGAAAAATGAACTGTTGCAAGGTTTACTGAGATTAGTGTTATTTTAAAGTAAAGAGGACTATAACTAAACCAAAATGAAGATAAAGAACTTATTGTTTCACCTATGAGATTTCTTATTTCAGAACTAAAAGGGAAGGAAAATGAAATGGGGGTTCTTAATTAAGAATTGACAATCATTGGTTTCAAATAACCCACTTGAAACTTCTCTAAATTGTATTTTCCTCAATTGCCAAAGTAGGTATTTATATTAAATGATCTCAATAGTCCGTTCACTTTTAAGCATGTACAATTTAGCTCGTACAAGTCTTTATTATTTATGCTAATTGTGTGCTTGTAGTAAATAAGATTAAGAGATAACCATTTAATCCTCTAAACCCATTCTGTGCTTTCCTCTTTATTTATTCATAGAAAGCCTTTAAAACAATCATTAACTAAGAATAAATTTAATGGCTATAGGTTTAAAATTTATTTATTATTTTCCCTCTTAGAATTCCTTGGTTGGGATAACAATTATCAGTAAGAAATAAATGGAAATATAAAAGGACAAAAGAGTTCAAAGTAAGCCACAACTCACAGTTTTTTTTTTCTTGTTTAAATAATATAATTAAAAGAGAAGGAGGATTTTGTATTCATTTGGTAAATACTAATTGAGCCCAGCTGCATTCTTGGCATGGTTGTGGGTACTGAATGGACATAATATTTCACTGTTTACATATGTTGAACTCTATGTTCCGGAATATTGTAAAAATACTAGCTCAAAAGTTAAAGATATAACAGGATTGCATTGCCAATCTAGTTTTTTTCGTTTGCTTACCATTATAGAGGAAGGTAATAGCCACTTTACTCAAGCAGATTAATCCAAATCCCCAAGTACTTGGTTTCATAGTGTAAAAGCACATATTAAAGTAAATATATGTGAGAATCATGGTTAAGTGTTTATAGCATTTTTATGTACCGTTTTTGGTAAAAACTTGTGATCATCTTAATTTCAACTTATTATAATGTCCTTCATTTTTCATCTTCAATATTTCAATCAAAGAAATTCTACCACTTCATATCCCAACAATTGTTTGAAATGTAAGAGATCAGTGTGTGAAAAGTCACTTCAAATTGAATATTAAACTCTACTGTGCCAATGTTAAGTTCCTGCAATTCTTAATAATGGATTTTAACTCAATAACCTTGATGATCTCTTGCATTAGATCAGAGACATGCAAGTTGCTCAGTCACTTTGTCTTAACTTACACAGTGTCCCTTCAGAGTCCTTATTCAGCACTGTGGTGCTCTAGAATGTTGGGCCCTACACACTGTTCTTTGCTTTCATTTCTGAGTATGCTCTCAACTGAAGTGAGAGGCCTTATACAGGTATCTCCTCTCCTAGCACAGAGCTCCCAAACCAGCTGCTTGCCACAGGATGGTAAAGGACCAGGGCTTTCCCACGCCTGCAGAATCCTATGGAAACAAAGAGTTGAATTTTCTGTGGGACTTCACATCAGTTCCACTTCTTCCCTTGCTTAACCTGTTTTCTCATCCTTGACTTTACTTTCCAGTGTAATGTGAATTAGAGGAAAAACACTGAATTAGCAATGCAATCTTGGAATTTTGAGTTACTCTATTGAATTACCTCCATACAAATCAGTATAATTTCCCATGTTTCCTATGGAAGACACAAAAATGCAATTGGCACCAGGGGGTTATCCTAGAAATCACATTATAAAATGAGTTGTTAGAACAAATTATCAGACAGCTAGTATTTGAGAACATCGTTATGTATAAGAAAAATAACACTCCAAATAGCTGTGTGTGTTTTTCATGACAGATGCAATACTAATAAATGCGTTATCTTCTTAAATACTTATGATAATTATTGAAATTACAATAACCCAGTGTATGCTCACGAAAAATTTTTAAAGGAAAAAGCTGTAAATAAAGCTGATAATATGTTTCAGTTCCAGAAAAAAAAATGTGTGTGTGTGTGTGTGTGTGTGTGTTCATTACACAAAAAATGAATTTTATATTTTGTCCCTGGGTTCGATGTTTTTCTAGAATAAAACAGAACATATGTGCTATTATTGATTTTATGATGAAATAAAATTCTAGGTGATTATGAAAACAGAAATGCACTATGATATTGAATATAGACTTTCTGATATTTAATGTTTACATTTCGAATTCTTTCAAATCTTGACCATAATGATGTGAAGTTGTTGTTTATTTCATTTGGTTTCTGTTTTCATTTGTATGGTTTGCATTATTCTTTGACTCTCTTCTTTCTAATTTTCTTATATGTGCAAGGATAATCACTTTTAAAAGAAATGTATGCACATTGTCATATTCTATTTTACTACTGAATATTAAAGAACATTGTATTCCAAGTACTATGCTATTGTACTTACTTAAAAAATGCTGATAGTTGAGGAGAATTCAATTTTACAATATAATCTGGGTACAGTACACTGAATTTATTGGTACATTTTTCTAAATACCTTTGGTTTCTCTTCTTTGAGTAGAATTATTGCTTTTGGATCAATGGTAATGATTCCTGCAACAAATTCTGTCTTCACAAAATGACATTTATACAATGTTGCAAATCAGCCCAAACCATTTAATACTTATCACTCCTTTAATTTATTGAAGTATAGATTCACTTCCACTGATTTTTAGAACACACCTTATCTGAATAATATCATTATTTGTTAAAGATTTAAACATAAATTTAATATCATGAAAATATGTGGCATACAAAAATCAGTATTTTATAAGAAAGTAGAAACTGGCATGGAAGCACATGCCTGTAATCTCGGCAGCTCCAGAGGCTGAGGCAGAAGGATCACAAGTTCAAAGCCAGCCTCAGCAAAAGTGAGGCATAAGTAACTGAGTGAGAACCTGTCTCTAAATAAAATACAAACTAGGGCTAGGGATGTGGCTCAATGATTAATTTCTGTTTAATGCACCCCACCCCCAAATGCAGAAACTGAAGTATATTTCTAAACATTTTATTCTTCCATGTTCTTTAAAATATTCTTTTCACACTTTGTTTTTATCTAAATGCAATTCTTGAAGTCTTTGAAAATTTCTTTGGAAATATAACCATGAGTCAGTTTTGAATATATATATGTGTGTGTGTGTGTGTGTGTGTGTGTGTGTGTGTGTCCATAAATAGTTGTGTAATAAACACACCTGTTTTATTTTAGTCCAGTTTGGATATCTTATGTGTTTTTGTTTTGACTCCTCTTGTTCTCATCTCCCTACTTCCATATCCATGTTAAATTGCTAAATCATATTCACTTTCATGTCCATCTAATTATCTAATTACTTATTTTGTTCCTCTTTGCTTTACAAAATAGATTTATATTGTCTTCAAAACTTCTAAAATGACAATGGAGAACATTTGATTAGGAAAAATAATTGCACAATGACATTGTAAATCCTTGAATGAAAAAGACACAAGAGAAAATAGAGCATACCCTTTAAATAATTATGTTTGATATAAATTAATTTTATCTTTCATGCTTTACAGTTTCTTTTCCTTTTGACTTTTGCATCAAAGAGAAAATGAGTTTTTAATAGTATATCTGAAACATTTGGCAAATACAATTTGTGATAAATTTTCTTCTCCTGCAGAAAGAAAGCATGCACCTTGAACATCACCTTGCTGTCCAGTTGGCTTCTGATGCATGGTGACCAAAAAATAGTAGAATATTCAGTGCATATTTAGTATGAGGGATATTTTCTCTTCTTGAAACTTTCTTTTACAGATTACTGTTTACGTGTTTCCTTATCATCCTCTTGGTCATTATTTGTTCATGGAAAGGTAAATCAACATAAATGATAAATTGAACTCTGCCTTCAAGTGATCTATGGACCAATATTTTGTTAGTATTCTCTACCACAAATTTACAGTTCTCAACTTATTTTGAATTCTTGTCATCTGACCTCAGTTCACCTATTTTGCCTACATTTTTAGCCAATTATAATTTAAAATTTTTTGTGTGTTTTTCCATGTTATATCTTAATGATAACATATCATCATAAACAATGCTACTTTGATAATCCAGTTAAATTGTAGCTTTAACCCTTACTTAGATTCTATTTTTCTTTTGGTCTGAATTGCTTAGTGCCTAGCTTTTGCTGAGGCTGGCTTTGAAGTTGCCATCCTCCTGCCTTAGCCTCCTAATTCATAAACATTCTTAATTATTTTTAAATAATTCAGCTAAGATAATTTTGTTTCTCTGTGTAGCAAGTTTGCAGTAGATTAAGAAAATAGTTCAAAACTTTATGCACTCATCAACTTACTCTAAACTAAAATAAATAAATAAATAAGTAAACAAACCATTTAAAATATCATGCAAAAAGTTATTTCATAGTAAAAAGAAGTGGACAAAAAGTTAAAACTAATTTATATGCTTTATTTAAAAATGGTCAAAATATTTTAACCAGCTTAAAATGAACTCTTTGATAATTTTGTAATATAATGTCAAAAATAACACAAATGAACAATTCAAAATTTTAACCATCCTTTCTCATCTATGGTGGAAAAAGAATACACAGAAAATTTACTGGTAATGTGTTTGCTTGTGTGGTGAAATTATAAATACTCCATTTTATGTTTTGAGATGTATATTTAAAACAGTTAATTAGATAATGGCTGTTAGATTTAAGTCAAATCATACAAAAATATGCTAAACAGTGTTCTAACATTAAACATATTTTAATAAAAGTATGAGTTATTATAATTGAGTTAAAATGATAAGCCTCAGTATTAAATATATCAATCTAAAAATAATTATTTTGAATATAAACACATGAATAAAGAGATCTTATTAAGTGGCTAAATATACATTAATTGTTCAACAAAAATTAGCCTAAAGAGATGTTAACATACAATTTATCAAGTGCTATGAGAATTGAGTTTAAATTGTATATGATTTCATAAAGATGGAGAATAACTTAATTTTCATCAAAAATTAAGCATGATGATCTATAGGCACACAGCCCGAGAGATAGAGAGAGATAGAGAGAGAGAGAGAGAGAGAAATTAAGATTTCTTAAAACCTTTATGACAAACCTGTGGACCTGGTGATCAATACATACAAAATCAATGTTTTACATAATATTAAATTTTTTAAATCTCAGAATATTTTCAACTTTAAGAAACTTTTTTAAAAATTGTAATATTATTTCTTTACAAATGAAAATGGATAACTAAAATAATTATATATATACTTATACTTCAGTTATGATTTATTTGATTTTTTGACATTAAATTGAAAATTTACAGTAAATTTAAATTTAGAAAATTAAACCTTAAATTTTGTAGCAGATCTGGAAATGAAAATATTGTTCAATGTATAAAAAATAAGATAACATCCACAAGCAAATATTAAGAAAATTTAAAGATATGAAGGATTAAAAAAAATTCTAAAGGGTGTAAGACATGAGCTGAAACCTATGAACTGTGGACTGTAAGTGATAATAATGGATCATTGTTGGTTCAACAATTATATGAAAAGTGTCCCTTTGGTGTGAGATGCTGATAACACAGTAGGATATATATGAACAATGTGCATGTGTGAACAACCTGTGTATCTTAATATCTTATTATGTGTCTTGAACTCCATAAAAGCCCAAATATAAAGACATTTTTAAAAATCTTTAACAGAGAAACCATTACTACTGACATAAAAATCTAAGGAAAATGAAAGAAAAAAGATAAAGATTATCCTTTAAAAAAACAGATGGAAAC
Organism: Callospermophilus lateralis; assembly: GCF_048772815.1. Classification (NCBI taxonomy): domain Eukaryota; kingdom Metazoa; phylum Chordata; class Mammalia; order Rodentia; family Sciuridae; genus Callospermophilus; species Callospermophilus lateralis. Next base: position 1,186,226 of record NW_027512489.1, read on the forward strand.
CTAGAGACATAAGAAAATGTATCCAGAGTGTAAGATCAGGGAGAATGACAAGAAAATGTGCAGTATTGCCATGGATAGCTTTTGGCATTTTAGACGTACAGAGTATATTTTACAAATGGATCCACATTCCTGTTACCATGTAGTTAGAATAGTATGCTGGCAAAGTCAAGTCCTAGTTCAGGATCATCTTGAGAGAAAAGGTAATTTTTATATTACCATCACTAGAAATAGATATGTAAGAGGAAAAAAATATTAATAGTTATTTTAAACTTTTATGTATTTTGTACCTTAAATTACCTTTATTACCTTTATTATTATACTGTTTTTTAATATCAGTTGAGAGTACTAAGATGAATCTTTAAAAAAATAATTTTGCATTAGTTTTACGTATGATGACTCATCTGAGAATGAGGCATTCTTTCAAAAGCAGATTAAATAACTAGCATTTCCTTCAGAAAACTGCTACAAATTTCACAAGCAACAACAAAAAGCATTATATAAATGTGAGTGTCATCTAAAGCACAATATCACATCAATCACTGAAGCCATAAAGTAAGTGGTAAATGATGCTTGCTATTTCTGAGGAATAAAATTGGCTTTGTAGTTTTCTTTCTTCCTTTTTTCTTTACTTCTTATTTGAATCATCCATTGAAATGTAGGTGGTAAAGATATCTGGAAATCTGGAAATCCATATTGGCCCATGTCTTCTAAGACTCTTTTCTAGGTTCTTTGTGATGTCTTACAGTACTCTTTATCCTTATAAACAGCTTAAAATTAGGCACAATAGTTAAATGAGATATTGGTACATGGGAGTTATGAGAATGACATATGCTTAGTGTAGCATGGTGTCCAAAATGGGTAATGCAATTCACTATAACCTTGAAATTAATCTATGCTTGTAAGTCAAATGTCTGGAATGACTTTATACCTTTGTGTGAACTGGATTCTGATTTTGGGTGATTTTTTTTTTTTTTTTGTATTGGGAATTGAACTCAGAACTCAAGGGCACTGGACCACTGAGCCACATCCGCAGCCCTATATTCTATTTTTTTTTTTTTAGAAACAGATTCTCACTGGATTGCTTAGCTCCTTGCTTTCCCTGAGCCTAGCTTTGTACTCACAAACCTCCTGCTTCAGCCTTCTAACCTTCAGTCTACCCCTTGCCTTATTTGGGTGGAATATTTTATCTAATATCTTCTCCTCCATAAACAAGGGGGCTTTCAGGTGTGGTCGTTCTCTTGCCTTCCTTGCTCCCCTTGACCTCCAGCATGGGAGCTGACAACAGAAATCTCAGAGCTTTCCCCTACCCTGGAAAAAGATATTTCTGTGTTTGTGTGGTCTTTTTGTTGCCCGCCCATTTCACCACATACTAATTTTCTTATAAAGTGGTCACTTTGTCATAGACTTGCTATTCTTTCCAAAACAATCTTATTTATTACAAAACCAGACTGAGAATTTTCCAAATCTTTACATTATAATTGGTTTTTATTATAAATTCTCACTTTAAGTCATTTTTCTCCTCTCACATTTTATTATAAGCAATTAAGAAGAGGAATAGCGCATTGAATTTAGTGCTGCTTCGTGGTATTTACTTGCAAAATACACTAGTCCATTACCCTTGAGTTCTGCCTTCCTTAAAGTCTTAGCATATGGACATAATTTAGCAAAATTCTCCGCCACTTCATAGCAAGGATGGACTTCCCCATAGTTTTCCAGAGATATTCCTCATTTCCATTAGAGATCTCATCAGAATTCTTTATATTATCCATTTTTCTACCAAAATTTTGGTCACAAACACTTAAAAACTCTTAGAAGAATAGACTTTACCCACATTTCTTTTCTTTGGCTCAGCTCCCCTCTAAATGACCCTTACTAATTCTTTCAAGGCAATGTAGGATTACTCTGATGAGCTCCTTTACATTTTCAAGTCTCTGATCATAACTGAGTTTGCTACCTGCTTCTATATTTTTAGGTATTTTGCTGTACTCATACTTGCTTTGTCTTACCTATTTCAGTCTTAGTACATTTTGTGCTGTTGTATTATAATAAAAACAAAATCATGAAGGCCAAAAATGTTTTTCTCACAATCTAGATATTAGGTAGTTCAATACTGAGGCACTGGCATCTGATGAAGAGATTCTTGCTGGACCTGCACATAGTGAAACTGGAAGAGAAAGGGTATTGACCAACTTCTTCTCTCAAGTCTCTATCATAATAATATTCACTCATTCATGAAGTTGGAACCCTTATAGCCTAAATGTTTTAAAAAAGTCCACCTTTCAACCAACACTAATCCATTAAGTATAAATTTTCCGGAGAATTAAGAAAATGAACTTTGGGAGATATCTGCATAATCTATCAATTTACACCTGTGCACCTTCTACTTTTGAAAGTAGAAGTGAAAATTTAATGTCCAAGATATAATATTGGTTACTTTTCTTTTCCATGAATAAAAATATGAGTAAGCCCAGAAGCTAGGCCTTGCTCTAGTTCAGGTACTACACTCCGAAATACACAGGACATTTGTTAAATACCCATATACATTTGACATTGTTGTTGATACTTTAGATTACAAAATTAGATATAAAGTCACTTCAGCCTTTTTAACACTAATATTTTTCTTAACAGAAGAATAGAGTAAATTTTATTCTACTCTGTGATATATTATTATGTGTACAAAAATTGTTACTGATATTTGAATGATTATATAATTATGTATAGAGTGTGGGCTTGAGCTAATGGCAAAAGCCTGTGAGTGTTACTCAGAAACAAAATGGGTATTGTGAAACCTCAAATTCATCATCAGATTTTTTTATACAATTATCAAAATTGTGTATATGACTGACATACATAATATTGGAATGAGATCAATATTGGCATCAGATTTGCCATTTTAGATCAGGAGCCATTTGATCTTGAGGCTCCTAAGTTTCAATTCTGAGACAATGTAGCTCAATTTCCTAAAATGCTTTCCTAATAGCTTTCCTAAATTTAGTGGAGGTAATAGATCCCATGAATTCAAACGTCAAATAGCAAAACTTACTTTTGAGAAGAAAGGTAAGTGTAGCTACCACGACAGGTCAGAGAAGTCATTAAAGTTTGGTACATGGAGGCCTTTATTGTACCTAATTTAATATCATAGCTTTAGACCGAAAAGATGAGTAGCCTACTAAAACCACTTTTTTTTTTCTGCAACTAAAAATAGTTGACATTTTTCAAGGACTTGTTATAGCAAGCATCCTTAAAATTCAGTAATTTAAACTGAAAATCACATGTTTTCACAGATATGAAGTTGGGATCTACTTTTTCCAGAACATGGTTAGTGGTTCCACTGAAGTTGACTGAGTATGATCAAACATCAAATTTTTTTAACTTTTTACCTTTTATATTTTTAAAAATTTTATTTGTTCTTTTAGTTATACATGGCAGTAAAATTTACTTTGATATATTTAGGCAGCCATGGAATATATCTTATTTAATTAGACCCAGTCATCAGATTTTTAAAATTGGATAATCTAGATTGAAGTTGACAGAAAGAACTTGAGAGCTGTATACCACAAGTTTTTGTTCTTTTTTTAAAAATTAGAAGGTTTCTCTGGGAAGAATTATCTTCTGCTAAAACAGAAGACCAAAATAAAGTACACTCCTACAAGCACTTCACAAGCGTTATTTAATTCCTGCCTGCAAACACCTCACTGGCCAAAGCAATCCCCATGAGCAAACGGCAGATTTCATGGCTGGAAAACATGACTCTCGGAAGGTGGAATGGATTGATAATCCAATCAATGGCAAAAGAACAAAAAGATTTTCAATATTTTTATCTACTAAAATCTAAGTATATTTGATCAAGGACATAAAATATTGAGAATATACAATGTTAGTTATATTTTTAATGAAATATTCTGCCTGTGAGAAAACATTCAACCCTTAACTTTCTGAGTCTGGTTTATTTTACTTAACATCACATTTTCCAATTTCATGCATTACCAGCAAATGCCATAATCTTCTTCATGGCTTAATAAAACTCCAGTGTGTGTGTGTGTGTGTGTGTGTGTGCGCGCGCGCGTGCACACGCACGCATGCATTATTAAATTAATCCATTCTTCTGTTAGTAGGCATCTGAGCTGATTTCATAATTTGACTATTGTGATTTGTGCTCCTATAAAAATTAAAGTGACTATCACTATAGTTTGCCAATTACAGTTTTTTGTTATTATTGGGGATTTTGTTTTGTTTTGTTTTGTTTTTGATAAATACCAAGGAGTGGGAGGATAGCTGGGTTATGTGGTGGTTCCATTCCTAGGTTCTGAAGAATGCTTATACTGCTTTCAAGAGTAGATGTACTAAATTTGCAGTTCCACCAACAATGTATGAATGAACATTTTTCCAACATCTTCACCAGCATTTATTATTATATGTATTTTTTAAAATTTATTTGGTATTGGAGATATAACCCAAAGATGCTTTACCACTGATACCTCTGAGAATATAAGGAAAACTGAAAAAACTTAACAACAAATACCCAGCCCATTTGATTTTGAGACAGGTTCCAACTAAATTGCTTATGGCCTCACTATGTTGCTGAGACTATTCATACATTTGCAATCCTCCTGCCTCAGCCTCCTGAGTCACTGGGATCAAAGTATGTGCCATCATGCTTGGCTTATTATACATATTCTCGATAATTGCCATTCGGAATGGGGTAAGATAAATCTCAATGTAATTTTTTTTTCTTTTTTGTAGTGGGGATTGAACCCAGGGGCACTTAACCACTGAGCCACATCCCCAGCCCCCTTTTTTTGTATTTTATTATAGATAGGGTCTGACTGAGTTGCTTAGGGCCTCCCTAAGTTGCTGAGCCTTGCTTTAAAATCAAGATCCTTCTGTCTCAGACTCCTAAACAGCTGGGATTACAGGGGTGTACCATAGCACCAAGCTCAATGTTGTTTTGATTTACATTCTTCTGTTTGCAAGGGGTGTTGAATCTTTTTAATAAATGTTGGCTATGTGCATTTCTTCTTCTTTTGTGAAATGTCTTTTAGTTCTTTTGCCTATTTATTGATTACATTATTTCAGTTATTTTTGTTGTGAAGTTTTTTGAGTTCTGTATATTAATCCCTTATCAGAACAGTAGCTGGCAAAGATTTCATCCCATGCTTTATGCTCTAATAGTCATATTTTTAATAGCCTCTTTGTTCAGTTTTAGTAAGGCACAGGTGTCCAGATATTTTTATGTTTTTCTAGATTTTCAAATTTGGTAGCACATAGTTTTTCAAAATTATCCCTATTGATTTATTTTATTTTTGTGGCATCAGTTGTACTGTCTCCATTTTCATCTTTAATTTTATGTACTAGGGTGTTTTTTTCTCTGTTTGTCTGAAGGCTTGTCAGTTTTCCTTATATTCTCAAAACATTAATTCATGTGTCATTGATTTTTATATTATTCTTAAGACTATTTATTCATGCTCTTATATTTATTGTTTATTTCCTTCTGGCAATTTTGTTTTAGGTATGTTCTTGCTTTGCTAAGAGACTTAGCTGCATCTTTTTATTATTTACATAAAATATTTCTTTTTTTCTTTCATTTTTTAATGGAGACACTCATTGTTATATTCTTAAATCTTAGTAAATGCTTTTGTGCATCCCCTCAGGCTTGGTTTGTTGTGTTTTTATTTAATTTTTTTTTCATTTCAAGGAAAATTCTAATTTTTTTTTTCTGATTTTGTCAGTTTCCCACCATTTCTTCAAAAATGTGTCATCATATATTTTTATAATATTCAAAGGTTCACCTTCTATTTACTCCTAATTTTGTGTTATTATGAACAAAAAAGATGTAACATATTATTTAATTTTTTGAATTGGTTAAGACTTATTTTGTTGCCTAATATTGGTCTATTCTAGGAAGTTAAAACAAAAGAATAAAATCACTATTGCAAAAATATTTGCTTTGTGTTTGTTTGATTTGATAGTATCATGATCATTCTTTTGTTTTATCTTTTAGTGCTTGTAATATATAATAAAATATCACCATATCAAATAGAACTTTAATATTCTTATAATATTCTACACTTTTTTGCCAACACACTTTATCTCATAACTTTTATTATGTATTTATGTTATTTTAAGTTAGTCTCTGTGATAAAAAGATAATTTCTTGGCCATATACTTATTAACTTAAGAGTAATCTCAAAATTTTATTCCATAATCACTTAAGAGAGTTTTTTTATATGCATTGTTAAATTTCTTCTAAAAATAATTGCATTAAAGTGGTAACTTATGGTGGAAATAATGATATGTTGTTGTCTACTTTATTTGGAACACTAGTTTGTATATGTTAATAATAGTTCTTAAAATGCATTTGCTATTGAAAATTTGTGAAAAGTAAATTCACAAGAAATTAAAATTTCTTCTAATCCTCTCCATTTCTTTCTTCATACAAATATGAAATTTCATTTTTTTAAATTCTAACTCAATGTCATGGTATTGACTGGGTCAATGAATATATATGCTCAATATATTTTGAATAAATTTATACTTTACTTCTGTGATTTTAGCCCTCTCAAATATGGACTAAAAAGCAGTATAATTTTATTTGTAGATTGCAATAGTATTTCTTACTGAAATTTAGAATCATTTTCTGAAATTTTTAGTCTCTCAAAATTCTTGCACGGTACATAGTTGTATGTGGGAAATAGAAAATGAGATGGATTTCCACATGATATAGAAACAGCTCTTGAAAATCTTTTGACCTGCCTGATGCTTGCTGCTGTCTCAGTATCAGCTGACTAACTTTTCAAAACAGCAGTCTGGTGTATATCTCTAACATGAGTTGTTTTGAAGAAAGCAATGATTAACCATTGCAGTCGAAAACTATTCCCAAATTTCATCAGTCTCTGGCTTGTGGAGTTGAAGATATCATATAATAACCCAAGCCACAGTGACTCACAAAACATAAAGCAGGTCACTCTTTCCCAAATTTCATTTTTTGAAGGTTGTCTTATATCAATAACTGTTTGGCCTTCAATCTTGTTTATCAGTACTCTCAATTCACATGTGAACACTCACTGCAGATACTCATTTTTCTCCCAACATGTTGTCAATAGCTCTGAGAATTCAGCTTGGCCACTCTGTGACCAAAAAATCATTTTTCAGTGTTCACATAACTGGAAAGGTGCCCAAACAACTCTATCTTTTATTACCTTAATAATAAATTTTTTTCCTCAGTCTCTACATTTTTCATTTCATTTCATTCATATTCATCATAATGGCTCCAATTCAACCAATAAATTCTATTTCCAATCAAGTTCAACTCCAGAGAGATAAAATTGTGAAATTTTTAACCTTTAAGCAAACTTGGAATATTCAAGTACTGAAATAGCCAAGTTCCTTGGTCAAGAGATATATCTCCTGAAGTTTTCTCTAGTCTTATCAATGCATACTTCTCTTGAACTGGAACTGAGGTATGCTGAAAGATAGCCTATCTTGGGATGTATACCCGCTTCTGAGCAAAGGGCCAGAAACAGACCCCAAGCTTTTCTGACCCACTTCCCCTTACTGAGGATGGTGAGTTTTCAGCACATTCTATAGTCGTTCTTGAGAACTATAAGCAAGAAAGGGGGTAAAACTGTGTTCATCAAACATCACATGAACTTCACATTTTGAAATTTGCACACAGAAATTCATGTTTTCATTTTCTTTATAATGCACAAGGGAGAGTATACAATAGTTTTAGGAAAGCTAAGATAGAAAAAAAAAGTGGGAAAGAAGCAAATGCCTGAAAATTTAATAATGATAAAGTTATTACCGAAGAGCCAGTTATGACAGATGTGACAGGATGCATTTTACAGCATTCAGTTTGCCACTGAGTATCATATATGTTTTGCATCTAAGGTCCTCACAAGAAAAATAAAATTATCATCTTTAATTTTTACCTCTAATATTCCTTAGGTTAGAAACTAAACATATGCACATGCTGGAAGCCTGAGAAGAATTCCAATTTTTACTCCTTTTGTCATCTTTTCTTATCCAAGAAAAACATCCAGGTATTTGTTTTCTAATTATTTTTTGTAAATTTTCCTATTTATTTTGTGTAATCACATTGATGAATCTCTCTTCAATCACTCCTACTTCACTTTTTTGAGCATCCACAATGTTTTTCCCCTAATGTGTAGCAATCTTCTCCTATTCCACATCACACAATCATTATTTCCGCTTCAAGACACTAATTCATTTCCTCAAATGGGCTAAACTTGTCCCTGCCTTATGGCGTTCATATGTAGACAGATCTTAACTTCTGCATAATCTATCCATGTTCAGAAAGCTATTTACTTTCAGGTCCCAATTTGAAATTAATTTCTTCAGGGCTGGGGATGTGGCTCAGGCGGTGGCGCGCTCGCCTGGCATGCGTGTGGCCCGGGTTCGATCCTCAGCACCACATACAAACAAAGATGTTGTATCCGCCAATAACTAAAAAAAAATACATATTAAAAATTCTCTCTCTCTCTCTCTCTCTCTCTCTTTCTCCTCTCTCACTCTCTCTTTAAAAAAAAGAAATTAATTTCTTCAGAAAAAAATGATGTCCTTACACCTGATGTATTAGTCAGGGTTCTCTAGAGGAACAGAACCAACAGGAAGTACAATTATGAATTGGGGATTTATTGGATTGGTGTACACAGCCAGTAGGTGGATAGTCCACAATGGTTGTCTGCAGGCCTGTTGGAAGAACCATTAACTGAGAATTCCAAGAGGCTGAAGCCTCAGAACAAGCAGGATCAATAGTTCTACCCCAGGTCCAGTGGGAAGGCTTATGGAAACTCCCTGGAGAATCACTGGCAGTGAATCAGTGAGAGTCTGATATCCTGGGGCAATCATAGCAGCAATCAAATAACTAGTTCAAGAAGAAATGATCCTGCATCTGTTACGGATTCCTAATATTGCTTTTAACATTATTAGTATTATTATTAGTAGTAGTAGTATTAGTAGTAATAGTAATAGTAGTAGTGACATTATCAGTAAACCTTTAACATTAATTTCTTGAATAACATTGATTTCATTGTTTAAATGAAATATATCAAGTTCATTTTTTCTTTTGAGCTTACCAGTGATGAATTATTTTCTTTAATTCATGTCCATCTAAAACTGGGAATACAGCTTAGTGGTAAAGTTTGCCTAGCATGTTTAAGTTCCTTTTTTCCATCCCCAACACTGAAAAAAAATACATCAAAACCTTAACTAATAAGTATAGTTTGAGTCATACGAAGATTGCATAAAACACATTGAAAAATAGTTATATTTCTTTTATCATTTTGGTATAACCTAAAAGTTCACATACACAAAGTATTTAAAACACAATTGCTACACTTAACAAAAGTAAGTCATTATAAAAGATCTCCCATATGTATTGCTTTTAAAATTATTATTATTATTATTATTATTATTATTATTATTATTATTTGTAGTAGTAGTAGTAGTAGTACTAGGGATTGAAGAGTGGGGTGTCTTACCACTGAACTACATCCCCAGTCCTTTTAATTTTTTTTTTAATTAAGAGGCAGCATCTTGCTAAATTACTTAAAGCCTCACTAAATTGCTGAAGTGGGCCTCAAATTTGTAAAACTCCTGCCTCAGCCTCCCAAACCACTGTGCCTAGCTATAACACTATTTCATTGGAATTAAGAATAAGGGAAAATTGAAAAACTTCTCTCTATGTTGTATCATAAAAAAATCTGAAGTACTTTCCTCTGGTAATTAATTGTTCATTGCTTTCGTTATTTCTTTATTCTCAAAAATAAAAGTAAAACAAAAAACAGGTATTGAAGAAAAGTAGAGGTTAAAATTATGAAATATTACTATTAAAATTTTGAAATACATACCACACTTACCTTGCATATATCAAGCCAAATTCTGTGTTTATTATTTTCATTAGGAATCATGTCCAGTATTTTATTTATGTTTCAATTAAACAACAAAACCAGAATATTTGGAATTATCTTGGATCAAGTTCCATCTCTGCATAACCTTTTCCTATTAACTCTATGCCATTAGGTCCAAGTTTTTGCCTCCATAAAATGCAAAAATTCTAGCCATACCTGTATTAGGGAACTAGGGGAAATGATATATTATGGGCAGCATTTACTATAGGATAATATTTTTATCATGTTTATAGAAATGTGGGTATAATGAAAATTCATGTTTTTGAATCTATATGGTTTTCTCAGATAGTTTCCCTATATTTAACATTCTGCTAATTACCAATAGCATTATAAGAATTTAGACTTTAAAAATAGGGGAACAAAGATTAACAATAGAATCAATATCTATAATTTGATAAAATAGAATTTATTAGTATACATGCAAGACTTTGTGCTGATATTCAGAGTTGAGACAGAAAAAAGTCTTGAATATTTTTAATCAATACTCAGTCTTTTCTGACTGGATCAGTGTAATATTTTGCAAAGGTAAAAACTCTTTCCCAATCCAAGTTTAGAAAATCTATTGTATTTTTCAGTGTGGTGAGAATAAAGAGGCATAAGAAAATATGAATGAGAGTTTTGAGATGACCTCAGTGTTTCCTATCTTTTAATGATCACAAACTTGAATGATCAATTCCCATTGAACATAGACATTATTTATCTTTTTATTCTGATCATCAGAACATGTAGAACATGGGAAAATGCCATTCCTGAGATTATGTAACCACACCTATGATTTTATGTATCTGATTCATTTATTCTGTAGATTTTCTTTGCAGACTTCAATGGCCATTTTGGTGAAGCCCAGTGGAAAGAAAATGCAAGCTACTCTTAGTAATGTCACCTCTAGAATTTGAGGGTGCCCTCTGGACAATGGCCCATAAAAACCTGAAATTATCAGTCATTGTCACAAGAAAGTCAATTCACACAGCACCTTAAAAGAGGTTGAAGGGGATCCTTTCCTATACCAGTCTACAAAATAGAATAGTTTCTGAATCTGATAATTCTGCATACAGAATTCAGATCCTCAGAATTTTTCTAAAAATAATTAATCTATGTTGTTTAAAGCCAGTTAATTGAGCTAATCTCTTACGTTGTAATTTTAAAAAATAAAGAAATAAAGAGAGAAGAAAACAGTGACCCTGTAATTGTTCCAAAAGGAGTGTTATGATCATGTATTATTTGGAAAAAAATACATTAACTTCAAGGGAAATATAAAGGTACTTCAAAACTCAGAACCTTTTCAAATACTAAAGATAACCTGTGTTCCCTCGGGGTAAGAAAAGAAAATACAAGTAGCTTCTACCAGATGATGAGGGCTCAATCATATGAATGTTTGAGAAAACCAAAAGTGCAGCATTTATTACTGAAGGTCCTTCTGTCTTACTTCCATGTAGTAATTTCACTCCTTCTAAAATTTAATATTTGCATTTGATCTCATTTGATCTCATCTGTATTACATATCATTAGCCTTTAGTCATCATTGAGTAGTGAGTGATTTAATAGCAAGACCTCTGGTGCAAATGCCAGGTAGGTTGAAATCACAGATTCTTCATGTTCAAAAGGTACGATCAGGAATGAGATAATTCCTTAACTTAACTTTCTTAAATGTCAGTTGGGGATGACAGTTGACCCCACTACCTATAGCTCTTATAAGAACTAAGGAGGTTGTTAAATATAAAAACACCAAGTGCATAAGCCAGCATACGGTAGGTAGATGATCTCATTTACCATCCAAAATGGGACAACTTGAGAACAAAATGAGGATACTATTTATATTCATCTTGAGACAATTAAAAACCTAAGCTGTCTTATGCAAAAAGGTATATATATTCACTTAATTACACAGTCAGGTACTCTGGGATTTGCCTGTAATCCTAGGAATTCAAGAAAGCCAAGGCAGGAAGATTGCTAGCTTGAGGCCAACATAAGCACATTAGTGAGACCCTGTCTCTTTAAATAAAAATAAATAAATAAAAGGGACTAGCACTACTGGGTTTAATCTCTAGTACATAAAAAATTTTTAAAAAAATTACACATGTTTTTTATAGTATTTTTTTAAAAAAAATTTTTTTGTTGTTGTAAATAGCATTAGAATACATTTTGACATAATCACAAAGCATGGCATATACTTTGCTTTAATCAGTCCTCTGCATTTCTCCTTCCCCCCCTCCTTCTTCTTCTTGGTCACCTCCTTGTACTCTACTGATCTTTAGGCAGTTTATTTCTACTTTTTTCAATGTTAATTCTTGAATCAATCTTTATTGTACATATAGCTCAACAAATAAAGGGGTGCCTTTGTACCAAATACTAACACAGCAATGACAGAACAGTCCTCAAAAACACAGAAATCCTGGGCTGAGGTTGTGGCTCAGCAGTAGAGCACTTGCCTAGCATGTGAAAGGCCCTGGATTCTATCCTCAGCATCACATAAAAATAAATAAATAAAATAAATGTATTATGTATAACTACAATTAAAAGTTAAATATTTGAAAAACCTCACAGAAATCCTAGAGGAACAGGACAGTGATCGATATCAAAAATTGTACAAAATATTTGGTTATAATTATAATAATTTAACAATTTTTTTTAATTTGATGATTTAAATTTAAAATTTAAAATTTGATGATCAAAAGTTTATATTTTCTTTGTATATTTCTACAGATTTCCCATTTTCTAAGTCAAAAAATATGACTGTTATTTCTCTTATAAACTTCATAGAAGTTATTTTAAATAATGTGCTTGTTTTCAACTAGAGGAAATAAGATCATGCAAACTCATTGGGAACACAGAAAAAAATTGCACATATGACAAAAATGAACTAAGATAAAATTAATAACCTAATTTTCATCAGCAATTAAGATGAAGGCTTTTGATCATTAGATTGAATCAGTTTTTAGCTATTGTGGGCCTAAAATAATAGAAGAAAAAACTGCTGATTATATTGGAAAATGTGTTCCCTGTTTCACAAACTGAGCTTTTAAAAAACTTTTTGAAAGTTTGTTTACTTTTAAATCATGAGTGATTATGACATGTGGCAAATAAATCTATTTGAATTATAGGACAATTTATTAATATTAATAAAATATTAAATTATTAGTATGTATATGCATCTAATTTTTAAAATTTTAAAAAACAATGTGATTAATACATATTGAATCTAATACTATTTTAATATGGGCATTGACATAAAATGTGGTGCCTTTATGAGATTTAAGTATTATTGGACATAATGCTCTCTTTAATCAATTTAGTAAATATAAAAATAAACCACTAAAAAACAAACAAACAAAAAGATCTGATGAATTAATGTAACCTGCTCCTTTTGAATTTTTTTTTACAAAAATAATACCAATTTCTACAGCTAGTCACAGAACCAGCAAAACAACCATGTGACTGATTATTTCCCACAGACATTTGAAGATAACTTCCCATATAAATAGCCAGCTCCAGAAGATCCTGCAGTTCAATATTAACTCTACACCAAATGTTAACTATCATTCTTAAAATTTTTTTTTTGTGTTCATTGCAAACACACATTGATTGGAACACATCCATGAATTAGCACCATGAGGAAGGCATGTGCACGTGCTTGTGTGTCCATTGAGTGAAGAACATTAATTAGAAAAGGTAAAGTATGAAAGTAAACTGTAATCCAGACCTTTATTTATTCTTTCTCTTCCAAATGCTATCGGTGGACAATCAATGAGCTGACACAAGAAAGCAAACTGGGAAAAGGTAAAGTGTGTGCAAATTTCAAAGGAATTTCCCAAAAGGAACAACTAGAGGTCTGCAATCTGCCAT